>NC_069682.1:3868028-4498557 GCF_023699985.2 Odocoileus virginianus
ACAAACAATAAATGCTGGAGGGGATGTGGAGAAGAGGGGACCCTCTTGCACTGCTGATGGGAATGTAAATTGATACAACCACTGTGGATAACAGTATGAAGTTTCCTTAAAAACTTAGGAATAAAGCTACCATATGACCCAGCAATTCCACTACTGGATATTTACCATGAAAAAACTGTAACTGAAAAAGGCACATATAGTCCAATGTTCATTGCAGCACTACTTACAATAGCTAGGATATGGAAGCAACCTAGATGTCCACTGATAGATGAATGGATAAAGAAGTTGTGGTACATATATACAATGGAATATTAGCCATAAAAAGGGACAATTGAGTCTTTTAGAACGAGGTGGATGAACTAGCGTCTGTTACACAGAGTGAAACAAGTCAGAAAGAGAAGAACAAGTGTCATATATTAATGCATATACATGGAGCCTAGAAAAAATGGTACTGATGAACTTATTTGCAGGGCAGCAATAGAGATGCAAGCATAGAGAAGACTTGTGGACCTGGGGGGGTGGGGAAGGAGAGGGTGGGACAAATTGAGAGAGTAGCATTGAAACATATACATTACCATATGTAATGATAGCCAGCTTGAATTTGCCTTTTGACATAGGGAGCTCAAATCTGGTGCTCTGTGACAACCTAGAGGGGTAGAATGGGAGTGGGAGGTGGGAGGGAGTTTCAGGAGAGAGGGGACATATGTATACCTGTGGCTGACTCATGTTGATATATTTTGGAAATCAACACTGTAAAGCAATTATCCTCTAATTATTAATAAAAATATATAAAAGAAACAAGCAAAAGTGCTCAAAATATCAAAAGACTTTCTTTAGATTACTTTGACTGTTTAAGTGTGCATGTATTGAATAACATTTCCTTTCACAGATGAATAGATCTATAAAAAGGCAGACATTTGTAGCCTTTGGCTATTATTTGGAAAATAATAGTGTTGGACATTGGATCAGCTTCCTACCTGTATAACTGACCAGTTTCTAATACTGACATTTCAAATTTGTGTATTATTTATTTTACCCACTTCCTGGACTGTCTTCAATATAAATTCAAATTATTTCTTTTTCTTGTTGATAAGTGAGATATTTTTAAAAGCACATAAAGAAACTAAGAAGACATACTTGTCTGTAGCCATTTGCTAATGCTGGCATTCCATGTTTTAATGTTACTTTAAGACAATTCAGTTTTCAGAAAAGGAAATCAAGTATATTATCCCCTTCAGTTTATTTCCCACATAAAAATAATTTTTTAAAGTGAATATTGCATCCTAACACAGTGCAGAGAAGTGGTGGTATGAGTGGGGAATAAGAGTATAGTTGGAATTCAGCAAACATTTGAAGGCTGGGTTGTGGCCACCTTGTGTCAAATGATACCAATCTTTGGTTCCAATCTCCATTTATTAAAGAACCAAACTGGATATATTTGCTTTAAATGACTCCCCCTGTGTTTGCATGAGAAGAAGAAGGACTGGGAAAACATACAGAGATAACTACCAGTCTGTTTCAGTTTGTGTTTGGCCCCAGTATGCCTCTGAAATAACTCTTATTTGTGCAACCCAAAGACCTCCTTGCTAAACTCAACGCTATTCCCAAATCATCTTCCATCTCTTCTGGGCAACGTTTAACACTAATGACTGGTTCTTCCTTCTTGGCACATGACCTTTCTAAAGTGTCCCATGGTACAATCTTCCTCCCACCTTCATGGAACTTTTTCTGCCCTTTCAGTATGGACATCTCTTATTTATTCATTACATGTTGGCTGTTTCAAAACACAGTCCCATTTCTCTCCTCTATTCCATAATATTTTTAGAGAGTCTGAGCTACATGTCTTCCTTCAATTATCCACTGTTTGAACTGGCGTCTAATCTCCAGTCTGTACACTTAAATGTTAAGATAACCACCCACTTGTTAACTTCTATTAAATGTCTCCAAAACATTTTAAATCCAACCAGTCCCAAACGAAGCTCATGATCCCATAATCTAATCTATCTATGGGCTTTACATCCAGATCAAGACACCAACTTTCATCCCATTATGCAAATCGCCCTTGATCTCTCTCTTTCCTTTATCCTGTCTCCAAACCAAACCCAATTTTATTTGCTAATAAATTTCAACGTGTTCATTTCTCTTCAAAACCATGACCATTACTCTAGGCTAGCCTTTCATTTTCTCTGTTAAACTGAGAACCCCTTCACATGAGCCTACCCATATGCCTTCTAACTCATCCCCTGACCCCTCAGGGTAGTAGAGAACAGACCCATCACTGCTGGCTTCATACTTTGGGCAAACAGCACACATCAACAGCCCACAGAGCCCTTCTTTTCCTGGCCTCCGCTCATCACTCATCACTCAGGCCTCATAATGCATCCTGAATTCTCTCTCCGAGTTGGCCAGCCATCCCGGTAGCGCTTTCAGCCTCTTCCCTAGTGCTCCTTCTCATCACAGAGTCTTCCACTGGCACTCCAGCCTCCAGGAAGTGCTTTCTCCTCCTTATCTAGTTAACTCTTACTTACCCCTCAGATCTCAGTTCAATGGTTCCATCCCCAATAAAACTTTCCCTCTGTTGCCTGACCAGATAAAATCTCTTAGCACTTGTCCTTTTAGCACTTAACTCAAACGCAATTTTATATTTTTCCTGCTATTATTTATTATTAGTTCCTGTATTATTTCTTACTTATTAATTATTTTTTAATATCTGCCATCTTTTTTGGAGTATAATTGCTTTACAATGTTGTTTTGGTTTCTTAAACAAAAGCGAGTTGATACATACATGTAGAATCTAGAAAAATGGTATAGACGACCTTATTTTCAAAGCAGAAGCAGAGACACAGATATAGAGAACAAATGTGTGGGTCCCAAGGAGACAAGGGGGAAGTGGGAGCTGACGCGCTGCTGCTGTTGTTCAGTCTTGACCCCCTCTACGTGCCCCCATGGACTACAGCCCATCAGGCTGCCCTGCCCACAGGACTTTCTAGGCCAGCGTACTGGGGTGGGTAGCCTTTCCCTTCTCCGGGGGATCTTCCCAACCCAGGGATCAAACCCAGGTCTCCTGCACTGCCGGCAGATTCTTTAGCACGAAGCCACCAGGGAAGCCCCTTATATACACTACTATGTATAAAATACATTAGTGATGAGAACCTACTCTATAGCACAGGGAACACTTCCCACTGCTCTGTGGTGACCTAAATTGAAAGGAAATCCGAGGTAGAGGGGATGTATGTACACACGTGGCTGATACGCTTGGATGTTTGCTGTCTTCATAGGCTGCACATTCCATAAAGAAAGGAATGTGCATATTTAGTTTGCCCACCATTATATGTTTATTGTCTGGCACAGTGCCTGCCGTGTAATAGGAATATCACTAATATTGTTGATTGAAGGAATAAATGGAACTGCAATATTGTATTTACCTATGAGTGAGTGATAGTCGCTTAGTCGTGTCTGACTCTTTTGCGACCCCATGGACTGTAGCTTGCCAGGCTCCCTGTCCATGGAATTCTCCAGGCAAGAATACTGGAGTGGGTTGTCATTTCCATCTTCATTTACCTTTGAACTTCTTGTCAAAGGTCAGATTTGCGATGTTTGCCTACCTTCAGGTCCTTAAAAAAAAATAAAACCCTAAGCAATGGTTGCAGCCTGGAGTTAGTGGCTCCAATCTCCAGATTTGCTCTGGGGCTCGAATCAGTTGTGTTTGTATGTATAAGGAATGAAGTATCAGAGTGCGTGGGAACTGAAAGAAGATTTCCCCAACTTTTTCCATCCTTTTCTTTATCAGGAACAACAAATCCTTTATCTGCTTGGGTAAAATATGTTCTCTTTCAAAAGGTTCTGTTCCTCCAAAAGCAGTAATTATAGTCATAAAGCAGGAAACATACAGGTTAGTGGTATGGGTGGGAAAAAGGAAAGGATAGCGAAAGAGGAAGGAGCATGGACTTAAGGAAAATCAGTCTCGATTTCTGAAAACTGAAGGGAAAAAGCATTTCACAAAGGAAAATGTAGAACATAATTTCTACAAAGTCTTAGTATCAAATTTATATACTCCCTATTAGTGTATATATACAAATGGCTTCATCATCCTGGTTTCAAACAATCTCTACCTTCCCTGTAAGACCAGCACAGAATCCCCAATTGTTGGCCTTCAGCCAACCTCTCCTGAATTATTTCTTATGTTAGGAAATGATACAAGAAACTGGTGGACCATGTGTTCTGATTTGGGGCACAAAATATAAGGTCATGAGGAGTCAATCCCTGGGTAAGAAATATCCCCTGGAGGAGGGCAGGGCAACTCACTCCAGTGTTCTCCCCAGAAAAATCCCGTGGGCAAAGGAGTCTGGCAGGTCTCAGAGAGTCAGATACGACTGAAGCAGCTGCGCAAGCATGTACACATACATACTCTATTTTCATCATCTGTAATGGAGAAGAATCTGAAGAAGAACATATATATATATGTCACTTTGCTCTACACCTGAAACTAACGTATTCTGAATCAATATATGCTAAAGCTGTTTGTTTTGAAGAAAAACACAGCCCAGTGTGTTAAATAAGAGTGTGTCCGTACACAGAAGATGTTTTTCAAATGTAGGGAGGCTGTGAAGCTCTGTGTCAGGGCTAAACTCAGACAACAACCTTTGTCTTCTTTAGAACCACACGTCTTGAAAGCTTTTCCTAGAAGTCGCCCTAATATTGCACAGATTCTGGCAGGACACAAGACTTGTTCACGCCCTAACACTGGCCTCTCTCAATACCCCTTCACTTGGAGTTTTTGCTTCAGATCTGCTGTGCCCCTGGGATGAGAGGGCATGGCTGAAATCAAACCTACATTGAACAGTTGGAAACATGGAGCCGTGAGATCATAACTGACCATCTGGTAGTCCAAATCTACTTCAAGAGCACTTCTTCTGTTTGTTTTTTAAAATTAATTTTTATTAGAGTATAGCTGCTTTACAATGTTGTTGCTTTCGACTGTACAGAAAATGAATCAGTCCTATATACACATACATCCCATGGCTTTTGGACTTCCTTCCCTTTCAAGTAACCACCATGCTTTAAGTACTTGCCTGTGCTAAGGTGCATGCTGTCATTAGCTGTCCATTTTATAGATAGTATCAACCGTGTGTATGTGTCAATGTCAACCTCAACCTCCCTGTCTCTCAACTTGTGCAATATTTAAGATTTTTGTTGTTGTTGTTGCCAGTATTTTAAAACCAAGAGATAGTACACAAAGTTCTAGATTCCCAGGTTTAAAAAAAACAAACAAAAAACTGTCCTGCAGACAGAACGGTCAATGCTGGGTTGTGTATTTCACTCTGTGTGTGTCCCCAGGGAGCTCTTCAGTCACATCTCCTATATTGACTCATGGATACCACCAAATCGGCCTCTGTAGATGGGTGATTACCCTTCTTGGCCTAACCCTTGTCTTAATCATTTCAACCTAGACTCAAACTCTTAGAGCAGTCCCCTTTTCAGCAAAGTTACCCCAAAAAGTGCCTCGGGTCAGTGACTCAGAGCCTCAAGTACATTTTGTTTCTTTACTGAGCCTGACTTTATGCTTCCATTCTCACTAAGTGCTGTGCTTTCTTGCTATCACATCTCAACTCATGCCTCAAGAACAAAAGATGAGTTGTCTAGCCCTCTTCACCAATATGAATGCCACGTCTTTTGGACTGTGGAAACTCCTCTGTGTCTGGCCTACTCGAGCATCCGAGTCTCGCTTTGAAATCACAGCCCTTGGGAATGGGTCTCACTTCTTACTGACCCTGAAAGCTATTTGCTCCACCAATAGCTCTCACTCCTGGATTCACGTTACAATCACTTGGGGAACTTTTTAAACATTTTTGATGTTACAATGAAGATCAGTTAAATCAGAATCTCTGCAGGAAGACCCTAGAATTCTGCATTTTTTTAAGTTCTCCACGTAATGCAAGTGTCCCCAACCTCCAGGATCTAATGCCTGATGACCTGAAGTAGAGTTGATATAATAATAATAAAGTGCACAGTATATATAATGTGCTTGAGTCATTCTGAAACCATCCAGTCCACCTCATCTGAAAAAAAATTGTATTCCATGAAACCGACCCTGCTGCTGAAAAGATTGGGGACCACTGACATAATGTGCAATGTTCCAAGTTTGAAATCCACTCTGCAAAGTAATATGGATTACCTTCTTCTTCCCATAAATCTGTCAGAGTCATAGGTTCTGCCTTTGTTCCCAGGACCAGCCCACTGACAGCAATGCCCCCTTTCACATACACACACATTCACATATATAAAGACATAGATAGATAGATAATCACGTCTTCATACGTGTCAATGACTCTCAACTCTGGCTGTGCATTAGAACAACTTGAGGATTTTTTTTATAATACTGGTGTTTGGGTTCTAAATAGATCAATTAGCTGAAAGAAATCAGAATCTATTAAGCTACGATTGACAGCTACAGCACTAAAGTATTCAGTGTAATAATAAGATCACTTCCAGGAAGACGCATCTTATTGCTAGCATGAGCTGTGTGACAAATAGCCACAAACTCTTAGCACCCTGCAAAAATAAGCACTGTTGCTCGTATGTCTGCAGGTTAACTGAGCTAAGCAGGGCAGCTCTACTGATAATGGTTCGGCCTGTTCACACAACTTGGATGGGCTGGGAGTTGACTGATTGAGGCTGGATTTGCCAAGTGCAACCCAGCTCTATTCCTTCTTTTTCGGGGCCTAGCAAGCAAGCTGGGCATGTACTTCCTGTGATGTTGGCAGAGGCGTAAGTAAACAAGGGGAAATATGTATGTATGTTTCAAAGCCTTTGTTGTGACTCATGTAGTGATATCATGGCCCAAAGTAAGTCACAAAGTAAGTGAGAGTGAAGTCGCTCAGTCGTGTCCAACTCTGCAGCCCCATGGACTGAACCTACCAGGCTCCTCCGTCCATGGGATTCTCCAGGCAAGAATACTGGAGTGGGTTGCCATGCCCTTCTCCAGGGGATCTTCCCAACCCAGGGATCGAACCCGGGTCTCCCACATTGTAGGCAGACGTTTTTACATCTGAGCCACCAGGGAATTCACATCAGTGGAGCAAGGAAGAGACTTTCCTGGGAGAGAATCTGCAGGAAAGACTCTGCCTTGCAATACAAGGGATGTGGATTCAATCACTGGTTGGGGAACTTGGCTTCCCAAATGCCCTGGAGCAGCTAAGCTCGAGGGTCGAAACTACCGAGCCCGTGCACCAGAACTAGAGAGTCCCTGGGCTGTGCTGCGCTTAGTCACTCAGTTGTGTCTGACCCTTTGTGACCCCATGGATAGTCCTTGCACTGCACCAAAAGATCCGACATGACCCAGTTAAGGCCTGATGCAGCCAAATAAATAAATAATAACTACAACAAAAAGCAGAGCAAGGAACTGCATTATACTCCTGAAAGTGAGAGAAGCAGAGTGGATATTCCTGGAAAACAGTGTGATTTCTCACTGAAGATATGGAGATGCCTTTTTTCCTTGAATTATAAATAGCTCAAGCATTTAAGATGTAGGCTGTGTGTTTGAGAGTTCTCAGTTGCCTTCATCATGCTCTTTTCAGCCTGGCAGCCCCTACTGAAGTTTTCTCTGACCTACTGCTACATCGTGTCTTTGTTACAATTCTAAGTCCCAGGATCTCTGCTCTAAGTGTGTGTTAGCAGCAAACAGTTCTCTTGTTCCACCTATTACTAAATTTAGAAAATAAAAAGGGATGGTACCTAAGGTGAGAATCACTTGTTGAAAAGTGTAAGTCATAGACTAGTCCAGGAGTTCAGAGCATTCTTCTCTCACTATGTTTTGAAAATGTCTTACTTTATACACAGTAAAGATTATAGTGATGTAGAGAATAGAATTGCTTGTATCTCAAGCTGCAATCTCAAGAATTCATCTCACAATGGGGTGGCCAGTATAATCTTTGTTTTTCAAGCCTTAACTGAATTTGTTACAACTCTGCTGTTTCATGGTTCTGTGTTTTGGCAGCAAGGCATGTGGTGTCTGAGCTCCCCAGCCAGGAATTGAACCCATACCCCCTGCATTGGACTGCCAGGGAAGTCCTTACAATCTTTTTTTTTTTTTAATTTGATTTTTTTAGAATTTCCATATGCAATGTAATGTTTAGGTATGCTGCTTGGGATGTTATTTCTAAAAAAAAATAATTGGCCATTTTTCAGAACGCCATTTTGATTTTAAAACTAGTCAAGGAAAAGGAATGATGTAAAAATACATGAACAATTTTCTATTACAGGAATGAAAAACTGATTTGCATCTAAATGTGCAAGAGGTGAAGTAATTTAACCCTTCACCAGATGACACGGCAATATATAATACATTTCTTCAACTGTCTGAGAAGGCTGAAATGTATTTTTATATTGACAGAGAAGATTACAAATTAAATTGAATAAGTATCCATAATATTTAATTCTCTTCCATTTTTTTCTCTTTTGGTCTAACTTCTCCCAATTTTGGTGGATCACATGGGGTGATTGGATACATGTCAGAAAAAGATTTTCAGAGCTATTTAGACACCTCTTTGGAATTAAGTAAAAGAAGCACTTGATTATGAAAGTATAGTAATTCAGTCTAAGATCATGTATATACATTCATTTTTCGTTGCAGCCAAAATCAGGTTTAGAGATTTCTGTTGAGTTCTTTTTGATTGATGGTGGTGGTTGTTACATAAAAATGGAAATTTCTGCCTCATGCGTAGGAAACCAGACATTATCACCCCTTGATTGTTCATTTGCTGGAACAACTTGTTTCATTTATTAAAGTAAAGACAAGGTTGAAACTGGATCTACACAGTACATGTCAGTGGCTTTCTGTGTTTCTGAATAATAAGTAGCCTTCACTGCTCGGTGTTGACTTTCTAGGCTACAGCTCGACGTTATTTTGATTTCTCTTTTGATGAGCCAATACCATCTTGGAGCTCTTAGCTGTAAATAGGAGAACACTTATCAGGATGAGAGGGAGCGATGTTCCTTTTGGAAGGAAAGGGGGAGGAAGGGGAGGCTTTTGTTCAGTCATGGAAAATGGACGTGTGTCTCACGGTGGCCGCAGTTTAAATAAACATAAACTCTGAACGAGAGATTGTTCCTTCGTGCTAGCAGCACCAAACCAAAATACTGTTTTATTTGGTTAACCCCAAAGTAGGATGTGGGTACCAGGCTTGGAAACCATATGATCGGGTTTCAAGCAGATACCACTAGAACTGTGCTTTTGTCTTGAGAAAGGAAAGTCATAAATGCATTACTCCTCATAATACCATCATGATGTTTAGCAAACAGATGCAACCATAACAACAGCTCACTTCAGAGAAAGGTCTGGAGGGTCCTTTGCCCTTTCAGCATAAAATATGAAACCTCTCCAGATCAGAACTCTGCAGAGTGAATGGGGCATTTTGCAAGGAATAGTAGAGAGACAGTGGGAGTCTTGGGCACAGCCTGGTGAGGGAAGAAGTGTTCAGCTCATCTCCTGTTCCCCACGTGAGTTCTGGAGTCCACCGATTTGGAACCCATGTCTAGAAGCATCACCTGAAATTCCCTGTTTCCCAGTGGTGATCCAGCCAGGACAAAACAGCAGCCTCCATCACTGGGTGATTTCACCCAGTCTCCATTTTTTCTTTCTTTCATCAGGAAAATTCTTCAGGCCCTGGGATCCTTCCAAACATGTCAAGTTCTGTGAGTCTCAGGTCTGGCCTTGCTTGTTCAGAGACCATCACAGTGTGGAGCTTTATTTATTTATTTACCACAGAGTTGTTTCTTTCCCCCCCTTCTCCGGACCTGGGGTGGGGTGGGCGGATGATAGAGTTGGGTGCCCTGAGTTAATGACTAGCCCTATATTCACAAGCTCCTTTACTTTTGTCCTCACCTGATGCCTCCACGCTGCCAGTGAGCAGGAATGAATCCAATTGAGGGCCACTGCGCCCCTTAAAAGAAAAACTGCTCACTTGGCTGGAAAAGCTTTGACAGAAGGCAGAGCAGCCGGTCACACACAACAGCGTGTCTTCTGGCTTTGGGAGCAGAAGGGGAGTGGTGGTTTCATGAGAGGAGGGGCCCGAGCTATTGTGGGCCGGCCCGAAGCACAGCCGTCCACCCAGGAGCTGAGCATGCTGCCCTCGGCCCCGGTCTCTGCTCCTCCTCTCAGACTCGGGGCCTGACCCCCGGCCCCTTCCCAACAATCAACTCTCCCTGAGAAGGTAATCATCTTATGGTGCATTGGCAGAGAAGAAAAGGCACTCTAGAAAAATGTTATGATAATAGAAAACTCTTCAGTGTTGGAACCATCTGGTGCGCTGGGCTAACAAAGGAGGCGGTAATTGAGTGCCCAGGAACTCCTTTTGGCCCCAGATAATGGGCACTCACCCTGATCTGTATTCTTCACAAGAGTAATTCACCAACATTTCACACCACATCTGTACCCCATTTCCGCCATCAATACAGCCCCACACAGAAGTTACCACACTTAATTAAGTCCACATCACTCTCCTTCAAAGAACAGAACGGTTTGTGTGGGGGCCTCAGTGGCCAAGAGGCACAAATGAGGTTTTAGTGACTCTTGTTCTGTGGGAGGGACTGAGAGGGATGCGTGCCCTGCCACCGGGGCTGGGCTCCCGCGGGCCGGCGGGGCGGCGGGGATGGGCCTGACAGCTTTAGGCCGGGCGACAGCTGCGGATAAGCTTCGGCTGCGGCCTCGTGGCCGGGCCTACTCAGGGAGGGCTGGCGACCCCTTTGTGGCGTAATCTCGCTTTTGAAAATGTGCTACAATTGATCTGATCTGATTTCTAAGGTGCTGTCACCAGAGCATCATTAAAAGTCCTTTAAGAAACTGGAGAATAGACTAGATCACCAAAGGCAGCTTTGTTCCGACTCTCCGCCTGGCTTTGACGAGCTAGCCCTTCCAGCTGACAGAAGGGGCACAGCCTGTAAGCTCCCAACAATTAACATGGGACCATTTTATTTTTCTTTAATCAACAAGACAATGCTACTAGGAGAATCAAAGCCACACTCTCTGGAAAACAGGAGTTCTTTCCTTCACCCGCGTCTTGGCGTGAGAATGATTCCACATTCCTATGGTTGGCCACAAGCATCACTTTACTAAAATTGTTTTTTTTTTCTTTGTTGTTCGTGTATGTGTTTGTGTGTGTGTTTTCTCCCCTAAACCACTCCCAGAGGCTTAAAAGTTCCCTCCTCCTAGAGATTGAGCAAGCAGCAGACAGAGAAGAAAGCTGAGCCTAATGAGAAGGACATTAATCCAGGACCGAAGTACCAGTGGATGAAAGCAGAGGTGCCCCCAGCCCCCTAGCTATCTCAGTCATAGGTAAATTAGCGACCCCTTTTCTCCCTTCAGACGATAAGGAGGGAGCCAGTGTGGGGACCTTGAAGATATTTCTCACAACAAGTGTCAAAATACCCTGAAAGCTCCCGGTGGGGGGACGGCCTCCCACAGGCAGCATGCCCTTCATTTGTTTATCTCAGTGCTGACAAATTGCAGCGTTTTCACAGCCTATCTGTGGGCTCATTTGCATGGGCTGCCCTCCATCTCTGAGCAGATAATGAGGCTCAGCATAAAGCCCCATTGAGGGCTCCCCGAGTTGACCGCGATGAATACAGAGCAGAGAATTAGGGGGCTCGGAGGCTATTGTGCACGGTCCCTGGCCTTTTATCGTCCCCCCTGCTCATTTTCAGGTCTTTCAAGGAAACTGCCTCCCTCCTCTTTCTCCTTCTCGCTAGTGTCTTTTACCTCTCTTTCACTGTGAATGGGCACCATCTTCCCAGTCGTCAGCTCAGCCTTGTGCTATTTCAGTCACCGTAATTATCTTCCTGCCTTATCCCATGAAATGTTAGAGGTTTCTTTTCACTGTGCAAGCCACTGAGAAAAGCCCTGAAGCATTGTCCCTAGAGCAGTGGGCCCCTGCACCCACCTACCCGCCACTCAGATACTCTCTCTGGCATTACAGAACGCAGACACCTTCTGTCAAAACACTCCACCTCTGTCACCAGACAGAGGTTCCATTGCGTACACCATCAAGTTGTGGATGATGTTCTGGTACATTATAGCAATTCAGGAATTCAACATTCTTGGGAAATTCAGTATTTTGAGGGTGTTGTGCTCAAGGAGGTGGGAGAGGGTTTCAAGAGGGAGGGGATATAGGTGTACCTATGGCTGATTCAAGCTGACGTTTGGCAGAAAACACAATTTTGTAAAGCAGTTACCCTTCAATTAAAAATAAATAAATTTATTTAAAAAAGAAAAAATATATAATATCAGTAGATGGGGCTCGCATTTTTGAATTGAACATGGAGGGGATGTAGCTTGGTTAGAATAAGGGATGTAACACAGAAGGTTTCTCCAGAGAAGAGTGCTTTCCCATTGGAGAAAACATTCCTCAATGAGGTGGGTGGGAAAGAAACTTCTGGAGATGAAACAGTGGTTGAATTCACATGCTTGGAAAGGACCTTATGGGTGGATCTGAGTGATCATTTTCAAAATAGAGAGAAGAGGCCCAGAAGGTGAAATGACTTGTCCTGGAAACTAACCCCAGTAACCTTACACAGAGGTCTGGAGAGGAACACAGACGAGCACCATGAGCTCTCAGCAAAACGCCTGCCTGGTGCATTCTACACTGTGTCAGTTTCCCTAGGCGAGGGCTCCCAATCCATTTCAGATGGATTGATGAGATGACCTAACTCACTTTTCTTTTTTTTACTGGAACCCCTGACAAGGATCATCAGTAATTCCCAGACCTCTGCCTTCCTCCACCCTGATTTCTGGATACAGGATTCATTCTCCCTAATTCTGTCATAGCAAGATGGATGGTTCTCCTTTCGGCTGGTTAAGTGGCTATGTAGATACAGTCATGCATCCTAACTCCTTAGACTTCCCTATTCTCTGTGTTCTGTCCAGTGGAATGGGAAAGACCTCGATCTACTAGAAGTCAACAAAGTGGTCAGAAAAACTATGATGCTGATGAGCAAAGAGCCTGCTTGACAATGGTTGACAGCCCCTCCAAATTTATTTTGTGACACTGAAATTCCAAAAGCTTTTGTAAATGCTTGTATGTCTGTAATAAATTACTTCTAAGCCCGCGTCTTTTTAAAATGATGTGTTTAATTTCTCCAATTATTAATTCACACATGCTCACCATAGAACACATGGAAATTATAAAAGTATATTTTGCTTCCCGGGTGACACAGTGGTAAAGAATCCATCTGCCAATGTAATAGACACAGTTCAATACCTGGATTTGGGAAGATCTCTTGGAGAAGGTAACAGCAACCCACTCCAGCATTCTTGCCTGGAAAATTCCGTGGACAGAGGAGCCGAGTGGGCTACAGCCCATGGGGTCGCAAAGTGTTGGCCATGACTGGGTGACTAAACAAGAGTAACAACAGCGTTTTATTTCTCACCATCTCTAGCTCATCAGCTGATCATTATTAACATGCTCTGTGGCATGTCTCCTCGCTCCTTCAAATACATTAATGCTATGTTTTTACTGTAAGTTTCAGACCAACATATTTCTTTCCACTGACATATGTAGCTTTTTAAAAACAAACACTAGAGTCTTCCATGATGGTCCAGTTGCTAAGACTCCTACATTTCAATGCAGGGGGCATGAGTTCAATCCCTGGTCTGGGAACTTGATCCCACATGTTGCAACAAAGAATTGCATGTTGCAAGTAAAGATCCATGTGTCATAATGAAGATGGAAGATCTTCATTATGCAACTAAGACCCACAGCTAAGACCTGGTGTAGCCAAATAAATATTTTTTTAAGTGAAAAACAGATTTTAAAAAATAAATAAATAAAAAACAAATAATAAATAGTACATATAATGATCCTAAATACTATTTACATAGCCAGTAATAAAGAGCTAAGTCCCATAAAAGAAGAACAGTCATGATTTCACATGTAGGGACAGATTTGTGTGCAAAAGAATTTGAGAATTAATTTAACAGGAAAGGACTCAGTTATACAATCAGTTCAGCTTTTCCCAGGTCGCGTTAGTGATAAAGAACCCACCTGCCAATGCAGGAGACATAGGAGCCTCTGGTTCGATCCCTGGGTCAGGAAGATGCCCTGGAGGAGGGCGTGGTAACCCACTCGCTGAGGCACTTCTGAGGCATCATTTCTTAACCTGTAGAAGATAAGCAACAATGCCTCTTTTACCATTTTGTAACCACCTAGGATAATGTATTTTAGCCATTTAACATGGTGCCTGACAAAGAAGGAAGGGTTTCTGCCAGAGCAGAAGCAAAATCAAGACGCTTGTGCAATCTTCTGGAATGTGCCTTTGTGATGGATTCTCATACCTCTAGTAGTGTATGAGTGTAGTCTACATCTTTTGCATAAGCTTAGGAGGAGGCCAGCTGATCGGTTTCCATTGTGTGACTATATTTGCCTCTCCCCTGTATGAAACCCAGGGACCCGCCCTCAGCATTGCTTCCTGGGCCATGGGGAGAACGGTAGTAAAAGCCTTCTGTCCTGCTGGGATGGAGAAGTGGTTGATAAAGTTTTATGCACACATCCCTCGCAAGTCAATGACTGGAGTCTGCCTGATTCTGAATGTGCTGCCCATAGAGGCATCTGAGGGGACATATGTAGTGGCATTTAAGTGCTAATTTTTGCTTTGGAAGAAAAGAATATTTGCCTTGGAGACATTATTAAAAGCACAAACTGAGGCTGTAACATATGGTAAATAAATAATCATCCTCACAGTTCAATATAAATAAAGCAAGTCTAACTGTCAAACTTAAGACAGTAAACACATTTACTGGTTCCACTAAAATAAATAAAAGATGATTCTAGTAATTGGAGAGTATGTTATAGCAGAATACATTCTAATGGTTAAAGAAACTAGGGTGTTAATTCAAGTTGATTTCTTCATCAATTATGCAAAGAAGTCCACAATTTAGTTAGAAATGTGATTTTTTTAGCTGTTCACTAAAATAGCATATTTCCCCATGTCTTCTTTTGAAGTGAAGCAAAGATCAACAAAGAATTTAAAATAGCTTGAGTGCAAAGCTTATAATAAGGAAGACTGAGCTGAAAGTTGCTCAGTCGTGTCCAACTCTTTGTGAGAATTCTCCAGACCAGAGTACTGGAATGGGTAGCCTTTCCCTTCTTCAGGGGATCTTCCCAACCCAGCGATTGAACCCAGGTCTCCCACACTGCAGGCGGATTCTTTACCAGCTGAGCCATAAGGTTCAGAGTCCCTTGGACTTCAAGGAGATCAGACCAGTCCATCCTAAAGGAAATCACTCCTGAATATTCATTAGATGGACTGATGCTGAAGCTGAAACTCCAATACTTGGCCACCTGATGTGAAGAACTGACTCATTGGAGAAGACCCTGATGCTGGGAAAGATTGAAGGTGGGAGGAGAAGGGGAAGACAGAGGATTTAATGGTTGGATGGCATCACTAACTTGATGGACATGAATTTGAACAAGCTCCTGGAGTTGGTGATGGACAGGGAAGCCTGGTGTGCTACAGTCCATGGGGTCACAATGAGTCAGACACAACTGAGCAACTGAACTGAACTGAACTGAGCTGAAGCTCTATTTCACTTCAATCACATTTGTATGAGACATCCACATACTCAGGTGACAAATGAAACAACTAGCCATGAGCAAAAAGAGGTGCTTTTCCTCCTGTATCAAAACCCTACTGGGGACTTCCCTGGCAGACCAGTGGTTAAGAATTCACCTGCCAATGCAGGGGACATGGGTTAGATCCCTGGTTTGGGAAGATCCCACAGATTCTTTGGTGCATGTGCAATCAAGTCCAACTCTTTGGGAGCCCTTAGACTGTAGCTTGCCAGACTCCTCTGTTCATAGAATTATGCAGGCCAGAATGCTGGGGTGAGCTGCCATTCCTTCTCCAGGGATTTTCCCAACCCAGGGATTGAAGCTGCATCTCCTACGTTAGCAGGTGGATTCTACTACAGTGATACCTGGGAAGCCCACGTGCCTCGAGGCAACTAAGCCCATGTGCCCCAACCACTGAGCCCGTGCTCTGCAACAAGAGAAGCCACTGCAAAAAACACTAAAAAAGAGAAAGAAAGAAAGAAACCTACTGGTTTCCCTCTATTATCTGTTTTCACTTTCTTCTTTGGTAACAGAATTTTTAATTTAGCTAGAAATCACTGGCTGGATAAAGACTACATTTCCCAGCCTCCCTGGGGGCTAGATGACCATGTAACTAAACTCTGCCCTTGAGATGTAATTGGAAGCAGCATACGTCCATGCCCAGAGTGTCTTTTGACTTGTCTTCTTGCCTGCTAGCTGGAACATAATGGGAGTTCCCATAGTTCCCTTGTGAATAGCATCCATATACAACAAAACGGAAGAATCTTGAGTTCACGGTACCATGGAAGATCATACTATAATTTCAGGACTGATTCATGTTCAAAACGTGTAAATGTCAAGGAAACCATATATTTCTATTTTTTAAGCCAGTTAGTAGATCTGCTTTTCTTACAGATTGCACCTAATATTGATTTATATAACCATACTCAGCATTCCATTTTGAAATTCAAAGGATTAGAGGTTTTCCTGAAAGCATATCAAGCAGTGATTATGAGGGTATAGCCGGTGCCCCTCAGTGGGAGGTTCAGTCACCCACCCCCAATATTACTTTCAGTGAGATGAGGGAGGAACAAGGAAGACATGAAGCCCATTACCATAAATTACCCAGTTTATACAAAATCCACTATGACCATGAGCTTTACACAAGGAAAAAAATGAAAGTGTTAGTCACTCAGTTGTGTCTGACTCTTTGTGACCCCATGGACTGTAGCCCACCAGGTTCCTCTCACGGAATTATCCAGGCAAGTATAGAGTGGGTAGCCATTCCCTTCTCCAGGGTATCTTCCCAACTCAGGGATCAAACCTGGATCTCCTGTATTGCAGGCAGATTCTTTATCATCTGAGCCACCAGGAAAATCAGATATTTAATATTGGTTCTAGCCCAAACAAAGATGGCAGAAATTCCATTTCCTCCAGTAACAAGCACCGTGTGAGACCCTTGGTTTCTACTGAGTTCTGCACCAAGCAATCTTTCAAATATACAGAAGACAAAGTACCTGAACTAAAACATTTCACTGGGAAATCCAGAATATAAGATTGAAAGCAAGAATAACAGAAACAAACTGAATATCAGGGATATGACTTGTAGCAACGTTTCCTTCTGGGTGGGTCAGAATTATTAGGCAAGGTCTTAAAGAGAGAGACATGATAATGGAATGTAAGGGTTCACATGACAAATGAGGGAAAAGCCAGCACAAGGGTAAAGGCAAGAGAAACCCTCCCATTCATTCAACAGCCTCGTGTGTGCAAGGCTGTGCCAAATGCCTGGGAGGACAAAATTAACCGTGAACAAGTAAATTTACTGCACTGTAGTTTAATTTCCTCATCTGCAAATGGAGATAGCTGCAGAGTTCTATTCAGGACTAAATTTATGAATGTATATGAAGTATTTAGGATAGTGCCTGGTACATAGCACATGCTCAATAAATATAAGCTATCCTTATTATTATTTTTTGAGGAACTCAAAGTCCAGTGAAGGTGACAACATGTTAACATTATAAATGGTAAATGTGGTATAATGATTAATATAGTGTGGATAAAGCACTCAGGAAAACACAGGCAGAGAAAGTTAAGAGTTGGGAGAAGGCATTTATGAATCTTTCCCAAAGAAATCATATTAGAATTTAGGTTTAAAAGGTGACCAAATGAGTTTCTCCAGATAAAGAACATAATTCCAGGTAGGGAAAGCTTGTGCAAGTGCAAGGTGGTGAACTTAATGTGTGGCAGGTGGAAAAATGCTGATCACTCTTGGAGGGACAGCCAGGATCAATGAGATCTACTGATACACATTACATAAACCCAGCAGTTGTTTACAACTAACATTCATTCTGACATGGCCACATCTGTTCCCATTGGTTGGTATCTCTGCTGAACTGGTTGTTTTGAATATCATCTCTGAAAAATTGTGTGGGAGGTGATGTGGGAAATGTCAGTACAGGCTTTGTAAACTTGGGTAAAGAATCAGGAATAAGAAACCATGATGGTTAAGTTAACTACCTCCTGAAAAGCAGACACCCAGTTCATAGAGACAGACAGCTCCTACAATTTTTGCTTTTCCTTTTTATCGGTGATCTTGTGTAACATTTTCAGTATCATTTAATTGATAGTGGACAAGTAATTTTTACTGAAAAAAAAAAATATAAAGCTGATGGGCCCTAGAAGTGTCTGAACTGTGCCCCATGTCATTTGAAAGATGTGACTGTGTCTTGTATGTGTGTGATGCCAGTGGAGATACTGTGGAATTCCCTTATACTCTCTCTGTTTCCCAGCCCACGCTGATTTGTTCTGACTGAAGACATGTGAGCAGAAGTGATGAGCTCTTGTTTGGTCGAATATGAAGGGCTGATATGTATTCTCTGTGTATTTTCTCCTGTGGTTACGCTGCCATGGAGAGATGTCCGACGGACACCTTTGTTGGATGTGTTGAGTGAACAATAGAAAAAAAATTACAGACGGTAGAAAGCCTTGTTATGATAATAAACTGGGTTTGCAGAGTTAATTTGTAACCATAGCATAGTCATCACCCTGACTAGTGCCACAACTGTTACCAGAAGTGGAATATCATACATTGCTATGGGCTAAATGCGTGTGCTGTCTTCCAAAATTCATATGTTGAAACTACCCCCCCCCAAAAAAAAAAAAGAAAGGAAACTTTACCCTCCAATGTCACAGCTTTAGGAGGTGGGACTTTGGGGACACAATTAGGCTGAGATGGGGTCCACCACCCATGAATGGGATTAGTGCCCTTGTAAGTGTTATGAGAGTGCCCATTGCATTCTCTGCCATGTGAGGGTGTAATGAGTCAGAAGTCTGTGCTTGAAGGGGCCTCACCAAGTTGAACCCGACCATGCTGGCACATTGATCTTAAACTTCAATCCTCCAACACTGCGAGAAAAAGCTTCTGTCATTTTCAAGCCAACCAGTCCAGTATTTTGTTATAGCAGCCGGACTGACTAAGGCACTTACCAAAACCCTAAAATATGTAGCTTTTGGTTCATTTCAGTTCAGTTAAGTCTCTCAGTCGTGTCCGACTCTTTGCGACCCCATGGACTACAGCACGCCAGGCTTCCCAGGTTCCATCAGGACCTCCCAGAGCTGGCCTAAACTCATGTCCATCGAGCGGGTGTTGCTATTGTTTAGTGACTGGTAATATGCAGCGGTGAAACATACTGGAGGCTAAAAACATGGTGCCCCTTGTTTTGCAGGAACAAAATATTTCTAAAACTACCATCCGAGGAAGTTTACTGGGTACCAGGCAATGTGAGTTCAAAGTCAGAAACTCTTGGCAAAGACTTTGAAAAACAGAAATTTAGTTTTCCTCTTGCTTTTTGGTAGCTAGATTTGACAAGGGGTCAATGATTTGAGAAAGAAGATTTCAGAGAGAATTGGCTGGGAGAAGCAAAGAGGCATAAAAAATAGTATAGAAATATGGGGCTTTGTACTGAGGGGCAAGTTGTCTTTGAGACTCCTAAACCATAGGGATTGGGACTTCAGGGGACTTTTAATGTCAATTTTGCCAATAAGAGCTTTCAGAGCAAAGGGTTTCTTTCTTTCTCTCTCTTTTTTTTTTTAAGTGTAAGCTCACTAAAGCCTATAGCTTCAATAAATTAAAAGCTAGATGCATATGCCAAGAAGATGAGAAAATAAGCATTTTAGAGTATATTGAAAAGAACTATATGATCAGCAATACATAGAACTTACTATAAGCAAGTGAATTAAAGGTTTACTGAGTTGTCGAGAAATTTTTACTGCCAAAGGAGCTATAAATCCTGCCTAAAAACATCTGTGACTATTGAAGTTTAAAATGACTCCTCAACCAAGAAGCAGGCTAAAAAGAAGTACATTCTTAAAGGACAGCATATTCCCCAGAGCCCATTAAATGTAGTCAAGGGATATAAAGGACAAATAAGAATATGCTGGAAAGGGATCCAAGGACCTTGGAGAACAATGGGTAAGGGGTCCTCCCTGCAGAGGACAGAATCCACGTCTAATCGAGAAACAGTCTGCATACCCCAAATCCTCAGAAGTCTTCCCAGAGTAGACAAATGAATGCTCTGTGTTTTCCATTGTTCCTGTTTATTAATGTTCATCTTATTTCCCTCCCACCATTCTACGATGAGGAGTGAACAGAAAAATACGTTGAGTTCATACATTTCTGGACTGAGAAGAGTCATGCTTTGACATGATTGCACAAAATGTTTCACAACATCATATGGATGTTCTGCGTATGAGCAGGATTCAACGGTAAGATAAAATTTTAGATCATTTCTTTTGGGGAACCACTGAGTGTTCTGTGTATACAAGAGTGCGCCAGGTGGAAGTCCTGTAGGAAACAGAGGGTACTCTCGAGTTAGAATACACTGAGGGAGGCTTACTGGTGAAGAGTTTGGTTATAAAGATGTAGGTGGAGTATTGAGGGAGCAATGATGGAAGGCATGGAAACCCCGGGGCTGTTGTTGTCCATGGGCCCGGAAGAATAAGAGTGAATGGCTGCCAGGCTCTGGAAGGAGCAACAGTGAGTCATTTAGGTCAGAAAGCCAAGGTGACTTCACAGGGAGAGAATCGGGGGCATAAATACCCTGACTTCATTCTCCTCCTCCTCCTCCTCCTAGGTCTCCTGGGGCTTCCTTTTTAGTAATCCTAGTTGGAAGGCACTGGCATGGAAGCCTTTTGATGTGGCCCATATACATTAGCATCTATGAGCAGAGAGCTAAGTGATGAAGGAGAAGAACAGATGTGGAAGGGCTGACAGATGACATAAGGAATGGGAAAGAAGGAAAAAGAGGGTTATTGAGTGACCAGGATGGAGAATTTAGGCACGTAATCCTATTCACACCCCTTCCACGCTTTCACGACATAGAGTTTTCAGTGAGGAATAAACACATGCTGTGAGTGGTTAAGACCTCCTAATGCATGTTGCTGATGGGAAGAGTTCCAAGCTTCAGCACTGGATCAGTGAGCTATACACTCAGTAAGGACTTGATCTGGGCCAGGACCAAAGTTCACGGCTCCTTCCAAGTTATCCGGCTGCTGACCCAGGACTAAAGTCATAGCCCGGTTCAAAGTAAGTAGCAGGGAGCAGAGTTCATGAAATATGAGTGTTTGAGCCACAGGTAATCCCTCCACATTCTCCACTGACCACCCTGCTCACTTCATGGTAGATTCATTGCATTAATGGTGCCAACTCTTTTCTCTCTATACCCATGCCCTACATGATATGACTTTGCAGTTCCTTTCACTACTGAGATGGAATCTGTTTTACGACTGCTTGCTGACATCCTCTCCTTGTGATCTGAGTTAACCAACAGAAAGAGGCACAAGTGATAATATACCGGTTCCAAGCTGAGGCTCAAGAGGTCCTATGTGTCTGCTTCTGCTCTTGTGCCTCTACTATCTCCATGAGAATGTGCCCTGGTTAACCTACTGGAAGATAAAAATATCTGAAGCAGAGCCAAGTCACTCCAGCCAAAGTCATCATACATTAGGCAACACTAGCTGAACCCTACACATGGGAACGATCCCAGGCAAGATCATTACAGATTAACCTACCTGCAGTTGATCAAGGTGTGTTATCATGAATAGTTCTTTTTGCATGCTACCAAGATTTTGTGGTTGCTTATCACAGTGTTACTGTGACAATAGATAATATACAGTCCCTCATTCTTCTCCAGATATATTAAACTATCCCTTCATAAGGCTATTAGTCTACTTTATTGACAGTTTTGACTGCATAATGGCTTTAGGTCTAATTTTCATGAGCAGTCATTTTCACAATGTCTTTTTCTTTTGAATTCCCTCTAAGAATTGTTTTAGGCCCTTATTCACACTCATTTCCTTTAATCATGTTTTAGCTTTAAATAAATCCAGACTTTAGGTCAATCAGTATTAAAGTTCTGGCTCTGCTTTTTAACAACTATAATCTTAAGAAGATTAATTAAACTTGCTAAGTTTCAAACTCCTCTTCTGTAAAATGGGAAGAAACTGTTGTGAGAACTAAATGAGAAAATGCCTGAAGTTTTTAGCATGATGCCTTTGTTTTTCTTCAAAGATAAGTCAGTCACAAGAGAAAAGATTATATCTACTTGTTATTAATCACACTTGGAGATGAAATACAGCATGCAAGTTACCAAACTGGATGGAAGGGATGAGATGAACCATATTTGCAACCCAAATTTTTATTTCTGCCTATTGTTTGCTGTGTCTTTTTTCAGGGAAGAATAAGGACCAGTAACTTTGTGAATAAAAGCGAAGAGGCCAAGACTCCTTTATGGATAGCCATTCCCTTCTCCAGAATATTTACATAGTCCCAGGAGGACAGTATTGAACGTTACTGAACTAAGTCAACAAAATTTGGAGCAGGTGATTCTAGAGGTGTGCTGAAGCCAGCCTGCACCTGTTGGTGAGTCAGTTGTTAAATTTTCAGGATTTTTCTTTAGCTGGGTGTTCTATATATTTGCTATTAAAAATTAAATCAATCAATTTATAGTGAAATAAATTACATGAAAAACAAAGGTAGTAAATACTCAAAACTCATAGCTTCCTAGTTATTTTACCACATTTTACTGTTAGGTATGCTCTTGAGGTTGTTTACATCAATTGCATCTAGGCAGCAGAATATCATACAATGGTGTGGTACCATACATCTTTTCCCAGCTCTGAGTTTGTGACACCACATGGATCCATTGAAACTGCCCAGGATGGGAGTATATATACCCAGGAATCAGCAAATTCTGCAGTCCAGGGCTTTTGTCCTGGCAAGCCAGTTGACCAATTTATGTTGTTGTTTAGTCACTGTCATGTCTGACTCTTTGGCAACCCCTCGTACTATAACCTACTGGGGTCCTCTGTCCATGGGATTTTCCAGGCAAAAGTACTGGAGTCGATTGCCATTTCCTTTTCCAGGGGATTTTCCCGACCCAGAGATCAAACCCATGTCTCCTACACTGGCAGGCAGATTCATTACGCCTGGGCCACCAGGGAAGCCACGAGCAATCTACACTAGCACATATCTGCATGGTCGGCCACACCTAAGCAGGCATTATTGGTTCTGTGCTTATTTAGAAGGACATTTTCCCTTGCCTACTTTTGCCATGTTATGATATTAAGAAGTTGCCTATTCCTGTCATTACTCCTGCAAGGAAAACTTTTCTTCTACAGTGATATACTAAGGGGTCAAGCAAACTCCAGAAAAAGCCATCAGAATTAACTCCAGAATGTGGTCATTGCTGTTTGTAGCTGCCTCGTGGTCTGGCAAGGGGTAGAGTGAGAAAAGTATAGCAAAGATGAGGCAACCTTGGAAACCTGGGGCAAATAGTTTCTGAGGATTCTTTTGTTAATCTGATTTCTTGGCTGATTGCAGTATGTGGAAAGAATAAGAGATAAGTGTTCCAAGCCTTGCTGGGTTGCTGTTCAATCTGTGGCCTTATTCCTGTCACTTTCACTCTTATGGGGCTTCAGTTTTACTCATTCAGAAAATTAGGGCCTGTACTACATAATGAGTAAGAGCTTATTTGGGCTTCCCTGGTGGCTTAGAGGTAAAGAATCCGCCTGCCAATGCAGGAGACATGGCTTCAATCTCTGAGTTGGGAAGATCCCCAGGAGAAGGAAAGGGTAATCCTCTCCAGTCTTCCTGCCTAGGAAATCTCATGAACAGAGGAACTTGGTGGGCTACAGTCCATGGGGTCACAAAAAGTTGGACACAGCTGAGTGAGTAAAGAGTAAGAGCTTATTTAGCTCTCAGATTTCATGATATTCAGGTCATGCGGGGGAATTGAAAAGAAGCATCTCTGAAAGACTCTCCACTTCTTCTCCTCCTTTATAAATCTTTGGTGACAAAGACAATTTTAGAGAGATGTGACCAGCTGGACTCACATCTTACAAAGGAGAGAATTTAAAGCAATGAGAGAGATTTCACACAGATAGATTGTGACCCCTGCCTCAGAGCTTCTCATTTTGTTACAGGTCCTGTGAAGAGCAAACTTCAGCCCTTCTCCTCCCGGGATGATTTTAAAAGAGTGGACAAGTTGTGTGGTGGGAGATAATGAGGAAAAGGCTACTTTTAGAGGTCGTTGGTCTCTGGAAATACAGCCCAGGAGGGGATGGGGGGCAGAGGTGTGCAGATGGGAGCCTGGGTCTTGTTGGGTAAACAGCTCCTTCAGAGCCCTCAGTGCTGGCTGCCCCAGTGAGTCGCGGGCACCGTCCCCCACCCACCTCTCTGCCTTGAGGCCAGCAGCCGCCTCTGTTTCTGCTTCCACTTGGCTGAGCTGGGGCTGGGCTCCCACCACCGCTGAGCATCGCTAGGGACACTCATCACCCTGAGTCAGACATGCTGGTGGGGATGACCTATTAGACCACAGGGCCCTCACCACGTTCTCACTGGACTCTGACTCAAACCCACAAAAGCAGGACAGTCAGACTTTTGTGGCCAATGTCCTCTCACTTCCTCGATTCCCAAACCCTCAGGGTGTCCGTCGACTCATCCCCTGAGCGCTGTTGGGGGTGGGAAACCCCAGAATCCCAGGAGGATTTCTGGAGAAAGGAGGGGGTTTAGTGCAAAATGAATTAAGAACCAGTTGGCACCATGCCCTCAGATGAAAATTGTTTCCTACTTTGCCAACTGTTTTGAACATCTCTTGGCTTTGACCTCTTATAATTTTGTCTCCAACTGGATTGCAGGTCCCTGAGGCCTCCTTGGTTTGTACTTCTTCCAGTTCTGTTACAAAGGATCACCGGTAGGCATTTATGATTCGATCACTGTTTCACTATGGGGCTTCACTGTTCCAACTCTTGAGCCCGCAGAGATGGACGTTGCCTGTCACCACAGAGATGTGCTCTTCTGAAACCCGACACCACAAGAAGCTTCAGTGGCCAAGATAACCCTTCTTCTAGATTTACTTTCATTTTACGGTAGGCTCTCTTTCTTTTCTTTATAACACATGATTTTTTCAACCTTTTCCACAGTTTTGCACTAAACCCATCTGGTTCTGAAAGGCTTCATTAGCTAACATATTGGCTTTGGTGTGTGGATCAATTTTGAGCAGCTGCTCTCCTAATCTAAGACTTTCCCCCTAAATCATTCTTGAATTTGCTTTAATAAAAGTTCTTTTTAGAATGATCCATCAACCCATATTTAAACATTGTTATCAGTTAATCTTATCTGTATTAAGTCGCTCGGTCGTGTCCAACTCTTTGAGACCCTGTGGACTGTAGCCCACCAGGCTCCTCCGTCCATGGGATTCTCCAGGCAAGAATACTGGAGTAGGTTGCCATTTCCTTCTCCAGGGGATCTTCCCAACCTACGGATCGAACCCAGGTCTCCCGCATTGCAGGCAGACGCTTTAATCTCTGAGCCACCAGGGAAGCCTCTTATCAGTATTAGGAGTCCCTAACCACAGGATTTAAGAGTCAAAGCATTGTATGTCTAGGAAGCAGAATAAGGAGAAATGAAAACACAAGAACTTGCATCTAAATGTTCATGGCAGCATTACTCATAATAGCAGAAAAGTGGAAAACCCCAGGTCTCTATCAGTTGATAAATAGGTAACTAAAATGGGGTCTATTCATAAAAAGGAACACTATTCAGCCATAAAAACAAGTGGGGGTACTGATCCATGCTACAACATGGGTGAACTTTGGCTATATTAATCAGACAAACAAGCCAGACACAAAGGACACCTATCCCATTTTCATGAAGTGTCCAGAATACCCAAATCCGTAGAGACCAGAAGGAAATTAATGGTTGCCCTAGGGGCTGGGTTGGAAGGAGGGGTTGAAGGTAGTGAAGACTTTACTATGAATGGGTATGGGGTTTCTTTGAGGGTGATAGAAAGGTTCTAAAATTGATCATGGTGGTGGCCCAACTCTGTGAATATACTAAAGACCATTGAATTGTGCACCTTAATTGGATAAAATGAATGGTATATGAACCATATCTCAATAAAGCTATTCTGATAAAAATTCAAGAAGGGGCAATCAAACCTCTTATTTTTATTTCATAAATTATCTTTTCCATTATGTATTTCTCATCAATAAAATTTTGCTTCTGAGTGACTAAGGAAAAAAATAGCAATTGTGTTACTAAGAAACAATTATATGATGACATTATTAACAGTGACAACATGCTATTTTTTAATTGGATAGTTTTTTACATAGATCAATGAGGAGGCACTATTTAGGTTGGCAACAGCTACTATTGACTACCTTTTAAAAATTATCAGCATGTACAAAACCCAAAGTCCTAGTACTGCCTCCAGAGACCTACCCAACCTGTTTTCTGTTCCTTCCATGCATCATCTCCCTCACTCTTCCTCCTGGCTCAGTGGCCTCTGGCTTACTTACATGCTTGGCACTCTGCGTTCCCTTCAACTCTGCCCTAGCTGTTCTCTCGGCCTGGAACGCTTCTCCCACATCCACGAGCGTGGTTTCACTCTCCGCTAATTCAAGTTTCACCCAGGAATCAGCTTGTCACTGGGGCCTCCCTTGACCACTGGTGTACCCTTCAAGCATACTAAATAGCTTACTGATTCATTATGCTTACATTTCCTTGTGCGTCTCCTCTTTTAGAACGTAAGTTCTATGAGATCAGGGATATTTGGTGACTGTATTTCATGATACATCCCTGGCATGTGCCACAGTGCTGGTATATCACTGGTATTCAATTAACACCTGATAAATGAAGGGATAGACATCAAGGCTAGTGGTCCAGTGTTAGTATGCTGTCTGTGCTTTGTTAATTTGTCAACCAGTCCATCTCTAAATTTAGACATTCTTCTAAACTTGGGATTAAATACCAGACCAAACAAACCAAACATTCAAAATGCATCTTTGGAAAGTAAAGAGTCAGTTCCGTAAAAGAGAAATATACAGTATAAAAATCTGGACTACATGTTAGTTTTTATTCTGGTAAAAATATTTGATAGGTCACTTTGAGGTCTTCTCAAAGTCAACAACGTGTATGAATTCAGCTATATTGTTGTATAAATTATTCAGAGAAAATAGAGCATTTAAACCCCCCCCCCCCAAAAAAAAAAGAATTCAGTCAGTCAAGCCAACACTGAGTGTCTTTGGTGTGCTGGGCCTGGTAGCAGTGATGTAACAGTGGATGGAGCTTACATTGCAGTGGAAGAACAACAGAAACACCTAAACAAGTATTCAATACAAGCAGTGCCAGTGGGTACTGACAACTCTAAGAGAAGTCAGGAGGGTTAGAGATAAAGACTGAAGGGGTGCTGGAGTGGTCAGAAAAGGTCTGTTTGAGACGCCACCATTTGCACAAAGACTTGAGTACAGTGAGGAGGAGACTCATGCACACAAGTAGGAAGAGTGCCCCAGACAGAGCATACGGCTGATACAAAACCCCACCGCTGGAAACTATAGGTGTATTAGAAGAAAAGCAGTGACGAGGAAAAATCTAGGAAACGATGTTGGAGTAGTCTCCAGGAATCATGTCACCAGGGAGCTTTGCAGGCCATGCTCAGGACTCAGTGCCTGTCTTTTTAGGACCAAGAGAGCCTCTGCCAGGTTGAACTGATATGACTGCTTCTCCACTGAGTGACAATCTGATCTGAGAATATAAGTAAAAGCAAAAGGAGTCAGGCTACATGAAAGCCAGAGGGATATCTGGGGTTAGACTCTATTTGAAAAGCAACAGTGGGCCACAGGGAAAAAGAGCTGAGTTGAGTCTCCATTGTCTTGGAAATCTCAGACCTCATAGAGCTTTGCCCTCCCATCCCGGGAGCTTCCCTGTATGATGGGCACGTTGGCATGTGTCCAGAGGAGCAGACAAGAAAATCAGGAACTGTGCTGTGCTGAGTTCCATCTCCTCAAAGGCAGGATCCAAAAATGTCATGGGATCGACTCCTGTTCCGGGTGGAAAGACAGGACACTTCACTGGCTCCCCAAAGTTGTATAAAAGAGGGGATCCTAACTGAGTTTGTTCCTCTCCTACAGGAGGTTTACTCAAAGCAGTCCCTCTGGCATCAATCCAATGGCAAACAGTTTGGGAGGCAAGTAATACTGATGTGGGAGAGGAAAAGTGAGACCTGGAAAGAAAGGAAGGCAGCCCGTACAGAGAATTTTGTTGAATCAGCTATTGCTGTGAGCAACTAGAACTTGGTTCTGCTGGGTAAATGGTGGTTAGTTCCAGCAATGGTACCGGGGTATGTATACACCAAGTACTGTCTGACATGGATTAAAAAGACCATGGGATTCTCCAGGCAAGAATACTGGAGTGGGTTGCCATGCCCTTCTCCAGGGGATCTTCCCAACCCAGGGACTGAACCAGTGCCTCTTGTGTCTCCTGCATTGGCAGGCAGGTTTTTTACCACTAGCACCACGTGGGACACCCAAAGTTACTCCCAGTGGGGGTTAATTCCCCTTCCCTTCTTGCCCATCATGTGAGTGGCTGAGCTGCTGGATGTAGGGGCCAGAGAGAGCTGTTACACAAAGAGAAAGCTGGGCTGCTGCACCCTGAATGAGCAGGGGAAAAAGGTATGGTTAGGGTTCCCACAGTATCTGCTGCAACCACTCCTCAGGGCGATTGTTGCTCACGTAGGCTGCATACCTGCTCCCTGGGGTTTTGCAACCAGCCTCTCATTTCTCAGCCTGGCCAGTCCCAGACCCTGTGACATGGACAGCATGGGGGGAGGAGGTGCTCCTCAGCGTCTGAGGCTGCAGACCATTCCTTTGGTGGAATTCATAGTCTCTGAAGAACACACAGTATTAATAGCCATGAGAACTTGCAGCAAGCCCATCACAGATCAGTGATAACACCCTAAGATGTTCTTTGAAGAACTGGATCATGGAAAAGCAAGAATTTTATAGTTCAAAGTCAGGTTATCTTTTGTTTGTGACTATTTCTGTGTGGGAAGAAACTTATGAGACCAGGGACATCTTTCCTGGATAACAGCAGCCAAAATTTTTCTCTGCGTCTGTCCCTATAAAATACTTTGTCTAGGGCCCATGGGTTCTAAGTGACTTGATAGAAGACACTTTCTCATTGGCAGGCAATGCACATATAAGATTAGCTTAAAGCATTTTCCTTTTGAGCTGAAATTTTGGTTTGAGGCCAGCATTAATCAGGAAGATGATGTATGACTGAGTTTTAGTTAGATGCTGAAATGAAAAGAATGCATGTATAAGTGTGTGTGTGTGTGTGTGTGTGTGTGTGCACAAGAGGAGACTTGGTGGAAATGGTGACCCGGTTCTAACTCTAGGGGGACAAGCAAGGCTGTTGTAAGGCAGGAATGACTTCATCAGGAACTCAGGAAATCCTCACTCAAACTTCCAAATATACAAATAGATTCCTTTTATTCTGCTGTGAATCAAAATGATGCCACGTCCTGTAATGAAGGATGTTGTTGACCAGGTTGAATGGGAGCCAACCTTGCCTTGCCTTTGTATCCATGACAGTCATTCCAAAGTTCACCATTTTAAGGCCAGGAGTTACCTTATTTGGCAAACACTCAGGGATTCTGTTTCCACATTTATTTGGGGGTGACAGAATTTTAACTTAATTTTTACCTCAGGGTAGGAGATGTGTTCACTGCTGGAGGATGGATGCACAAATATTTGTGTACAGGTTCCCATGCAGCCACACGAAAATAGAGAGCAATAGCTAAACAAATTCCTACCATAGTGAAGCTGCACTGTCAATGAGCCAAGGATTTTTTTTTTTTTTTGAAGTTGTCAACTGCAAATGTATGTGGGAGTGGGTCAAAAGATAACCTGGGCTTATTTTTTTCTTTCTTGCAGAAAACCGTAAGCAACCATTAGTCTTTCTAAATATTAACTTCTCAAACCAAGCAGGTAACTTGCTCGTGGGGATGCCAGGTGAAATGGTCTGTTGACCAGGCACATGGGGATGAAGTGTCGTTGTAGCATCTTGAGGGCAGTGATGCAAACACTTGTGAAATCAGCCACTGGACTCCCTGGGAGACACGAAGGTTTGAGTCCTCTCCACCCAGCTGCACAGGGCCTGTGCGGGATATCCTTCTTTGGGTTTCAGAAGAGGGCACGCTGCCCAATTTTCCCAGCTGCAGGAAAGAAGAAATCACCCGAAATGCTGAGATAATGCCTGAACTTGCAGTGTCTTCTGTCCCGCCTTCTGGTCCACCCCCAACAAATTCTATCTTTGTTTTAGGCCATGACTCATGACCCACCCCCACCCCTCCGTCAGCTGTGACTCACAGCAGGAGCCAGATAAACTGAACACGGAACAGAGGGGTAGGACAGCTGCAGTGTTTCCACCCCCCCCCCTTTTTTTTGCCTAATGAGAAAACTTAGGTCAAATGGTCAGGTGGCGGGAATCTTCTTTGAGGGTTTTTGTTTTGTCTTTTTGCGTTTAACTTAGGGGAATTCCTCCATTGGATGGGGGATCTGGCTGGGTATTCCCTTTTAAGGTAACTCAGTGGTTACTGTGGTTCAAGCTTCCATCTTTGACAATCATCTACATTTGACTGATTATGCAAATGGCCCCACTTTTGTTCTTTTTTCCCCACTGCACCCTTCATCCTTGCCCTTGGCGATGGGACTTTAAAGCTACTTCCTTTAAAGGGTGGAGTCTCCTTCACCCACTTGTTGAGTTTGGGTTTGCACATGTGACTTACTGTGTCCAACAGGAAGCTGCAGAAGTGATGATGTGCCCGATTAGAATATAGGCCTCAAGAACCCATAAATTCTCTGTCTGTCTGACTCCTCTGCTTTTCTATGAGAACAGACCCAGGGTAGCCTGGTAGGGGGTGATGATCACATGCATCAGAGTCAGGTTTAGGCCAAGACCATTCTACACCAGCTAGATCCCAGCCCACATACCTGTGTTGTTGTCGTTCATTCACTCAGTCATGTCCAACTCTTTGTGACCTCATGGGCTGCAGAATGCCAGGCTTCCCTGTTCTTCACTGTCTCCCAGAACTTCCTCAAACTGATGCCCATTAAGTCGGTGATGCCATTCAACCATCTCATCCTCTGTCATCCCCTTTTCCTCCTGTCTTCAATCTTTTCCAGCATCAGGGTCTTTTCTAATAAGTCAGCTTTTCGCATCAGGTGGCCAAAGTATTGGAGCTTCAGTTTTAGCATCACTCCTTCCAATAAATATTCAGGCTTGATTTCCTTTAGGATTGACTGGTTTGACCTCCTTGTAGTCCAAGGGATTCTCAAGAGCTTTCTCCAACACTGCAGTTCAGAAATATCAGTTCTTCAGTGCTCAACCTTCTTTATGGTCCAACTCTCAGATCCATACATGACTATTGGAAAAACTATAGCTTTGACAATATGGATCTTTGTTGGCAAAGTAATGTCTCTGCTTTTAATATGCTGTCTAGGTTGAGCATAGCTTTCCTTCCAAGGAGCAAGCGCCTTATTTTCATAGTCACCATCTACAGTGATTTAGGAGCCCAAGAAGATAAAGTCTCCCACTGTTTCCATTGTTTCCCCATCTATTTGCCATTGATGGGACCAGATGCCATGATGTTCATTTTTTGAATGTTGAATTTTAAGCCAGGTTTTTCACTCTCCTTCTCCACTTTGATCACTTTCACTTTGATCACTTTCTACCATTCTGAAGCTTCATGAGAAGAGCAAAAACAAAACACAAAATTGCTATTTGAAGCCACTAAGATTTGTGGTAGTTTGTTACTTTGGCAGTAGATAACTGAAACGCTACCTTTGTGTGTTTTAACTATATGTACTGACATTTTTAGATTAAAAGAACTTGTGCCATATGTATATCAGAAGCCCAAACTTCTGAATCTTGACTCCTCTCAATGATCAAAACTGTTGTTGCTAAAGGCCCTCCAAAGTTGGAGAAAGCTAAGCTCTTAAATAATGTCACACGAATTTGCTGAGAAGAAAATTTACCTCTATTCTACTATGCATAGGTTATCAAACCAAGATGAAATCAGTGCCAGATCCATTGTATTACTTTGCCAGACCTGTGAAATACAAAGTTTCACAGATTGGGTGGTTCAAACAGCAGAAATTCATTTTTTAACAATTCTAGAAGTTGAAAATTTAAGACCAAGGAAATTTCTTCTGAAATCCCCCCCTTATTCCTCATGTAGTCGTCCCTGTTTATGTGTCACTGTCCTGATTTCCTCTTCTCGCAAAGAAGAACACCAGTCATGTTGGATCAGGGCCCACCTGAATGACCTCACTTTAACTTAATTACCTCCTTGAAAACCAAAGCTCCAAATATAGTCACATTCTGAGATCCTGGGATAAGGGCTTCAGCATATAAAGTTGGGACTCAGATGCTCCCATAAGAGAGGGCTTTGGGGACAATTTGTTTCTAATTTTCCTTCTAACTCTACTGCTTTGGTTTCACATCAAAACAATTCATCATCACCACTTCCCACTCTTCAATGACTTTCACTCTCCATATTATGTCATTAAGACTTAAAACATTAGAGGTCAGATATAAATCAATTCCTCTCTTCTACTGTGAAAGTCGAGGAGTTGAGAACTCCACCACTAAGTCCAATTACTTGAGTTCAGTTCTTGACTTCAACACTTATGCCATATGGATATCTCTCTTTCTCTAGAACTTATTTTTTTCACCTACATAAGAAGATGAAATGAGATAAACACTCAATGCATCATTTGACATACAGGAAACCCTCAATTAATGCTTACCATTATTCATCCACCCATTCATCTAATAAACAATTTATTTGATGGTGCAGTTACTTTCCACTTGAAATTTATTTTTGGTAATTTTATCTCCTGAAAATTCATATTTTTTTCTTTTGAAAGAGTCATTTTTCTTATGTCACAAAATAGCCAGCATAGTACAAAACTATACAAAATATATGAGGAATTTACACTTCTAGGAATAAAGTATGCAGGTAAAGTGACCATGCATCCAATTTTCCAAAGTCAGTCCCACCCAGCTCATACCTATCATTCTAGTTTACTTATTAATAGCATCCCTTTTCTGTCAAAGGTGACCTGAGTTTGGATAATAAATTATGTGATCCCTTATACATACATGGTTTGTTTGGATCTTCATCTTTAGCACCACAAAGTACTCCTAGAATAAAGCCCAATATTTAAGCACTGTTAGGTAAAGAGTGTTTAAAAATATGTGTGATTCCCTACATACTGTGATTTTTCAAACGCAGTGGCATTTATGTAATATGATTCACTTTGCATTTGATGCTGTACCTTTAATACATCTTATTCTATGTTTCAATGATAAAGTAGAATCCATCTGATTCATAGTTTAAAACTAATTTTCTTATTGAAACATACATCTGCTTTGAAAATAAACAAGTAGTTTTTATTGTTGCTTTTTTGGCTTGGATATTATGTACATTTAGGGTCTTTCTCACAAAATATGCTATCTTTAATTTTTACGTAAAAGTTAATAATATCTCATAAGGAAGAAATGCAAGTTTCATATCAGAAGAGAGGATCTTTATAGTTTTTAGCTTCAAAAACCACTGCAAACAGGCAGTTACCCTCAGTGGAGGCTATGATGTTTTCTTTGTTGTTATTTTTGCTTATGTTTGTATACCTTAAAATACTACCTAATTAGCATGTCTGAAGCAATTCATTCCAGGTCAGAAGTGGAAAAAAAATTTCAACCCACTTCTCTTCACAGTTGTGGCAGCCCTTGAAATTGCCAAGGGAAATCCCAGGGACTTGGCCATAATGGAGAGCGACATCAGTCCATTTCCTAGGATTCCCTTACTGTGTTCAGAGTCTTTAACTAAATAACAAAGTTTGGGGTTTTAAATGAAGTGTCCTACACCCAAGGTAATTTAAGGGAGTCAAATATTTTTAATTCAGTAAAAAATTCAATTCAATTCAAAACAACAAACATTTCCCCCAAGTCTTATGCAATATGCCGCAGAGATCATAAACAAGATTGAAATGTGAACTTTGTTTCTATTCAAGCGAAACAGCAATTTCCCCTAATCCCCCTCAAAAATTATATGTGTATGTGTGTGTGGGGGGGTATATGTGAGACTCCATGGACGCTAGCCTGCCAGGCTCCTCTGTCCGTGGAATTCTGCAGGCAAGAATACTGGAGTGGGTTGCCATTTCCTCCTCCAGAGGATCTCCCTGACTCAAGGATCAAACCCCTGTCTCTTATGTCTCCTGCATTGGCAGGTGGATTCTTTGCCGCAAGTGCCACCTGGGAAGCCCTATATATATACTGGACAAGGAAGATTGTGGATGAATATTAGTATTTTGATTCCCATTGGGTTTCTTTAGTTTTATACTACTGGGCTAGCCCATACAATCATCCCTCTTTCCATCCACCCATTGATTTTTTTACCTAGTACCAACTATCTGCCAGTCTCCATGATGGGCCCCGGGGTTAATTATGCTCCAAGAGGTGACTGACTGAAGTCCTTCTTATTTTTTACATAATCATTTTAACTCTAACACAATCTGCTGGCATTTGATTGGAACCTGAACTACTCAGATGTGCTATAAGAAATCCACTTTTACTGCAATTCATAGTGGGTACTTGGTTCTCCTTTTACATTACATTAAACGCCCAGATTTACATTAAATCTGGACTCTGGTGCTGATGGTAGGATTTAGTGCCTGCATGCCTCAATTTAAAGGATACTTGGTAGCTTCCTATTTCTGCTGTGCCCACCCACTCAGCTCTCTTTTAATTGCTAATTGATGGCATGACATACATATATATTCATTCAAGTTTTAAGGCTTTCTTAGTTTTCGTTTATACTTAATCTTTTTATGATTATCTCCCATCCCCCAACTAACGCCTCATTCCACCCAGAATGGCTCATGTCCATCTCTTACACAAATTTTATATAATATTGACACATAAAATGCTGAGCTAGGACTCCACAAACACTCCTACTGAGTCAAATGTCAAGTATAGGAGGGGAACCAGGGAATAGAATTCCGAGGGGTATTGTGTCAGAGAAACAAAATGAGGAGACATTATTGCTGAAGTTGCCAAGCCAATACAGCCAGGGAAAGTGCTGCAGCTTATACCAGGCCTCCCGTGAAGTGCCTTTGGGGGCTCCTGCTTCCTGCCCAAATCCACTCCTGCTTGCTCTGTACCCCGGGGCTGACCCACAAGGGGGATACCTGTGGATTTTGTCTTCACTTGGGCTCCCTCAGAAGCAGAGGCTGAGATAGGGATTGTCCTGTAAATAAGTGACCTGGGTGGTGACCCCAGGATGTCGGGAAGACGCACAGGGAAGGGAATGTGTCCACCGGTGGGTATGCAAGTTTCACTGAGGGCAACTGTCCCTGGGTCCTGGGGGAGCTCTGGAAGACGGTACAGAGTGAGGAAGCTGGGCACCTATTGACTGATTTCTGCCAGTCACTGGTTTAGGGCCACTTATGGGCAGAGAAGGCAATGGCACCCCACTCCAGTGTTCTTGCCTGGAGAATACAGGGACGGGGGAGCCTGGTGGGCTGCCGTCTCTGGGGTCGCACAGAGTTGGACACGACTGAAGTGACTTAGCAGCAGCAGCAGCAGCAGCATGGGAATACGGAAAGTCCCTTGGACTGCAAGAACATCAGACTAGTCAATCCTGAAGGAAATCAGTCTTGAACGTTCATTGAAAGGACTGATGCTTAAGCTGAAACTCCAACACTTTGGCCAGCTGATGTGAAGAACTGACTCATTTGAAAAGACCCTGATGCTGGGAAAGATTGAGGGCAGGCGGAGAAGGGGAAGACAGAGGATGAGATGGTTGGATGGCATCACCGACTCCATGGACATGAGTTTCAGTAAACTCCGGGAGTTGGCAATGGACAGGGAGGACTGGCGTGCTGCAGTCCATGGGGTCGCAAAGTGCTGGACACAACTGAGCGACTGAATTGAACTGAACTGATGGGGGCATCCAGGTGGCACTAGTGGTAAAGAACTTGCCTGCCAATGCAGGAAACGTAAAAGACTCGGGTTCAATTCCTGGGTCAGGAAGATCCCCTGGAGAAGAAAATGGCATGCCACTCCAGTATTCTTGTCTGGAGATGCCATGGGCAGAGGAGCCTGGTGGGCTATGGTCCATACTGTTGCAAAGAGTTGGGCACGACTGAAGCAACTGAGCACCCACGTACGGGAACACCCACTTTCCAGTGTGTTTGCTGTGCTTGTGGGCCATGCATGCTCCTCTGCCAAAAAACACCCTCAGGCCAAATTTCTTAAGTGTAAAAGCCTTCCATGTATACTTGAGTGCCAAGGGGCTGCGGTCAGAGCTGCTGCTTAGCTTGGGAAACAGGTAGAAGATGCAGACAGTCCAGGTGGGGCACGGTCCAAGGACGGTGCTTTGAGTGCTCACCCTCTCCCCACCCCCCTTCCTCTTGTTCTGCTGTGTCCGAAGCTTGTGACAGGGTGCCTCTCTCCCTAGAATTCCTCTGGTTTCCAGAACCTGCTCCCTGACTTTGCCCCTCAATCCTAGTAAAGTAACAGCTCTGGGATGTCTCAGGCCCCTTCTTTCTTTTTCCAAATCATGCTTGCAACTGTATAAAAGTCTTATTTAGACGGCTCTCCACTGCTGCTGAGTTGCTTCAGTTGTGTCTGACTCTTTGCCACCCTGTGGACTGAGGTCCATTAGAATCCTCTGTCCACGGGATTCTCCAGGCAAGCACACTGCGGTGGGTTGCCATGCCCTCCTCCAGGGGATCTTCCCGATCCAGGGGTTGAGCCTGTGTCTCTTACATCTCCAGCTCTGGCAGGCAGTATCTTTACCACTAGCGCCACCTGGGAAACCCAAACAGCTCTCTAGTAACACATTAAAATGTACCTTTTGTCATCTGATATAAGATATAGTTTTTTATTTATTTAAGTATTTTTAAAATGATTACAATGTTGTGTTTCTGCCATACAACCCTGCAAATCAGCCATAATTATGCATGCATCCCCTCTTCCCTGCCTCCAGGTCGTCACAGAGGGCCAGAATGGTTTCCCTCTGCTCCCCAGCAGCTCTCACCAGCTCTCCCTCTTACACCGGATAGTGTGGATGTGCTTTTATATCTGGAGTCTTGTCTTGTTAGCACTTCACAGAAACTCTGTTGTTGCTATGACGGCTCTGCTTCGGCAGGTGTAAGAGCCTGATAGGTGAGCGGTCCTGGCTTCTGAGAGCCAGGCTGTAAGCGCAGCAATGATGCAGGCCAGTGCTTCTGACAAGGAGCCATGCTCTAAAGCAATATGATGCAACCTTATTGTTAGTAACAAGCGTCATTACTGATGCCGGGGTTCTGGCTCAATGTCGAGCCCACTGTCCAGCCCTCGGCCAGGTCCCCGTGGCGCTGGGGTGGAGGGGAAGTGATGCTGGGGAATGTAGAGCAGCGTGTGGTCAGGCAGCCCGACCGGCCAGGTGATGCCCCGCCAGATGGTCGCCTGCCCCAGAGGCCACTATTGAAACCCTGAAAGAGATAAAATGCCTGTAGAATCCTTCTCTGAGAGGGACCAGATGCTGCTTAGGAACCCGTTCGCGCCGCAGCATCAGGCGATGGGTGAACAAAGCAAAGAAGGAGAAGCTGCCCTAACTCTCCTTAGAATAAAATAAGTGCCCACCGATCTCTTCCTGCATTTGCTGCTATGCATGGGTTAACATGACCCCAGCTGAAGATGAGTGTTAAAAAGAGACTCTGAGAAATAAAGGCCTGGTATCGACCTTCAAGTTTTCCACGGAGATATCTGCGAAGGAGAATTAACTAGGGGAGGCTTCCTGCGGTTGCAGGGCCTGCGTGGGTTGCTTTTTCCCCTGCTAGTGTTTCTGTTGGCAGAGAGCACGCTAATGGAGTGCACCCCCGTGGTCTTGAGTGGAGGCGGTGGGTCATACGGGACAGAGCCTTATCAAAAGGGCCCGGAGGATGGTTTTGTCTGCTGTGACCCCGGGGTGCCCTCTGGGATCTGTGAACAGACCTGGGCTGCGGGAGGGCCCTCCGCCTGCCTTTGTTCGGCCCGGCTCCAGTCTGCAGCAGCTGATCTGGTTATTATGCTCCTGAAAAGAATTTCTAGGTGGCCACAGTGACCATAAGGAACCGAGAAACCACGAGGGCTGGGAGCCACGAAGAACAACACATGGGCTGCTGAGTGCTAATCCCACCCATAATGAGAGGATCCCTTTCAGCCCGTGGTGCCCATCGAAATCTGAACTAAGACAGAGAGGAGCCCTCTGAGGTCTGTAGCCCACTGACTAAATGTGCTGTCTTCAGCGTAATTCGCTCATTTCGTGGGACTTGATGTTTTAAAAAGAAAGTCAGAAGGCTATCTGAAGAGTAGCTTTGGGGCAAAACCAGACCGCATTTAAGATTTAATTAAACTTGCCTTAGTTTTCTCAGCTCTTCCCCAACCCATTCTTAAAATCCTGTGCCCTTTAATGGAAATTTAATCCGTGTAGGCCTGATTTGTTTACGTTAGACTCATCAAAATGCTGTTTAGTAAGAACGATTTCATAGCCAACAAGATTTACATAACTTTCTCTTGGGCTATATTTCTAAGAAATAAAAACTGGTGCTTGGGTCCTAAATGAACAATTTCCCTCATCTGAGACTTGACATGGTTTCAGCTGTGCAATTGTGCCTTTTTTTTTGCTTTCCACACTTCCCAATGCATCCCAGGCACCTACAGGTCTGCACTACACTAAAGTGCAGGGCACTATCTGTGCCCTGTTGCCACAATTTAACCCATGAGGGTGCCCAGGAATAGCTACCATCAACATGTTCTGTGATGTCACCTTGTGTTTTAATTTGTCACACACAGCCTGCTGGCCGAGTGCAAGAAAATGCATATCTGGTCCCAAAAGTGCAGTCAACTGTGGTTATTTGCTACACAAGCACATAAACTTTAAGAAAGAGGTCATAGATAACTTTTGAAAGTGATATGAATCCATATGTGTTTTAAACTTATTTAAAAGTACACGTTCCAATTAAATTATGAGGGAGACAAAGATGACTGGTCATGGATATCTATAACACTTTTGATTTTTTTCCTAACTCTATTATCTTTTTGATTCCCCTAGCAACTTTGTGAGGTAGATACAGGTAGATTTGATTAGTTCCCTCTTACAAATGAGAAAACCAAGGCCCAGATTTTCCATAGCCACATGAAAAATTCACAAGCTAACTTGGGTCTCCAGCATCTTATTTGTGCTCATTTCATGAGAGCAGATCAAAGGCAAGAGTGGAGGACCTTAATTCAGGGACCTGCTTGTCCAAATTTCAGTAAGACATCTATTCACATTTGGTTCAGCAACTAAGGAGACAGAAGTCTAAAGGCTAGTAGCCTTGGGTAAAATGCTTGCCTGCCAGATCTTGGTGAATAAAAATATGAGGGTGTAATTTTACTTATGACCCTATAGGATCTTCTTAACAAGATTGTCACAGATTTCTTTGGTGTCTGGGAATAAGATGGAAATGTAAATTACCGTCCCATTAGAAGGCTGTAGTGTCAACTGGAATTCCTCTCTCAAGCACATATTGCAAATACAGCAAACTTGGTAAGGAGATATGGACAAGTGCTTCACTGAGCATTCCTTTGACACCAAAGGATGCAAATATAAGCCTGGAATTTGGAAGGATGGATAGAGGGCCTGGAAAGTTTAACTAATGCTTCTTAGCTTTGAAGCAAGCATATAATGTCACTAGCTAGCAAACACTAGCTAGCAAACTTCAAACTACATTTGAAGTCAGTTTTGAATATCTATTCAATGTTTCATTCTGACTGAGAATAAATTGGTGTTTTACCAGGATATAACCATGAATCTGGTCCCATCACCTCATGGGAAATAGATGGGGAGACAGTGAAAACAGTGTCAGACTTTATTTTTTGGGGCTCCAAAATCACTGCAGATGGTGACTGCAGCCATGAAATTAAAAGATGCTTACTCCTTGGAAGGAAAGTTATGACCAACCTAGATAGCATATTAAAAAGCAGAGACATTACTTTGCCAACAAAGTTCCGTCTGGCCAAGGCTATGGTTTTTCCAGTGGTCATGTATGGATGTGAGAGTTGGACTGTGAAGAAAGCTGAGCGCCAAAAAATTGATGCTTTTGAACTGTGGTGTTGGAGAAGACTCTTGAGAGATCAAACCAGTTCATCCTGAAGGAGATAAGTCCTGGGTATTCATTGGAAGGACTGATGCTGAAGCTGAAACTCCAGTACTTTGGCCACCTCATGCAAAGAGTTGACTCATTTGAATAGACCCTGATGCTGGGAGGGATTGGGGGCAGGAGAAGAAGGGGACGACAGAGGATGAGATGGCTGGATGGCATCACCAACTCAATGGGCATGAGTTTGAGTAAACTCTGGGAGTTTGTGATGGACAGGGAGGCCTGGCGTGTTGCGATTCATGGGGTTGCAAAGAGTCGGACATGACTGAGCGACTGAACTGAATTGAACTGAACCATGAATGAGAAGCATATAATAAAATAAAGAACAGGATCCTACTGTATAGTACAGAGAACAAAATTTAATATGTTGTAGTAAAACATAATGGAAATATGTGTGTGTGTGTGTGTGTGTGTGTGTGTATATATGTATATATATTTATATTCACTGAATCACTTTGCTATATACCAGAAACTAATATAACATTGTGAATCAACTACATTTCAGTTTTTTATAGAAAGGTAGCATATAAGTAGCCAATCTGCACCCTCTCCAAACTTCTAAGTCAAAAGAAATATTGAATAAGACACATTTACCACATAAGACCCTCCAAAAGTTTCTGATGAATGGCAGAAGATTTGCACACATTTAAATTAGATTTTGCACAATCTGTCAAACGACAGAGTATTAAGGGGGATTAGCCTAATTAAATGGGATCGTGAGAATGCCTCTGAGAGATCCAAAGTGCAGATATCTTCCAAGTAGGATCACAGGACAGGCTCCCAGAATCTATCTGGCCTCTTTCCTGGCTCTTGGTCACAGAGCACACTTGTGTATGCAGTGACATCTAGTGACAAAGGAAGTAAAACCAGCCCTGAGGCCACTCCTCACCTGGGTGTCTACACACAAAGACCCTATCCTGTTACCACAGATTTGTGCACAGTGGTCTATTTTACAAAACAGATTCACCAGTTTCTGCACCATATATATTTAGAAAAAGATCTACCAGTTCCAGCAAACTGTCCCGGCATTGCCATCTGAACACATTTCTTCCTGCCTGCCCACTCAGTGAAAGCTGGTGTTCACACTGCAGACGCGCAGCTAGTGTGGAAGGTTCTGAAAGACTATTGGCATCTTCCAAGGAAAGGATTAATGTGTGTGCATGCTCAGTCCTGTCCGACTCTTTGCAACCCCATGGACTGTAGCCCACCAGGCTCCTCTGTCCTTGGGATTCTCCAGGCAAGAATACTGGAAGGGGATGCTGTGCCCTCCTCCAGGGGATCTTCCCCACCCAGGGATCAAACCCTTGGCTCTGATGCCTCCTGCATAGGCAGGAGGATTCTTCATCACTGAACCACCTGGGAATTATGATGAATAGAACATGTCATCTGATATTCGATTAGAATGTTTAGTATGTGTAAATGAATGACACAGAGAAGATGAAGATTTAACCACATTTCAAACGAATCTTAATCTAAGTGAAGCTCATTCTAGATCAAAGGTCCCCATCTTTTTTGGCACCAGGGACCAGTTTCTGGGAGGATATTTTTTTCCATGGGTGGGGAAGGGGTTGTTCGGGGGGCAATATGAGCAGTGGGGATGGCAGGTGAAGCTTTGCTGGCTTCGTTGCGAGTCCACTGACCACCTCATGCTGAATTAGAAGAAAGGAAGACCAGAGCTGTTCTCTGCCTTCCCTCAGCCACCTCATTGCTAGTAAATTCTCTCTTGATCAGAATCAAGGCTTGTAAGCTGCTGGCAGCCAACCTTACAGGAGGCAGTGATCACACCATCCTACACACCTACACACACCTACACACCTACACACACCTACACACCTACACACACCTACACACCTACACACCTACACACACCTACACACCTACACACCTACACACCTACACACACCTACACACCTACACACACCTACACACCTACACACACCTACACACACCTACACACACCTACACACACCTACACAGCCTACACACCAGAGGTCTTGCTACTTTACAGCTTCCTGGGATCTGCAGTGGGGCCCTGGGATCTAAATTTTCAACAGACACCCAGATGATTTTCACACTCTAGTGTACATGTGTCAGTGAAAAAGGGAAAATTCCATGGGAGGCCTGGAGTGGGTTCAAACTTTGTAAAGGTAACTTAAAGTCACATAAGTTGCCTGGGATTGAGTTCATAACACTCAATATCATGAATCAGACCATCCACTTTCCACTGCAACATTTACAAAAATAATTGTGCACTTGCCAGAATTATTCTCAAGTGAATTGCAAAATGGCTGAAAAAAAATAACTAGCTTTTTTCTTTTCTTTCTTTTATTACTTTTGTCAGTGCCATTTCTATCTTTGGGGCTCTCTTTCCTTGCCCTTATGGAAAAACAAGTAAATACAATTTTTAAGTAAATCAGGCTTACAGTAATATTTTTTGAAATGCTAGCTATACAGCATGGCCAGTGCCTGAGAAGGGTATTCTCAGTTCCTCTGAACTGCTGATTATGAATTAAATGCTTATAAAGAGAATAATCTTTGATATAGCAAAGGACCCTGCTACTTAATGCCTCCCCACAGTAAATCTTATAGTCACATTTTACAAAGATAATAATAAACCAATTATTTTGTGATGAAGTGGAATATTTATATATATAAATTATATATATATATATATATGAATATAAGGCTTATTTAAAGTTGACATATCAGGTGGGCATTTATGATAAAATCAAATGTTTCTGTTGGGTTTAAACTTTCATTCATACACTTATAATGTAGATTCTAGTGTTTACTACTATTGTTAAGATTGAGATTTTTTTTTAAAGATTTTTTTCCTTATTTGTTTTGGTTTTTAACTGTCTTTCCTTTGAAGTTCTGAAAATGTGCTAATGTTGCTAAGTGATTTTTTTTTTTTTTTAGTATGATTCTACTACCCAGGATAAGCCTTTTGACATTGATTTTCTCCTGGTTGTCTGTTTGAACTTGGATCTGCAGAGTTTTAGGGGCCTGGGATCTGCTTTAGGGATTTCAGAGAAATCCCTAAATTCAGGTGGATCAGGGGCAGTGAGGGACTGATTCTCAAAGAGCTCCCTTAAGCATACCCTCAGGTTTATATTTATGATTTTTACAAGAAAAAAATTTTTTTCACTGCAGGCAAGCTTGCAAAATATTAGTTTAGCGATTTCCTTGAAAAATGTTTTCCCTCTCCTCCCTCTGTTGCTTTTTTCTTCATTAACTCATTGATTTAACTTTGTCCCAGAACCAAGTAATTGTTATGACTTCACAGGTCCCTGTGATCTGAAAATTCAGAAACCCTGTATAGAGACTGGAGCACCTGAGTCCGGGAATATCCTGTGTGCAGCTGACCCCCTTCCCTGTCCCCATTCTGTGAGTTTTCTCATGCTTCCGCTACTTTTATTTATTTATTTATTTATTTTCATTTTAAAGATAAGTGCTTAGATGCTAGCAGGCCATTCACCCCTCTCCTCATATTTATTGCTGTGACCGGGAAGTGTTTTTTTCTGTTTTTTTTTTTTTTTTTAAGATTTGTTAAATCATGCAATTTCCCTCCTGAAAAACTTTGATTGGTCCTTGGTCAGAAATGTGATGCTTGCTCAGATCAACCTAGTAGCTCTTCTACTTGCCCCCACCCATGGCACAGCACTTCTGACCCTTCTTATTCTGCTTTTGTTTGGTTTCACATCACATTATCATTTTGTAACATACTGTTATCTGTCTGTCCATCCATCCATACACTTACTTATTATTGCTGGAGGCTGAGCTGGGGTGTCTTAAATAACCATGAATGCTGGGATAGCTTCCCTGAGACCACATCTTGAGCCTTAGCTCTGACTGTTGACAGAGTTCTTTCTTCTCCATGTGGTACCTTCTGAATATCCTAGAAGGCTGCTTTGCTCACATCTTTGACCTGTCAGCTGGCCTGGCTGAACTGCTGGGCTCTGGCTGGGATCTGTCTCTCTGGGTCTCGTCTCCATGCAGCTGGCTGGATTTCCTAAGAGTGAAGAAGTCTCAGGGCATGTGGCCTTCTTGCTTGGCTTCCATCTTTCGTCAGAGTAGATTGGTGAGTGACAGACTTAAGCAGGAGAGGAGACAGGCAAAGGAGGAAGAACCGCTTACTTTTGCAGGGAGTTTCCTTTGGGGAGGATGATGTGTTTGGGAAATAGAGGTGGTGGTTGTACAATATCACCAATGTACTATACTGTTCACTTTTAAGTAGTTAATTTTATGTTATGTGAATTTCACAACAGTAAAAAGAAAACTAAGGTCAGTCACAAGTTATCCCAGATTTATGAAATGTAGGTCTGCCTGCTTGTGGCATCAACGCCCCTCATGTCAGAGTCATCATCTCCCTCAGCCCCTCTCACAACACTGCAAAACTTAAGATACCACATCAATATTGCTGATAATATTAATACAGTCCTTTGTAGATTCTAGAGTTTCCAAGAAATTGAGTCAGTCATTTTTAATCAATGTTGGTGGCCAAATCTGTTTCAAAAGGTCTTCCTGAACTGTTTACTTGAAACTCAGAATACAATTTTCTCTAAGAATATTTTTTGAAATAATGGTTAAGATTCAGTTATAGTTCAATATAGAGTGCACTGACTTTATATTCTGAGAGTGACACCCACAAATCTGTATAGTAATTTCTTTTTTTTTTTTGTATAGTAATTTCTATGTGCCAGATGCTGTTTTAAGGTTTTCAGATATCATTTAATCTATATAAAATCAAAAATTTTTGAGCGTACCACGTGGTATGTGGGATCTCTGTTCCAGAACCAATGATTGAACCGATGCCTGCTGTGTTGGTGGTGTGAAGTCTTATCCACTGGACCACCAGGAAAGTCCTTAAATTGATTAATTTAATGATAAAATATATTATCATTTAATTCCTTAAATGCAGTACAATGAGGGTGTTACTGTGACCATACCCATTTTATAGATGAGGAAACTAAAGTACAGAGAAGTAAAGTAACTTCCTATTGTGCATAACTAATAGTAGTGGTATTAAGATTCAGACCTAGACAGTGTAATTTCATAGTCCAGGCTCTTAGCCATTTTGCTATCACAGCTTTTTACTTTCAATGTATAACTTAAATTCCTTAAGTCTCATTTCCTTCATCAGTGTAACAGGATAAAGATTCCTTTTTCTAGGGTTGCTTCAAGTTTTAAATGAGGATATGTATTTAAAAACTTCAAAACAATATATAATTCTTGGCTTAACACATCACTCTATTCCATTTATTTGTAAAAGCATATTAATTGAACACTTTCTGTGGCTAAGCTGGTAAAGAATCCACCTGCAATGCAGGAGACCTGGGTTCGATCCCTGGGTTGGGAAGATCCCCTGGAGAAGGGAAAGGCTCCCCACTCCAGTATTCTGGACTGGAGAATTCCATGGACTGTATAGTCCACGGGGTCACAGAGAGTCAGACACAACTGAGTGACTCTCACTGTTTCACTTTCTACAGAATATATTGAATGAGATTGAATTAGTGCTCTCAAAAGCATATTGTCTACTCAAGAGAGAGATAACTAAATATACTACAGAGTGACATATTTTCTAGTAGGAAGATAAGAGAAAGACTTGGGGACTTGGGTCCACAGACATCTGTGAATCTGGACATGAGAATTTTCTGCTTTGGCTGTGATGCCTTTATGACAACAATTATAGCTAAAGTTAATGTAACTAGTACCACAGAGGGTATATTTAGAAGCTCAAAAGTGCACTCCAAGAATCATACTAGTTGAGGTACCAGCCTCTGTTAAATTGCCCACAAGCAAAACTGATCCTGAAGTTGGTAGAAAGCCACGGAAAGCCAATAACAAGTGACAAGCCCATGGGCAGACAGGAGTATTATCTTGAATTGGCATCTTTGACATGCTCATTGATTTTTTACATAACAGGAATACTTTTCTTTAATATCTTTTGTGTCCTGAATATGACAACAGAAGCTGTTTCATACACAAATTTTGAGAGCATTATAACACTTCTTGTGTCTTTAATTCAATAAAAACTATAAACCTAAAATTACCTGTGCACTTTTAATACTTCTTTTTTCCAATTTTTAAAGGAGGGAGAATGGTAAAAATCTTCTGCTCTGATTGGTCAATCCTAACATTTCATAAGTTCCTGCTCCTAAAATGGTAAACATAGACTCTTCAGAAAGGGGCTTAAGGTCTCACTTAAAGCATGGATGGATGCCATGATCATTGGGGTTGGGAGAGAAGGTGAAGCCTTTATTTAAATACTTGATGATATCCTTTCTTGTTAAGAGGCCAGAGGAAGGTAAGATTGCAATCAGGACTTTGTTTTGCCACAAGCACATCCCTCCTTGGAATGCATGCCTCCATTTGCATTTGATGTTTATATAGACCAGGGTGTGCATTTCAAGATATTCCATTTGAAAACAATGGAGGAACCTGATAGTCTGCATTCTGTTGACTGTTTTATCTTTCTGTGGCTTTTAGAAGAGCCAAGGGGAATCTTTAGGTGTTTACCCTGAACTCATCTGAATCTTGGGGCTCACCTGTACTGGGCAGAACCAAGAAAGAAAAGGGAGTGAAATAAAAAAGAATGAGATGATACATCAAGTCCTCTCACACATGAAATATGTGATTAAATTAGGTAGAGAGTCAGAAGCTAGATCTCCATTACAGAAACATCAGGAAATAGGGAGAGGTCCTTTCTTGCACACCAGGGCCCTTTTTCCAGTTGTAGTTAATATTTACGGGGGAGAGAATCTGAAATACTAAGAACTCCTTACAAAAGGGAAGACTAAAGCAAAGTTATAGCATAATTTATATATAATAATAATTTCTAATACATTGATATTATTATTAGCTAGTTCATTAGATTATTTCAGACTAATGTTATGATATAATAAGAAACCAAAGAGAAATCACTACTAAGCTATTAATCATTAACTAATTAGTTTTACACATCTTTTATTTTAATTATAAAAATATGTTTTAGAATTTATCCAAGTACATATCTTTGTTTATATACACAAACATAGTTATAGGCTTCAATACATTTTTGTATATGTATATATAATATTTGAGTATAATATACAAATATAAATAATATAATGTACATATATATATAATTTGTATTCATATTGATAAAAATGTTCATAATAGTTAGTTAAGTAGGAATACAAATGTACATGCCTCTATCAACAGATATATTTGGAAGAAATTCTGAATAGGTTTAAATAATTAAAATAATAAAATATCATTAAAATTATTTAACCATACTGTGAATGTTTTATTTTTTTTTAAATTTTTTTAATTTTTTAAATTTTTATTAGTTGGAGGCTAATTACTTTACAATATTGTAGTGGTTTTTGTCATACATTGACATGAATTAGCCATGGATTTACAGGTATTCCCCATCCCAACCCCCCCTCCCACCTTCCTCTCCACCCGATCCCTCTGGGTCTTCTCAGTGCACCAGGTCCGAGCACTTGTCTCATGCATCCAACCTGGGCTGGTGATCTGTTTCACCCTAGATAATATACATGTTTCGATGCTGTTCTCTTGAAACATCCCACCCTCGCCTTCTCCCACAGAGTCCAAAAGTCTGTTCTATACATCTGTGTCTCTTTTTCTGTTTTGCATATAGGGTTACTGTTACCATCTTTCTAAATTCCATATATATGTGTCAGTATACTGTAATGGTCTTTATCTTTCTGGCTTACTTCACTCTGTATAATGGGCTTCAGTTTCATCCATCTCATTAGAACTGATTCAAATGAATTCTTTTTAATGGCTGAGTAATATTCCATGATGTATATGTACCACAGCTTGCTTATCCATTCATCTGCTGATGGGCATCTAGGTTGCTTCCATGTCCTGGCTATTATAAACAGTGCTGCGATGAACACTGGGGTGCACGTGTCTCTTTCAGATCTGGTTTCCTCGGTGTGTATGCCCAGAAGTGGGATTGCTGGGTCATATGGCAGTTCTGTTTCCAGTTTTTAAAGAAATCTCCACACTGTTTTCCATAGCGGCTGTACTAGTTTGCATTCCCACCGACAGTGTAAGAGGGTTCCCTTTTCTCCACACCCTCTCCAGCATTTATTGCTTGTAGACTTTTGGATAGCAGCCATCCTGACTGGCGTATAATGGTACCTCATTGTGGTTTTGATTTGCAGTTCTCTGATAATGAATGATGTTGATCATCTTTTCATGTGTTTGTTAGCCATCTGTATGTCTTCCTCAGAGAAATGTCTGTTTAGTTCTTTGGCCCATTTTTTGATTGGGTCATTTATTTTTCTGGAGTTGAGCTGGAGGAGTTGCTTGTATATTTTTGAGATTAATCCTTTGTCTGTTGCTTCGTTTGCTATTATTTTCTCCCAATCTGAGGACTGTCTTTTCACCTTGCTTATAGTTTCCTTTGTTGTGCAAAAGCTTTTAAGTTTCATTAGGTCCCATTTGTTTATTTTTGCTTTTGTTTCTAATATTCTGGGATGTGGGTCATAGAGGATTCTGCTGTGATTTATGTCAAAGAGCGTTTTGCCTCTGTTCTCCTCTAGGAGTTTTATAGTTTCTGGTCTTACGTTTGTGAATGTTTTATTAACCATTTCTGTTTGGTTTCTTATCACCTGATATGACTATTCTTTTGAAGGACAAAGAAATCTGTGGATTAACTTTGAAACTAGAAAATCACTAATATATCACAAAACCTTCATGAGTCAGTCACTGACTGAATGATCATCTCAAACCTCAAACTACTCTGGGAGTTTAGAGTCTTTACTTTCATACTGTGCACATGGCATATGGTATTTATTGGTGTTACTCTGAATAACTTAATTTTTTAAAATATATTTTTGCTTTGGGATAGTGTGGGTTACTGATACATTTCCTATGCACCATGCACAAAACTGTTACATCTTTCTAAGCCATCCTATTGAAAGGGACACATTCAGCAACAGTTATTTAATAGAATTGGTAAAATATTTGCTTCCATTGAACATTTTTCAACTTAATGCTTTAGAAGAAAAATATTTTTCATGATCCAGCAATTTCACTCCTGGATATATATCTGAAGAAAATGAAAACACTCATTCAAAAAACATATGTATTGCTTACAGTAGCTAAGATATGGAAACAACCTGAGTCCATCAACAGATAAGTGGATAAAGATGTAGAATATATACACAATGGCATTTACTTAGACACACAAAGAATGAAATTTTGCTATTTTCGACAACATGGATGGACCTGGAGGGTATTATGCTCAGTGAAGTAAGTCAGACAGAGAAAGACAAATACTGCATGTTGTCATTTATACATGGAATCTAAAAAATAAAACAGATGAATGAATAAAATAAAACAGAAATAGACTTAAAGAGAGAGAGAACAAACCAGTGGGAAGAGGGATCAGGGGAAAGGCTAGACTGGCAGAAAGAATTAAGTGGTACAAACTACTTGATATAAAATAAATAAGATACAAGGGTGTGATGTACAGCACAGGGAATATAACTAACATTGAATAATAACTTTAAATGGACTATAATGTATAAAAATAGTGAATCTCTATGCTGCATACCTGAAACTAATATAGCATTGTAAATTAACTATACTTCAATTTAAAAAATGATCTCATCAAAAAAGAAAAGGATTAATATATGAGGTGATGGATGTGTTAATAAACTACATGGTAGAAATCATTTAACAATGTATATGTATATTACAGGGCAAAGGCTAACAGGGTTTTGCCAAGAGAATGCACTGGTCATAGCAAACACCTTCTTCCAACAACACAAGAGGCGACCCTACACATGGACATCACCAGATGGTCAATACTGAAATCAGATTGATTATATTCTTTGCAGCTGAGGATGGAGAAACTCTATACAGTGAGCAAAAACAAGACTGAGAGCTGACTGTGGCTCAGATCATGAACTCCTTATTGCCAAATTCAGACTTAAGTTGAAGAAAGTAGGGAAAACCACTAGACTATTCAGGTATGACCTAAATCAAATCCCTTATGATTATACAGTGTAAGTGACAAATAGATTCAAGGGATTAGATCTGGTAGAGAGTGCCTGAAGAACTATGGATGGACGTTAGTGACACTATACAGGAGACAGTGACCAAAACCATCCTCCCCAAAAAGAAATTCAAAAAGGCTATCTGCAGAGGCCTTAAAAATTGCTGAGAAAAGAGAAGCAAAAGGCAAAGGAGAAAGGAAAGTAATACCCATCTGAATGTAGAGCTCCAAAGAAGAGTAAGGAGAGATAAGAAAGCCATCCTAAGTGCTCAGTGGTTAATGCAAAGAAATAGAGGAAAGCAATAGAATGGGAAAGACTAGAGAGCTCTTCAAAAAAATTAGAGATACTAAGGCAACATTTCATGCAAAGATGAGCACAATAAAGGATGAAAACAGCATGGCCTAACAGAAGATATTAAGAAGATGTGGCAAGAATACATAGAACTATACAAAAAGATCCAGATAAACATGATGACCCAGATAACCATGATGGTATGGTCACTCACCTAGAGCCAGACATCCTGGAATGCGAAGTCAAGTGGGCCTTAGGAAGCATCACTGAACAAAGCTAGTGGAGGTGATGGAATTCCAGCTGAGCTATTTCAAATCTTAAAAGATGATACTGTGAAAGTGCTGCACTCAATATGCCAGCAAATTTGGAAAACTCAGCAGTGGCCACAGGACTGGAAAAGTTAGTTTTCATTCCAATTCCAAAGAAAGGTGATGCCAAAGGATGTTCAAACTACCACTCAAGTGTGTTCATTTCACACGCTAGCAAAGTAATGCTCAGAATTCTCCAAGCCAGGCTTCAACAGTACATGAACCAAGAACTTCCAGATGTTCAAGCTGAGTTTAGAAAAGGCAGGAGAACCAGAAATCAAATTGCCAAAATTCACTGGATCACAGAAGAACAAGAGAATTCCAGGAAGACATCAGCTTCAGCTTCATGGACTATGCTAAAGCCTTTCACTGTGTGGATCAGAACAGACTGTGGAAAATTCTTTAAGAGATGGAATATCAGACCACCTTATCTGCCTCCTGAGAAACCTGTATGCAGGTCAAGAAGCAACAGTTAGAACTGAGCATGGAACAGCAGTCTGGTTCCAAAGAGGAAAAGGAGTACATCAAGGCTGCATGTTGTCACCCTGCTTATTTAACTTATATGCAGAGTACATCATGAGAAATGCTGGGCTGGAAGAAGCACAAGCTGGAATCAAGATTGCCAAAGAAATATCAATCACCTCAGATATGCAGATGACACCACCGTTATGACAGAAAGCTAAGAGGAACTAAAGAACCTCTTGATGAAGGTGAAAGAAGAGAGTGAAAAAGTTGGCTTAAACTCAATATTCAAAAAACAAAGATATTGGCATCTGGCCCCATCACTTCATGGCAAATAGATGGAGAAACAATGGAAACAGTGACAGACTTTATGTTTTTGGGCTCCAAAATCACTGCAGGTGGTGACTGCAGGGGTGAAATGAAAAGTCGCTTGCTCCCTGGAAAAAAAGCATGACAAAAGTAGACAACATATTAAAAAGCAGATACTTTACTTTGCCAACAAAGTTCCAAATAGTCAAAGATATGGTTTTTCCATTAGTCATGTACGGATATGAGAGCTGGACCATAAAGAAGGATGACCACCGAAGAATTGATGCTTTTGAACTGTGGCGTTGGAGAAGACTCTTGAGAGTCCCTTGGACTGCAAGAATATCCAACCAGTCAATCCTAAAGGAAATCAATCCTGAATATTCCTTGGAAGGACTGATTTTGATACTGAGGCCCCAAAACTTTTTTCACCTGAACAGCCAACTCATTAGAAAAGACCCTGAGGCTGGGAAAGATTGAAGGTGGGCGGAGAAAGGGATAGTAGAAATCAAGATGGTTGGACGGCATCACTGACTCAATGGACATCTGTTTGAGCAAAATCCTGGTGATGGTGAAGGACAGGGAAACCTGGCACGCTTCAGTCCATGGGGTCATAAAAGTTGGACATGACTTAGCAACTGAACAACAATATGTATATTAATTACTATGAAGATCACTTCAAGTATCCTATACTTTTATTTATCAATTTTACCTAAATAAAACAGAAAAAAACAGAAGAAAAATATTTTTCACTTTCTGCCCCCAAAACAAATGTGATTTTAATTTTATTTGACTGTGTTTAGCCTGAGTAAATTTGGTCTGGCACTTTATCGACCATCAGATGAAATGAGGGTAATAAAACTACTCCTTTCATAATAAAAAATAAAGCCATGTGCAAAAAGAAAAAGCTAAATGGAAACTATGAAAGTTAATTTCAAAAAAATGTCACTAATAATTAATTGCTGAGAAAAGCATTTTCATGTTTATATGGTAGATGCTTACTACCCGATTAAATATGATCTGGAAAGCACAATCAAATGGTTAGGGATGGCTTAGCCACTTTTTCAAAAACTCGAAATGAAATGATTGCTTTAAGAAAAATCCTGTATGTTGTTCATTCCAATAGGAATCCAGGCTTACTTCCAGGTGTTATTGGAAATAAATGAAGGTAGAGATGGATAATACTGATCATTGCTCTTGTCCTGTTATTGAAGTAAAAGCAGGTAAGTTGAACAGGAAGATATAAGTATTTGTGAAAGGTTATGATGTGGAAAATAGGGGGTGGAGCAGCAGGTACTGTCCTCTATAATCTCAACAAATAGCTGATTGCTGCTTAGACCAGTTCAGAAATGCCAACTCTTAACAGCCCTTCAGTAAGTCTTCTCGAACTGCCTTAGTGATTTTGATCATGCCCTTGAGAAGTAACTGGACAAAGCCTTGGAGAATGTCTATGCTTAGCAGAATGCATATGTGTACACAGAGAAACACTCTTGCCACCTTGTCCCTTATTACTACCCCCATAGGGTTATTTATGCTTCCGTGGTTGGCTCAGTCCATAAAGAATCCACCTGCAATGCAGGAGACCATCTGCAATCCAAGAGACCCGGGTTCGATCCCTGGTTTGGGAAGATCCCCTGAAGAAGGAAATGCAACCCACTTCAGTACTTCTGTCTGGGAAATCCCATGGACAGAGGAGCCTGGAAGGGTACAGTCCATTGGGTCACAAGGATTTGACATGACTGAGTGACTAAACCACCACTGCCAGAGTTATCTATATTTATATATCTTACTGATGTAGAATTATACTGAACATTAGGAAGTAGTGAGTAAAGACTTCTCACTATGTTAATGTTGCCATATATGAAGATGGGGAAGAAATATTACACAATTTGAAGCAGAGATTGGAACACTTGTACTACATTTCTTTCTTTTTCAATTTTTTATTTTATATTGGAGTATAGCTGATTAACAATGTTGTGATAGTTTCAGATGCCCAGCCATACATATACATGTGTCCAGTTTCCCACAAACTCCCCTCCCATCCGGGCTGCCACATAGCATTTAGCAGAGTTCCCTGGGCTCTACAGGTATACTTACAGTTCAAAGCATCAATTCTTCAGTGCTCAGCTTTCTTTATAGTCCAACTCTCATATCCATATATGACTACTGGAAAAACCATAGATTTGCTAGACAGACCTTTGTTGGCAAAGTAATCTCTGCTTTTAAATATGATGTCTAGGTTGGTCATAACTGTTCTTCCAAGGAGTAAGTGTCTTTAGTATCTTTAATGGTGTAAATGAAGATAGATTTGATACTATGTTAACAATCAAAGTTCATTCACAGATAAATCTAATAATAAAATAATAGTGTATAATATGATAAACAAAATATATATAATATGTAACATATTATAGTTATATAATAAATATGTTTATATATAATATATTATATATAAAATAAAGATATAATATATACAATTATATATGTTATTATATATTATAAATTATTATATATTATATATTGTATATATTTATATTATATATATAAATCTATATTTATGAATTTATATAAAATATATTATATATTACATTATAATAATAAATTATGTAAGATAATATTGCATAGCATTAATAATTATACAGTATATATATTTACATAATTATATATAAGTTATATACTATTATTATTATATTAATAATTATATACTATAATATATTTAAATAAACAATATATAATATATATTATATTATATTATGTATATAGTATATAATATATTAATTTAAACTATATTATATTATAAAATTATTAATATTCTAATATTAATATATTATGTAAGATAATATTATATAACATATAATATTATGTAATATTATATATTATAATGTGAAATATAATATATATAATATATGTATTGCTATATAATTATAACATGATATATTATATTATAATAATATACAATATAAACATGTATAAATATATATAAATAAATAACATGTAATAACAAATAGCAAAAAAAATAATAATAAAAAATGTAATAATAAATAAAATATATAATAATATATATAATATTATATTATAATAAATATATAATATATAATATATAATATAAATATATATAATATATAATATACAAAAATATGTATAATAAATATATATAATATATAATAATAATATGATAAAAAATATAATATATAATAAAATACATATAATATATAAAATATATATAAATATTATATTATATGTATAATATAAAATATATAAAAATATAATAAGTATAAAAATATTATAGATATAATAAATATTACATATGTATATTATATATATAATAAAATATAATAAAAATAAATAAAAATAACAATAAATAATTAATAATAAACATAATAATAAATATATATATAATTTTATATAATATATACAATATGTATAATATATAATATAATATAAATATATCATATATATAACATGATATAATTATAGTAGATATATATTATATAATATACAATATATACTATATATAATATATGTAATGATATATATAATTGTAGTATGATATATATTATATATTTTACTTAATATATAATTTAAAATTAAATACATAAGATATATAATTATTTATTGATGCAATTATATATGTAATGTTATATATTATTATATACTGTAATACTTATATATTTATTATATATAGTATATATCACATATAATCATATATATATAATATATTAATATAAAATAAAAAAACATAGTATGTAACTCAACGGAATTTAAAGGCAGGGGTCACTTAGCTCCTAGAGTGCAATAGAGATCTTTATATGGTCATCTAATTTTTTTTCAGCAATATACTAGAAAAAGAACAGAAAAATATATTTGACCTAAAAGACCGACAAGAATAAGGAGACCAGAACAATAGACAGGAGCTATACAGTTTTCAAAAGTAACTGACTTAAAAGAATCAAGAAAGCTGCATTTTTGTTCTGGGATAAAATGGAAAACCAATTTTAAGGATACAGTCCTTAGGGTCATAAAAAGTTTCAGGAAACTGCAACATTAGGTAACTCTAGGACTAGGGTGACATACTCCTTTTCCTATTTGGAACAAGTCTGTTGTTCCATGTCCAGTTCTAACCGTTGCTTCCTGACCTGCATACAGATTTCTCAAGAGGCAGGTCAGGTGGTCTGGTATTCCCATCTCTCGAAGAATTTTCCACAGTTCATTGTGATCCACACAATCGAAGGCTTTGGCGTAGTCAATAAAGCAGAAATAGATGTTTTTTCTGGAACTCTCTTGCTTTTTTGATGATCCAGTGGATGTTGGCAATTTGATCTCTGGTTCCTCTGCCTTTTCTAAAACCAGCTTGAACATCTGAAAGTTCACAGTTCACGTATTGCTGAAGCCTGGCTTGGAGAATTTTGAGCATTACTTTACTAGCGTGTGAGATGAGTGCAATTGTGCGGTAGTTTGAGCATTCTTTGGCATTGCCTTTCTTAGGGATTGGAATGAAAACTGACCTTTTCCAGTCCTGTGGCCACTGCTGAGTTTTCCAAATTTGCTGGCGTATTGAGTGCAGCACTTTCACAGTATCATCTTTCAGGATTTGAAATAGCTCAACTGGAATTCCATCACATCCACTAGCTTTGTTCATAGTGATGCTTTCTAAGGCCCACCTGACTTCACATTCCAGGATGTCTGGCTCTAGGTGAGTGATCACACCATTGTGATTATCTGGGTCATGAAGTTCTTTTTTGTACATTTCTTCTGTGTATTCTTGCCACCTCTTCTTAATATCTTCTGCTTCTGTTAGGTCCATATCATTTCTGTCCTTTATCGAACCCATCTTTGTGTGAAATGTTCCCTTGGTATCTCTAATTTTCTTGAAGAGATCTCTAGTCTTTCCCATTCTGTTGTTTTAGCTGAAATGCCAATACTTCGGCCACCTCATGTGAAGAGTTGACTCATTGGAAAAGACCCTGATGCTGGGAGGGATTGGGGGCAGGAGGAGAAGGGACGACAGAGGATGAGATGGCTGGATGGCATCACCGACTTGGTGGACATGAGTTTGAGTAAACTTCAGGAGTTGGTGATGGACAGGGAGGCCTGGCGTGCTGGGATTCATGGGGCCACAAAGAGTCGGACATAACTGAGTGACTGAACTGAACTGAACTGAGGACTAGGGTGAAGGGGAATTTGACAAAATAGAAGGATAGCAGGAATGTTTTTAAAAGAATTTCACTAGATTCTGCACCAATTCTTCCTCTGTAACAAAAATTTGGTAGGGCTAGAAGACAGGTCTCCTGAAATGGGATACAGCAGGCACAGTTGAAGCAAGCAACATACTGGAGCTGCAGAGGAATGATTTGATTCTATTCAGCTATCACTCTGAAGGTCATCAGCTCAAATAAACCTGTAGGATTCAACTAAAGCTATTACTTCCCACCATCTATTTGTACCCTTCCCTTCTAAATGCAAGGAGTCATCCTTACCTCAAACAAGATTGCTTGGTACCAGGACTGATGATTCACTTTTATCAGATTTCTAAGGGAACAGAGATAAAAAGTTATGCCAAGATCAAATTTGCCCAAAAAGTAGGAGAAAAAATTTTTCTGTAGTATCTATCCATCTATCTATCTAGCCACTATAGGAAATTTAATATACAGAAAAATTAGTTTGAGAAAAAAATCTTAAGCTAGGTAGAGAAAGTGCCTTGGCTTTTTAGCTAGATGTAAAATTTTATCTAAAGAAAGAAGATGGAATTACAAACAAATATGATAAGCAATTTTAAATCCACGTTTAGTCACTGGTTTTAGAATAAGTGTCCAGAGTTTTTTTTATTGAATAAGATGTTTGAAACTGAGTTTAATATGTTAAACTTATGAAAAATGTCTATCAAAACATCATATGATATAACTTTGGGAAGCAAATTTGTCCAGTTGATATGGGATGTTTCAGGAGAACAGCATTGAAACATGTATATTATCTAGGGTGAAATGGATAACCAGCTCAGGTTGGGTACATGAGACAAGTGCTCGGGCCTGGTGCACTGGGAAGACCCAGAGGGATCGGGTGGAGAGGGAGGTGGGAGGGGGGACTGGGATGGGGAATACATGTAAATCCAGGGCTAATTCATATCAATGTATAACAAAAACTACTGTAATGATGTAAAGTAATTACCCTCCAACTAATAAAAATTTAAAAAAAAAAAAAAAAGAGTATGTAACTTTATGAATAAATAGTAATTGGTCATTTATTAGCAAATTGGATATTGCACATATATACATGCATAGTGATGTTGATGATGATGGTGATGCTAAAGTATCCTCAAAAAGATAACCCAGATTTTAACATAATAATAACGGTATCAAAAATAATAATGGTAAAATTGTGGCATATCCTTATAGTGTGATATTATATACAACAATTCAAATGAATAAATTAGATATCTCAAAATTTGCAAAGCTACATTATAGTGCTTATATAAAATTTAAGAAATGGAAAATAACATTATATACAGTGTTTCAAAATGAAAGAAGAGGGTGGGATAATTTGAAAGAATAGCACTGAAACATGTTCATTGCCATATGTAAAATAGATGACCAGAGTAAGTTCAATGCATGAAGCAAGGCATCCAAAGCTGGTGCACTGGGACAACCCAGAGGGATAGGGTGGGAAGGGGATTCAGGATGGGAGGGACACATATATTCCTGTGGCTGATTTATGTTGCTGTATGGCAAAGTCCACAATATTGTAATTATTCTCCAATTAAAATAAATAAATTTTTTAATGTACTGAATCACAGGATAAAAATGAACCACTCACTGACAAATGCTTCCCTGATAGCTCAGCTGGTAAATAATCCTCCTGCAATACAGGAGACCCCAGTTCGATTTCTGGGTTGGGGAGATCCACTGGAGAAGGGATAGGCTACCCACTCAGGCATTATTGGGCTTCCCTTGTGGCTCAGCTGGTAAAGAATCCACCTGCATTGTGCGAGACCTGGGTTTGATCCCTGTGTTGGGAAGATTCCCTGGAGAAGGGAACAGCTACCCACTCCAGTATTCTGACCTTGGTTGCAAAGAGTCAGACACAACTGAGCAACTTTCAGTTTCACTGATAAATGCCACAACATGGATGAATCTAAAAGATATGGTGAGTGAAAGAAGCCATATGTAAGAATACATGCCAAATGATTCCATTTTAATCAAGTTCTAGAAGAGGCAAATGGCTATTCAACTATAATCTATGACTATAGGCAACTGGTCAGTGGTTACTGTGGGAAGGAGAATTGACTGGGAAAGAGGAGAAAATCTTTTGGAGTCAAGTGGAGACACAAAAATATTTCTTATCTTTATTGAAGTGTTGTCTACCTTTAATCATCAAACTTCAAATCTGTACATTTTATTGTATGTTGATTACCCTCAATAAATTTTACTTCAAGCAAACATAAATTATAATAACAAAAGAAAGAAAGAAAGAAAAGAAAGCAGAGTCGCTCAGTCCTTTCCGACTCTTTGCTACCCCACAGGCTGTAGCCTACCAGGCTCCTCTGTCCACGGAATTTGTCAGGCAAGAGTACTGGGGTGGGTTGCCTTTTCCTTCTCCAGGGGATCTTCCCAACCCAGGGATCGAACCCGGGTCTCCCACATCTCAGGCAGACGCTTTACCATCTGAGCCACCAGGGAAGCCCTGAGAAAAGTAACCACGTATTCCCAGATTACTTTTGTAGAAGGGAAAGGAGTCATGAATTCCAAGACTGTCTTAAGCAGCAATTACTTTTTTGTAATGGGAGCAGACTCTCCAGGCAAACCTGTTCTGAAGGACAGTCTGCATGTGCCTGAATCAATTCTGTTGATTATAACAACTACAGTCATATTTACTTTACAGTTACCTCCCATGGGCTCTTTCCAGGTTTGCTATATTGATTCTATATCAGTTTATACAACTTCTCTTCTATTTCCGGGCCAGGCATGCTCCTGAGCATCTTTTGAATCCCTCTATTCTGATCTGGAACAGGGCACATTCTGTTATTGGTGCCCTTCTGTGGACACGGTTCTGTCAGATTGAAATTGATGGTTTTCCACTGGAGGCTTTGATCTATCACACAAAGACCAGCTTCATTTTGTGTTTTGGTTACCCAGGTTCTCTTATTCAGTACATGGGTCGGTCTTGTGCTGTGTTTTCTTTCTAGGACGCCTCTCAGCTCACCAGCCTTTGAGTCAGATGAACCCTTCTCTATGGGACAGGATGTTGCCTTTGCTCAAGTGTCATACTTTGTAGGTGGTAAGTGTTTGTTCCCAAGTCCAAACACAGAGAGTCAAATGAAGAGGCTCTGCTGGGGCCAGAGATCACCCTCTCCCAAAGCGTGGGGACAATGAGGAGAGGGACAGCTGGTGGGAACAGTTTTCATAGCGTTCCTCCTGCGGTCTGTCATGAGTGGTTCTGAAGGTGGCATCCCATCAACCAGCGGTGAGGCTATAATTTTCCTGATGATCTTGATTCCCTTTGAAGTTTTAAAAATATTTCAAACACCTGCAACATTAGATGTTTGTACAATGAATTCTTACACATCTGTTAACTGTATTCAAAAATTATTAAGTGTTTGGTACATTTCTTCCATTTATAATGAAAAATATTTGTAATCAATTTTTATCCTTTTGGCATTCCTATCCTACAAATTTCATCATGTTTCTCTAAAAGTTATAAATTTGGTCTTTAAATATCACAACTGTGCAATCACCAAATCAAACAAACTTAACAGTGATATTTTAAATATTATCTAATATTGAAGCTGTATTCACTTCTCCTGCAGAGTCTCAAAAACATCAGTTTTCAGGCTGTGTGATTAGATCAGGATGTAAACAGGGAGCAAACATTGCACTTCATTGCTATTCTGTCCCTTTCTTTTCAAATTGTAGATATTTTGTTCTTTAACTTTTTATTTTATATTGGAGTATAGCCCATCAACAATGTTGTAATAGTTTCAGTTGTACAGCAAAGTGACTCAGCCATAGATACATACACATGGATCCATTCTCCCCTACACTCCCCTGCCATCAAGACTGCCATATAACATTGAGCAGAGTTCCCTTTGCTATACAGTAGGTTATCATTATTAATAGTTAAAGCAGCAATTTCTATTTTTTTTTCAGGATTTTTATACCATTGGCTATAGACATTGGGTCACTGCCCTGTAGATTTTTACCACATTCTGGAATTGTCTGCTTATTTACAGGGTATCTAACTTGCATTTCCTATGAATATATAGCTCTATGTATCAGATCTAAATGTTTGATGAGATTTAAGTCTTTTGCTTGTTTTGGGGTTTGTTTTTGTTTTTGAAAAATATCTTTCTTTGCTGTGCAGTGTATTTTATCAGTAGGAAGCACATCAGAAGACACCCATATTAGTTATCCTACATTTGTTATTTTTCAGTAGCTCAATTGCATCCAACTCTTTGCCACCCCATGGACTGCAGCATGCCAGGCTTCCCTGTCCTTCACTACCTCCTGGAGTTTGCTCAAACTCATGTCCATTGAGTCAATGATGCCATCCAACCATCTCATTCTCTATCATCCCCTTCTCTTGCTTTCTATTTTCCCAGCATCAGGGTCTTTTCTAATGAGTTGGCTCTTTGCACCAGGTGGCTGAAGTATTGAAGCTTCAGCTTCAACATCAGTCCTTCCAATGATATTCAGGGTTGATTTCCTTTAGGATTGAGTGGTTTGATCTCCTTGCAGTCCAAGGGACTCTCAAGAGTCTTCTCCAACACCACAGTTCGAAAGCATCAATTCTTCAGTGCTCAGCTTTCTTTACAGTCCAAATCTCACATACATACATGACTACTGGAAAAACTATAGCTTTGACTAGATGGACCTTTGTTAGAAATGTTATGACTCTTCTTTTTAATATGCTGTCTATGCTTGTCATAGCTTTTCTTCCAAGGAGCAAGCATGGTTTAATTTTATGGCTGCAGTCATCATCTGCAGCGATTTTGGAGCCCAAGGAAATAAAGTTTGTCACTGTTTCCATTGCTTCCCCACCTATTTGCCATAAAGTAATGGAACTGGATGCCATGGTCTTAGTTTTCTGAATGTTGTTTTAAGCCAGCTTTTTCACTGTCTTCTTTCACCTTCATCAAAAGGCTCTTTAGTTCCTCTTTGCCATTAAAGTGGTATCATTTGCATATTTGAGGTTATTGATATTTCTCCTGGCAATCTTGATTCCAGCTTGTGATTCATCCAGCCCGGCATTTTACAAGAGGTACTCTGCATATATGTTAAATAAATAATGACTATGTAAGAGCTGAGATCATTTACAGCACTGCACACGCATATCACGAGGTACTTGCTAGGTCTGGGACTGCTTTGTGCTGTGCAGATATATGAGCTCCCCCCGAAAAGCCGCAGCGTTACGGCTGTGTCTTGGCTGCGTCCAGTGGGGTCCGCGATGAGAGGGGAGAGTATAGCGGGTCTGCGGCCACGACTCCAGCGCCAGCCAGGAGAGAAAAGCGGCTGCAGCTCCTTCAGCTCTTTGAGTTTTCCTCCAGCCTCTCAACTCATGCCTTGCAAACCCTGGGTTCAGCGAACTGTGTGGGAAGTGTGAACAGCAAGACAGCTGGCGTCAGAAACAGAATCCGCAATACAGACATCTATTTGACGTTTACTGTTCATATCAGAGAAAACGATGTCTTTTCACTTTGCTCACATACACGTTTTGTTCATTTATGGTTAAGTATGTCAACATTTTCATGCTATTGCAAATGGCATCTCATCTGCCATTATCCTGTAACTAGCTCTTACTTGTGTGTGAAAGGTATTGGCTTTTTTTTTTTTTGTATGTTGTTTATATATCCTGATAGTTTCCCGTTGTTTCTCTTGGATTTCATCAATGCCTTCATTCAAAATAGAGTCATATCTCTCTATTCTCTCCACATATAAGCCATTTGGTTTTCAACAGAAAGAGGCAGCACACTTTTGAGAGAAGAATCAAGGCACCTGGAAAGAAAAGACCATCTTACAGACTCTGATCCCTTTACAGCACTTTTCAGTAAATGCACAATGGTTGCAGAAGATGGCTAAGGATCAGCTGCACTATTGAAGTCAGCCCAAAATGATGAGAGTGTTCAGGTAACACTCAGCATAATCTTAGAACCATGGCAGCAGCCACTTTCCGTGAGAAAGTCTCCTCGGCACAACTGGAATTCTGTAGAATCACAAGACAATGTAGAAAAGCATTGAATTAACCCTAAACTAGGAGTTTCAATCTCATTTCACTTAGATCAGTTCAGTTGAGTTCAGTCACTTACTTGTGTCAAACTCTTTGTGACCCCATGGACTGCAGCATGCCAGGCCTCCCTGTCCATCACCAACTCCGGGAGTCTATTCAAACTCATGTCCATTGAGTTGGTGATGACATCCAACCATCTCATTCTCTGTCATTCCCTTCTCTGCCTGCCCTCAACCTTTCCCAGCAGAGTCTTTTCAAATGAGTCAGCTCTTCACATCAGGTGGCCAAAGTATTGAGTTTCAGCTTCAACATCAGTCCTTCCAATGAATATTCAGGACTGATTTCCTTTAGGATGGACTGGTTGGATCTCCTTGCTGTCCAAGGGACTCTCAAGAGTCTTCTCCAACACCACAGTTCAAAAGCACCATTTCTTCAGCACTCAGCTTTCTTTATAGTCCAAATCTCACATCCATACATGACTACTGGAAAAACCATAGCCTTGACTAGATGGACCTTTGTTGGCAAAGTAATGTCTCTGCTTTTTAATATGCTGTCTAGGTTGGTCATAACTTTCCTTCCAAGGAGTCAGCGTCTTTTAACTTCATGGCTGCAGTCACCATCTGCAGTGATTTTGGAGCCCAAAAAATAAAGTCAGCCACTGTTTCCACTGTCTCTCCATCTGTTTGTCATGAAGTAATGGGACCAGATGCCATGATCTTAGTTTTCTGAATGTTGAGCTTTAAGCCAACTTTTTCACTCTCCTCTTTCACTTTCATCAAGAGGCTCTTTAGTTCTTCTTCACTTTTTGCCATAAGGGTGGTGTCATCTGCATATCTGAGATGAGTAAAGACAAATGTGTTTCTTAAATTCATCATAAAAGACATTGCTATGGGATGAGGACTAGGAGGGTGTCAACTGAATATTTGTTACCAATGAAACAATGTTTCTCACTGTTTTAGCACATAAGGGCAGAACGTGTTATTGATGGAGTTATTTGTCATTTTAGAACTGAGAAACCAAGATTTTAAATGCATGAAATAGCAAAATTTATTGTTGATGTCTTTCTTTCAGAGCTGAGAAACCAAAGTTTTAGATGCCCTAGTGAGTACAATTATTGCAATGAATCATCTGGCAGAAATTACCAGTTTTCAAATGTAAAAAATAGGTTTACTAGGGATGAATCAGAGGTCACAAGTCATTGAGATAGCTCACACTGATAAGTGACCTTCCTTTCCTGTTAGTTTATTGGTTTGTATGATCATCAATAAATATTCCAAAAATTATAATTCTTTGAATCGCCAGCATCAGCATGAGCCAAATTTTAGAAATGTAGAGTCTTGGCTCCACCTCCAGTCTACTGATTCAGAATCCCTGGGAGGGGATCCCTAGAGTCTGTTTTAACAAATCTTCCAGATGATTCTAATGCGCACTGAAGTTTGAGAAGCACATTTTAAGAAACACAGAAAACCAGGGATCTGCCTTCTGAGAGTGAAGCACTCTTCACAGCTTACAAAAGGCAAACAAGATGATTCTTGGCAAATTAGATGAATATCAATGAACTAGTGACTACAGAAATCCAGAAAAATTCTCACTTCATGGATTGCACATCGAAGAGCAGAGCCTCTATATGGTGACCAGCTGTTTGGCACTCTTGCATTTTAGAACTAGAAAGCGTGTGTCCTAGAAATCCCTCATTTCCAAGCAAAGTGAGAGTGGGTGACCCTAAACACCATCTGACCAGCAACCCAGTGAGTGAGTTAATAGACCCAGGGCTCCTGGAGGCTCCTGCTGCTTCTCTAATATTATCATGTCACCTTGGTAAAATGTTACTTTGGAGCTCACACACAAATATGGTGCGTTCTATGTTTTCCATTTGGCAAATCTGATATTTGCATTTGTTTTTCAGACTTCATTCTCACAGGTCTTGTTTCTGTGGGTGCTTTATGATAATGTGTCGTGTGTGTGTCTATGAGAGAGAGAGAGAGCACACAGTGAGCTAATAATTATTGGAAATTCTTTGAGAAAATACTTGCATTTACTTCTCCAGTAAACACTTCAAATTGCAATTCTTCAGGTATGTGTCTGTGTGTGGTGTCGTGTACCTTAGAAAATATTCTTTTCAATGTCATTTTAAGAGCTCTTGTTCACCTACTTTTCCTCCTCTATCTTGCCATATAAATGTCTTTTGTTGGTGGTGGTGGTTGACTGTTTGTCTGTGTATAGTGTGTCTCTTCACTTCTACATGCCTTCTCTGCCACTTCATCCTCATAGATGTAGCTTGGATGCCCCCAGAACTTACTGCTCCTTACAGTAGCACTGTCCTTGCTGTGTGCTTTTTTTGTAGGTACTACTTTTTGGGGAACCATGTTTGTCAGAGGTACTTATCAATCCTTGGCTTTCTTCCTCAACTAGATTTCCTTTTCATTACATGTTCAACCTTTCTGTCGTTGACTATGGTCTAGCACTTGCACCTTCTAAATTCTTTGTAACTATAGTTTTTATCATTGTCATCACTATTATTGTTGTTGTTATTGTTACTATTATTTTGATTTCCAAAGGGATAGAGGGACAATGAGGCCTTCACCAAAGCATCTTCAGCTGAAATATAGGTCAGTTAATCTTTAACAGATGATGCCAGGAGTTTCTGGGCTCAGAACTTGGATTTATGCTACATGGCATGCATGCACGCTCACTTGCTCAGTTGCATCTGACTCTCTGGGGCCTGTGAACTGTAGCCCCCCAGGCTGCTCTGTCCATGGAATTATTCCACCAAGAATACTAGAGAGGGTTGCCGTTTCCTCCTCCAGGGGAACTTCCCAACTCAAAGACTGAACACACGTCCCCTGCATCACTTGCATTGGCAGCTGGATTCTTTACCATTAGTGCCACCCAGGAAGCCCTTGATGGAGCAATATTCAATTTAACTTTCCAATGACTCTAATTCTACCTTGACTATGCCCTAGAGTTTCAAAACTATGTAAATCTCACATTTCAATCTCATAGTATTTCTGCAATTTTGTGACTATAATGATTATACAAATAAATTTGTTAATTATAACAGCCAAACTGCCAGAAAATAATCTTGGAATCAAATATAATTAAACTTTGAAAGCTTCTGTTTGCTTGAAAGTAAAATTGATGTGTTAGAAAATTTTGTAATGTTTGGATTTACTGAGCAGCTGTTAAGTTTGATACTGTGGGTGATAAGAACCTAAGCTGATGCAGACAGCACTGCCTCCCAGGCATTTTGGATCCCTGGGCATTCCAAATTTCAAGATTTTTTTTTAATTTAAATTGTAAAATTAGGAATCTATTATTTCAATATGAAACATGAAATTGTGAATTCTTTTGAGCAATTTTGAAACCATTTCTTAAAACTTTTAAATTATCTTTAAATGTGCTCATATTAGGTTTTATAAACCTACCACCTCCCCTAAAGTTTTATAATTACAGGTTTTCAGACAGGTAACTGAGCTTGGCACATTCAACCCAGTTTTCAGCATGAAATTGCATCCATCACTCATCACATTTCACAGGCACAAGCAAGCCTGTTCCGATACAAAGCCACCTTCCATTATTGTCCAGTCTATTTTATCTCTCCTTATGGTGGAAAAAGATGCCTCTTTGTCCTGACCAGCAGTTAGAAGATAAAAGGATTTAGAAGATAGGATAAATTAAACCAGACTCATGATAGGAGTAATGAAATCTCCAGTGTGTTAGCGGCCCCTGCATAAATTCTGGTCTTGTCCCATAGAACCAAGTGTGGTTTTTATTAAATGGAGTTCTGAAATAATATACTGAGCGGTCCCTTACTATGTTTTCCCTAGAATACCTGTATACATATTTTATATTCATAAACTAATGGGTTCTCCTGTGTGATGGTGGATTTATAAGTGGGAAGGGCAAAATGAGAAAAAGTTGGATTAGGTGAACCAATACCATGTAAGTGGTCAGATAAGAAACAAACTCTAAATTTCTAGATTCTACATATATTCCTCCAGTCCCCTCCCTGTGAAGTATTGGCTTCGTCACCTGATTGGATCATACCTCAGTGTCCACACATGACTATTTTTCAAAATTTTAATCATTTAATTTATTGAAATATAGTTGATTTACAGTGTTTCATATTTTCAGCAGTGATTCAGTTATACATATACATATATGTAGTATATATTATATGTGTCATGTTATTATAAGATATTGAAATTGTTCCCTGTACTATCCAGTAGGTCCTTGTTTATTTTATACGTATAGTATGTACATAAAATTGTCCCCTTTGGTAGCCTTAACTTTGTTTTCTGTTTCTTGTGTCTACTTCTGTTTTGTAAATAAGTTCATGTGTATCATTTTTAGGTTCCACATGTAAGTGATATCGTGTTACTTGTCATTCTCTTCCTGATTTACTTCATTTAGCTTTGATAATCTGTAGGTCCATCTACACTGCTGCAAATGGCATTATTTCATAGCAGCACTAATTACAACAGCCAAGACAAGGAAGCTATCTAAATGTTCATCAACAGGTGAGTGGATAAAGATGTGAGGTATATATTAGTATACATGTATGTACTACATCTTGGGCTGCCCGGGTTGTGCAGGTGGTAAAGAATCCACCTGCCAGTGTAGGAGACATATGAGACACAGGTTCTATCCCTGGGTTGGGAAGATCCCCTGGAAGAAAGCATGGCCACCAACTCCAGTATTCTTGCCTGGAGAATCCCATGGACAGAGAAACCTGGTGGGCAACATTCCTAAGGGCACAAAGAGTTGGATATAACTTAGACCATCCATATACATAAATATATGTATATATATATATATATATATGCATACACACACATACACAAATGGAATACTACTCAGTAATATAAAAGAATGAAATAATCCATCTGATCTGGGACAGTGTTTCTTGAACTTTAATGTGTACATGGATCACCCAGGAGTCTTGATAAAATGAAGATTCTGATTCAGTAAGTATGGTGCTGGGTCTGATATTCTGAATTTATTAACAAGCTACCAGGAGATGTTAATAGCATGGTGCTAAGGTCACATTTAAAGTAGCTAGATTTTAGAACTATGCAGTCCAGAATGGTGGTCCCATGTGACTAGTAACATGGCTAGAGAGATGGAGGAACTAAATTTTTAATTCTGTTCCATTTTAATTCATTTCAACTCAAATTAAAAATGTATACCTATGGCTGATTCATGTTGAGGTTTGACAGAAAACAACAAAATTCTGGAAAGCAATTATCCTTCAATAAAAAATAAATTAATTTTAAAAAGTAATACTCAATCCAGTTATTGGAAAAAATAACATATAAAACAATTTGGATATGTGAATCTATCTTTTTTTTAAGTGACATATTTTATGAAATCTAAATACAGATCAAGTAGCTCTGATAAAACTTTGTGTCCAAATTGAGATACAGTGTTACTGTAAAAAAAAAAAAATGTACCAGATTTGGAAGGCAGTACAAAAGCAGAATGAACTATGTCATTAATATTTTATCTTGATTATTTATTAAAGTAATATTTTGAATATGTTGAGTTTATAATGTATTGTTAACATTCATTTCTTCTGTTTCTTTTTATACTTTAAAAATGCAGCTACTAAAAACTAGTGTTTATATATATATATGCATATATCTCATATTGTATCTTTTGGACAATGCAGGTCTAGGGTGTGGCCCTGCATCCCTTAATTCCCCAACAGCTGAATTATCCATAGTTAAGTGTCTAAATACTGCAGAATCAGACCTCAAATATGAGGTCTTTTTCTGCCCTTGTACTTTTTTCCTTTTCTTCCCATATCTTTTTTATTTCTGTCCATCTTCTCCTCTGTTTTCTTGTTCTCTTTCTATCTCCTCACACACACACACAACATATATATAATATTCATTTATATGCATTTATTTATTGCTCAGTGACTGTGTATCATCCCAGGCTCTCTGTTCTCCTTCATCGATTGCCTTGGTCAGTGCTCAGATGTTACGCATTTCATCTCAGGTCTCTTGCCCCACACTCAACTCCAGTACCTGCATTCAGGTCCTCCTTGTCTTGGACCTGGATTTTTTCTTTTTTTAAATAGTTTCCTCACTGGGCTGTCTCTCACACCTAATTCCCTCACCCTTTTGTCTCTTCATCTGTCTACACTCTTTACTTGAGTGAGTGAAAATAAACACCAAATCATTTTATTCCCTTTTACTAAACATCACTCAATAGATTCACACATCCTTTCTGGGTCAAATCCAAATTCCAGTTCAACACAGAAGGCCCCAAATGCTCTGCCTTTGCCTCTGCCCAGGCTTTGTCTTCTGTTCTAACCCACCATGTGTCCTGTGTGCAGCCACATGGACCGAACTTCTTTTTAAACTTATTTTCAACTGGTGGATAATTGCTCTACAGAGTGGGGTTGCTTTCTGCTATACAACGATGTGAATTGCCTTTTGCTGTTCAGTTTCTAAGTTGGGTCCAACTCTTCAACCCCATGGACTGCAGCATGCCAGGTTTCCCTGTCCTGCCCCATCTCCTGGAGTTTGCTCAAATTCATGTCCATTGAGTCGGTGATACCACCCCACCATCTCATCCTCTGTTGCCCCCTTCCCTTCAATCTTTCCCAGCTTCAGGGTCTTTTCCAAAGAGTTGACTCTTCTCATCACATGGCTAAAGTATTGAAAGTTCAGCTTCAGCATCTGTCTTTCTAATGAATATTCAGGGTTGATTTTCTTTAGGATTGACTGGTTTGATCTCCTTGCTATCCAAGGGACTCTTAATACCTTTCTCCAGAAGTGCAATTTGAGAGCTTCAATTCTTTGATTTATCAACTATATGTATACATATATCCCCTCCCTCTTGACCCTCCCTCACATCCACCCCATCCCACCTACCTAGGTCATCAGACAGAACTAGCTTGAACTCCAGGTGTAATCCAGAAACTTTCCACTAGCTTTCTGTTTTACTCATGATAGTGTATATATGTCAATGTTACTCTTTCAATTTGTCCCACCTTCTCCTTCCCACTCTGTGTACACAAGCCTGTTTTCTATGTCTGCCCTACAACTATGTTCATTTGTACCATTTTTTCTAGATTCCATATATATGCATTAATACAGACATTACATTTTCTCTTTCTGACTTACTTCACTCTGTATAACAGGCGCTAGGTTCATCCACCTCAGTTTAACTGAATCAAATGCATTCCTTTTAATGGATGGTAATAGTCCATTGTATGTATGTACCACAGCTTCTTTATCCATTCATCCATCGATGGACATCTAGGTTTCTTCCATATCCTGACTATTGTAAATACTGCTGCAATGAACATTGGGGGTGCATATGTCTTTTTGAATTGAGGTTTTCTCAGGGTATGCTCCCAGTAGTGGGGTTGCTGGGTCATACATTGACCAAATTTCTCACTGGATAGAAGTTTCCATCATGTGACATGTGCTGTCCTGCCTGGCACCTTCACGCAGGTCTGTGTCTGGAATGTCATCATCTCTTCTTCCGTTGGTGAAATCCTACTCATCCTTCAACATAGTCTGTGCCACTTCCTCTTCCACTTCTGATAGTCCTGGTGATTTAAATCCTCCAATTTGTGTAGTTCTCACAGGGCAGCTAAGGCACAACTCTGCTTCTTCCAACCATTATTTTAAATTCTATCATCCTGAAAACACCACTGAAATTATTTACATCTTTGATATGGCTAACCTTCAGATATTTGAAGATAATTCTCTGACTGTCCTTGCTCATTTCCTCTCCAGGATCCCAGAAATCTAAGGCTCACAGAATTAGGAATGCTTCCTTTTCTTGATCAAGACCACACTTTGATTCTTTCTCATCTCAGTAAGATGAAAATTACATGATGTAAAAGGCAGAGTTATCCATAGAAACTGGAATGCTAGGCAATGTTCAGATACGACCCTCACTGACCCTGCCTTCTGACTGCAAATGGCATGTCACAATTATCTGAACAGATTTGGATTCAAATTGGTGAGGTCACATAGTAATGGGACTCCCTGACAAAATCCTTGTTCATGAGAGGTGTCCCTAAGCCATTAGTAGGACCTGGGCACCAAATGAAAGGTGGATGAGCTCTTCTGATCCCTTTTATTACTTTGTTCATGAAGAAATTATAGCTCCTGGTGACATCTGATTTAACTCTGTTACTTAATGGGCTCATGGAGACATCCAGTCAAAAGTTTCTTTCTTTATTTAGGACATTGAGTGATAGATTTTCCTTTCTTTTATGATAAAAATTTTAAAAGTCAACAAAATTGATGTTCAAAGAGGAAATTTTTGCAGCTGATTAGCAAATATTTTATATGTGTGGATTCTTGATGTGAAGGAGCCCAAAGACTAGCAATTGCTTTCTAGAAAACAATGATCACAGATAACTCCATCTGATTTCTTTGAGTAAGAAGTGTTAGGTTGCCCTATGTTGGGTTCACTAAAAGCAGATCATAAGATAGTGATTACAGTGCAAGTGAATTTTTGAGGGAAGACTCAGGAGAAAGAGAATGAAGAATCAGAATAGCTGTGCCAGCTTGCTTTCCCACCAACAGTGTAAGAGAGTTCCCTTTTCTTGACACCCTCTCCAGCATTTATTGTCTGTAGATTTTTTTGATGAGGGCTGTTCTGACAGCATGAGATGATACCTCATTGTGGTTTTGATATTCATTTCTCTAATAATAAGTAATGTTGAGCATCTGTTCATGTGTTTATTATCCATATGTATGTCTTCTTTGGAGAAATGCCTGTTTAGTTCTTTTGCCCACTTTTTGATTGCATTGTTCATTTTTCTGGTATTTAGCTGCATGAGCTGCTTGTATATTTTGGAGATTAATTTTTTGTCAGTTGTTTTGCTTGCTATTAATTTCTCCCATCCCAAAGGCTGCCTTTTTACCTTGCTTATAGTTTCCTTCATTGTGAAAAGCTTTTAAGTTTAATTAGGTCCCATTTGTATATTATTGTTTTATTTCCATTACCTGGGGGGTGGGTCATAGAGGATCTTGTTGTGATTTATATCAGAGAGTGTTCTGACTATGTTTTCTTATAAAGGTTTTATAGTTTTTGGTCTTAAATTTAGATCTTTAATCCATTTTGAGTTTATTTTTGTATATGGTATTATAAAGTGTTCTAGTGTCATTCTTTTACAGGTGGTTGACCAGTTTTCCCAGCACCACTTGCTAAAGAGACTGTCTTTTCTTCATTGTATATTTTTGCCTCCTTTGTCAAAGATAAGGTGTCCATAGGTGCATGGATTTGTCTCTGGATTTCCTATTTTGTTCCACTGATCTATATTTCTGTCTTTGTGCCAGTACCACACTGTCTTGATAACTGTAGCTTTGCAGTATAGTCTGAAGTCAGGAAGATTGATTCCCCCCAGTTCCATTCTTCTTAAACAATATTGCTTTGGCTATTTGATCCTTTTTGTGTTTCCATACAAATTGTGAAATTATTTGTTCTAGTTCTGTGAAACTAGAACCGTGGTAGTTTGATAGGATTGCATTGAATCTATAGATTCCTTTGGGTAGTATACTTGTTTTGACTATATTGATTCTTCTGATCCACGAAAACCTGTATTTCTCCATCTATTTGGTTCATCTTTGATTTCTTTCATCAGGGTTTTATTGTTTTCTATATTTAGTCTTGTATTTCTCCTAAGTATTTTATTCTTTTTGTTGCAATGGTGAATGCAACAAGGTGAATTTCCTTGATTTCTCTTTCTGTTTTTTCATTGTTAGTGTATAGGAATGCAAGGGATTTCTGTGTATTAGTTTTATGTTAGTGGGAATGTAAACTGGAACAGCCAATATGGAGAACAGTGTGGAGATTCCTTAGAAAACTGAGACTAGAACTGCCATATGACCCAACAATCCCACTGCTGGGCATACACACCAAAGATACCAGAATTGCAAGAGACATATGTTCGTTGTCGCACCGCTTACAGTAGCTAGGACATGGAAGCAGCCTAGATGTTCACTGGCAGACTAGTGGACATGGAAGCTGTGGTGCATACTTAAAATGAAATACTACTCAGCTATAAAAAGGCATGCATTTGAGTAAGTTCTAATAAGGTGAATGAAACTGGAGCCTATTATACAAAGTGAAGTAGATCAGAAAGAGAGACAAAAATACTGTATATTAACACATATATTTGGAATTTATAGACAGTGACAATGATCTTACACTCAAGGCAGCAAAAGAGACACAGATGTAAATAACAGAGTTTTGGACTCTGTGGGAGAAGGAGAGGGTGGGATGATTTGAGAGAATAGCATTGAAACATGTATATTACCATATGTGAAATAGATCGCCAGTACCAGTTTGATGCATGAAACAGGGCGCTCAAAGCCAGTGCTCTGGGACAAACCTGAGGGGTGGGGTGGGGGCCCAGGATGGCAGGACACGTCTACCCGTGGCTGATTCATGTTGATGAATGGCAAAAAACCATCACAATATTGTAAAATGATTATTCCCTAATTAAAATAAATTAATTTTTAAAAACCAGAATCAGAATGGAAATTGAACTGGGTGAGAATGTGGCCTTTGCTGGGGTGGACCTTCCTGATCCTCCTGGGAAGTCTGCACCATGAAGAGCAACCAGAACTTTCTCACCTTGAGGCACCTTTGACTGGTGGTCATCTGCGGAGGCTGTCCTCGGGAGCAATAAAATTTTCTTGGAGAAGGGCCTGGCTCCTCTCAGCAGATGGCAATTCCCTATGTAGGGAACAGTGGGGAGACGGATGGAGGCAGTAAAGATCTCTGATAAAGAGACTGGTGTGGAGAACCTACAGTATCTACTGTGTGAATTCCTTGAAAGACCTGATGCTTTCTCAAGAAACCAGTTTCTCAAGTTACATAGTTTCTAGTTCTAGGGCAACCCAATAACTTTTACTCCACTGAATGTCTCTTGTAAAAGGTGGCACTCAGAACTGAACCCAATAACCCAGATCTAGTGTGACTATACTGTAGTGAAGAGTTACAGTCAGGGGAGAAAGCCCCCGGATCAGACAGGGGCACCCCTGAAGAATATGGTTATAGATATGGAGAGCAGCTGCCAAGTCCTGGAGAAAGATTGTGAAGGACTGTGAACAGAAGCTGTGATGTAATGGCAGATGGTTTTGGTAAGTGACAAAATCTAAGAAGATACATTATTATGAGTCAGGTTAGACAAACAGAATTCCCATACAATGGGAGAAATTTAAAGTCTGAGGGTGGTGATTCAAGGGAGGAGATGTACTGAATATCTAGCCCAGGCAATTAGGCAAAAAAAAGAAAGAAAACACATCCAGACTGGAAACGAACTAAAATGATCTCATTGTCATACAACATGATCCTGTATGTGGAAAATCTTCAGATATCCACCACAACATTATTATCACTGATAAATGAGTTCTGCAGGGTTGTGTTATATAAGATTAGGACAAAAAAATGAATCATAACTGTGTAATCAATGAGAATTTCAAAATTAAATCATAAAAATAAATAACTCCATTTAAAATGACAAAATTACTTAGGAATTAATCTAAAGAATTAAATGATCCAACACTGAAAATTACAAAACATTATTGCAAAACATTAAATAATTTCTAAATAAAATGAAAGATATTCCATAGTTAAGGATTGGAAGACTTAATATTAAGATGACAGTGCTCACCAAATTGACCTATACATACTGTGCGAATTCTATCAGAATCCCAGATAGCTTTTTTTTAAGAAAAAGATTTTAACAACTTGGACTTAAAATTCATATGAAATTCAAAGCATCTGGAATAGAAAAAAAACAGTTTTGAAAGTAAAAGAACAAGGTTGGAAGACTCACATATACAAATTTCAAATTTTAATGTATACAACTGTATTAATAAAGATAAAATAGTGCTTACACAAGTATAGACATATAGAGAAACAGAATTAAGAGTCTAAAAATGAACTCTAAAATGTATGATCAATTTATTTTTGAAAAAAGTGTCAAGGAAATTCAGTAAGGAAGGAAGAATTTTTCAAATAAATTCAGTTGGGACAACATGCAAAACAATGAATTTGGACCCTTATCTTACATAATATGTTAAAAAATTAAAATAGGTCACAGATTTAAGTTTTAGAGTTTAAAATTTGTAAACTTATAGAAGTAAATCTTTGTGACATTGGATTAGGCAAAGATTTCTTAAATACAATACCAAGGTATAACAGAAAAAATAAACTAGATTCTATCAAAATGAAAAATTTTTGTGCTTCAAATGCTTTCATTAGGGAAATGAAACAACAATGCTTAGTCTTGAAGAAAACATTTTCAAATGACATTTGAAAAGAGACATGTATACAAAATGTATAAAAACACTTACAACCTGATAATGAAAAGACAAAGGAGTCAATTTAAAAACAGGCAAAAGGTTTGAATAGACATTTCTCTCAAAGAGTATATAAAAATGGACAATGAAAATTTAATTAAAAGATGCTCAACATTATTAATTATTAGAGAAATAAAAATCAAAACTACCACAAGTTATCCATGTATACCCACTAGAATGGCTACAATTTAAAAATGGTCAACAATTATGAGTTCACATGTGGACACAGGGAAATCACACATTACTGATGAAAATATAAAATGGTGCAGCCAAACAATTGACCAGTTGTTTAAAACATTAGTTATAGAGTTACTATATGGCCCAGAAATTCCATTTCTAGGAATGAAATTAAAACATATGAACAGAAAATTTTGTATATGAATATTAGTAACACCATTATTCACAGTAGCCAAAATATAGAAACAATGTAAATGTCCATCAGTGAAGGAATAGGTACATGAATGTGGCATATCCATACATGAAACTCAGCAAAGAAATGAAATACTGATAAATGTCACAACACAGATGAACCTTGAAAACATCCAAAGTGAAAAATGTTCACAGAAGGCCACGGATTGTATAATTCCACTTCTATAAAAAAATTTCCACTTCTCTTGTCCAAAATAGGCAAATCTTTAGAGGCAAAAATCACTTTAAAGTTGTCCAGCACTAGTGCAGGGGAAGATGATGAGAAATAAAAGCTGATGGGTATAGGATTTCCTTTTGGGTGATAAGAATGTTCTAAACTTACATTATGGAGATCAACGTGTAACTCTGATTATAATAAAAATCACTGGCCTGTATCCTTTAAACGCATAAATTTTAAGAAGTGTGAATTGTATGTTCCTTTAATGACCTTGTGATATATTTGCATTCATTAAAAGTTTGGTTCATCTCTAGGCTAGTTTGCAAGGGCAGTTTGGGGGATGGTGACTTAAATCTGGGTTTGAAGAAGTTAAACTTGCACCTGCCACTCTCCTGATATTAGGTAATTTACTAAGGATACTGAACACTGTTGCTGTGTCCCCACGTCTAAACCATTTCTCATCTTCCCTCGTGTAAAGTTTTACCTTGGAGTTAATTTTAGAGGCTCAGGGAAAAGGCAGTTTATATAGAAGTTCCAAGTGATTCTTTTCCATAAAGAACCTTTGTTGTGAACTCAGGTCGACTTGTCACAGGGATTAGGAGATGTAGCGCTGCAAAACTGTTCCTAAAACTGCACCCTAAATGTGGTTATTTCACACCCATGGTGGTGAGCTTGGAACAGGTTGTATCTACCCTCTTGATTTCTCTTTGGCACCAATTTGGCACCAGTTGTACAGGCGGAGAGTCAGACAGGAGCATGACACAAAAACTCGGCCTCTGGTCCACAGCTGAATGCTGAGGCTGTCTGCCCCGACTGAGCCCTGGGTGCAGGGAAAAGAGAGGAGCTGATCAGATTTCCCAGCTTTGAAGTGGGGATGCAGCCACAGTGGAGAAGCTCCTGATCAAAGTCTGTGAGCAATAAGGTAACTCTCCAGGGAAAGCTGGGGCACCTGTGGCCAGGTGGGGAGAGGATGCCCATCTCTGAATGGGCGCTTTTGTTTCTGATCCTTTTGACAGCAAGCAACACATGAAGCAATTGGAACCAGGAATTTATAGGTCAGATTGGCCTAACCCAATGCTTCTCAAAACTGATATGCCTTAGAATCACAGGGAGAAGTTTCTGGAAACCTCAGATACCTTGGCTTCTCCCCTAAAGAAAGTTATTCTTAAGATCTAAGGTGGGGGTCTCAGTTCTTTTTTTTTTTTTTTTCAAGTTCTCCTAAGTGGTTTAGATGCTTGTAAAGAAAAACTGACTTTATGCTTAGACTCTCCACCAATTGAGAGGGGAAAATATTACAGGTATCTTATATATAATACATACCTCAGGTGGCACTACTAAAAAAGAACCTGCCTGCTATTGCTGGAGACATAATAGGAGCGGATTCAATCCCTGGGTCAGGAAGAGCCCTTGGAGTATGGCAAGGGAGGCCACTCCAGTATTCTCGCCTGAGAGTCCCATGGACAGAGCAGCCTGGTGGGCTATGGACTATAAGGTCACAGAGTTGGGCATGAATGTGACCTAGCAAGCATATACATATACATATATAACATACCTATTATACATATATAAGATGCCTACTATAAGGGAATCTTGGTAGAGATACCAAGGGAACATTTCATGTTAAGATGGGCTTAATAAAAAAAAAAAAAATGGTATGGACCTAACAGAAGCAAAAGATATTAAGAAGAGGTGGCAAGAATACACAGAAAAACTATACAAAAAAGATCTTCACAACCGAGGTAATCATGATGGTGTGACCACTGACACTCACCTAGAGCTGGACATCCTGGAATGTGAAGTCAGGTGGGCCTTAGGAAGCATCACTACAAACAAAGCTAGTAGAGGTGATGGAATTCCAATTGAGCTATTTCAAATCCTAAAAGATGATGCTGTGAAAGTGCTGCACTCAATCTGCCAGCAAATTTGGAAAACTCAGCAATGACCACAGGACTGGAAAAGGTCAGTTTTCATTCCAATCCCTAATAAAGGCAATGCCAAAGAATGCTCAAACTACCGCACAATTGCACTCATCTCACATGCTAGTAAAGTAATGCTCAAAATTCTCCAAGCCAGGCTTCAGCAATACGTGAACCGTGAACTTCAGATGTTCAAGCTGGCTTTAGAAAAGGCAGAGGGACCAGAGATCAAATTGCCAACATCTGCTAAATCATCGGAAAAGCAAGAGAGTTACAAAAAAAATCTATTTCTGCTTTATTGACTATGCCAAACACTTTGACTGTGTGGATCACAGAAAACTGTGGAAAATTCTGAAAGATATGGGAATACCAGACCACCTGACCTGCCTCTTGAGAAACCTGTATGCAGTTCAGGAAGCAACAGTTAGAACTGGACATGGAAAAACAGACTGGTTCCAAATAGGAAAATGAGTACGTCAAGGCTATATGTTGTCAGCCTGCTTATTTAACTTCTATGCAGAGCACATCATGAGAAATGCTGGGCTGGAGGAAGCACAAGCTGGAATCAAGATTGCCGGGAGAAATATCAATAACCCCAGATATGCAGATGACACCACCCTTATGGCAGAAAGTGAGGAAGAACTAAAGAGCCTCTTGATGAAAGTGAAAGAGGAGAGTGAAAAAGTTGGCTTAAAGCTCAACATTTAGAAAACTAAGATCATTGCATCTGGTCCCATCACTTCATGGCAAATAGATGGGGAAACAGTTGAAACAGTGGCTGACTTTATTTTCTGGGCTCCAAAATCACTGTGGATGGTGATTGCAGCCATGAAATTAAAAGATGCTTACTCCTTAGAAGGAAAGTTATAACCAACCTAGACAGCATATTAAAAAGCAGAGACATTACTTTGCCAACAAAGGTCCATCTAGTCAAGGCTATGGTTTTTCCAGTAGTCATGTATGGATGTGAGAGCTGGACTATAAAGAAAGCTGAGCACTGAAGAATTGATGCTTTTGAACTGTGGTGTTGGAGAAGACTCTTGAGAATCCCTTGGACTGCAAGGAGATCCAACCAATCCATCCTAAAGGAGATCAGTCCTGGGTGTTCATTGGATGGACTGATTTTGGAGCTGAAATTCCAATATTTGGCCACCTGATGGGAAGAACTGACTCATTTGAAAAGACCCTGATGCTGGGAAAGATTGAGGGCAGGAGGAGAAGGGGATGTCAGAGGATGAGATGGTTGGATGGCATCACCGACACAATGGACATGGGTTTGAGTGGACTACGGGAGTTGGTGATGCACAGGGAGGCCTGGCGTGCTGCAGTTCATGGGATCGCAAAGAGTTGGACACAACTGAGCAACTGAACTGCACTGAACTGAATAATAGGTAATTGGAACCAATACCTATTATAAGGTATCTTGTAAGATACCTATTATATATATACGATAGGTATCTTATAATTTCAAATCTTCATCAAAAACCCTCAAAGAAGCAAGAAGTTATTTTCAGTAAATTTCATCTACCGATTTTCTGAATACAGGATAGAAAGCTCAGAAAAGAAAAAAAAAAAAATTCCCTGTAGACCTAAGTGCCTTTGTTAACATTCCAGGCATCAGGCTAGGTGCTAAGGGTGGAGATAAACAACACAGACATGTTCCCAAGAGCTCAGCATCTTACTGGGGAGACAGACATGTAAACAAAACAAGTGAAGTCTTTTAAGAAGAATGTATCAGGGCCTATTCCAGCCCAGGAAGAGAATGACTAACTCTGCCTGGAGGTTGGGATGGGAGACAGCAGAGGTTTTCCCCAAAATGCAAGGTTGGAAGCCAGACTTGGATAATGAGGAGAAGCTGGCCTTCCTGCTATAGGGAGGAGCAGGTGGTCTGGCAAAGAAGTGGGAAGATTCCAGTCCTTGGGAAAGCAGTGTGGAGACCCAGGCCTGGAGGTTCCATAGGGATACAGACAAGTTGGTTATGGGGTGATTGGGGTAATGTAGAGAAGTAGCCTCATTATGAAGGAACCTATGAACTTCATGTAGGACCTGTGGACTTTGCCTGCAGGGTATGAGCACCTAATGCAGGAATTTCCCTTCTGTCTGCGAACCCAAAGAACCCACAATCCTGGCTAGAAAATTGTTATTCAAGTCCAGTAAGCTTGAATTGGGAAAATATAACAAATGTGTCTCCAGAATAATAACAATGAACTGTTTATTTCCCATTTGATTTTGCAAGCTCCAAATGGATACTAGTAACAATGAGTATCTGCATATCTTATAACCTAAGAGAAAAATTTGTAGCTATTGTCACATATGCTTTTCAAGACCTCAGAGTAACCACATGAAGCAGGGGTGGTTTCTCAACTTTCTAGAAGAAATCTCTTAGAAAATCTCCATAACTTACATCACATAGCTTATTAAGTAGGAAACCTAAGATTCAAGTACACATTTTCAGGTTATGAATCTTAAGATTTTTCTCCTACAAGTTGTGGATTTACTGAAAAAAATGTGTAACTCTAAACAAACATACTCGATTAGAGACCAGAAAGCATACCATGAAGCCACCTAGAAGAAAAATTCAAAAGAGAAATGTTATGATTTCTGTAAATGCTAGCATTGGCCTGACTATGCTGCGATTATAAACAAATATACCACAAACAACCACAATAATAAAAAATGAGATCTCGTGAGACTTAGAATACTAAGAGGTTACTTTTTTTTCCCCTAAAGTAGAAAAGAATAAGTTCATGGCTTTGACCTGGCAAACAGGACACAATGAACTCATGCCTTTAAAAACTGTGTCCCCAGTAACCTTCCCCAGCAGGAGGGTTACTTCCTGCTCATTCTTATGATCTGATTTGGGCAGCCCTCCCAGGTTTCCCCCTGTCCCTGGTTTCCATTTTGGGGCCATACCTTCCTAAGGCTGTAGGTTACCTTGGCAATCGCCAGCCAGCAGGTAGGACTTGCCAGGTCCCTCTCACTCTGACTTGACCCAACCATGTGACTAGTTTTTGCCAATGAGATGTTAGCAAATGTGACACCAGCAGAGGTCTGGAAAGCAATGTGTGCTTGTCCTTGCTCATCCTTGTCCTCTGCTATCTGATACCTATGCCCTGCCTTTTCCATGCTAGAACACTGTGGGCTGTAGAGAGAATAACCAAATCCATCATTAATTGGTTTCAGCTCTCTTTCTTGTGTGTGATAACCTGTATGAGAACTAAGTGCTTTGCAATCTATACAGCTTTGTAAAAATGTCAATTTCTTACCAAATTATAACTATCACCCTAATAATTATCATGTCTGGGACCTCCATGCTATTTTTTTACACTTTATTTATTTACTTATGTCTGTCTTGGATCTTCATTGGTGCCTGAGGGCTTTCTTTAGCTGTGGTGAGTGGGGGCCACTCCCTAGTTGCAGTGTGCAGCTTCTCAAAGTGATGGCTTCTCTTGCTGTGGAGCCTGAGCTCCAGAGCTCGCTGGTTCAGTAGCTGCGACTCACGGACCCTAGTCTCAGTAGCTATGACCCATGGGCTTGCTCCATGGCATGTGGGATCTTCCCAGACCTGGGATTGAACCCATGTCCCCTGCATTGGCAGGCAGATTCTAACCACTGGACCACTAGGGAAATTTTCCTCTATACTGTTGAATTAAGACTCTAAGACATATGCAAAACAGAAAAAGAGACTCAGATGTATAGAACAGACTTGTGGACTCTGGGAGAAGGTGAGGGTGGGATGTTTCAAGAGATCAGCATCGAAACATGTATATTATCTAGGGTGAAACTGATCACCAGCCCAGGTTGGGTGCATGAGACAAGTGCTTGGGCCTGGTGCACTGGGAAGACCCAGAGGGATCGGGTGGAGAGGGAGGTGGGAGGGGGGACCGGGATGGGGAATACATGTAAATCCATGGCTAATTCATTTCAATGTATGACAAAAACCACTGCAATGATGTAAAGTAATTAGCCTCCAACTAATAAAAATAAGTGGAAAAAAAAAAAGAAAGTGAAAGTAAAAAAAAAACTCTAAGACAAAAATGAATGATGCAGTCTGATGAAGACTGACAAAGAAACATGTGAATTTCTTTAAAAGCCACCGGTGGTTGATAACCGGTGAAATGAAATATGTCCTATTTTAGGTTCTTTTGGGTCAATCATGTGCTGCGCCTTTCTTAGTCACTCAGTCGTGTCTGACTCTTTGTGACCCCATGGCCTGTCAGTCTTCTCTGTCTATGGGGATTCTCCAGGCAAGAATACTGGAGTGGGTTGACATGCCCTCCTCCAGGGAATCTTCCCAAGCCAAGGACTGAACCCAGGTCTCCTGCATTGCAGAAGGATTCTTTACCATCTGAGCCACCTGGGAAACCTGGGTAGATCATGGCAACCACTAAAAGGAGTTTAAGTGAGAGTTAGTTACCCAGGACTTCACTGCCATGTTATAATTAAATCAAGTCTCAAATCAAAGTCCACCACACATATGGACATTAATTTAGCAGAAACACTTCATATAGCCTTTCTAAAAATGTGATGGTGTTATAGCTCTCTTTTTGCGTATCTCGGCCATACATTGCTTGATAGTTCATTTAGAGTCAACATAACACTCCAGGGATTCTGTTCTTTTGTTGTTGGACTCAGGCAACCAGTTATCCTCCATAAGCAATAGTTGGACATAGAAGCACTCAGGAACTGAGCCCTCTATGACTGAAAGGCATTTTTAAAACTTGTATTCAAACTCCTTATTTATGCATGACTGGAAACATCTCTAAAATACATGTTACCTTTAATTCTGCTCTTTTCAGGAATTCCTCATGCTTTTCAACAAGTTGCTCATTTTCACCAATGTTTCTCACAATCAGTATACTAGCTAGAAAAGCTATGATCAAAATGGGATGAGAGATGGGTTTATAGCAGCTGCCTCTGTGATACAGTGCATTCTGATTAATGACACTGATCACCTCTGGATTGTGCCATTTTGATGAAGCTGATTGACTATCATTAGAGTTAAAGCTGAAACTAACTAACAAGCACATGATGCTCCATTAGCTGTACACATCTCACAGAACACATCCTGATCCACATCACAGAAATAATAATCCCATGTCACTTGGGAACTAGATCTTCACTTGTCCTGTCTACAAGCATTGTTGATGTCTGTCTTCTGGGCTCTTTATAATACTGGCAACTGTTATCATGGTGACACATTTGATAGCATGGGCTAGAAATATGCCTTCTGGCACAGCCTCAAAATTCACACACCAAAAAAAAAAAAAAAAAAGCCATTTAAAATTTAGGCAGAAGTCTGTTGTGGGCTTTGGCTGTTGGGCTAGACTCCTGTGGTCTGTAAAGATAAGGTACACAGAACTGGAGGAACAAAAGTTCTCAAAGCCTTTCACAACCTGGCCTGGGGCTCTAGCTGCAGAGTTAGCTCCTTCTCTGGCAATGAGAAAGGTATTTATGAGATTGATTGGGTTGGATCGTGCTATAGCTCACTGCCTGGGAACACAGAACGCTTTGTCTGGCTCTCAGGTCTACTCCCTTAGACAGTCAAACTCCTTTCCCTGACCCATGCAGATGTGGTAACTTGCAGCATCACTAAACCGGGATTATGACTCCCACGCTGACATTAGCAATTGATTGAAATGTGGTTTCAGGCGAGGGCAGGAGGAAACAGCACAGAACAATACAGCCAAATTCATTGTGCTAACTCTGAGCTATAGCTCCCTGAGAACCAGGTGCAAATTGAATAGAAAGGGATATTATAGGCTCAAGGTTCCACTGGGTGGTGTAGAAAGCAGGGCATGTGGTATACCTGTCAACCTCCTCTGACTCATACCTGTCATTTCTCCCATTTTTTCTTAAACTCAGTCATTTCTCTCTTCTGTCTCTTACCTGGTTGGCAGATGCTGAGATGTCAGTAGATGAAACTGGGAAAATAGTGCCCCAGATCCAGACAACTGTGGCCCCCACTTCAAAGAATGGAGATGAAAGAATCAACACATAGGCAATACCAAAGTCTGAAAGTAGAAGGGGACAGGAAGGGATAAGAAAGTTTTGTGGCTTATTCTGTGCCAGCCAAAACATAGGCACTTTATGTTCATCAGTGCATTTGTCTTATGAAATCTTTGGATGTTAAGGATTATTACCCCAATTCAACAATGAAAAAACTCAAGATCAAGGTGTTTAAGTAACTTGCGTATCGTTACTCAGGTAATAAATGATGAAAGTGAGATTTAAGTTCAAGTTTATTGATTCAACAAAGCTACTCCAACATCGTCTTTCTTTTCATTACTTGTTTTCCTGACATCAATGACACCTAATTCATTTATATATTTGGCAAGCTTTATTGGGCAAAAGTTATATGGCAGATACTACATACAAGGTCCAGATGAGCTACTGCTGCCTCTTCTATCCAGCATTCAATCCCTCTCTTCTTCTTTGCTTCCTTTGTTAACCTCTTGCTCACATGATCTGAGTAAGCCTGATCCCAACCTGTGCTCTGGAAGGAACCAAGTGTTCCTAGCCATAGTAACTGGCTCATGAGTGGGTGTGATCCAATCCATCTTCTGAGACTCACACTGGAAACTTTCCCTGGAACTGTGAAGAAAGATAAAAGTTTTCTGTTGGGATAGCTAAGGTGGTAGAACTAGACATCTTTCTGAAATATGGCAAGAGATTTCCTGAAAATGAAGCACCATGTAGAAGAAAACTGAGCCAAGAAATGAGAAGAAAACACCATTTGTGCACCTGAACCCTGACTTATGACTCTGAGATTTGAGATCCTAAATTTTAGTTACATTAGTCCAATGTTTTATTTATTTCATTTCTTCCCCATTTTAAAAAATGTAAGTTGGTTTCATGTCTTATTTGCAAGAGAAAGATCTCTGGCCACTGCTCAGGTTAACCAACACAGACCAGGTCTCTGAGTTAATGAAGATTTTATCGTAGTGGGGAGATGGGTAACAATCAAATACTCACTGAAATAAGTGGTATAAAGATTAATAGATACCCCAAGGAAAGAGACATTGTTTTATAAAAGCACATAATAAAACTGCCTGGCTAGGGGGAATCAGAAAATCCTTTGCTGATAAACTTACCAGATATCAAAAAGGTACAAAGGACTTAATTAGCTGGAAATATGGGTAATATACAGTTCATACAGAAGGAAAAAAAAAGATGCAAAAGGGATAATTGCATATCTAAGAAAATAAACAAAAGTTAAAGAATAGAAGAGTGGTGCAAGAGAGGGTATAAAGATAAATATGAACAAGGCTGTGCATGGCCTATGCTGTAGGAGGGCATTGGATCTTTATCCAAGAGATACAAGATGAAAGAGACAGGAGAAGCCATTATAGGTTTTTAAGCATGCTGACATGATCAGACTTGATTTTTGAAACCTACCTCTGATGGAGAGAACAGAACAAAGGTGGCCACAGTAGATGTAAGAAAATCAATCAGAAGACTATTGCAGTGGCCTATCATTTCTCAGCGATCAGTGCAAAAAGGTAGAGGAAAACAACAGAATGGGAAAGACTAGAGATCACTTTAAGAAAAATAGAGATACCAAGGGAATATTTCATGCAAAATGAGCACAGAAAAAGATAGAAATGGTATGGACCTAACGGAAACAGAAGATATTAAGAAGAAGTGGCAAAAATACACAGAAGAACTATACAAAAAAGATCTTCATGACCCAAATGGCCACGATAGTATGATCACTCACCTAGAGCCAGACATCCAAGAATGTGAAGTCAAGTGGGCCTTAAGAAGCATCACTATGAAGAAAGCTAGTGTAGGTGATGGAATTCCAGTTGAGCTATTGCAAATCTTAAAAGATGATGCTGTGAAAGTGCTGCACTCAATATGTCAGCAAATTTGGAAAACTCAGCAGTGGCCACAGGACTGGAAAAGGTCAGTTTTCATTCCAACCCCAAAGAAAGGCAATGCCAAATAATGTCCAGACTACCGCACAACTGTACTCATCTCACATTCTCCCAAAGTAATGCTCGAAATTCTACAAGCTAGACTTCAACAATCCATGAGCCGAGAACTTCCAGATGTTCAAGCTGGTTTTAGAAAAGGTAGAGGAATCAGAGATCAAACTGCCAACATCCGCTGAATCATCGAAAAAGCAAGAGAGTTCCAGAAAAACATCTGCTTCATTGGCTACACTAAAGCCTTTGACTCTGTGGATCACAACAAACTGTGGAAAATTCTTCAAGAGATGGGAATACCAGAACACCTTACCCTCCTCCTGAGAAATCTGTATGTTGGTCAAGAAGCAACAGTTAGAACCGGACATGGAAAAATGGACTGGTTCCAAATTGGGAAATGAATTCGTTAAGGCTGTATATTTGTCACCTTGCTTATTTAACTTATATTCAGAGTATATCAAGCAAAATGCCAGACTAGATGAAGCACACGCTGGAATCAAGATTGTTGGGAGAAATATCAATAACCTCAGATACACAGATGACACCAACCTTATGGCAGATGGTGAAGAGGAACTGAAGAGTGTCTTGATGAAAGTGAAAGAGGAGAGCAAAAAAGTTGGCTTAAAACTCAACATTCAGAAAACTAAGATAATGGCATCCGGTCCCATCACTTCACAGCAAATAGATGGGGAAACAATGGAAACAGTGACAGACTTTATTTTGGGGGGCTCCAAAATCACTGCACATGGTGACTGCAGCCATGAAATTAAAAGGCACTTACTCCTTGGAAGAAAAGCTATGACCAACCTAGACAGCTTATTGAAAAGCAGAGACATTACTTTACCAACAAATGTTCATCTAGTCAAACCTCTGGTTTTTCCAGTAGTCATGTATGGATGTGAGAGTTGGATGGTGAAGAAAGCTGAGCACTGAAGAATTGATGCTTTTGAACTGTGGTGTTGGAGCAAACTCTGAGAGTCCCTTGGACTGCAAGGAGATCCAACCAGTCCATCCTAAAGGAAATCAGTCCTGAATATGAATTGGAAGAACTGATGCTGGTGCTGAAACTCCAACACTTTGGCCCCCTGATGTGAAGAACTGACTCATAAGAAAAGACACTGGTTATGGGAAAGATTGAAGATGGGAGGGAAAGGGGATGACAGAAAAGATGGTTGGATGGCATCACTGATGCGATGGACATGGACATGAGTTTGAGTAGACTCTGGGAGTTGGTGATGGACAGGGAAGCCTGGCATGCTGCAGTTTATGGGGTCACAAAGAGTCAGACACAACTGAGCAACTGAACTGACTGACTGAACTGAACCGAGGGGAAGACATAATGGTAGCTTACACTGCAAAGGTGTATCAGTAGCGAGACTGATTTCTAAGGTGAATTTTGTGAGTGAGGAAAGCAGAGTGGAGGGGAGGTAATATATGGTTCTTAGCTATTTGGCTTGTGCAATCTAATAGAAAATGTTCTCTTTTAATGGCATAGAGATCAATAGTAGAATAGGACCTAGGCCAGGGAGCGGAAGGAATGGATTCAAGCTCAATCCTGTTGAGTTACAAGTGCATTTGATACATGTAAGTAGAGAAGATGAGTAGGCAGGTAAAATTAAGACTCTGTCTGAAGCTTACACAATGAGGTTTTAGTTAGAGGAAAAAAAAATCTGGGAGGCACTGATCTATAAATTGAGGCAAATTGAAGCTGTAGGTGTGAATGGCATTGCCTAGGAAAAGCATAGAGTAAGGAATGCTGAGAGGCTAGGGCTGAGCCTCATAGCAGTCCTAATTTCATATCTGTTATTAAAATAATTTTCAAGAAGACACAAAATTATAACTTGTATAAATACTTAAAATGAGTACACATTAAAAGACTTACTTAACTTATTTTGATGATAAAAACAGGCAGATCACACAACTTGGTTCAATCCTTATATTGATAGATTTAATACAATCACTGTAAATATTTCAGTAGGTTTTCATTTTTTTTTGCTAAAATGGAAAAACCAATCCTAAAATTCATATGAAAATGTAAGGAACCTTGAATAGTCAAAACAATCTTGAAAAAGAGAAAACAAAATTGGAAGACACAAACATTCCAACTTCAAATTTTGCTAGAAATTACAGTACTCCTGAACATCAGTACAGTTCAGTCTCTCAGTCCTGTACAACTCTATCTGAAACCATGGACTGTAGCATGCCAGGCTTCCCTGTTCATCACCAACTCTCAGAGTTTACTCAAACTCATGTCCATTGAGTCGGTGATGCCATCCAACCATCTCTTCCTCTGTCATCCCCTTCTCCTCCCGCCTTCAATCTTTCCCAGCATCAGGGTCTTTTCCATTGAATTGGTTCTTCACATCAGGTGGTCAAAGTATTGGAGTTTCAGCTTCAGCATCAGTCCTTCCAATGAATATTCAGACTGATTTCATTTAGGATGGACTGGTTGGATCTCCTTGGAGTCCAAGGGACTCTCAAAGGTCTTCTCCAGCACCAGAGTTCAAAAGCATCAATTCTTCAGCACTCAGCTTTCTTTACGGTCCAACTATTCTCTATCTAATACATGACTACTAGAAAAACCATAGCCTTGACTATACTGACCTTTGTTGGTAAATCAAAGTATCTGCTTTTTAATATGTTGTCTACTTTTGCCATGTTTTTTTTTCAGGGAGCAAGCGACTTTTCATTTCATGCCTGCAGTCACCACCTGCAGTGATTTTGGAGCCCAATAAAATAAAGTCTGTCACTCTTTTCATTGTTTCTCCATCTATTTGCCATGAAGTGATGGGGCCAGATGCTATGATCTTTGTTTTCAGCATGTTGAGTTTTAAGCTAGCTTTTTTCATTCTGCTCTTTCATTTTCATCAAGAGACTCTATTTCCACTTCACTTTCTGTCATAAGGGTGGTGTCATCTGCATATCTCAGGTGATTGATATTTCTCCCTGCAATCTTAATTCCAACTGGTGCTTCATCCAGTCTGGCGTTTCTCATAATGTATTCTGCATAACAGTTAAATAAGCAAGTTGATAATATACAGCCTTGAAACACTCCTTTCCTAGTTTGGAACTAGTGTGTTGTTCCACGTCCAGTTCTAACTGTTGCTTCTTGATCTGCATACAGGTTTCTCAGGAGTCAGATAAGGTGGTCTGATATTCCCATCTCTTTAAGAATTTTCTACAGTTTCTTGTGACCCCTATAGTCAAAGGCTTAGTGTAGTCAATGAAGCAAATGCAGATATTTTTCTGGAATTCTCTTCCTTTTTTATGATCCAACAGATGTTGGCAATTTGATCTCCTGTTCCTCTGCCATTTCTAAAACCAGCTTGAACACCTGGAAGTTCTTGGTTCACATACTCTTGAAGCCTAACTTTGAGAATTTTGAGCATTACTTTGGTAGCATGTGAGATGAGTGCAATTGTGTGGTAGTTTGAACATTCTTTGGCATTGCCTTTCTTTGGGGTTGGACTGAAAACAGCTTTCCAGTCCTGTGGCTATTGCTGAGTTTTCCAAATTTGCTGACATATTGAGTGCAGCACTTTCACAGTATCATCTTTTAAGATTTTAAATAGTTCAACTGGAATTCCATCACCTACACTAGCTTTCTTCATAGTGATGCTTTCTAAGGCCCATTTGACTGCACACTCCAGGAGATGTCTGGCTCTAGGTGAGTGATCACACCATTGTGCCCATTTGGGTCATTAAGATTTTTTCTTATAATTCTTCTGTGTATTCTCATCACCTCTTCTTAATATCTTCTGCTTCTGTTAGGTCCGTATTATTTCTGTCCTTTATTGTTCCCTCCTTTGCATGAAATGTTCACTTGGTGTCTCTAATTTTCTTGAAGATATCTCTATTTTTTCCTATTCTATTGTTTTCATCTATTTCTTTGCATTGATCACTGAGGAAGGCTTTCTTATCTTTCTCTGCTATTCTTTGAAACTCTATGTCCAGATGGATATATCTTTCCTTTTCTCCTTTGCCTTTTGCTTCTCCTCTTAGCTATTTATAAGGCCTCCTCACACAGCCATTTCCCTTTTTGCATTTCTTCTTGGGGATGGTCTTAATCACTGTCTGCTGTACAGTGTCACGAACCTCCATCCATAGTTCATCAGACACTCTGTCTATCAGGTCTAGTCCCTTGAATCTATTTGTCACTTCCACTGTATAATTGTAAGGATTTTCATTTAGGTCATAGCGGAATGGTCTAGCAAGTTTCCCTACTTTCTTCAATTTAAATCTGAATTTGGCAATAAGGAGTTCATGATCTGAGCCACAGTCAGCTCCTGATCTTTTTTTTTTTTTTTTTTTTTTTTTTGCTGACTGTGTGGAGCTTCTCCAGCTTCAGCTGCATAGAATATAATCAATCTGATTTCAGTGTTGACTATCTGGTGATGTCCATGTGTAGAGTTGTTTTTGTGTTGTTGGAAGAGGGTGTTTGCTGTGATCAGTGTGTTCTCTTGGCAAATTCAGTTAACCTTTGCCTTGCTTCATTTTGTACTTCATGACCAAACTTGCTTGATACTCCAGGTATCTCTTGACTTCCTACTTTTGCATTCCAGTCCCCTATCATGAAAAAGGTATCTTCTTTTGGTGTTCATTTTAGAAGGTCTTGTAGGTCTTTATAGAATCATTGAACTTTAGCTTCTTTGACATTATTGGTTGGAACATAGACTTGGATACTGTAATAGTAAATAGTTTACCTTGGTAACAGAGATCATTCTGTCATTTTTGATATTGCATCATGTACTGCAGACTTTACTTCCACCACCAGTCACATCCACAACTCAGCATTGTTTCCACTTTGGCTCAGCCCCTTCATTGTTTCTGGAACCATTTCTCCACTGATCTACAGTAGCATATTGGGCACCTACTGACCTGGGGAGTTCATCTTTCAGTGTTATGTCTGTTTGCCTTTTCATACCGTTCAGGGGGTTCTCAAGGCAAGAATACTGAAGTGGTTTGCCATTCCCTTCTCCAGTGGGCCACGTTTTGTCAGACCTCTCCACCATGACCCATCTGTCTTGGGTGGCCCTATATGCCTTGGCTCATATTTTCATTGAGTTAGACAAGGCTGTGATCCAAGTGATCAGTTTGGTTAGTTTTCTGTAATTGTGTTTAATAGTCTGTCTGCCATCTGATGGATATGGATAAGGATAAGAGGCTTGTGAAGGCTTCCTGGTGGGAGGGACTGGCTGTGGGGGATTCTGGTTCTTGCTCTGATGTGTGGGGCTCAGTAAATCTTTAATCCAGTTTCTGTTGATGGGTGGGGCTATGTTTCCTCCCTGTGGTTTGCCTTGTGGCCAAACTAAGGTGTGGGGTAATGGTGACCTGCATCAAAAGGATTTTTTCCAGGACTTATATATTCGATGCCCCTGACCCCACAACAGGCCACTGTCAACTATAGATCAATGAAGTAGAATTGACAATTCCAAGATAAACTTTAGCATTTGTAGTCAAATTTTGGCAAAGTAAGAAATTTGATGAGGAAAGAATAGTTTTAATTTCAACAAATGGTGTTGAGACAACTGGATATCTACCTATAAAAGAAGGCATTTGAACTTTTCACTCACATAATACACAAAAATATCTCAGGTGGATCATATAGTTAACTGAGCTAAAACTATAAAATTGTTAGAATAATACAATGTGGTGAGCTCAGGTTAGGCAATGGTTTCTTATATATAACACTGAAAGCACAACTGTCAAAAATAAGATAAAGTGGGTTTCATAAAAATTAAAAACTTTTATCTTTCCAACTACAGAATCAGCAAAGTGAAAAGATGATCTATAGTCTGAAAGAATGTATTTTAAATCATGTTTCTGATTTGGGACTTGTATCTAGAATACATACATACATCACAACTAAATAGATTAAGTTTCCTTCATACAAACCTTCAAGTTGTAGACTTTCAACAATGTGAACATATTATAAACCTATTACAGTATAATACCATATCATTAATTGTGTTAGTTGGGTACCTAGGCTAACTTTGTTGTACTTATGAATAAACTAGAGTTACAACATGCTCTAGGAATGAAATAGAACTCATTTGTAGGTAGGGAACTTACTGTAATAAAGACAAACACTCCAAATATAAAATGAGCAAAGAATTTGAATAGACACTTTATCTATAAAAATATACAAATAAGCACAACAAAGGATGTTCAGTGTCATTACCATTGCCCCTTGGAATCCGGAGGGGATTGGTTCCAGGACACTTGTAGATACCAAAATCCAAGGATGCTCAAGTCCTTTAGATAAAATGGTGTAATATTTATATATAAGCTATGCACATCCTCCTGTATACTTTAATCATCTGTAGATCACTTACAGTACTTAATACGATGTAAATGCTACATAAATAGTTGTAAACATCAGTGATAATACTATATAAATAGTTGCTGGCATGAGGTAAATTCAAGTTTTTCACTGAAAAAAAAAAAAAGATTTTTCAATCCAAAGTTGAATGAATCCATGAGAATGGGCAGAACCCACAGCTACAGAGAGCTGATGGTAGTCATGTCATTAGTAAGAAGCACATCAAAATCACAGCAAGATACTTGCTCACTGAGTTGGCAAAAATAAAAAAGAAATAGACAGTTGCAAGTGTTGACATGGATATGGAAAACTGGAACCCCCATTTGTTGCTGTGGGAATGTCAAATGGTGCAGGTAGACCAGAAAACATTTTGGCAGTTCCTTTACATGCCAGACATACATTTGTCCTCTGGTCTAGCAATCCCACTCTGGGGCTGCCCATAGCCACTGCTGGAAGAACTGCTACCATAACTTCCCAAAGTGCTGCTAGGAGCTGGCTGTTAGCCATCTCCAGGTTATGAGAGCTACTGCCTGTGGGACGATCGAGAGTCTTGGTTACTGCCATAGCCACTGATCTAGCCACATCTCTGGGGAGTTGGCTGTGCCCCAAAGCTATCCGTAAGAAGCCCTGTTGTTGCATGGCCTGCAGTGTCTGTGGACTAGCTAAGACTGCTGTAACCCTGCTGTCCATAGGGCTGATGGCTGTGCTGGGAAACCTCTGCCCACATTGGGTGGGGTAGACCCAATAGCTTTGGGTTGCTGGTTGGGTATAGTCATTTGAGATCATATCCACACACAGGCCAACAAGTAACAAGGTTCCAACACCACAGAGCGTTGACGCCTGAAGGACTGAGCTGACTTCATCTTTTATTGACAGGAGCTGCAGTCATGCTGCAAGTTGTGTGCTTAGAGGGAGCAGAATCACTAGAGCCATTTTTGCAGCCAATCCACCTAATACTCTTTTAGAACATTTTATTCTTCTTTATAAGATTTACCTAGATTTTCAATTACATATTGATGACTGTGTTTAATTGTAAATGGCTCACTCCTAACAGTTGAAAATTTCAAGGAGGCCAAGAGTATGTAGGTTTTTATCTAAGTTGGAAGACTGGTCCTAGTATATTTTTTGGCATAAATAGGCACTGAGTGGATGAATAATTAGTTACCCCCTGGCTAATTCACCAGGTTGATGCAAGTACTGGAAGTAAAGTGTTGGCAAGGTGATCCAGACAGAACTAGAAACTGACTGATATTCACTGAGGAAAGTTATGGCTGGTGACAGCTCAAATATCTACACCACCCATTACTGGAAAGGTCAGGACAGCTAAAGACAATTCATAGACATAGTAAATCAGTTTAGAATGTCTTTAAATGCTTTGGGAAAGTGGATGAGGGCACAGTAGTCCCATCTTTGTTGACAACATCAATCAGTAGTTGAAAAGATTGTTAAAAAAATACATAGGCGTGGGCTGTTCACTTCTAAGATTTTGAGTCTGTGGGTCTGGCGTGGGGCCAAGGCATGCAAATTCAAGACAGCCAGTTGACTCCACTTTTCATTTTCCTTGACTCACAGAAACAGCTCACCACAGCCCCTTCCAGTTTCCAGCACCAGCCAGGCGCTGTTCTGAGCATCAGCTCTATCGGGTCACTCCTTGTGTTTCTGAGGTGTCATCCTCAGGAGGAAGCATTCCCATCATAAGGGTCTGAGATATTTCACACTGGACATGGGTTAGGTCTTCAAGAGTTTTTTTTTTTTGCAAGTCTTCTCCATCTTAATAAGGTCCATTTCTTGCCTTCCTTCCCCCAGCCTTAGAGGGAGTTCTGCAAGCTCTTCCTGCAGTTACGCTGTCACATGGCTTTTCCTATTTTGCCTTTTCCTGCCCACTCAATTTCCTATGTTAAATATTTTATGTTAAAATAGCTGGCATGGCTTTGGTTTTTCCTGACCAGACCTTGACTCACAGAGCCACCTGGCACTTTCCTCCATGGAGCTCTCCTACTGAGGGAAGCACAAGGGAGAACAAACACTTGCCAGCATCCTTCTCTCACCCACACTGATTATTCTGAGCACCCCACCCAGAATGATGTCTCTACACACCCTGGAGCCCAGAATATTCCCACCAACTCATGGAACATGTTGCACACACACAACAATTCCAAGAGCAAACATCTGTTTTGAGATATTAGAAACTAATCTATTTGGCCTGCACAGATGGGCCCAGATGCATAGAAGGGAGAAAAGCAATTTAGTTTCACTTGTTAGCAGGGGCTATGCTGGAGAGTGAACAGCGATCCAAGCCTCACCCTGTTGGTTCCTGGAACAAAAGTAATTATATTGGCTAAACTCAGGAAAATCTCACCCTGTACTTAGAGCAGTTTGAGTCCACAGTGATAGATGGCGGAGCCTAATTCTGAGCATGTGTATTCACGAAGATTTTATGACCTTTTAAGATCCTACAATACTTTAATAGGCAAAAGTAGAATCTAATTATTCTTTGTGCCAACAGATACTGCTTTGGAGTCAACACTCAGTGAAAAATTTGGGTCAGAAAACAGAATATGAGAGGACAACCAAGATTTGTTTTCTAATTTTTATGCTTTTTTTTTTTTTTAAAGAAAACCATGAATAATTAATTGGTTTCCTAATATCTCCATTCACCCAATTACAGAGCATTTCTTTACTTGCAAGTTGTTCAGTCACTAAGTCAGGTCCAACTCTTTACAACCCCATGAACTGCAGCTTGCCAGGCTTCCCTGTCTTTTACTATCTCCTGGAGTTTGCTCAAACTCATGTTCATTATGTTGGTAATGCCATCCAACTATCTCATCCTCTGCCCCTTGCCCTGTTCTCCTGCCCTCATTTGCTTTACTTGCAGATATTACTGTGAAGAACTCTTGAAAACCTAACCCATGCCCAATGTGAAACATAATTCTGTGCCAAAAATTTCTATTAAAGTCTCCATATGCCTTAAATCCATCAAATCCATCTGTATTATAGGGCCCAGCTTAAATTATATTTTCCCTCCAGACCCACAGTAAAGTCCCCCCATTCAAAACAGGACTTCATTTGTTCTGTCCATAGGCATTCATTTCAGTTTTCTTTATACATTTAATGTTAATGTCTTATATACCCTATCAGACTATAAGCTCTTTGAGATGAGAATAAATAGCAAGCATAAAATTAACACATGTGCTTTATGAGACTTGCTATGATTTTAGAGTTTGACATGTTCTATATACAATTATCCCTATTTTAATTATGAGGACATCAAGGCTTGAGAAGTTAACTCACTTTTTCAAATTCAGGTATCTGTGAGAGGAAGAAGGATCAGAAGCCAAATCTTATTGTCTCTAAAGGCCACGTGCTTGCAAAACTAAATTATTTGTATAGACTCCACATCTCCTAGCACAATGCTTTGCACAGATTAAGTGCTCCATAAATATTAAATATGTAAATATTATGTTAATTGAGTCTTATTTATGTCTTTTACTATGACATAACTGCTACCAAGTGATTTGGCAAGAGTACGGTTGGAGATAGAAAATGAGAGACTAGGACTACATTCTTAACTAGGATGTTAGTTTCCTGTGCTAAAATGAATCAATCACTTCCTTCTGCTCAACAGTATTGCCCACTCTGGACAGATGAGAAATTTAGTATCTGCTGCATCTACATTACACGGCGGGTAGTAATCATACAAGTAGTTTCTGTCTATTGGGAGCTTTCTATGAGACATATCCTCTACTGGATACGTTAGACGTACCTTACTCTATGACCCCTGGTAGTTACATACAGTTCATACATGGAGAAACCAAGACTCAGAGAGGGTAAGTGATGAATAAGGGTCACAATCAAGGTTACTCTGCGTCTTATGACACCTACTTTCATATTTTACACTGAAAATGTTGAAAGCATTTCATATGCATATTTTTAAAGATATTTGTACATCAGTTTGTTTGCTCAGAATTTGAAGCCCATCATATTTTAAAGCCCTCACAAAAGTACTTTTAACCTCTCTGAAAGTAAGGACCTTACCTTATTTTCCAACTGTTCTCTTGTCTATAAAAGTGGATTTCAATGCTGAGATCTTCAAATAATAGAGGACACAGTAATGTAAATTCTATATCCCATTCTCAATAAATTATTTACATGATTTGACTTTAAATGTGGAGAAATAAGGAATCAATTTGTAAATATTCACTGGAAAATATGAATGCATATGATTAAAAGTTGAATGAAGTATGGATGGTTTGGGGTTGGCCTTCATACCTGTGTAGATCAACTTATTTCTGTTCTCTTCTTTTTCAACCTCAGTAAAGACTCACCAAATAGGTTAATTGAACAGGCATGCAATAAATAGTATATTGAGGAAAATAACTTTTAAAGTTTGGATTTCTCTAAACTTTATCAACCTTGCTATCTTGAGGAAGCCATTAAGAGCTCCCTATGACTTAATCTTGTTTTCACTGTAAAAGAAGAAAGTGGAGAGATGATTTTGCAGTGAAGTTGTTGGTATCAAATAGAACAATGCATGTAAATAATTTACAAACATGAAGCCCATTTTAAGAATAAAGAAAGAAGAGTGAGAAGCACTAAACTTTGTATTGATGCCCACTTTGTAGACATAGAAATGCTTTAACTTGACTTAGATGCAAACCCATTGACAACAGGCGAAAACTCCTACACAACTCAGTCACAAGCTTAATCATGCTTAGAAGGTTGAAGACTATGTCGGTGAATGTTTTGTCTCTCTTTTTTTTTTTTCTGCCTGCATATTATTTATCAGTTGCTGCATAACAGATCCTACCAAAACTTAGTGACTTGAAAGAAAACCCATTTTATTCAGATTTTGTAGGCTGGAAATCAGGACTGGGCTCTTCTGCTGGTCTCATGTGGAGTCAGTCTCGCAGCTGCAGTTTCCTGGCAGGTCATCCGGGTGGCAGTCTAAGAAGGCCCCACTCACAGGTCTGGTGGGTGGATGATGCGGGCAGCTGGCTAGACTAGTCAGAAATCTGGGCTTCTTTACACAGCAGCAGCATCCTAAGACTGCAAGCTAAGGTGTAAGCCTACTACTGCACCATGCTCACTGCAGTTGCATTGGTCAAAACAAGACACAGCCAATCCCAAGTCAAAATAGGAAGGGCCTACACAAGGGCATGGATATAGAGGGACATTGGGATCTACCAGTGGTGCGAAATTCAAAGCTTGGTTGTATTGCTTCTGAAACTAATTGTAACCACTTCTTCCTTCTGTACAAGTTATCCATGGGTGTCTAGTGCAAACTAGATACTAGTAACATGTTTTTCAAAATGCTTTCATATACTTTCATTGAAAAATGGCATTATCATCTTTCATATATATATATATATATATATGTTTTATACATATATATGTTAAGATATAGAAAAATACATGTGTGTGTGTGTGTGTATAACAATTGAACTTATCAATACTAGAATTAACACATTTAGCCAAGTTCTCACAACCAGTGAATATGAGCAGTCAAGTATAAAACTGAGATCTTCTGACTGGAAATATCAAGGTCTTTATCTAGAAAGCTGATAGTTAATACAGACAGTAAAGTTAGTACTCCTTAAAAGTTATGCACTATTATCTCTACATCATACATGATATGAAATTGGGAATAAAAGCATGATGAGATTAGTCAGGGTCATTATTTAGTGAACATCAAAGCTAAGACTGGAATGACAGACAGGATTGGCCTTGGGGTACAAAAAGAAGCAGGGCAAAGGCTAACAGAATTTTGCCAGGAGAAAACACTAGTCATAGCAAACACCCTATGAGACAACGCTACACATGGACAACATCAGATGCTCAAAACTGAAGTTAGATTGATTATATTATTTGTAGCCTAAGATGGAGAAGCTCTATATGGTCAGCAAAAATAAGAATGGGAGCACTCAGATCATGAACTCCTTATGGGAAATTCAGACTTAAATTCAAGAGAGTAGGGAAAACCACTAGGACATTCAAGTATGACCTGAATCAAATCCTTACACTTATACAGTGGAAATGACAAAGAGTTTCAAGAGATTAGATCTTAAAGAATGCCTGAAGTACTATGAATGGAGATTTATAACTTTGTATAGGAGGCAGTGATCAAAACCATCCCCAAGAAAAAAATGCAAAAAGGAAAAATGATTGTCTGAGAGGGCTTTACAAATAGCTGAGAAAAGAAGAGAAGCAAAGGCAAAGGAGAAAAGGAAACATACCCACCTGAATGCAGAGTTCCAAATAATAGCAAGAAGAGATAGGAACATCTTCCTAAGCGAACAATGCAATGAAATAGAGTAAACAATAGAATGGGAAAGACTAGAGATCACTTCAAGAAAATGAGAGCTACCAAGGGAACATTTCATAGAAAGATGGGCATAATAAAGGACAGAAGTGGTATGGACTGAACAGAAGCAGAAGATATTAAGAAGAGGTGGCAAGAATACACAGAACTGTACAAAAATGATCTTAATGACCCAGATAACCATGATGGTGCAATTACTCACCTAGAGCCAGACATCCTGGAATGTGAAGTCAGATGGGATTTAGGAAGCATCACTCTGAACAAAGCTAGTGGAAATGATGGAATTCCAGCTGAGCTATTTCAAATCCTGAAAGATGATGTTGTTAAAGTGCAGCACTTTATATGCCAGAAAATTTGAAAAACTCAGCAGTGGCCATAGGACTGGAAAAGATCAGTTTTCATTCCAATCCCAAAGAAAGGCAATGCCAAAGAATGTACAAGCTATCACACAATTGCACTCATTTCATGTGCTAGCAAAATCATGCTCAAAATCTTCCAAGCTAGGCTTCAACTGTATGTAAGTCAAGAAGCTAGAACTGGACGTGGAACAATGGACTGGTTCCAAATTGGGAAAGGAGTACGTCAAGGCTGTATATTGTCACCCTGCTTATTTAACTCATATGCAGAGTACATCATGAGAAATGCTGGGTCGGATTAAACACAAGCTGGAATCAAGATTGCTGGGAGAAATATCAATAAATCAGATATGCAGATGACACCACCCTTACAGCAGAAAGTGAAGAACTAAAAAGCCTCTTGATGAAAGTTAAAGAGGAGAGTGAAAAAGCTGGCTTAAAACTCAACATTCAGAAAATGACGGTCATGGCATCTGGTTACATTACTTCATGGCAAATAGATGGGGAAACAGTGACAGACTTTATTTTTTTGGGCTACAAAATCACTGCAGATGGTGATTGCAGCTATGAAATTAAAAGACGCTTGATCCTTGGAAGAAAAGTTATGACCAACCTAGACAGCATATTAAAAAGCAGAGACATTTACTTTGCCAATTAAGTTCGTCTAGTCAAAGCTATGGTTTTTCCAGTAGTCATGTATGAATGTGAGAGTTGGACTATAAAGAAAGCTGGCTGCTGAAGAATTGATGCTTTGTACCTGTGGTGTTGGAGAAGACTCTTGAGAATCTCTTGGACTTCAAGGAGATCCAACCAGTCAATCCTAAAGGATTGAATCAACCTGAATATTCATTTGAATGCTGATGCTGAAGCTGAATCTCCAGTATTTTGTCCACCTGATGGGAAGAGCTGATTCATTGGAAGAAACTGTTATGCTTGCAGGAGAAGGGGATGACAAAGGACAAGATCATTGGATGGCTTCACCCAGTCAATGGACATGAGTTTGAGCAGGCTCTGGGAGTTGGTGAAGGACATGGAAATCTGGTGTGCTGTAGTCCGTGGAGTTGCAAAGAGTCAGACACTACTGACTGACTGAACAACAACAGCTAGAACTCAGCCTAAAGCCCATACTTTAAATATCATTTATGTTATTTATATAATTTCTTGATTCTTATGCTGATCTCACCTTCTATAGAAGCTAAATCTCTGCAAAAAGTAAGTCTTCACACTTTTGCAATTAATCGACACTGCTGTTTGTTAAGCTGACTACATTATCTTCCATTAAGCAGAGTGGATGAAAACATCCTCATCTTAACCATCATCATAATGTCTTTCATGCTGATGGGGAATTATGGATTTTTAGATAGTTAAAATGAGAAGGTCTTATGGAGAACCTGTATTTGTAGAGCTGTAGATTATTTTGTTTAAAGGAGATGTCAAACAGAAGTGAAATTGATAAAAACTGACATAACATAAAGAATTCTTGTAATGTAGTAGGTTTGTGCAAATAACAGAAGGTTTTCCTGGGCCCAAAAAAGTGAATTTTTGTTCAGGTCATGTAGCATCAAGACCAGAATTCCTCTTTTCTAGATACCAAAACCATACTATTCTTGGAAACTTTCCACCCTCAACTGAAAAAAAGAAATGAAGAGGTAGTGGGCCTCCAAAGCACCCAGTTTACTGCTGGTTTTCTGTGGGTGGGTTCCTTAGTGAGAGAGGAAATATTAGAAACAGGTGTTTATAATATTTTTGACTCTCTACAGGAACTTTTGGTCAACAAGTTACAGTCTTTTCATTCAACAGTTCTTGCCAGTAGCCTTGTGTGTATTTTCAGAGAATTCCTCAAAGTTGTAAGTCTGGCCTTTGCTTTTAACAATGATTTAGCTGCAGCAAAAGAATAGAACAAGAGGGCTGGTGATTCTGAATGTCCTCTTATTTTTTTCTTTGTAGATAATTGGTGTTAGAGCAACAGCCACATTGGAGTTGGTACATTTTTCTGAAATAAATAGAACCTAGCAACATTTATTTAGCATAACCACCCTGGGCATACCCCAGAGATTTTGCAGAGCTTGGGGTGATAGATTTCTGTCTAGCCTATACAGATGCCTTGTATCATTTATCTTTTGGTTATGCTATGAAAAAAAGGGCAAGCACAGCATGTCTTAAACTTTAAATAAAGCACTTAAAGTGAGTTTCTAAATGAATTTGGAGGTCTTCTTCTGCATCCCAGTTCAGTTCGGTTCAGTTCAGTTGCTCAATCATGTCACCACTTTGCGACCCCATGAACTGCAGCATGCCAGGCTTCCCTGTCCATCACCAACTTCTGGAGTTTACCGAAACCCATGTCCATCGAGTTGGTGATGCCATCCAGCCATCTCATCCTCTGTCGTCATCTTCTGCTCCTGCACCCAGTCCCTCCCAGCATTAGGGTCTTTTCCAAAGAGTCAGTTCTTTGCATCACGCGGCCAAAGTATTGGAGTTTCAGCTTCAGCATTAGTCCTTCCGATGAACACCCAGGACTGATTTCCTTTAGATTGGACTGGTTGGATCTCCTTGCAGTCCAAGGGTCTCTCCAGAGTCTTCTCCAACACCACAGTTCAAAAGCATCAATTCTTCAGTGCTCAGCTTTCTTCACAGTCCAACTCTCACATCCATACATGACCACTGGAAAAGCCATAGCCTTGACTAGACAGACATTTGTTGGCAAAGTAATGTCTCTGCTTTTTAATATGCTATCTAGGTTGGTCATAACTTTCCTTCCAAGGAATAAGTGTCTTTGAATTTCATGGCTGCAATCACCATCTGCAGTGATTTTGGAGCCCCCAAAAATAAAGTCTGACAGTGTTTCCCCCTCTATTTGCCATGAAGTGATGGGACCAGATGCCATGATCTTAGTTTTCTGAATGTTGAGCTTTAAGCCAACTTTTTCACTCTCCTCTTTCACATTCATCAAGAAGCTTTTTAGTTGCTCTTCACATTCTGCCATAAGGTTGGTGTCGTCTGCATATCTGAGGTTATTGATATTTCTCCCAGCAATCTTGATTCCAGCTTGTGCTTCCTCCAGCCCAGCCTTTCTCATGATGTGCTCTGCATAGATGTTAAATAAGCAGGCTGACCATATACAGCCTTGATGTACTCCTTTTCCTATTTGGAACCAGTCTGTTTCTTCATGTCCAGTTCTAACTGTTGCTTCCTGACTTGCATATAGGTTTCTCAAGAGGCAGGTCAGGTGGTCTGGTGTTCCCATCTCTTTAAGAATTTTCCATAGTTTTTTTGTGATCTACACAGTCAAAGTCTTTGGCATAGTCAATAAAACAGAAATATATGTTTTTCTGGAACTCTCTTGCTTTTTCGATGATCCAGCAGATGTTGGCAATTTGATATCTGGTTCCTCCGCCTTTTCTAACACCAGCTTGAACATCTGGAAGTTCATGGTTCACGTATTGCTGAAGCCTGGCTTGGAGAATTTTGAGCATTATTTTACTAGTGTGTGGGATGAGTGCAATTGTGTGGTAGTTTGAGCATTCTTTGGCATTGCCTTTCTTAGGGATTGGAATGAAAACTGACCTTTTCCAGTCCTGTGGCCACTGCTGAGTTTTCCAAATTTGCTGGTGTATTAAGTGCAGCGCTTTCACAGCATCATCTTTCAGGATTTGAAATAGTTCAACTGAATTCCATCACATCCACTAGATCTGTTCGTAGTGATGCTTTCTAAGGCCCACTTGACCTCACATTCCAGGATGTCTGGCTCTAGGTGAGTGATCACCCCATCGTAATTATCTGGGCCATGAAGATCTTTTTTGTACAGTTCTTCTGTGTTTTCTTGCCACCTCTTCTTAATATCTTCTGCTTCTGTTAGGTCCATACCATTTCTGTCCTTTATGGAGCCCGACTTTGCATGAAATGTTCTCTCAGTATCTCTGATTTTCTTGAAGAGATCTCTAGTCTTTCCCATTCTGTTTTTTTCCTCTATTTCTTTGCATTGATCACTAAGGAAGGCTTTTTTATTTCTTCTTGCTATTCTTTAGAACTCTACATTCAGATGTGAATACCTTTCCTTTTCTCCTTTGCTTTTTGCTTCTCTTCTTTTCACAGCTATTTGTAAGGCCTCCTCGGACAACTGTTTTGCTTTTTCCCATTTCTTTTCCATGGGGATGGTCTTGATCCCTGTCTCCTGCACAATGTCATGAACCTCCGTCCATAGTTCATCAGGCACTCTGTCTATCAGATCTAGTCCCTTAAATCTATTTCTTACTTCCACTGTACAATCATAAGGGATTTGATTTAGGTCATACCTGAATGGTCCAGTGGTTTTTCCTACTTTCTTCAATTTAAGTCTGAATTTGGCAATAAGAAGTTCATGATCTGAGCCACAGTCAGCTCCTGGTCTTGCTTTTGCTGACTGTATAGAGCTTCTCCATCTTTGGCTGCAAAGAATATAATCAATCTGATTCCGGTGTTGACCATCTAGTGATGTCCATGTGTAGTCTTCTCTTGTGTTGTTGGAAGATGGTGTTTGCTATGACCAGTGCGTTCTCTTAGCACAACTCTATTAGCCTTTGCCCTGCTTCATTCTTTACCCCAAGGCCAAACTTGCTGTTATTCCAGCTGTTTCCTGACTTCCTACTTTTGCATTCCAGTCTCCTATAATGAAAAGGACATCTTTTTTGGGGTGTTAGTTCTAAAAGATCTTGTAGGTCTTCACAGAACCATTCAACTTCAGCTTCTTCAGCATTACTGGATGGGACATAGGCTTGGATTACCATGATATTGAATGGTTTGCCTTGGAAACAAACAGAGATCATTCTGTCATTTTTGAGATTGCATCCAAGTACTGCATTTTGGACTCTTTTGTTGACCATGATGACTACTCCACTTCTTCTAAGGGATTCCTGCCCACAGTAGTAGATATAATGGCCATCTGAGTTAAATTCACTCATTCCAGGCCATCTTACTTCGCTTATTCCTAGAATGTTGACATTCACTGTTGCCATCTCTTGCTTGACCACTTCCAATTTGCCTTGATTCATGGACCTAACATTCCAGGTTGCTATGCAATATTGCTCTTTACAGCATCAGACCTTGCTTCTATCACCAGTCACAACCACAACTGAATATTGTTTTTGTTTTGGCTCTATCCCTTCATTCTTTGTGGAGTTATTTCTCCACTGATCTCCAGTAACATATTGGGCACCTACCAACCTGGGGAGTTCCTCTTTCAGTATCCTATCATTTTGCATTTTCCTACTGTTCATGGGGTTCTCAAGGCAAGAATAATGAAGTGGTTTGCCATTCCCTTCTCCAGTAGACCACATTCTGTCAGACCTCTCCACCATGACCCGTCCGTCTTGGGTGGCCCCACACGGCATGGCTTAGTTTCACTGAGTTAGACAAGACTGTGGTCCTGTGATCAGATTGGCTGGTTTTCTATGATTATGGTTTTAGTGTGTCTGCCCTCTGATGCCCTCTCACAACACCTACCATCTTACTTGGGTTTCTCTTACCTTGGACATGGAGTATCTCTTCACAGCTGCTCCAGCAAAGTGCAGCCGCTGCTCCTCACCTTGGACAAGCGGTATCTCCTCACTGCCACCGTCCTGACTTTGAACGTGGAGTAGCCCTCCTGCCCCATGCATCCCAGTCTTCCTATCAATTCATGACAAGGATTAAAGAAGGAAGTAGGTCAAGAAATTAGCAAAAGGAGACATGCTGAGGTGTCCAGATTGCAACAGTAGTTATGGAGTGTGGTTTATACCAGTGCTTCTCTGATGCATGTGAATCACTTGGGGAGCTTGTTAAAATGAAGGTTCTGATAGGCAGATTTGGGGCAAGGTCTGACAAAGTGCATTTCACATAAGATCCTGGGTGATGTTGATTGACTGTCTATAGATCACACTTCAAAAACCAAGCTGGGAGATTATATTATTTTCCAAAATGCCTTGTTCATCTCTGGGATAGATTATACATTTCCCACCTCATTGATGTCAGGTTTGGTCATATACGTCAGTTTGGCCATGAAATGGACAGAACTGATGTGTGTTTTTTCCTAGTAGAGACATGAAGAGGCAGTATTTGCCTTTCTTCTATTTCTTTTCCTTCTACAATCAAACTAGCAGTTTAACTTCTCTGGATCTCAGTTACCTCATGTGCAAAATGGGAATAAAATCTACTTTCTTGAAAGTAGAATTCTGGCTCTCTTGGAATGCATTTCTTGCTTGATATTTCAAGTAGAATGCTTCTATGGTTTAAGATCCCTCCCAGGAAAAAAATCATCTCCAGTCAAAGATGTTCATTCAGTCTTTAGCATAACAGAACCACTACCTAAGACACTTCAATGCTAATCTTGCCTGAAGAAGCAGAGAAGCTTTCAGCACCAACTGTCACATCCCAAGATGGAAAAAAAAAAAAAAATCAGAATTAATGAGACACATGACCCAGAGTTACAATCCTATAAGTAAACTAAATCATACAATAGCTGTTATAATTCCAGACACAGTTTTTTATTCCCCTCTCATAGGTACATGTGATTGGCAAGAAAATGCTTATATTGGAAAAAGTTTTTCCTCAACTTTGGCTAAAGACCCTAATTACCCAGGATGTAGGGTTGTTGTGCTCGTAGTAGAGATGTGTGCATGCTTCTAGCGGACCAAATCCACAAGTTTTTATGGACACAGAAGGAGCATTCCATCTCAAGGAATGTTTCCATATATCTCTTCTCCAAAAGTTTGTCGCTAGTCCTCAGTACCTCACTGGCTGCCACAAAACAGATCTGTTTGGGTACCAGTTCGATCAGTTGGAAACACTTTGGTTAAAGCACCAGACTAGTCTCTCCCCAGAGTTATACTTGATGGGAATTGGATCCACTGGCTACACTTTAGTCATTTAAGGTTATTTTGTAGCATCACAAAGGATTTTTAAACACAATTTCCTTACTTGTAAAATTAAGGCATTTGCCAAAATGATGATGACAGACATTTCTGGCTTTGGTTTTGCATCACCCATGCATTTTTTTATGTTCAGGAGGAATACCATGGCTGTGAATACTAATGGTATGTGGACTGTCCTTTCCATCACCTATATCTGCTGGAGACTGCACTGACATGCGGTCAATTGGAAACTGACTCCTAGTTGGGACTGCGGATCTTGAGAATGTGGGGGGAAAGTACAGGCTCAGCAAGCCATTCAGGCAGCATGGCAGAATGGATGTGATGTGGCAAGAAGCGTCTGGTTGGTGGGCTTAGCAGCACTGAGGGAAGTAAACAGGGCAGCAGAGACTGGGGCAGAGGGATAGTAGTACAAGGTGCTATCCAGAGGTGATGGTAAGGTGGCCTTTCCTGGAGCTGGGCCTTGGCTAGACTTACTTTCCTTGGTTCCTTAATAAGCCTACTTGCCAAAGTTCCTGTCTTTTCTGAGAATACATTCTGGTATATATTCTTCACACTTGAGTTAAAAAGAGTCACATTCTTTTACTTGTCACCAAATGCCTTTACTACTGAAATGTTTTCTTTCTAAAATTCTCAGATTTAACTTCTGAAAATCTTAATTCTTTAATTCTTCATGAACCGTTCCCCAGAATTTGCTTTCTTCTTAAGAGTCTTCCACCCATTTCTGGAAGTGTTATCATGTCCTCCATTTATAACTGGAACATAGAATCATGATTATATTTTATTGGCATGCCAATCAAAGAAACAATTGTAGTATCAGTTCAGTTCAGTGCAGTCACTCAGTCGTGTCCGACTATTTGTGAACCCATGAATCGCAGTACACTGGGCCGCCCTGTCCATCACCAACACCTGGAGTTTACCCAAACTCATGCCCATCAAGTCGGTGATGCCATCCAGTCATTGCAGCCTCTGTCGTCCCCTTCTCCTCCTGCCCCCAATCCCTCTGAGCATCAGGGTCTTTTCCAACGAGTCAACTCTTCGCATGAGGTGGCCAAAGTATTGGAGTTTCAGCTTCAGCGTCAGTCCTTCCAATGAACACCCAGGACTGATTTCCTTTAGGATGGACTGGTTGGATCTCCTTGCAGTCCAAGGGACTCTCAAGAGTCTTCTCCAACACCATAGTTCAAAAGCATCAATTTTTCAGTGCTCAGCTTTCCTCACAGTCCAACTCTCACATCCATACATGACCACTAGAAAAACCATAGCCTTGACTAGATGGACCTTTGTTGGCAAAGTAATGTCTCTGCTTTTTAATATGCTATCTAGGTTGGTCATTACTTTCCTTCCAAGGAGTAAGCGTCTTTTAATTTCATGGCTGAAATCACCTTCTGCAGTGATTTTGGAGCCCAAGAAAATAAAGTCTTACACTGTTTCCACTGTTTCCCCATCTATTTGCCATGAAATGATGGAACCAGATGCCATGATCTTAGTTTTCTAAATGTTGAGCTTTAAGCCAACTTTTTCACTCTCCTCTTTCACTTTCATCAAGAGGCTTTTTAGTTCCTCTTCACTTTCTGCCATAAGGGTGGTGTCATCTGCATATCTGAGGTTATTGATATTTCTCCCGGCAATCTTGATTCCAGCTTGTGCTTCTTCCAGCCCAGCGCTTCTCATGATGTGCTCTGTTAGAAGTTAAATAAGCAGGCTGACAGTATACAGCCTTGACGTACTCCTTTTCCTATTTGGAACCAGTCTGTTGTTCCATGTCCAGTTCTGTTGCTTCCTGACCTGCGTATAGGTTTCTCAAGAGGCAGGTCAGGTGGTCTGGTATTCCCATCTCTTTCAGAATTTTCCACAGCTTATTGTGATCCACACAGTTGAAGGCTTTGGCATAGTCAATAAAACAGAAATAGATGTCTTTCTGGAACTCTCTTGCTTTTTTGATGATTCAGCAGATGTTGGCAATTTGACCTCTGGTTCCTCTGCCTTTTCTAATACCAGCTTGAACATCTGAATTGTACTATATAAGACTGTTAAAGAAGTCTATTGAAACCCTTAGAAATAACCCTTAGGAATTATACAAAGCATCTGTTTCAAAAAATTAACAGCATTTTCAGGAAATTATGCTAAAATAACTGGATATCCCTCTATGTGCAAAACAAACAGCAAAATAAAAAACTCAACCCATAACATCCATAATATTTAGAAGTTAACCTAAAATAGAGCTTGATCTAAATTTAGAATCTATAATGATGAAATTCTAGAAGAAAGCATAGAAAAAATCTTCTGTCACTTTGGGTTAGGCAAATATTTTTTAGCTACTGTACAAAAGTATAATGCAGAAAAGAGTAAATAATAAATTGGATTTAACTCAAATTAAAAACTTCTGCTCTTCAAAAAACACTCTTAAGGAAATGGAAAAATAGGCCACAGCCTAGGAGGAAATATTTGCATAGAACATATCTGGTAAAACAATTACAGCTAAAAACAATAACAGCAAGATCACAAAAGTGAGAAATTTAGATAAAAACACCCAGTTTTTTTTAATGGCCAAAATATCTGAGCATACAGTTTAGTAAAAGGATGTCTCTTAAGCCACTTAAAAATTGCTCAGCAACATTAGCCACTAAAGAAATGCAAATTAAAGCCACAAAAAGATACTACTAAATACCTGTTGGAATAGTTAATGTTATCATCACCATCATCATCAAACTGTCAATGTCAGATACCGGTAAGGATCGATAGCAATTGGGGTTTCCACATATTGCTGGTGGGAATGAAAAATGAAAAGCAGTTTCATAGTTTTTTCATACCACAAACAATCTGACTCCTAGGCATTTACCCAAGAGAAATAAGTTTCTGTTCACACAAACACCTGTATATGAATGTGTATAGTGCTTTATTCATAATCACAAAAAAATGGAACAACCCAAACGTTATTCAACTTGTGAATATTTAAACAAATTGTATTGTATCCTTGCAATGGAAGACTACACAAAAATAAAAATGAAGACATTATTAACACACACAACAAGGTATAGAATCACAAATGTTGGGTAATAAGTGAGAAAGCCAGATCCAAAAAGCTATGTACTATATGCTTCTATGTATATGACATTTTGTAAAGGGAAAATTGTAGAAACTGGAAAAAAAGCAATGATTTCCAGGAGCTGTGTATGAGTAAGGGAGTGGTTTGTGTTTATGGACTGCTCAATGTCTTAACTGTGGTGGTTAAACCAATATAAGCATTGGTCAAAACTCATAGAACTGTTTCCTAGAAAGACTAAATTTTACTCTATGTATTATACTCAAAGTCTGACTTTAAAAATACTGTCAGTAAATTATTTGCTTTCAAGTTAAGTACAAGAGAATTTGTTCATTTAACAACTATGTATTGAATGCCTATTATGTGCCAGATCTGTTCTAGATGCACAGAAAATAGTGAATGAAATACACAGGAAACTGCCTTTATGGGGTCTACATTCATCAGGAGAGTCAGTGAATAATAAATGTGATCAGTAAGCTAGGAACATAAAACAATGCTTCTCAGACTTTACCATACATAAGAGTCTGGAAGGCTTATGAAAACACAGATCCCTGTGCTCCACCCTGGTAATTCTGATTCAGCAGGTCTAGGGTGGACCCTGAGAATTTGTATTTCTAACAAGTTCCCAGGTGATGCTGACTTTGCTGGTCTGAGGACCACACATTGTGTAGTTCTGGCATAGGATGTTACAACGCAGTGCTATGAATAAAGGAAAAACCATGACTAAGGGTGTAATGGGAAAGAAGTCTGGGAAGGTGCAGTTTGCAATTTTAAATAGTAGGTCTCATTGAGCAGCTAATTTGGGGCAAAAGCAAGAAGAAAGGGAGGGAGTTAGTTGTAAAGATATCTAGGGGAAAGCATTTTTATCTGAATGATCAGTCAGTAACAAGGCTCTAAGGCAGGGGACATGTCCATTTATTCCAAGAAAAAAAAAAGGAGCCCAACGTGACAAGGGTAGAAAGAGTGAGAGCGAGTACAGTAAGACACGTGAGGAGATAATTATTAAAGGGAAAGACTGGGCAGAACAAGTGCCTTTTAACTTTTGCTCCATGTAAAGCATGAAGCCACTGGAGGGTTTTGAACAGACAGTGACATTATCTGAATAATGTTTTTTAAAAAACCCACTCTGGCCACTGTGCTGGGAATAGACAAAAATGAGAACATATCAATTATCTAAGAATTTTCTGAATAACCTAGATGAGAGATGATTGTAGCCTGGATCAGAGTGTTAGAAATGGCAGTGGCAAACAGTGACTTTGTTTTGAAAATGTTTTTGAAATAAAAACAGTAGGGGTCCATGATTGACTGGATGTTCAGTATGAGAGAGAGAGGGGTCAACAGTGGCTGAAGAACTTCATACCTGAGCAGCATCTGTCAATATGATGAACCTGATCATTGAATATGGATATTTGTCATAAAAAGCTCTTTTAATTTGGCTGTCAGTTTCTAGTACAGACAAGAAATGAAACAGAATGAAGAAAGCCTAGGTGCATTATGAGATATGAAGAGAAACACTCTATGATTAATGGAGTCTCAGAAACAGAAGAGAAGGGGAAAGGCACAGAAAGCTTATTGCAAGAGATGATGACTGATAACTCTTCAAATCTGGGGAAAGATTTGGAAATCCAAATTCAGAAAGTTCATAAGTCTCCCAAAAGATTCAACTCAAAAGGATCTTTTCCAGCATACATTATAATAAAACTGTCTAAAATGAAAGATAAAGAAAAAAAATTTGAATAGGAAGAGGAAAGAAAACCCCTCACATAAAAGGGGACTCACAAGGGGCATAAATTGGATTACTATGATATTGAATTATAAAAGATGACAGAATGATCTCTTAGTTTCCAAGGCAAATCATTAAATATCACAGTATTCCAAGTCTATGCCCCAACCACTAATGCCAAAGAAGGTGAAGTTCAACGATTCTATGAAGACCTACAAGACCTTCTAGAACTAACACCAAAAATAAATGTCCTTTTCATCACTGGGGACTGGAATGCAAAAGTAGGAAGTCAAGAAATACCTGGAGTAAAAGACAAATTTGGCCTTGGAGTACAAAATGAAGCAGGGCAAAGGCTCACAGTTTCGTTAAGAGGATGCACTGGTAATAGCAAACATCATCTTCCAACAATACAAGAGACAACTCTACACATAGACATCACCAGATGATCAATACCAAAATCAGATTGATTATATTTTTTGCAGCTGAAGATGGAGAGGCTCCATACTATCAGGAAAAACAAGATCAGGAGCTGACTGTGGCTCAGAACATGAATTCCTTGTTGCAAAATTCAGAATTAAATTGAAGAAAGTAGAGAAAATCACTAGGTCATTCAGGTATGACCTAAATTAAATCTCTTACAATTACAGAATGGAAGTAACAAATATATTCAAGGATCTAGATTTGATAGAGTGCCTAAAGAACTATGGATGGACATCCGTGACATTGTACAGGAGGCCGTAATCAAGACCATCCCCAGGAAAAAGAAATGCAAAAAGGCAAAATGGCTGTCTGAGGAGGCCTTACAAAGAGTTGAGAAAAGAAAGGAAGCAAAAGGCAAGTGAAAAAAAGGAAAGACCTATCCATCTGAATGCAGAGTTCCAAAGAATAACAAGGAGAGATAAGAAAGCCTTCCTCAGTGATCAATGCGAAAAAATAGAGGACAACAATAGAATGGGAAAGACTAGAGATCTCTTCAAGAAAATTAAAGATACCTAAGGAACATTTTATGCAAATATGGGCACAATAAAGGTCAAAAACAGTATGGACCTAACAGAAGCAGAAGATATTAAGAAGAGGTGGCAAGAATGCACAGAACTATACAAAAAAGATTTTCCTGACCCAGATAACCACGATGGTGTGATCACTCACCTAGAGCCAGACATCCCAAAGTGCAAAGTCAAGTGGGCCTTAGGAAGCATCTCTATGAACAAAGCTAGTAGAAATGATGGAATTCCAGGTGAAAATTTAAAAGCCTAAAAGCTGATGCTGTTAAAGTACTGCACTCAATATGCCAGCAAATTTGGAAAATTCAGCAGTGGCCACAGGACTGGCAAAGGTCAGTTTTCATTCAATCCCAAAGAAAGAAAATTCCAAAGAATGTTCAGTCTATTGCATAATTGCTGTCATTGCAAATGCTGGTAGAGTAATGCTTAAAATTCTCCAAGCTAGGCTTCAATAGTACATAAACTGAGAACTTCCAGATGTTCAAGCTGGCTTTAGAAAAGGTATAGGAAGCAGAGTTCAAACTGCCAACATCCGCCTGATCAGAGAAAAAGCAAGAGAATTCTAGAAAAACATCTACTTCTGGTTTATTCACTATGCCAAAGCCTTTGACTGTGTGAATCACAACACAACGCGGGAAATTCTTTAAGAGATGGGAAAACCAGAGCACCTCACCTGCCTCTTGAGAAATCTGTATACAGGTCAGGAAGCAACAGTTAGAACCAGACATGAAACAATGGACTGCTTCCAAACTGGGAAAGGAGTGTCTCAAGCCTGTATATTCTCACCTTGCTTATTTAAATTATATGCAGAATACATCATGCAAAATGCCTTGCTGGATGAAGCACAAGCTGGAATCATTATTGCCAAGAGAAATATCAATAATCTCAGATATGCAGATGGTACCACCCTTATGGTAGAAAGCAAAGCAGAATCCTAGAGCCCCCTGATGAAAGTGAAAGAGAAGGTGAAAAAGCTGGCCTAAAATTCAACATTCAGAAAATGAAGATCTTGGCCTCTGGTCCCATCATTTCATGGCAAATAGATGGGAAAACAATGGAAACAGTAACAGACTTTATTTTCTGGGCTCCAAAATCACTGCAGATGGTGACTGCAGCCATAAAATTAAAAGATACTTGCTCCTTGGAAGAAAAACTAGGACAAACCTAAACAAAATATTAAAAAACAGAGACATTACTTTGCCAACAAAAGTCCATCTAGTCAAGGCTATCGTTTTTCCAGTAGTCAGGTATGGATGTGAGAGTTGGACCATAAAGAAAGCTGAGCTCCAAAGAATGAATGCTTTTGAACTGTGGTGTTGGGGATGACTCTTGAGAATCCCTTGGACTGTAAGGAGCTCAAACCAGTCAATCCTAAAGGAAATTAGTCTTGAATATTCATTGGAAGGACTGATGCTGAAGCTGAAGCTGAAGCTGAAGCTCCAATACTTTGTCTACCTGATGTGAAGAATTGACTCATTGGAAATGACCCTGTTTGGGGGAAAGACTGAAGGTAGCAGGAGAAGAGGACATTAGAGGATGAGATGGTTGGATGGCATCACTGACTCAGTGGACATGAATCTGAGCAAATTCCGGGAGTTGGCAATGGACAGAAAAGCCAGGCATGCTGCGATCTTGGGGGTCACAAATAGTTGAACATGGCTGAGCAACTGAACTGAACTGAACTGATATTGAAACATGGGGAGGGGTAGTATAAGAGCATAGTTTTGGTATTTGATTGAAGTTGAGTTGTTATCAGCTAAAAATAGTCTGTTATAAAATATGTTTTATGTAATCCACATGGTAAACACAAAACAAAAACCTTCAATATATATTTGAAAGATAAAGAGAAGAGAATCAAGGCATACTATCATAGAAAAATCACCAATTCATAAAGGAAGACAGTAAAAAAAGAAGAAAAAAAGGAAAGAAACTACAAAACAGCTAGGAAATACAAGATGACATTAGCAAGTCTTTATCTCCCATAATTACTTTAAATGTGAATGATTAAATTCTCCAGGCTAGAGGCATAGAATGCATAAATGGGTAAAACAAAAAGATTCAACTATTTGTTGCCTACAAGAGATTTACTCAGTTTTAACAGTACACATAGGCTAAAAGTGAAGGGATTGGAAATGATATTTCATGCATGCCAAAGTGATCAGTAGGCTATAGTTATATCAGAAAAAATAGAGTTTAAATCAAAAACTGTAGCAAGAGACTAAGTTATTGTATAATGATAAAGGAGTAATTTATCAAGAGAATGTAACAATTGTACCCAGCATGAGAGCACCTAAAAATATTAAGCAAATGCTAACATATCTGAAGGAAAAAATAGACAATAATACAATAATAGTAGGGGAAATTTACTGTCCCAGTATCAACAATGGTTAGGTCATACAGACAGAAAATCAGTAAAGAAACATTAAAACTGAAGTATACTTTAAACCAAATTAATCTAACAGACATATACAGAACATTCCATTCAGCAGTAGCAGAATATACATTCTTCTCAAATATACATGGAGCATTCTCCAGGGTAGATCATAAGTTAGGCCACACACAAAAATCTTAACAAATTTAGGAAGATTGAAAAAATATGCAGGAAACATCATTTTTTCAAATTACATGAAGCTAACAGTGGCTGGATGGCATCACCGACTTGATAGGCATGAGTTTGAGTAAGCTCTGGGAGTTGGTGATGGACAGGAAGGCCTGGCATGCTGTGATTCATGGGGTGGCAAAGAGTCGGACATGACTGAGTGACTGAACTGAACTGAACAGTGATAGAATTGAAGGGAAAAATAGACAGCTACAAAGTAATAACAGAAGACTTCAATATCCCACCTTCAAACATGGATATAACAGGACAGAAAAGAAATAAGTAAATGGAGAATTTGTATGAGACTATAAACTAACTGGACCAGACATCTACAGGACATCTTTCCCAACAATAAAAGAATACATATTTTTCTCAAGTGTACATGACTTTCATCAAGTTACATTATATGTTAAGCCACAAAAAAATTTAATAAATTTTTAAAAGATTCAAATTATACAAAATATCTTCTCCATTCACAATGGAATAAAACTAGAAATCAATAGCAGGAGAAACCCTGGAATATCCATTAATAGGTGGAAAATTAAATAAAATACTCTTAAACAACCAATAGAGTTAAAAAATAATATCACAAGAATATTTTAAAATAACTTAAGACAAATGAAAAATAATATACACTATGGAATGTAGCAAAAGCAGTGTTAAGAAGCCAATTTATCATTTCAAATACTTAAATTAAAAACAAAGATCTTAAATCATCAGCCTAAAATTACACATTAAAATATCAGAAAAATAAAATAAAATAAATATCAGAAAAAAGAACAGACTAAACCTAGAAGGTAGGAAATAAAGATTAAAGCAGAGATAAACAAAATAAAGAACATAAAAACAATAGAGGAAATCAATACAACCAAGTGCTGGTTATTCAAAAAGATCAACAAAGTTAATAAAACCGTAGCTAGATTGAATAAGAAAAAAAAAAAGAGAAATGAAAGGGGGAAATATTATCTATTTTATAGAAATAAAGGCAAAGGTAATAAGACAGAACAATGAACAATTATATGCAGGCAAAATGGATAACTTATCTTAAATGGACAAATTCCTAGAAATACATAGCCTACCAAAATGAAATTATGAAAGAAAAGAAACAGAAAATCTTAACAGACTTATAACTAGTAAGAAGAATGAATCAAAATAAAAAACCAACCAATAATAAAAAGTCAAGGAACAAATTATTTCATTGGCTAACTAACAATTTTTAAAAAGAATTAAGCTAACCTTCCTTAAGGGGTTTTCCTGGTGGCTCAGTGGTTAAGAATCCACCTGCCCTTACAGGAGATGCAGGTTCAATCCCTGGGTCAGGAAGTTCTCTTGCAGATGAAAATGGCAACCCACTAGAGTATTTTTGCCTGGGAGATTCCATGGACAGAGGAGCCAGGCGGGCTCCAGTCCATGGAGTCTCAAAAGAGTCAGACATAACTTAGCTTCTAAAGAACAGCATACCTTTCTCAAATTCTTCTGAAAAATTAACAGGGAACAGCTTATTTGTAACTCATTCTATGAGGCCAGTATTACTACAACACCAAAGACAAACAAGGATCCTACATGAAGAAACAATTACAGACTAATCTATCTTAAGGTAATCGATGCAAAAATTAGCAAAATATCAGCAAACAGAATCATGACCAAGTGAGGTTTATTCTTGGAATAAAAGGATGGACTTCCATCAATATAATATACCACGTGAACAAAGTAAAGGGGAAGAAATGCCACAAAATCATCTCAGTGCAAAAAAGGCATTTGACAAAATTCTACACTTTTCATGGGCAAAATCAACTCAACTAGAAGCAGAAGGAAACTAATCTCAACATAATAAAGTCCATATATGATAAGTCCACAACAAACACCATAGTGAATTGTGAACAGCTTCTTTTCCTTTAAGATTAAGAACAAGACAAGAACACCTGCTTTGATCACTCTTATACAGCAGATTACTAAAAATCCTAGCCAGAGGAATTATGCAAGAAAAAAATAAATAAGAGGCATACAAATTGAAAAGGAAAAATTAAAGTTATTTTTCCTTACAGGTGACAAGGTCTTATATGCAGAAAATCCTGAAGATTCTACAAAAAACAACAGTTAGAATTAATAAGTGAATTCAGCAAACTTGCAAGACACATAATCAACACACAACAATCAGTTATGTTTCTACACAATTACCAGCCCCAATAAAGGAAGCTGTTGGAGAAAATAGGAGGAGATTGTTAAAGTAACGCATCTTGTAGGAAATTGTAGACTGGTCTTCTGTTGCTATGATAATTACTTTGTAAAATATGTCCTACTGTATAAGACAAAACTGTGCCCAACTGTTTATAGCCACCAATCAGTTTTCTTTGTTTTTATTTTGTCTTATGCTGTCTGCATTATGATTTAATGTGTTTGTGTTTATACACATTTTTCTTGTATGACTTCATGTTGAACCTCAAATAAAATTTTCCTTATTAAAGTGTTTATGGGCTTCCCAGGTGGCTCTGTTGTCAAAAAAAAAAAAAAAAAAAAAACCTGCCTGCCAATGAAAGAGATACGGGTTCAATCCCAGGGTCAGAAAGATCCCCTGGAGAAGGAAATAGCAAGCCATTCCAGTATTCTTGCCTGGAAAACCCCATGGACAGAGAAACTTGCCAGGCTACAGTCCATGGGGTTGCAAAGAGTTGGTCAAGAGTGAGCACACATGCATATCAGTATGTGATTGTTTAAAAAATGTTCATTTTTCACTAACAATGAGCAATCTGAAAAGGAAATTTAGGAGATAACTCCACTTGCAATGGCATAAACAAATTAAAGTTCTTAGAAATAAATTTAACAAAGGAGGCAACGACTTATATGTTAAAAATTACAAAACTTTAGTTTAAAAATTTTTTAAGATGCCAATAAGTGGAGAGACATCATATGTACATGGCATGGAAAACAGTATTGTTTAGACAAAAATACTATGTGAAATAGTCTATAGATTCAGTGGAATCTCTATCAAAATCTCAATGATTTTTTTGCAGAAATAGAAACGTCTATCCTAAAATTCATATGGAATCTCATGGGACCAAGACTAGCCACAACTTTTGAAAATAAGCAACAAATCTAGAAATCTCAAAACTTTTGATTTCAAAACTTATTTCAAAGCTCTAGTAACCAAAAGAGTGTGGTATTGGCTTAAACAGATATAATTAATGATATATAATAGAATGAAAATTCCAGAAAGAATGCCTCACATACATGGTAGAATGACATACTCTGCATATAAGCTAAATAAACAGGGTGACTTGGCATACGCCTTTCTCAATTTGGAGCCAGTCCGTTGTTCCATGTCTGGTTCTAACTGTTGCTTCTTGATCTGCACACAGATTTCTCAGGATGCAGATCAGGTGGTCTGGTATTCCCATCTCTTTAAGAAGTTTTCAAGTTTGTTGTGAACCCCACAGTCTAAGGCTTTAGCATAGTTAGTGAAGCAGAAGTAGATGTTTTTCACCAAAAGTGTCAGGATCATTCAATGAAAACAGTCTTTTCAACAAAACATTCTGGATCCATATACAAAAAAAACAACTCAAAAAGGATCAAAGATCTAAACATAAAAACTAAAAAGGAAGACACTTTGAAAGAAACAGAGGGAGAGCTTGATGACACTGGATTTGACAATGATTTCCCTGGTGGCTCACCTGGTAAAAATCTGCCTGCAGTGCAGGAGACTGGGGTTTGATCTGTGGGCTGGGAAAATCCCCTGGAGAAGGGAATGGCTACCTAATCTAGTAATCATGCCTGGAAAATTCCAAGGATGAGGAGTCTGGCAGGCATGGGGTCTCAAAGAGTGGGACATGACTGAATGACTAACACACTCACACTCTTGGTATTACAACAAAAACAAAAATAGATAAATTAAACTGTACCAAACTTAAAGTTTTGTGCATCAAAATAAATTATCAACAGACTAAAAAGGCAACCCAACAGAATGAAAGAAAATATTTACAAATCATATATCTCATAAGGGTTTAATATTCAAAATACATAAAGAACTCCTACCACTCAACAGCAACAGCAACAACAAAATAAACAACTCAGTTTAAAAAGGGAAGAATAGACATTTCTCCAAAGAAAACACACAAATGTCAAACAGTTGCATGAAAATATGCCTAACATCACTAATCACTAGGGAAATGAAAAACCACAATGAGATAATACTTCACACCCATTAGGATGACTATTGTTTAAAAAAAATAACAAGAGCTGGCAAGGATGTAGATAAATTTAAATACTTGAATACTTCTGATGGGAGTGTACAAGGATGTAGCTGCTATTAAAAACTGTTTTGCAGTTCCTCTAAAAATTGAAAATAGAATTATCACATAATCCTGCAATTCCACTACTAAGTATGTACTTGGAGGAAGTATAAGCAGGAAGTGAAACAGAACCTCTTGATGAGGGTGAAAGAGGAGAGTATAAAAGCTGGAATAAGACTCAGCATTTGAAAAACAAAGATTATGGCATCCAGTCACATCATCTCATGGCAAATAGATGGGGCAACAATGGAAACAACACGAGACTTTATTTTCTTGGTTTCCAAAATCACTGCAGTTGGCGAATGCAGCCATGCAATTAAAAGACGCTGATGTTGTTAAAGTGCTGCACTCAATGCGTTAGCAAATTTGGAAAGCACAGCAGTGGCCACAGAACTGGAAAAGAGCATTTTTCATTTAAGTACCCAAAAGAGGCAATGCCAAAGAATGTTCAAACTATGGCACAATTGCATTCATCTCGCACGCTACCAAATTAATGCTCAAAGTTCTCCAGGCCTCAACAGTATGTGAGTCAAGAACTTCCAGATGTTCAAGCTGGATTAGAAAAGGCAGAGGAATCAGAGATCAAATTGCCAACATCTACTGGATCATCAAAAAAGCAAGAGAATTCCAGAAAAGCATCTACTCCTGTGTCATTTACTATGCTAAAGCCTTTGACTGTGTGGATCAAAAAACCACTGTGGAAAATTCTTAAAGAGTTGGAAATACCAGACCACCTTACCTTCATCCTGAGAAATCTGTATGCAGGTCAAGAAGCAACAGTTAGAACTGGGCATGGAACAAAAGACTGGTTCCAAATTGAGAAAGGGGTACATTGAGGCTTTATATTATCACCCTGCTTATTTAACTTATATGCAGAGTACATCATGAGAAACGCTGGGCTGGAAGAAGCACAAGCTGAGATCAAGATTGCCAGGAGAAATATCAGTAACCTCAGATATGCAGATGCCACCACCCTTATGGCAGAAAGCAAAGAGGATCTAAAGAGCCTCTTGATGAAAGTGAAAGAGGAGAGTGAAAAAGCTGGCTTAAAACTCAACATTTAAAAAACCGAGGTCATTTTTTTTGTCATTTATTTTTATTAGTTGGAGGCTACTTACTTTACAACACTGTAGTGGTTTTTGTTAAAAAAAACCAAAAACTGAGATCATGGCATCCAGTCCCATCACCTCCTGGCAAATAGATGAGAAAACAATGGAAACATGTACAGATTTTACTTTGTTGGGCTCCAAAAATCACTGTGGATGGTGATTGCAGCCATGAAATTACAAGATGTTTGCTCCTTGTAAGAAAAGCTATGACAAACTTAGATAGTATATTAAAAAAACGGAGACATCACTCTGCCAACAAAGGTCCATATAGTCAAAGCTGTGGTTTCTCCAGTAGTTATGTGTGAATGTGAGAGTTGGATCATAAAGAAGGCCAAGCACTGAAGAACTGATGCTTTTGAACTGTGGTGTTGGAGAAGACTTGAGAGTCTGTTGGACAGCAAGGAGTTCAAACCAGTCAATCTTAAAGAAAATCAGTCCTGAATATTCATTAGAAGGACTGATGCTGAAGCTCCAATACTTTGGCCACCTGATGCGAAGATCCAACTTATTCAAAAGACCCCAATGTTGGGTAGGATTGAAGGCAGGAGGAGAAGGGGGCAACCGAGGGCAAGATGGTTGGATGGCATCTTTGACTTGATGGACATGAGTTTGAGCAAGCTCTGGGAATTGGTGATGGACAGGAAAGCCTGCTATGTTTCAGTCCCTAAGGTCTCAAAGAGTTGGGCATGACTAAGAGACTGAACTGAACTTAACTGAGGGGATGGTGAATGGCAGGGAGGCAATGGCATGCTGCAGTCCATGGGGGTCACAAAGAGTTGGACACAACTGATCGACTGAACAACAAACAGATGTTAGCAGACCCCCATGTTTATAGTAGCCTTATTCATACTAGCCAAAATGTAGAAAGAATTTGTGTCTTCAACAGATAAATGGATAAATCAAATGTGATATATACATACAATGGAAAGCTATTTAGTCTTAAAAAGGATTGAGATTCTGACATATGTTGCAATACAGCTGAACCTTGAAGACATTACACTAAGTAAAACTATAATCACAGATGCTGCTTGATTCCAGTTACGTGAGGTACCAAGAATAGTCAAGTTCATAGAGACATGGTAGTTTCCAGCCAATTTATAGAGAGGAAAAGAGAGGTTATTATTTACTAAGTACAGAGTTTCAGCTTTACAAGATGAAAGATTCCAGAGATATATAGTGGTGATGGTTGCACAACAATGCAATGCAATATCACTAAACCAAACCCTTCAGTTCAGTTCAGTTTAGTTCAGTTCAGTCGCTCAGTCATGTCCAACTCTTTGAGACCCCATGAATCGAAGCACGCCAGGCCCCCGTCCATCACCAACTCCTGGAGTTCACCCAAACTCATGTCCATCGAGTTGGTGATGTCATCCAGCCATCTCATCCTCTGTCGTCCCCTCCTCCTCCTGCTCCCAATCCCTTCCAGCATCAGGGTTTTTTCTAATGAGTTAACTCTTCGCATGAGGTTGCCAAAGTATTGGAGTTTCAGTTTCAGCATCAGTCCTTCCAATGAACACCCAGGACTGATCTCCTTTAGATTGGACTGGGTGAATCTCCTTGCAGTCCAAGGGACTCTCAGAGTCTTCTCCAACACCACAGTTCAAAAGCATCAATTTTTCAGTGCTCAGCTTTCTTCATAGTGCACCTCTCATATCCATATATGACCACTGGAAAAACCACAGCCTTGACTAGATGGGCCTTTTTTGGCAAAGTAATGTCTCTGCTTTTCAATATGCTATCTAGGTTGGTCACAACTTTCCTTCCAAGGGGTAAGCATCTTTTAATTTCATGACTGCAATCACCATTTGCAGTGATTTTGGAGACCACCAAAAAATAAAGTCTGACACTGTTTCCATTGTTTCCCTGTCTATTTCCCATGAAATGAACACTTAAGAATAGTTAAAATTGTTATTTCCCTGGTGGTCCAGTGTTAAAAATGTGAAAAAAAAATAGTAGTGGTCAACTGTCCAATATAGAGAGTTCAGGTACAAAAATAGAATACATCTGTTTAGGGTTGGCAATTTGGGTGACATAATGTTTGCAGTTTAAGAGAAGCAATGGAAGCATACGTCTGCAGAATAAATAGAAGGTGAAAAGAAAGTAGGAGAATGGGCATCTCTAGTGAGAATTTGGCGAAGATGTTAAAATGCAATTTCTCCATAGTAAATTTATTCCAGAAATTCGGGTGTATTGTTACTTCTACAATGCACTTTTTTTTCTTTAGCTTCAGTGTTAGCCAACTTGCAAAGTAACAGATTTCAAAAAGGGTGGCTTAGGCGATTTATATCTTTTTCATATTTTACTGTTAAAAAATAATCTCCTTATATTAACATGGGTTTCCCATGTTGCTCAGATGGTAAAGAATCTGCCTGCAATGCAGGAGACCTGGGTTCGATCTCTGGGTCAGGAAGAGCCCCTGGAGAATGGAATAGCTACTCAGTTCAGTATTCTTGCCTGGATAATTCCATGGATAGAGGAGCCTGGTGGGGTCACAAAGAGTCGACATATTTAACACCATTGCTAATAAAAACAATGACTTTTTATTAGGTTTAGAAAATATTCTTTAAAAAGTTTTAGAATAGTCTTGAAATGCAGGCATTACCTTCTTTCACAGATTTTTAAAAAAATTAAGTTGAGTAATCCATGGTCACAAAGCAAGTGCTTGAATGACTGCTTTGCTTGTGTAGTTTGAAGCTAGTGTTCCTGAACTTGAGAGTGTAGCGACAGCGTGATGGTCCTGAGGTGCGCCTGCTTGTGGGGGTGCAGAGACGTGAGACAGTGTCATTGATCATGTGATGGCCCACTGATGCACCTTGCACAAGTCAGTTCTGTGTGGGTAAACAGTCCAGGGACAGGAGAAGTGCCCTGCAAGTACTAAGGCACCTTAGAAAATAGAAAGGAAAATGGATGGGCAAAGGAACCCACTGAATCTGACACAAACACATTCTTCCCTGGCTTTAAAAAAACAAAAGGAGATGTGAAAGACCAAAAATATGACCTTTATTCTCCAAGGAGCACAGTGGTAGAGTTACTTTGAGTCTCCCAGTTACCGTGAGAAAATCCTGGCTGGCAGGACCCCCTGATGAAACAGAAATGACTCTTTGTGTGAGATTTAAAACATTTCTCATTTGAAAGCAAACCTAATTGCACATACTACTTATACACACACCATGTGGAAATAATAAATGTACTTATGATGGAAATGTTTGCTTCATTTATTATGCTAGGAGTTTTTCCAAGAAATGGAAACAATTGTTAGAAGTGCATTAAATATTCAACTGAGTTTCTTTTTCTTAGTATTTTTATGAATACGTACTTTAAAATATTACTACTACAAAATAAGGCACATGGCTCCTGATTTCTGGGAGTATTAGCTGAGTCTAAAAGGGAGAAATTCATCTCCAGAAAACACGTGTATCATCAGAATTGGACACCAGTGAAAGCTGAGATTTGAAATTGTGTTCAAAACACAATTGTCTTTGAAATTGTGAAGGATAGGGAAGCCTGGCATCCTGCAGCCCATGTGGTCACAAAGAGTTGGACATGACTTAAAAATAGAATAGCAATAACTAGGCATCCATGAAATATGTGAATTCTATTTTAAAAAACTAGGAAGACTTGTTAGGATACGAACATTGTATGAGTTAGCTAATGCTGCATCACAAACCATCCCCAAATTCTGAAACTAAAAACAGCAATATTTATTGCTTATAACTGGTTTGATTACAATTTTGGGCTGATGTCACTTGTGCTTTCTCATGCATGTGCACTAAGCCATGAGCCAGGAAGACATTTTGGCTCATATTTGTTGAGTTCTCTGACTGTTTGGCATTTGCTTTGTGGATGGGTGGTCAGAGACGACCAGCTTTTTAAAAATTTTTTATTGAGGCATATTTGATTTACAATATTGTGTTAATTTCTGCTGTATAGCAAAGTGACTTTTGAATATTCTTTTCCATTATGGTTTATCAAAGAATATTTAGTATAGTTCCCTGTGCTATATAATAGGACCTTGTTGTTTATCCATCTTGTATATACTAATTTGCATCTGCTAATCTCAAATTCTCACTCATTTCCTCCTCCAACTCCCTCCCTCTTGGCAACCATGAGTCTATTCTCTACATCTATAAGTCTGTTTCTGTTTCATTGATATGTTCATTTGTGTCACATTTTAGATTCTCCATATAACTGATAACATATCTTTCTCTTTCTGATTTACTTCACTTAGCATGATAATCTTTAGGTCTATCCATGTGGCTGCAACTGGCATTATGTCATACTTTTCTATGTCTGAGTAATATTACATTGTGTATATATATATATGTATGTATGTATATGATATATATATATGTATGTATATATATGCATGCACATATAATGTATATAATATATATTGTATATATAATATATATATATACCACATCCTTATCCATTTGTCTGTTGATGAACCTTTAAGATGGATAACCTCAGCTTTGTTCCATGTGATTGCGTTATTCATTTAGCTAAGTCATGCTTCTTCACATGGTGGATAATCAGTTCAGTTCAGTTTAGTCGCTCAGTCGTCTCCGACTCTTTGTGACCCCATGAATTGCAGCATACCGGGCTTTCCTGTCCATCACCAACTCTCAAAGTTTACTCAAACTCATGTCCATCGAATTGGTGATGCCATCCAGCCATCTCATCCTCTGTCATCCCCTTCTCCTCCTTCCCCCAATTCCTCCCAGCATCAGGGTTTTTTCCAAGGGGTCAACTGTTTGCATGAGGTGGCCAAAGTATTGGAGCTTCAGCTTAAGCATCAGTCCTTCCAATGAACACCCAGGACTGATCTCCTTTAGGATGGACTGGTTGGATCTCCTTGCAGTCCAAGGGACTCTCAAGAGTCTTCTCCAACACCATAGTTCAAAAGCATCAATTTTTCAGTGCTCAGCTTTCCTCACAGTCCAACTCTCACATCCATACATGACCACTAGAAAAACCATAGCCTTGACTAGATGGACCTTTGTTGGCAAAGTAATGTCTCTGCTTTTTAATATGCTATCTACTTTGGTCATAACTTTCCTTCAAAGGAGTAAGCACCTTTTAATTTCATGACTGAAATCACCTTCTGCAGTGATTTTGGAGCCCAAGAAAATAAAGTCTTACACTGTTTCCACTGTTTCCCCATCTATTTGCCACGAAGTGATGGGACCAGATGCCATGATCTTAGTTTTCTAAATGTTGAGCTTTAAGCCAACTTTTTCACTCTCCTCTTTCACTTACATCAAGAGGCTTTTTAGTTCCTCTTCACTTTCTGCCATAAGGGTGGTGTCATCTGCATATCTGAGGTTATTGGTTGCTCCCGGCAATCTTGATTCCAGCTTGTGCTTCTTCCAGCCCAGTGTTTCTCATGATGTACTCTGCATAGAAGTTAAATAAGCAGGCTGACAACATACAGCCTTGATGTACTCCTTTTCCTATTTGGAACCAGTCTGTTGTTCCATGTCCAGTTCTAACTGTTGCTTCCTGACTTGCATATAGGTTTCTCAAGAGGCAGGCCAGGTGGTCTGGTATTCCCATTTCTTCCAGAATTTTTCACAGTTTATTGTAATCCACACAAAGACTTTGGCATAGTCAATAAAGCAGAAGTAGATGTTTTTCTGGAACTCTCTTGTTTTTTCGATGATTTAGCAGATGTTGGCAATTTGACCTCTGGTGCCTCTGCCTTTTCTAAAACCAGCTTGAACATATGGAAGTTCATGGTTCATGTATTGCTGAAGCCTGGCTTGGAGAATTTGAGCATTACTGTACTAGAGTGTGAGATGAGTGCAATTATGCGGTAGTTTGAGCATTCTTTGGCATTGCCTTTCTTTGGGATTGGAATGAAAACTGACCTTTTCCAATCCTATGGCCACTGCTGAGTTTTCCAAATTTGCTGGCGTATTGAGTGCAGCACTTTCACAGCATCATCTTTCAGGATTTGAAATAGTTCAACTGGAATTCCATCACCTCCACTAGCTTGGTTTGTAGTGATGCTTTCTAAGGCCCACTTGACTTCACATTCCAGGATGTCTGTAATAGTTTCAAGAAAATGAAAAATTCTTCCTTCCACTACTACACTTCCCTCTGTCCAAACATAGACACAAATACACATACACTCACATACAGACATGCGTATACAGATATACACAAACATTGGCTGAAAATTATAGAGTTGAGTACACAAATTTTTACCAAAAATAAGACAGATGAACACTGCATAACTAAATGTCATGCATAGGCAATTTTAACATATCTTTCTCAGATAGCTAAAGCAGGCAAATATCAATACAACTAACAGGGAAGACTTGAACAATTTGTTTTATGAACTTGAGCATTGCACACAAAAACTGCCAAGTCCATATTTCTTTTAATATACATGGAACATATATAAAAATTGACCTTATTCTGTATCACAAGGAACATTTCTGTAATTTATAATGGTGAGATCAAGTTTGTGGTTAGAGTTAAGGTTAAGATAAGTGTTAAGTTTAGGCCAGAAATTAAGAATAGCTCTATGCTTATCTTTAAGTTAAGGGTTAGCCTTCAGATATAGGATTACTATTTGGATTAGGTATACTTTGGATTTAGAAAACTAAGATCACGGCATCTGGTCCCATCACTTCATGGCAAATAGACGGTGAAACAGTGTCAGACTTTATTTTTTGTGCTCCAAAATCACTGCAGATGGGGACTGCAACCATGATATTAAAAGATGCTTACTCTTTGGAAGGAAAGTTATGACCAACCTAGAGAGCATATTAAAAAGCAGAGACATTACTTTGCCAACAAAGGTCCGTCTAGTCAAGGCTGTGGTTTTTCCAGTGGTCATGTATGGATGTGAGAGTTGGACAGTGAAGAAAGCTGAGCACTGAGGAATTGATGCTTTTGAATTATGGTGTTGGAGAAGACTCTTGAGAGTCCCTTGGACTGCAAGGAGATCCAACCAGTCCAATCTAAAGGAGATCAGTCCTGGGTGTTCATTGGAAGGACTGATGCTGAAGCTGAAACTCCAATATTTTGGCCACCTCATATGAAAAGTTGACTCATTGAAAAAGACCCTGATGCTGGGAGGGATTAGAGGCAGGAGGAGAAGGGATTGACAGAGGATGAGATGGCTGGATGACATCACTGACTCGATGGACATGAGTTTGAGTAAACTCCGGGAGTTGGTGATGGACAGGGAGGCCTGGCGTGCTGCAATTCATGGGGTCACAAAGAGTTGGACACGAGTGAGCAACTGAACTGAATTTGGATTCATGTCAGATTTTATTTTTAGGGTTATTATTTTGATAGTCTTAGAGTTAGCACTAGTTTTAATGTTGAAGTTAGGACTAGAACTAATACTAGGTTAATGGTAAGGATTAGTGTTGAGATTTGGATTAGAGTCAAAGTTAGGACTAGGTTTAATATTTGGATTTGGAGTAGAGTTAATGGTAGTATTTGATTTAAGGTTAGTGCAGATTAATAGAACAGTGATGCAAAATTGAACACACACTTGATTTATAAAACACACTCTAGGGTAGTAAAGAAGTATCTTTTTAAAGGATGTGATGGGACAACATAGGAAAAATTATTTGGAACTCCTCCCTCACATTTTTCTTAAAAATCAACTCAATTTGGATCATAGTCCTAAATGATAAAGCAAAACAAAAACAAAGAAAGATGGATTTTCGAAAACAAGAAATTATATTCTTGACAATGAGGGAGGGAACATTTTTTAAGATAAGAAAAAAATTGATAAATTGTTATGTTAAAATGAACAACTGTGGTTAATTCAAAATCTCTATTAAGAGAGTGAAAAGGCAAGTCACATGTGGGAGAAAATGTTTCAACATACAGAGCCAAAACAACTTGTCAAGAGAATATATAAAGAACATGTATAAACTAATAAGGAAAAGAAAGGCAATCCAAGAAGCCAAAAGATTTAAATAGATCTGCAATAACAATATGCAGATTGGTGAGAGAATGATGCAATAGAAGCTCTCAAATGCTGTTAAGAGAATAAATTGTTGCCCTCATTTTGGAAAATAGATTGTCAGTAGAAAGTGTAGTTGAAGATATATAGGCCCTATGAGCAAGTAATGCCAGCAACACAGATAGAAAATTATGTGCTTAGGTGCACCAGGATAGAATTTCATGAATATATGAATATTCAGGGTACCATTGTTTTGTTTTTAACAACTTGAAACTTGGAATTAATCTATATTGCATCATCAGTAAAATGGATAAACACAGTGAGTGAAAAAAAAAGCCAGACAGAATAGAATACCTACAGACTGGAATCCATTTATTAGGGCTCAGTAACAAGTACACTTAACCTACCTTGCTTAGGGTTGCATCCTTAGACAGCAAGAAGGAGCAGTGATCAGGAAAGTGGGGACCTTCACATTACTGACCATTTCATAATCTGCATATGAAGTACACATAAACATTTTCTTAACAATAATTTATTAAATTGTACTGTTTCATGGACTTTCCAGTAAGTATGCTATATATCACAGACAAAAGTTTTGTTTTTGTTCAGTCTCTATGTCATGTCCAATTCTTTGCTACTTCATACATGCCAGGCTCCTCTGTCCTCCACTATCTCCTGGAGTTTGCTCAAATTCATGTCCATGAGTCGACGATGCTATTTAAACACTGTGGCCCCCTTCTCCTTTTGCGTTCAATCCTTCCCAGCATCAGGATCTTTTCCGAGGAGTTGGCTCTTCTCATCAGGTGGCCAAAGTATTGGAGCTTCAGCTTCAGCATCAATTCTTCCAATGAATATTCAGCCCAAAGTTTAGAACTATATTATTTTAATGAGCATAATGATTTAAAGATTTGGATTTACAATATTTTGTTTAATGATTTACCTCATTGTTAAACACCTGCATTACCTTCCCTTGTTTTTCCTGCTCAAAATACTGTTTCAACAGACAGACCTTTATGGCTACTATTATTTTTTTTAACTTGTTTGTCAGGATAAATTCCTAAAAGAAAGACTGTGCCAAGCCATATGGAGTTTTAATATGTTCTTAAAATAATATAAAATTTTTCCAAAAATACGTAAGCTGCAAAATTTTGCAAAAATGTGCAAGCTGCATTCTCCATAACTGAAGGATTTCTGAATCACTGCATGATTGCCACTATCCAGAACTGTACTTTAAATAATACCTGATAGTTTTAATTTATTTATTTATAAATAATTTAATTATTTATACCTAGTGAAATGAAACCTTTTGTGAAGTATAGCATAGTGCTCAGATTGAGGATCAAGAGACAGATTGCTGAGACTCAAATTCTGGCTTTAACATTTATGCACTAAATGGCTTTGGGCTTGTTACCTAATCTTTTTGAAGGTCAATTTCCAAACACATATTACAGCAAAAGCTTTTGTGATAATTAAGTTTATCCAAGTGATAGAAAGAGCATACTTCCTGGAACATTTTAATTTATCTGTAAATTATATATGTATTGGATGAAGAAATGGAGAGAGAGATGGAGCACTGGAGGAGGGAAGGAAGGAGAGAAGATGGAAAGGAAGGAAGGAAAAAAGGGAGTGATGGTAGGAAGGTAGCTGGATGAAGGAAGGGAAGGATGTTTGTGGGGCGGGAGGAAAGAAAGGAGAAAGACTGGGAGATGGGAAAGTAGAGGCTGACGGAGGAAGGTCTAGGGAGTGATGGGTCAGAGGGAGAGCATGGCAGAGGTGACTAGTTATACATTCCTTCTTGACCACATCTGCTCCCTTAAAGAATTCTTTCTTCAAAGTTTAAAAAATGATGTGGAGATAGGCTATATTGCTAGCAAATGCAAATGATCAAGGCTTTGGAAGCAGTCCTAGTCTACCAGTCTTACCTATGACTCTGGGACAAAGGCCTTTCTAAACTACCTGTACAAGATAGAGTCAGTGACATGTAATGTTCAGGGCCAACATAAGAATTAAATAAGATGGTATATATGAAGCATTTATATACAGGAGTGGTTCACAGCGCCTGTCAAAAAATGATAATATTCTCCTTAATGTGGTTGCTGGACAACAACTCAGAAAGTATTAGACATGACTTAAAATGTTGTAGACCCTAAAATTAGCTAATAAACATCATAATGTGATAAAAAAAATTTTTTTCATCAAATGTTAATGGGACATGTGACTATAAGTGTATGTATGCGAGTGTGTATTGTCCAGGTAGAAAGAAACAGAAAGGGTAGATGACATAACAAGGGAAAAGTGTTCATTGTCTGAGGTCGTGTGCCAGAAAAGTAACGGAAATGTTCTGCACTGACCCGCAGTCAGCAGAACAAGGAGGACGCAGCGGTACAGCCTTTGGCAGAGAAGGAGAGTAGTCTCTGACTACCATCACCTCGCTCAAGAAAGAGTTTGATCACCGAAGCCAAGAAAAGCAAGGTCACAGAGTTAGATGATGGAGCCCTGGGCCATGAAGCCTCTTACCTGAAACTTCATATCCAGCAAGCACAGACCTCAGGTTAGCAGGATAATCTCATGGAGAGATTATGTTCAGTACAGCGATTTGGTTCTGCAAGCTCAATCCCAAGACCAAATTCCATGAAAGTCCTTTAAAAAGGATAGCACGTTCAAAGGCTGGATTATTCTCTCTTCCCTTTCATGCTCAGCTTAAACAAGAGTCAGCCATAGATACACGATGCTCTTTTTCTGTGGTATTCCAAATACGCTCAAGAATAGCCAACTTTAAAATACACGAGCACCAAAAATATGAAATAAAAATGTGTGATATAAATGGGGACCTTTCTTCATGGTGTCAGTGATGCGGACTTCCCTGGTGGCTCAGAGGGTAAAGCATCTGCCTACAATGCGACAGACCCCGGTTCAATCCCTGGGTCGGGAAGATCTCCTGGAGAAGGAAATGGCAACCCACTCCAGTATTCTTGCCTGGAAAATCCCATGAATGGTGGAACCTGGTAGGCTACAGTCCATGGGGTCTCAAAGAGTTGGACATGACTGAGTGACATCACTCTCTTCATGGTGTCAGTGATGCTAGCAAAATTGTTGAGTGACTTAGTCAAGCTTGTCATCCTACCTGCCATTCCTACTAGTTCTGTTAATAAGTCTTAAAATCTCATCAAGACTAATAGAAGAGAAAAAACACCGGAAATGAGGTTATATAAAAGAACAAGACAGTGTGCTCTTCAGGTAGCCACAATACAGTTCATTTACGAACAATGGCAAAGTTATATGATATAAAATATGGGTTAAATATAGTAGAAGGTTATCAAGTAGGTCTATGGACCTATTAGATGAACTTTTTTCCTATAGTCCCAAACAAGTGATGACTTTGAGTTCTACTGAAAATCCTACATTTTTGGCCCCAAAATAATCAGACTCAAAAAATATTTTCCATCCTGAGGCAAATTACCTCTCCTAATGATGGTGAGGACAAATTACCTCCCCTCCTGAATCTGGAAAGCTGGTTACTAAGTCAGCTTTCTTTGAATATGTTTCCGCAAAAGCTAGTCATGAAGGAATTTAATTCAGTTGGGCTAATAACATAGCTTTTAAGATAAAAACACAAGAACAAGAAAAGTAAAATTGAGAGCATTCATCAGTCTCTAAAAATGCTGTTAATAAGTCATTTGGTCTTAGCTTGCAATGATGACACTTTCTTGAAATGTTAAAGGTTTTCATCTAATCTCCAATTGCTTTAAAAAAAATTTTGAAGTGCTAGTATAGGGGTTGAAGGCATATATAGCTAAAGGAGCCCACACTATTTTTTTCAATTTGGTTGATACTGGAATTTTTTTTTTATATTTTATTGGAACATAGTTGATTTTAAATGTGTCAATTTCACGTGTATAGCACAGTGATTCAGTTGTACATATACATGTATCTGCTCTTTCTTAGATTCTATTCCCATATAGGTCATTATGGCACATTGAGTAGAGCTCCCTGCACTATAAAGTAGGTCCTTATTAGTTATTTATTTTGGACATAGTGGTATATATATATATATGCCAATCTCCCAATTCACCCCTTCTCCCCTTTTCTCTCTAGTAACCATAAGTTTGTTTTCTACATCTGTGACTCTATTTCTGCTTTGTAAGTAATTTCACTTGTATCCTTTTTTTTTTTTTTAGATTTCACATATAAGTGATATCATATGATATTTGGTTTTACATTTTATTTTCTATAAATTATCTGACTCACATCAGAGTTGAATGAGATTTTTCTCTCATAGTGTTGATCCCTGAGTTCTATAGAGATCTAAGCTCTAACTTAAGTAGGAATCTAAGCACAAAATAGCATTTGATTTAGAAATTAAATGTGTAAAGTCTCTGTGTACATGAGTTTATTTTCATAAACAGAGCTGGCAAAGTGGATTTTGAGGCAGAAAGACATATTTGAAGATAACAAGGTGATAGACAATCCTGTGTTTATATGAAATGTGACCAAAACAGAACAAATTCACATACACAGAGAGAGGGAAAGAGAGAAAACAGAAGTTTCAGCATGGAAAACTGAATTATCTGAATGGGAACACTTAATTGTCTGAATGGGGGAGGTTATAGTCTCTGACTCATGAATTTCATCACATGTCCTTTTCAAAGAACCAGGGTGATTTGTACTCTGGTTTTCCTATGCAAAGGAGTGTATTTTCAATTTTATTGCTATTTTTCATAGAAAAAGAAGTAGAGCTGGAGAAAATGACTGGCTGTCTCGTCCCAAACAGTATTTGAAGTGAAACCAAACTTAATTTTTCCTTTCTGTCTTTATGTTCGTTAGTGTCCCCTGCAACATCTATGAATGTGACAATTCCTACTTCTGCTTTAAAGTGAAAATAACCTATTGTTTATCTTTTATTACTCATTTGTAGTGATTTTAGAAAATTCATGCAAGAAAGAAAAAAGAAAGTAAAAAGCATCAAAATTCCTCTATCCATCACTCTAATAATGAGTTAATCATTTTCAGTATTTTAAAGATCTTCTGATGTACATTTTTAGGTTAAACAGACCATGTCTCTTATATAATTTACATACAGATCATACAAAAGTAGATGTTTTGTCACTTGCTGTTACACTCATAGCTCAATAATACAGACAGACCACATCTTTTAATTACTACTGCATAGTACTCCATTGATGGTATGAACCATATTTTATTTTGCCAGTCCTTAATTGATAAACACAGGTTGTGTTCAGTTTCTTATCATAATCAACAGCCCTGCTATGAATGTTTCCAAATGCCTTCATTGCCTTCTGCTTCACTGCCCAAGTTCTTGATTTTTTTTTTTTTTTTTTGGCCAATTTATCATGTGTCATCTTAAAATCTTGCCCCTACCTTCTGAGAGAATACATGCTCTGGAGGCATACTAGTGGGTCTGAATCCTAGGACAAGGACTCAGTGGGCCTACAATTTTGAACATTATTTTGTACGTTTATGTGTCACAGTTTCTGAGCTATAAAATCAATATGCAAATCCCAAAGTGCCTATGATCGAATAGAATAAGCCATTTCTAACGCAGAGCATATATATTCTATAAGTGTTACAATTGCTGTAATTATTATCTTCTCATTCACAGTCTCTGAAAACTATTTCCCATGTCTTTACAACCTTCCCTATTTAAGATTTCCAACTTACATCTTTCACCCACTAGCTTCTTCCAGGTTTCACTTCAGGTTCTCAGGTTCCTGGGTCGTTTATGCTGGATGTTCTGCAGTCACAGAAGTTCTGTACAGAAAAGATAGTCCCCAAATGACCATGGCACAAATCTTTGGAGCCCTATTTTATAATTCCTCCCCCTGTAGATACGTCCAGTCAGTAACAAATTCCTGCCAGGTGTTCATGTTTCCTCCATATCTTCCATCTATCTCTCTGTCCATCATTGTATTTCCAGCCCAGGTCAGACCCTATGGGTTTGCACTCAGATGATGAATTTAAAACCTCCTTCAGGGACACAATGCTTTCCTCAAATGACATGTCAAGTGGAAGTCCAGTACACTTAGCAAGTTGAACTATTCCTGCTGCAGAATTTAGGAGCCCGGAAACCCACCTCTCACATTCCCTCTTCTCTAGATGCCCCCCCCCCCCCGCAAGATAAACAAGCCTCAATCCTTCCTATGAAGAGAAGAATTCTCCTCCCAGATGCCACTTGCTTTTCCTCCAAGCTCTTCTGCATACAGAGAAAATATAACCAGTGAAAAAATATTACCATGGTCATAGTACTCCCCTGACCCAAGCTATATGCGTAGTTCCTTGCAAATTTCACACCTACATTCAAGTCCCTGTAACAAATGTCAAATTTAGCTCCAATAAATCTATCAACTGAAATGTAGCCAAAGAAGAATCCATGCCATCATTGTACGACTGCACATCTTGAGAGGGGGTTGATGCCCTCAAGGGCTCGCTTCCTTCCACCCACATGTTCTGACACCACATGGGATTTCAAGAACTTGTTTAAACTCTGCCTCCTCCATGTTGTTGGCACAGTCATTATAACTCTATTAGATTACAGCTCCCTTTTCTCTGACCTACAGAAGTATCATGTAGTTCAGGATATTATCCCAACCACCATTTTGCATGAGAATGTGTTATGTTTTCTAAAACTGGGGCCTCATTAACGTTTGGAGTTCAACCATAGTAGCTGGTATTCCTGGAAGCAACTCACTCCCATGAAAAAATTTTTAAGAAATTATGAAGGATTTTAAGGCTAGAAGTATCACAATTGGACAGATTACATCCCACTTATGACCAAAAAGACTCTTTGTAGGTAACTGTACTCAGTTCCTAAACATACAGTATTGCCAATGTGGTGGTGGTTGTTCTGTCACTCAGCTGGGTCCGACTGTTTGTGATCCCATGGACTGCAGCATGACAGGCTTCCCTGTCCTTCACCAGCTCCCGGAGCTTTCTCAAACTCATGTTTATCGAGTCAGTGATGCCATCCAACCATATTCTCTGTCGTCCCCTTCTCCTCCTGCCTTCAATCTTTCCCAGCATCAGGGTATCTTCTAATGAGTCAGTTCTTCCCATCAGGTGGCCAAAGTATTAGGACTTCAGCTTCAGCATCAATCCTTACAATGAATATTCAGGACTGCTTTCCTTTAGGATTGACTGGTTCGAGCTCCTTGCAGTCCAAGGGGCTCTCAATAGCCTTCTCCAACACCACAGTTCAAAATCATAAATTCTTCAGTGCTCAGCTTTCTTTATGGTCAACTGTCACATCCATACATGACTACTGGAAAAACCACAGCTTTGACTACACAGACCTTTGTTGGCAACGTGATGTCTCTGCTTTTTAATATGCTGTCTAGGTTTGTCATAACTTTCCTGCTCAGGAGCAAGTGTCTTTTAGTCTCATGGCTTCAGTCACCATCTGCAGTGATTTTGGAGCCCAGAAAAATAAAGTCTGTCATTGTTTGCCAATCTATTTGCTATGAAGTGATGGAACCAAATGCCAAGATCTTCATTTTTTGAATGTTGAGTTAAGCCAGGTTTTTCACTCTCCTCTTTCATTTCTATCAAGAAGCTCCTTAGTCCCTCTTCGCTTTCTACCATAAGGGTGGTGTCATCTGCATATCTGAGGTTATTGATATTTCTCCTGGCAATCTTGATTCCAGCTTGTGCTTCATCCAGCCTGGCATTTCACATGATGTACTCTGAATATAAGTTAAATAGGCAGGGTGACAATATACAGCCTTGAAGCACCCCTTTTCCTATTCTGAACCAGTCTATTCGTCCATGTCTGGTGCTAAATGTTGCTTCTTGACTTGCGTACAGGTTTCTCAGGAGGCAGGTAAGGTGGTCTTGTATGCCCATCTCTTGAAGAATTTTCCAGTTTGTTGTGATCCACAGAGTCAAAGGCTTTGACGTAGTCAATGAAGCAGAAGTTGATGCTTTTCTGGAATTCACTTGCTTTTTCTATGAGCCAACAAATGCTGGCAATTTTATCTCTGTTTCCTGTGACTTTTCTAAATCCAGCTTGAACATCTGGGAATTCATGGTTCACATACAGTTGAAGCCTGGCTTGGAGAATTTTGAGCTTTACTTTGGTAGCATGTGCAATGATTTCAATTGTGCAGTAGTTTGTGCATTCTTTGGCATTGCCTTTCTTTGGGATTGGAATGAAAACTGACCTTTTCCAGTCCTGTGGCCAGTGTTGAGTTTTCCAAATTTGCTGGCATACTGAATGCAGCACTTTCACAGCATCATCTTTTAGGATTTGAAATAGCTGTAATTTAATCACTTCCGAAAACTTTGTTCATAATGGTTCTTCCTAAGGCCCACTTGACTTCACATTCCAGGATGTCTGGTGAGTGATCACACCACCTTGGTTATCTGGGTCATGAAAATCTTTGTTGTACAGTTCGTCTGTGTATTCTTTTCACCTCTTTTTAATATCTTTTCTTCTGTTAGGTCCATACAGTTTCTGTGCTTTATTGCACCCATCTTTGCATGCAAAATTCCCTTGATATCTCTAATTTTCTTGAAGAGATCTCCAGTCTTTCCCATTCTATTTCTTTCCTCTATTTTTTTGCTCTGATCACTTAGGAAGGCTTTCTTATCTCTCTTTACTATTCTTTGGAACTCTGCATTCAGATGGATATATATATATATATTTCCTTTTCATCTTTGCCTTTTGTTTCTCTTCTTTTCTCAGCTGCTTGTAAGACCTCCTCAGACAAACATTTTTGCCTTTTTGCATTTGTTTTTCTTGGGGATGATTTTGATCACTGCCTCCTGTACAATGTTACAAATCTCCATCCACAGCTCTTGAGGCACTCTGTATATTAGATCTAATCCCTTATCACTTTCACTGTATAATCATAGGAATTTTATTTAGGTCATACCTGAATGGTCTAGTCGTTTTCCCCACTTTCTTCAATTCAGGTCTGAATTTGGAAATAAGTAGTTCATGATCTAGCCACAGTCAGCTCCCATTCTTATTTCTGCTGGCCATATAGAGCTTCTCCATCTTTGGCTGCAAAGAATATAATCAATCTGATTTCGGTATTGACCATCTGGTGATGTCCCTGTGTTAGAGTTGTTTCTTGTGTTGTTGGAAGAGGGTGTTTGCTATGACCAGTGTGTTCTCTTGGTAAAATCTGTTACCCTTTGCCCTGTTTATTTTATACTCCAAGGCCAAACTTGACTGTTACTCCAGGTCTCTTTTGATTTTCTGCTTTTGCATTTTAATATCCTGTGAAGAAAAGGACATCTTTTTCTGCTGTTAGTTATAGCTAGAAGGTCTTGTAGGTCTTCACAGAACCGTTCAACTTCAGCTTCTTCAGCATTAATGGTTGGGGCATAAACCTGGATACTGTGATATTGAATGATTTGCCTTGGAAACAAACAGAGGTCATTCTGTCATTTTTGAGACTGCATACAAGTACTGCATTTTGGACTCTTTTGTTGACTATGAGGGCTACTCCATTTCTCCTAAGGGATTCTTGCCCACAGTAGTAGTTATAATGGTCATTTGAATTAAATTCACCCATTCCAGTCCATTTTAGTTCACTGACTCCTAAAATGTCAATGTTCACTCTTGCCATCTCCTGTTTGACCACTTCCAATTTGCCTAGATTCATGGACCTAACATTCCAGGTTCCTGTGCAATATTGCTCTTTATGACATCAGACTTTACTTCTATCGCCAGTCACATCCACAACTGGGTGTTGTTTTCACTTTGGCTCAGCCTCTTCATTCCTTCTGGAGCTATCTCTCTGCTCTTCTTCAGTAGCATATTGACTGACCTGGGGAGTTCATCTTTCAGTATCATATCTTTTTTTCTTTTCATACTGTTCATGGGGTTCTCAAGGCAAGGATGCTCAAGTGGTTTGCCATTCCCTTCTCCAGTGGACCACATTTTGTCAGTGATCAGTTTTCAATGTGGTTACACTGCTCTTGAAATAAATATTTAGTTTCCTTTCATTCAGAAAAAGTAATGGATTTATATAGTGAAAATGCAAATAGCTCACAAAGGTTATACAGTAAAAATGTGTTCTGGTTAACCCACAGCCTTAGTTCTGCTTGAAGGCTTCCTTCCACTGTTAAAAATTTCTTAGTGATTATCTTACAATCATCATTTGATATTGGATGAAAAGCTTTCGTTCCACTGTAAAATTGTTTCATTTTTCTATTTGTCCATATCATCTATGCAACCTCCTTCTCACCCATGAGGATCACTACAATCAAAAAATATTTTCAAAGACACAACCCATCTATACCGCACAGTATGCATCTCCTCAGTTACAGACATTTGATTATGAGCCTCATTAACTCTTTAACTAGACTTGATCTCTTTCTACTCCCAATTTAATAAATTAGATTAGCCCTACCATAGCCTCCACTCCCCAAACACCTAGTAGAGAAGTTTTGACACTAGAATGTGCAACTAACAAGAGAGCAAATCCCATTAAACTGAGCTCATCCTTGAAAAAAGTTTCTAACTCTGTATTTAGAAATAAAAGAATATGAATGATTTTCTTGATCTTATTGGTGTTGTTCAGCTGCTAAGTTGTATCCAGTTCTTTACAACCCCATGGACTGCAGCAGGCCAGGTTCCCCTGTCCTTCACTATTTCCCAGAGTTTGCTCAAACTCATGTCCATTGAGTCAATGAAGCCATCTAAACATCTCATCTTCTGCCACCCTCTTCTCCTCCTGCCTTCAATCTTTCCCAGCATCAGAGTCTTTTCCAATGAGTTGGCTTTCCACATCACAATTTGCCCTCATGAAAACAGTCTATTTCTTGACCTGCTTGAATGTAATTTAGAAGTTCTAGGTAAGAGAAGGTTCAGAGGAACTAGGGGCAAGTGAAACACTAGGGCAGGATTATTTTAAGGCAACCAGGGATGGGAAATTCTGACTGAGTCAGGATCTCTGGATCAGGTTCAGGAAAAACACAATAAAACGCTTCATATGCATGCACCTACCTCTTCCACACATACCAACCAGAGAGATTCTATGACCATTTTCTGAAAAAAACTGCCATCCCAAGATATATATATATATTTCCTACTTGGTCTACGAGTGAAAATGCTGTATTCACAAATTTTCCATTTGCCAAAACTATAGGAAGGTGGCCTCTAATCACATACTTGCCCAAACTGCTCTTGTTTTGAAATAATTCAGTTGGCCAGAAATGGATGAGTTGAATAACCATCAATTCTGGTCCTGAAAACTTTACTGAACCAGATATTATATTTCTCTAATAAATGCAAGCAAGTCACGCTTGCTCTCCACAAGATGAAGAGGTCAAATAGGACAATCTCCAAGTTTCCTTCAAGCTCTAAAATACTGTTATCATCATTATGTCAAGTGGCTGGACAACATTCGTACCCCTTAATAGACGTTTACTCTATGTGTGCGTGTGTGCACAGTCACTTCAGTCATGTCCAACTCTTTGCGATCCTATGGGCCACAACCCTTCAGGTTCCTCTGTCCATGGGATTCTCCAGGCAAGAATACTGGAGGGGGGTGCTATGTCCTCCTCCAGGGGATCTTCCTAATCCAGGGATCAAACTCACATCTCCTGCATTGAGCCTGGAGGGCTGCAAATCACCAGGGAAGTCCCTCCAGGTTACTGTTATACTAAAATTTGCTAATGTAGTAAAAACATGGGCTATGGGCTTTGGCCTAGATTTTAACACCGGCTCACCTTCTATGATGCCAAATAAAGAATAAGTTCCTTAACTTCACTGAGTTTCTGTTTCTTCACCTACAAAGTGGGGATAATAATATCTTACAAAGTTGAATAAGGATAAAATGAGATAATATATGTTAAGCAACTGGCACATAAATATACATGTGTAAATACATATTTATATATACCTCTTTTCTGATTGAGAAGTAATCTCAAGAAGGAATTCACAAATACTTTTCCTGGAATGAATTTTGCAAACCTTAGGGATACAAGAGTTGAGAGCCTTTGGAGGATGAAACCAACCACCCAATAAGGATATGTATTCCAGGTGTTCTAGGTAGTTTCAGCTCTCACAGGGCTGGGGGGAACAGCCCAGGAAGGAAATTCTGAGACTGCTGGTCTCCTACCGAGTGATGCAGACACCATGCCCCAGAGTGGGTTATAAACTAGATGATGCATTTGACAGAAAAGTTGAAATGGACCCAGGAAACAAATAACTGCCTATGAGGTCAGCAATCATGTTTCTGAGACACAGAAAGGAGACCTAAGAAGTCTTTTCAGAAACTGAAAAAAGTCAACAAAATATACAAGAAAATGGCACAAGAAGAAGAGGCTTCTAAGAGACTTTCCCATGTCAGAAAAGAATATAAGTGAAGTGTGGAGATTTCTTAAAAAGCTGGAAATAGAACTGCCATATGACCCAGCAATCCCACTTCTGGGCATACACACCGAGGAAACCAGATCTGAAAGAGACACGTGCACCCCAATGTTCATCGCAGCACTGTTTATAATAGCCAGGACATGGAAGCAACCTAGATGCCCATCAGCAGATGAATGGATAAGGAAGCTGTGGTACATATACACCATGGAATATTACTCAGCCATTAAAAAAAATTCATTTGAATCAGTTCTAATGAGATGAATGAAACTGGAGCCCATTATACAGAGTGAAGTAAGCCAGAAAGATAAAGACCATTACAGTATACTATACATATATATGAAATTTAGAAAGATGGTAACGATAACCCTATATGCAAAACAGAAAAAGAGACACAGATGTATAGAACAGATTTTGGACTCTGTGGGAGAAGGCGAGGGTGGGATGTTTCAAGAGAACAGCATTGAAACATGTATATTATCTAGGGTGAAACAGATCACCAGCCCAGGTTGGATGCATGAGACAAGTGCTCGGGCCTGGTGCACTGGGAAGACCCAGAGGGATTGAGTGGAGAGAGAGGTAAGAGGGAGGATCGGGATGGGGAATACATGTAAATCCATGGCTAATTCATGTCAATGTATGACGAAAACCACTACAATATTGTAAAGTAATTAGCCTCCAACTAATAAAAAATAAATGAAAAAAAAAAAAGAATACAAGTGAGCACGTGTTAAGATTTGTGGGTGATCTGAAAGCATTTTTATTCTGTGGGTCCCACAGGAACAACAAATCTCATAGGTGTACATTTGTTAATGAGGAACATAATTCAATACATGGAAAGAAGGCAAGAAAGGGAGAATTTTCATGATTCATTGTAATCCTTCACTCCACCAAGGAACACAGATATAGAAATGATCACTTTAAGCATCAAAATATTAAGTCAAGTATAATAACTTAGAATCAACAGAATGAGAATACTACAACCTAAGAGAACTTCCTGGTAGAGTAGAAGAAACTGCTGGGACTTCCCTGGTGGTTCAGTGGCTAAGACTCCATGTTCCCAATGCAGTGGACCTGGATTCAATCCCTGGTAAGGGAACTAGATCCCTAAAGATCCTGCATGCTGCAACAAAGATCAAAGATCCCATGTATTGCAATTAAGACCCAAAGCAGCCAAATAAATAAAAATAAATATTTAAAAAATTATAATTACAGTAGGAGAAACTACTGACTGCCCTTAAGTCCTCTGTTTAAGTGTATTTTAGACCTTCTAATAAACTTCTCTCTGCTCTTCCAATCGACTAGACTAAATCAAGATGGTGCAAACTTATACACATGTTAGGGCACAATTAAATGGGAGGGAAGAGTCTATGGCAGCTTCACTTACTGAGCATCTACTAAACAGTGAGCAATTTGAACATATTGTTCAATTTCTCACAAGTCTGCAATGTAAGGGATATAGTTCTGATTTTATGTAATTGGACAATTATACCTCACTTGATGCTGGGAAAGATTGAAGGAGGAAGAAGAGGACAACAGAGGATGAGATGGTTGGATGGCATCACAAACTCAACGGACATGAGTTTTAGTAAACTCTGGGAGTTGGTGATGGACAAGGAGCCCTGGCGTGCTGCAGTCCAAGGGGTTGCAAAGAGTCAGACATGACCGAGCGACTGAACTAAACTGATACTGATGGCAGTCAAAGGTAGATGAAAGAAGAGCCTCTGGCTATGAGAATGTTCACCCCAAACTGTTGCTCCCCAAACTCTTCTCATTGTTCCAATGACAAGAGCCACCTTCTGGCAAAAAGCGATTTTCCAAAAGTTTTATGTAATCACATCTAGGTGAACCTTGGAGACTGGAAGGATTGTAGATTCTGGTAATGTTGTGAGTATGGCAAATTAAATAACAACAAAAAGAGCTGAGCCATTCACTTCGTCTTCCAAATTGATTTTTGCTTGCTGAGGCTTGAAAGGAAACCTGGTTTGTTTTTTTTTACTGCCATTGAATGAAGCTGTTTGTTAAAATGTGTTTATTAGGCTTACATGAGAGCTCTTGCCCAAAGAATCAGACTGGAGTGAAGGGGAAACAATATTGATGATCTCTTGCTCTACCGTCTTAACATCACAGTGAAAGGGGTTATCAACACATCTAATTTTTAATTTCCATGGATGAGGAGGCAGCAGAATGAAAATGGATTTTAAAATCAAACATTTTTTTTTCCCCTAAATCATAGTTCTGCCTGTGTCAATGCATAATTTTCACAAACTTAAGAACACTAATTTGATAAAATATATAGTGAAAGTAAAAGAGGAGAATGAAAAAGTTGGCTTTAAAGCTCAACATTCAGAAAACTAAGATCATGGCATCTGGTCCCATCACCTCATGGGAAACAGATGGGGAGACAGTGGAAACAGTGTCAGACTTTATTTGGGGGGCTCCAAAATCACTGCAGATGGTGACTGCAGCCATGAAATTAAAAGATGCTTACTCCTTGGAAGGAAAGTAATGACCACCCTAGATAGCATATTAAAAAGCAGAGAAATTACTTTGCCAGCAAAGGTCTGTCTGGTCAAGGCTATGGTTTTTCCAGTGGTCATGTATGGATGTGAGAGTTGGCCTGTGAGGAAAATGGAGTGCTGAAAAATTGATGCTTTTGAACTGTGGTGTTGGAGAAGACTCTTGAGAGTCCCTTGGACTGCAAGGAGATCCAACCAGTCCATCCTAAAGGAGATCAGTCCTGGGTGTTCATTTGGAGGACTGATGCTGAAGCTGAAACTCCAATATTTTGGCCACCTCATGCAAAGAGTTGACTCATTGGAAAAGACCCTGATGCTGGGAGGGATTGGGGGTAGGAGGAGAAGGGGATGACAGAGGATGAGATGGTTGGATGGCATCATCGACTTGATGGGCATGAGTTTGAATAAACTCTGGGAGTTGGTGATGGACAGGGAGGCCTGGTGTGCTGCGATCCATGGCATCACAAAGAGTCGGACACGACTGAGTGACTGAACTGAACAGAACTGAACTGATAGTGAGCAGGTGTCAAAATTTTCTTTAACTTACTAATGAGGAAATCAACAAGGTGGCAAAGATGGTTCAAAGAGACTTTGAGAGGCTGAGGATATATAGATACTGAAAGAACACTGAAATAGAATTTTTAGCTTAGATGCAAATCTGGCTCCTGGCCCACAGGTAAAAGACTAAAATCTTTGGAGGTTTTTCTTTCTTTCTTTTTTTCCCCCACCACACAAAGCATTTGCATCTCTATCAGACAAAGCCCTCTGAATTAACAAGCAGCTTCAAGTCTGGTCCCTAACTAGTAGTGAACAGTAATGAAAACAGAGGTTAACAGACTTTTTCTGTAAAGTGCCAGATAGTAAATATTTGAGGCTTGTGGGCCAAATGGATATCTGTGGCAACTATTCAACTCTGCCATTGTAGCAAGAAAACAGTCATAAACAATAGGTAAGTGAATGAACAGGGTTGTGTTCCAATAAAACTTTATTTACACAAACATGCTATGGGTCAGGTTTAGCTGGTAAGGCAGAATTTGCCAACCTGCCTTTAGAGAATTAAATAATCCTGGGTGGGCCTATTAGATAATGTTGTCATAGGATTTTGAAAGAATATGCAGTGATCTTTTGTTTTATGTCCAAGGTTTGGGTAATTTTTCTTAGACCATAGTGTCTAGTTCATAGCCAAAATACTCATTTTCTCAACTTTCATTTCCTCCTTTGTTGAATGGAGATAATTTCCAGGAGTCCTTGGGCTATTGTAAGCTCTAAGTGGATTAGTGTTTGAAAGATATTTATTCCTTCCAACCTCCATTTTATTCTTATTCTCAGTAGAAAAAATGAGAGATGATCTCACATTGTCTCTTACAAAGTCTATTTGGCAAAACAAAGCTCTTTGCTTAAGCTGGAGGCAGAGACCAACTGGCTGAAGTAGTAGGAGCCTCAGGGAGCAAAGAACAACTTGTCCACAGCTTTTCTCTTTCTTAGCCCAATGTAGTTCTGCCTGTGATATTCAATTTGGTGGAGAATTATTTGGCTCAGCCAATACAAACATGGACTCAGTTACCACTTGGTCTCTTTGTCAAGATAGTACTAGAGCTATAAGAACAGCCCTGGAGAATAAAAGAGCAGCCAGTGGCTCAGGGGTTCTTACAAAACAGAAAGCTGCCAAGTCCACCCATCTACTTATTTCCCCAACTCTGAGTGAGGTTAACCAGTACCAGTGACAAGCTTGAGTGACTAGCACATGGATGGGGGTGAGGGTCATGCAGATAGTGATAAGGAAGGTTGAACTGGGTTTTATCCTAGAAAGATAATAAACCCATGGAGAGAAATATATCTACTTACTTAGGAAGATTTTTATCACACAATTTCCTGGACAATGAATTCAACCATGATGGGAGATAGATCTGTGAGGAATTGAGAAAGGAGGATTGGGAAAGAGAAAATTTGACCCATGGTACAGTAATAACAGGAGTCTCAGCTGACCCAGTGGGTAACTCCTGTGCTGAGATGGTCTTCTAAGTTGTCCCAAAGAGGCAAGGAGGCCAGACCCTTGTGTCCCTGTATGAATCAGTCAAACTCTTTGGAGAGGCAATTCCCTACAGCTGGAGGAAATTCCAATGAGGAGGAAAGCTATGAACCATCAGCCTCTATTGTTCCCAGTGCCTAGGGGGTGGATACATCACTCCTGGGGAGTAGCCACTATGCCCATTCCTTGTTGATGGGCCATCACATTTGTTCCATTACATTTCAGCTGTGGAGCTAGAGAGAAAGTACATTGACTCATATAATTGTTGATGCTGACTACAGCTTCACCTGGCTGTGCTTCTAGCAGTGTCTCTTAGTTACCCTGGGCTTCCCCAGTGGCTCAGATGGTAAAGAATCCACCTGCAATGTGGGATACCAGGGTTCTATCCCTGGGTGGGGAAGATCCCCTGCAGGAGGGTATGACAGCCCACTCCAATATCCTTCCCTCGAGAATCCCCATGGACAGAGGAGCCTCCTGGGCTACAGTCCATGGGGTTGCAAAGACTTGGACACAACAGGGAGATTAAAGCACAGCATTTCTTACCCATCACTGTGCAACAACTTACCTGAAAACAGTGGCATAGAACAACAAACATATATTATAGTTTCGCTGAGTCAGAAATCCAAGCATGACTTAATCTGGGTGCTTTTGACTCAGAGTCTCTTTTGAAGCTACTGTCAAAGTGTTGGCAGGGGATGCTGTCATCTGAAAGCCTGGTGGCTGTGGGTCTGCTTCCAGGCTCACTCACACATGTGCAGGTTAAATGTCCATGCTGGCTGTTGGCTGGATTCATCAGCTACTTCGTATGTAGGTCTGTATCTAGGACTACTGGCAACGTGGCAGTGTGCTATCCTGAGAACAAAGATCTGAGGAAGAGAGGAAAAAGGAGAGAGAGAAAGATGGACATAAAGAAAGATTGAGAAAGTGAGAGAGACAGAGGGAAAGACAGAGGGGACCCACAGCCAAAGTCAAAGTCTTTATAATCTAGTCCTGTAAACGACATCCCATAAAATACATCTGGCCCACATTTTAGGAGAGGAGATCTGTACAGGACTCGAATGCCAGGAGGTGAGGGTCATCAGGAACTATTTTAGGTGCTGCCTACCATATATGGGATTACAAACATTTTCAAAGAGAAATTCTTTGGACTATCCCCAAACACAATTCATCAGATATACCTATAGAAATGTAAAGGCAAAAACCACCACAGAAACCACATTGGGCTTGTATCAGAATGATATCCAACTTGGAGACATTCAATAACTTAAAAATGCACACATGTAAGTGCCACTGGATGCATGAGATAAGTAAGGAAATTGAAAGCAACTCAAGAAATTTGATATTGCTTAACATCCAAATGCATCCACACAGTACTCATGAAGTAGATATAGAACAAAAACATTGGAATAAATAAATTTAAAATAAAAATAATTAGACCAAAAAATGATTTCAAGATCGATGAGAGGTATGGGAGAAAATGTTGTCCTTCACCACAGGGCTTAAGAAGCCCTGCTAGAACTGATTTCATACCCTTGCCAGATGGCTGATTACTGGGCAAAGGGGTCGGCTTAGACTGTGAGGAGAAAAACAGTAGACTATGAGTCAGGATCTGTATTCTTAGCTGCGCCTCTTACAATTCCTAAGAGGAACTGGAGCTCCCTTAACGTGCCTGAATTTGTGCCCTGATCCACAAAAAAAGTGCATGAACTGGAAGGTCCCTTTGAAGGCTGCTGCTGCTACTACTGCTAAGTGGCTTCAGTCGTGTCCGACTCTGTGCGACCCCATAGACGGCAGCCCACCAGGCTGCGCCATCCTTGGTATTATCCAGGCAAGAACACTGGAGTGGGTTGCCATTTCCTTCTCCAATGCAGGAAAGTGGAAAGGGAAAGTGAAGTCGCTCAGTCGTGTCTGACTCTTCGCTGCCCCACGGACTGCAGCCCACCAGGCTCCTCCGTCCATGGGATTTTCCAGGCAAGAGTACTGGAGTGGGGTGCCGTTGCCTTCACTTTGAAGCCTAGAGAACTTTAATTGTAGTCTTGTGCTTTTAGACAAATTAAACTATTAGACAAATAACACTAACTATTTTTGTGTGATTTCTACACTTCTATCCAGAAATCTGCCATCTGCAGCTATGAAGAGTCCACCCAAGTTCACTTACTTACATAAGAATAGTCCATCTAATTGGGCTGTTTGAGAAAACCCAGGTCCCTCAGCTTGGATACATGTTACAATACAATACTCATGACTCTCACTCCCTTGTCATGGCTTCTAAATGACTCCAGAGAATATGGGAGAGCCTGTACAGACCAAGAGAGAATACAGAGTGACGGTCATCTCCATAACAGCAACAGCATGAGTGATTTTCTCTAAGAGATGCAACCTTAATAAAATTACTATAGGTTTTAAAAATTCTTTATTCAAAAATATTTTTATACTTAAAATTGCTTCACAAATTTACTATTGTAGCTTTTCAGTTAGTTTGGTCACTAAACTTCAGGAATAAATTAACTTCAACGTAGTGAATTTTTCATGCATTTTTGCCCATACCAACTTCTCTGCAAGACTGCAAATCTCTTCAGGGCATTATCTCCACTACTTCCAGTATGCATGCTCCATAACTCCTTGGCTAACTTCACAGCTAGAGTTCTTTTTCCACCTTGTTTTCCTCACATAGTAAATAAAGATTGCTCTGGGAAACATACTAAATTAACATGGTAATGAGGCTATGTCCTTCAGGTTAAATGCTATCATTTACTTTAAGTTCCAGTGGTTTAAATAGATTTGCCCACTGATTCTGTGGCATTGGCTTTGAATACTGTAAAATATCATAGAGGGCCTAAACATCTGCCAGCAAGACTCCTGGGTGGTTGGTACAGATGCCATCTTATAGGTTCCTTAGATGTGGATATTGTTTTAGGTAAACAAGATTCTTCTGTGTATATGCAACATAATCCAGGGATGCCTAATGCTAATTATTGTAATATAACAGTCAGTCATGCATGACTGCTTGACACCAATACAGGACAGAGACCTTTATGCTGACTTCTTTTAAACTTATCCAGCTGGTTTCAATCAGTTATTTTAATCTACAAAAGACATTTTGACTCATAATTCTACTAACAGCTTAACTCTCCCTCCAAGTCTTTATAATTTACAAATCTCATAAATGTTCTTGCAAAATCTAACTTTTATTTATTTATTTATAGCTGCATCAGGTCTTAGTTGTGGCCCTTGGGTTTAGTTACTCCACAGCAAGTGGGATCTTAGTTCCCCCACCGGGTATCAAACCCATGTCCCCTACATTGGAAAGTGGATTTTGAACCACTGGACCACCAGGGAAGTCTCTTAAATCTGTATATTATTTATTGATATAAAGTGTAAGAGGCTTTAGAGCTTAGAGCCACATGTAGTCAATCCCAGGCTTTCTTTGGGATTGGTATGAAAATTGACCTTTTCCAGTTCTGTGGCCACTTCTGAGTTTTCCAAACTTGCTGACATATTGAGTGCAGCAATTTCATAGCATCAGTATTTAGGGTTTGAAATAGCTCAGCCGGAGTTCAATCACCTCCACTAGCATTGTTCATAGTGATGCTTCCTAAGGCCCACTTGACTTCACTCTCCAGGATGTCTGGCTCTAGGTGAGTGATCACACCTTCATGGTTATCTGGGTCATTAAAATCTTTTTTGTATAGTTCTTTTGTGTATTATTGCCACCTCTTCTTAATATCTTCTGCTTCTGTTAGGCCCATAAACTTTCTATCCTTTATTGAGCCCATCTTTGCATGAAATATTCCCCTGGTATCTCTAATTTTCTCAAAGAAATCTCTAATTTTTCCCATTCTATTGTTTTCCTCTATTTTTTGAAATGTTCACTTAGGAAGGCTTCTTTATCTTTCCTTCTTATTTTTTTGAACTCTGCATTCAGATGGATATATCTTTCCTTTTCTCCTTTGCCTTTAGCTTCTCTTCTTTTCTCAGCTATTTGTAAGGCCTCCTCAGACAACCATTTTGCCTTTTTGCATTTCTTTTTCTTGGGGAAGATCCTGATCACCACCTCCTGTAGAGTGTTACGAACCTCCATGTATAGTTCATAGTTTGCCAATATCAGCAAACTGCAATCAAATAGAAAATAAATATTTTTCCTACAAAATACCTGATAGGCAATGATCAATGTCAGAGACCAGAATCATTCTTAAGCATTTCATTCAGGTTAGCACTGAGCCATACATCAGTGTACTCCTCAACTAACTCTATATTCATACAACTGAAAGCTCACCTGTCCCAGATTTAGCTAAATCTCCCATATGCACATCTTGTGTAATCTTCTCAAATGTCTTTAAAGAAGTCAAGATGCACTGTCTTATAAATACTCCTCTATAAATAATAAATTTGAAATGACTCATTCTTTGTTGACTGAGTTTCAATGGAAGCATGGGTAGAGTTTATATTTCAAAATTGAGTTATTAACCTATTTTTTCTTTGTCAGTACTGACGCTTTTATTATGGGGCATACATATTGGGAATAGTATATATAATGCCCTTTAGGGATTTGCAGTCTTTCAAAGAGTTGGTATGGGCAAAAATGCATGACATGTCAGATAGAAAAATACAAACCCTAGACTATGGGAATTAAGATAGTGAAGAGATTTTCTTCTACATTAATCATTAGAGGAAGCTTCCTCATAGATATTGTAATTAGTCTGTGTGTGTGTTAGTTTGAGGTTCCCCAAAGGTAGTGCCTGATATGGATGAGTCAAATGCAAGCAGCTTATTCGGAAGGTGGGTGAGACACCAGTAAGAAGGTAGAAAAGTAAGGCAGGAAGGGAGGTAATCAACAAAGAATAGATAATAAGACGATTGGCCCAGTGGGCAGCTGACATCCCATGGGAAGCCCTGGGAAGCCATGTTGAACAAACACCTTGGACTAACTCTCTCCAAAGAATGAGGAAGCTGTGGGTTTTGTACACCATTCCTGACACCCATAGGTTGAGGCTGCTCCTGAAAGAGAAGGTATTAATTCTCCGACACTTTCTGCCTGCCTGTGCAAGGTCGGGACAGGCTTCATGACCGCAGAGAGCCCTCAGGCAAAGAGAAGCAAGTACCAACAGTTGGAAGAGGAACCTGTGAGCATGAAACAGAAAAGGTAATGACGGGGAACGCCACACTCTCTATGTGTTGCGTGTATGAGTGTGTGTGCATGCGCACGTCCACACACAAACAAACGGGTACAGATAGAGAAGACATATTAAGCCAAGAGAAGACCAGTTTAGCAGGAGCAAAGTAAACATAAAAGGATGGAAGAGAAATTAGGTGATAAGAGTGCATTAAAATCACCTTTCCAGCCAGTGAGACTGCTCTAACAGTTTGCTATTTCCACAGTGAGATCAAGAATTACAGATTTCCTCATCGAAGTGGCAAATTTCTGGTTGTTCCTGCTTAAAATGAAATAATGAAGCTAGAACAGATAAGGCAGTCAGGATTTCCCATTCATTTCCCCATCCTGAATGAAATTTTGGCTGTCAAGGGAAAATATCTTCACTAGAAGTCACTTGGGTTCTCTCTTGGACTCATCTGGAAAGGTAAAATACTGTCAGTAAGAAAGGAAACCTGGTTTTATTTACTCAAATATGGATCCCTAATGCCCTCTGGTACTCACACTCTTTTTCACTTAAACCCCAGTGTGCTTTAAAATCTAGAGTTTAAAACCCCAGAGTCGCTCTCCAATCAGCTCTTTGTTCTTTGATAACAGAAAATGATACTCTCCTAAGACATTAAAATAATAAGTCCTTTTCTACTTGGAGAATATTCATTTTAATTTAATAAAAAAAAACCTCTGCAGTTAAAACTATGTATTCATGTGTACATTTTGAAGATATTTTTTTAAAACTAGATTGCTTGCATATGAAAACCGGAATTTATAAACCACTGATAAAACATAGACTCTAAGTATATTTTTATTAGAGTGCTTTCACATTAAGCTTTTGGTTAGAATGATCCATAATATACAGCAAATTAGGTAGCTCTTTCAGAGGGTTGGAGCTTAAGATAACAGAGGGCCTGATGAATGCAGTGATCCAGGAAGGTGACCGGTGGGAACATGTGGTAGGTAGCACCACAACTAGCAATTTTTAAAAATCCAACACCTTTTGAAAATAATATTTTTTAAAATTATCCCCAGGATGCCAGGACTGACAGACTTAGAGGTGATCCTTTCTAGCAGTAAGCCACATTTTCTCTTTCTACCCTCAATGTTCATTTCACCTGTGGTTTTTCTGAGAAATCTCATCTTCGACATCATGTTTTCTCATTGGCGTCTGCTGCTCACTTTCAAAGGGCAGTACATTCTAAATATAAATTGAATATGGTATAATCATCTCACACCTCAAGTCCTTCAGTGCCTTCTTGTCAGCAAAACTACCTATAAGCTATTTTAATTTTATTGAATAATGTTGGTCTTAAATTAGTTTTTTGAATCCATAATCAAATGAGGAAAATATGAGCTATAGGGATGTCTTTATTATATTAAACCTACTGAGTTCTCAGAACTGTACATATTCTGGGATTATATTCTTTCTTTCCAATTTGGAAGTTTTAATATACTTCTTTAATACACAAGAAATGATTGTGTATTAGTCAGAGAGGCTTGTTAAAGTCAGGTAACAAACAAACTCCCTTCTCTCAGAAGCTTAACATGAAAGTTGTTCTTTTACTCATACAGAGCTCACTGCTGATCTAGAAGCATTCCCAGAAATCACTTTTCCCAGCAGTGATGCAGGGTTTCAGACCATTTGTTTACAACTTGTTGTCATGCAGCGTGAAAGATGTTATCCTTCTGGGGAGACAGCTGGAAGACACCCCAGAACTATCCACATTTTCTTCATCTCTGTACTACCAGAATCCACTAGGATTTAGTACTTAATAAGCACTAAAGGAAATCTTGGTTCTGTTGATCAAGACAGTCCTCGTTTATATTTTAATCAGATTTGTGAAAAGGGTCTAAAAGAATGGCTTAATTGTATTGTCCTTTGACTTCAGCTCAGTCACTCAGTCATGTCCAACACTGTGATCCCATGGACTGCAGCACTCCAGGCTTCCTGGTCCTTCACCAACTCATGGAACTTGCTCAAACTCATGTCCACTGAGTCAGAGATGCCATCTAAACATCTCATCCTCTGTCATCCCCTTCTATTCCTGCCTTCAATCTTTCCCAGCATCAGGGATCAGGGTCTTTTAAAAGGAATCAGTTCTTCACATCAAGTGGCCAAAGTATTGGAGTTTCAGTTTCAACATAAGTCCTTCCAATGAATATTCAGGACTGCTTTCCTTTAGGATTGACTGGTTGGATCTCCTTGCAGTCCAAGGGACTCTCAAGAGTTTTCTTCAACACCACAGTTCAAAAGCATCAGTTCTTCAGTGCTCAGCTTTCTTTATAGTCCAACTCTCACATCCATACATGACTACTGGAAAAACCAGAGCTTTGACTAGATGGACATTAGTCAGCAAAGCAATGTCTCTGCTTTTTAATATGCTGTCTAGGTTGGTCACAGCTTTCCTTCCAAGGATCAAGCGTCTTTTAACTTCATGGCTGCAGTCACCACCTGCAGTGATTTTGGAGCCCCAAAAATAGTCTCCACTGTTTCCCCATCTATTTGCCATGAAGTGATGGGACTGGATGCCAAGGTCTTCATTTCTTGAATGCTGAGTTTTAAGCCAGATTTTTTGCTCTCGTCTTTCACTTTCATCAAGAGGCTCTTTAGTTCTTCACTTTCTGCCATAAGGTTGGTGTCATCTGTGTATCTGAGGTTATTGATATTTCTCCCAGCAATCTTGATTCCAGCTTGTGCTTCATCCAGACTGGCATTTTTCATGATGCATTATGCATGTAAGTTAAATAAGCAGGGTGACAATATACAGCCTTGACATACTCCTTTCCCAATTTGGAATCAGTCCATTATTCCATGCCTGGTGCTAAATGTTTCTTCTTGACCTGCATACACGTTTCTCAGAAGTCACCAATCTTAACTTAAAAGTCACCAATCTTTCAGCTCTTACCTCCCCACCACTCTTGTTTCCCCACTACTGCCAACCCAGTCTATGTGACTGTTGAAGCTCCAGACACCCCTAAAATATATCTCCATTCCTGTATTTCTGTAACATGTATCCATGTATCCAGGACATGGATTTAGGAAATCACTCCAACTTACACAACAAATCATTCTGCACTTTGGGGTTTGTGCTGATTCTGTGATATTCCACTGAGAATACTAACAGGATCTCATTAAGCAAAATGTATAGGGTTCTGGTGAGGTTGACTATGTCTATGACCCAAGAGCACAATCCTGCAGCAGTTTGTGATTTCGTACCTGTAAAGTGAGAATAGAAGCTACATGAAAACAGGGACCATATTTGTTTCCTTCACCAAGAATCTCTGCACAGATGCAGGAGAGCAAAGAAAGACTGAAAGTAGTAAGAAGACCTCTTCTGAGACATATTTGCAGAACTCCATTCACTTGATTACATTGCACACTTATTCTTTACAAACTGTAACATGAATAAGGTGGGACTTTCTCAGTGGTCCAGTAGCTAAGAGTCCACCTTCCAACACGTGGGACATAGGTTTGATCCCTGGTTGGGGAACTGGGAACCTGTGTGCTGTGAGGCAGCTGGGCTGGAGGGCCACAACTAGAGAGCCCATGGGCTGCAACTACTGAGCCTCGGCGCTGCAGCCAAGAGTCCCCATGGCCACAGAGAGGACCTGGTGCAGCCCAAGATAAATGAACAAATAAATATTTTTTTTTAAAAAAAGAAAAGAAACGGATAAGGCAAGATCCTCCCATCTCTGGACTCACAATGAGACAGTGTGAGGTGACAAAAGAGAGGGATAGACCAGCAACATACACGGAGCTACAAGATAAATGGTCCTCTAAGAGACCAATACGGAGGTGTGGGTATGCAAGGCAAAAGGAAACTACTGACTCATCCTCTCATGTTCCATAACAGCTACTGGCAAGTTGGTTTTTAAGTGAACCTTGATAAATTTGGAAAGATAGTCAAGTACTGAGCAAGACACAATTTGTAATTCTTGGCACATTTTGTGTTATTGGCTCCTTGGGTCTGGGACGGTATTGAGAAGGGAAGTATCTGTAAACAGAATGAATAATGAGTAACCATAATATATTCTCTGTTAGTTTTACATCAGATGTTTGGAATGTTGACACTATTAAAAGCTAATTTAATTTTGATTCTCTTTTGAACCTATGGTGTTATAGAGCAGACCCCTCTCAAACTAGCCATAATCTTAACGATGAAAATTGAGTGTTTGTGTCATAATTAACCTAGTGTTGTGCTTTTGATACCTCTCTTTTAATTAACAAAATCTTTGAAGTTTGCTGGCAATTTTTATTTTATGAAAAGGCCAATAATGGTAATAAAAATGTACCCATGTGAAATTGGCCACCCAGTCTTAAAGCTTTTCATCTTTGAATTGATTTGCACATTCTCAACCTATTATGGAGGTGGGTAGATATTATTATACCCATTTTGCAGATGAGGAAATTGAAACTGAGAGCTTTGGAGACTTGCCCAAGCTGGCAAGAATGACTCCCACACCAAGACTGTAAAGGCACTTCCTGTCATAATAATCACAGTGGTTCAGTTCTCATAACACAGCTTCTTTCAAGCTGGGTATTACTGATACTTGGGGCCAGATAATTCTTGATTGTGGGGGCCCTGTCCTGAGTATTGGAGGATGCAATTGGAGGATTGCAGCTTTCTAGGCCTCTATCCTTAGGTACCAGTAGTCGTCCCCCAGTTGTGACAACAGAAAACACACTGTGAAGGACAAAATTGCCCCTGCTTGAGAACCACGGGCCACCTGAGCATCAGGATTCATGACAAATGGGTTTTCCTATCTACACAGCTTCCTCTCTACTGAATCCAGACTGAATCCTCAATTTCTTTAAAAAAAATTATAAAAATCTACAGTGAATTTTGGGCTTTCCTGGTGGCTCAGATGGTAAAGAATCTGCCTACATTGCAGGAGACCTAGGTTCGATTGCTGGGTCAGGAAGATCCCCTGGAGAAGGGAATGGTTACCCACTCCAGTATTCTTGCCTGGAGAATAGAAGCCTGGTAGGCTACAGTCCTTGGGGTCACAAAGAGTTGGACATGACTGAGTGACTAACGCTTTCAGTTTCATGGTGAATTTACCTCACTATGAGCTGATGACAGCAGCTTCCAGCTTACTGACTGCACAGTGAGAAGGCAAGCTGCCTGAGAACAGGAACCGAATCCATTTTCTTCAAGAACTCTTTGTTCAGTGTATGAAAAACTGGAACGCTGGTGCCAACAGGGGCCATCACACTCTCTACACCGTTTCATTCTCCAGCCATCTATACTTTAGGAATTAAAAGCCTCTTCTTACAGGTGAGGCCAGGTTTAGAGAAATTAAGTAACTACTATAACAATTACAGGGGCTTCCCTGGTGGCTCAGCAGTAAAGAATCAGCTGTCAATGCAGCAGACCCGAGTTCAATCCCTGGGTTGAATGGCAAGCCACTCCAGTATTCTTGCCTGGGAAATCCCACGGACAGAGGAGCCTAGTGGGCCACAGTCCATGTGGTCTCAAGAGTTGGACAAGAGAGCAACTAAACAATAACAAGTTGTCAGCCTGGATTTAGTACCCAGATCAATCTGATTAGAGAGCCTTTATGGATTCTTTCACACCAGTGTCTGTTCACATTATAGCTTCATATAACTATTAGATTGTGAAATAAAGTTAATTGGTCAAGATTAGCATTTTCTTTCTAATGACACAGAATAGAATGGAATAAGAAAAGGATAGAAAATATCAAGTTATGTGTAATTAGGTTAAGGTATTATTTGATTAAATGTTTCTTTCAGTTTGTGAGTGTGTTCATAATGTAAAATATGCATCTTCCCTTGTAAGTCAGAAACATTAGAAAAACACCGCCATACTACCTAGTCTTTGTCTTCTAATGGCTAGAAAATGTCTTACTGGCATTCTCAAATTAATTCATTTTCTTAAATTGGACGTTTTATCTACTAGTCCAGCCTATTTATCATTGTCTTTCTGGGATAACTGTGCTGATATTAAATATGGGGGAAGTTGAAGAATAGCCCTAAAAACAGGATGTCATGGCTACTTACCAGGTCTAGGAGCTGGAAATACAGGTGTTGGACACACACCTGTTTGGAGTTTCCCATGGAGGATTACTGGGTTTCCACCTTTCTGAACTTTGACTGATGTGACATGTTTTGAAGGAAGCATGTCACTTCCACCCCAGGCACCAGTCTTATTTCCCAAAGACACCCAGTGATCTATCAGCAGAACTTAACAGGGATTCAAATGGCAAAGGTTTCATAGTCCCAGCCCCGACATCAAAGGAGAGTGTGGAAGGATGGGTTTCAGCAGAATGATAGTCCTTTAATAATCACCATACTTTCTTCTGCATTCTTCCAGAATAGGTGGGTATTTTCTCTTTTTTTTTTCCTGTTTAATATTTTTTTTACAACTTTTCCTATTTTACCTTTTTTTGTTGTTTTGGAGATCTGTCTATAACAACATATCAAATGTATTGCCTTTGTTGGACTATAGCGCATCATTCCACTTTACAGATAAACAGTCTCAGCATATGACTGTTTTGCAGCTTTTCTTTTCTTTTTTTTTTTTTTGGTTTCCCCTTTGTCTCCTTTTCCTCTCCTTCCTCCTATCCTTTTCTCTATGCTTCCTCCTGGCCCTCCCACCTCTTTTCCCCCATCCTCCCTTCCCCACCCGCCCCCTCTTCTTATGGTTTCACCTCAGTAGTTTCACCTGTTTCACCTCCTTCTTCTTCATTCTCTCTCTTTCTCTCTCACCATCATTGTGTTCCTGTATGTACAGAAGTATACCTAAGACAGTATTTAGAGCAATTTGGTGGGACTAAGGACACCTGTTTTAATTTTCACAGATGTTGCTAAGTTACTTTTCAAAGAGATTATAGCAATTCATTTTTACACTTAATTTTTGAATGTGTATTTTTCCCATAGCCTCACTAATACTGTATAGTTAAAACTTCAGGCATCGTTTTTCTGTTTTTAAGATAGGAAATCATATCTTGCTGTTAATTTATTTTGCATTTTTAATTACATATAAAATTGAATATCATTTCATTTATTGCAAACTCTTGTGTTTTTTTTTCCTGGTATGTCCTCATTTCACCTTTCCTATTTATTTGATATTTTTTTTATTGATTAATAAACCTCCTTACATATTGAGGGCACTAGTTCCTACATATGCATTACAAATATTTCCCCTGCTTAAGATCTCTCTTTTGCCTTTGCTTTTCACATAGTGAAATCTTTGATTAGAAAAATTATATAAATTTCTCACTATAAATTATATTACATATTACCAATACTCTCTTCCAGAACTTTATTTTTAATTACATTAAAGAATCATTTAAGGTTCAATTTATATTGAGATAAAGAGAAAAAGAAATCCAACTTTGTTTTAAGAAAGACAAACTGGTGTTCCCAGAAATTTTTATTAAATAATCTGACACTTTTTTTTTTTACTGTTTTCAAATGTCTCCTTTGATGCATTTTCAAATATCATGTGTATTTTGCATAATTCCTAGACTCTATCATTTTCTATTGATCAGAACATGTTATTGCCAGAATGTCATTTTGAAAAGAGAGTTAATTATTGCTTTCACTGTGATTTGAATCTATTCACAAGGATTTGAATCCATAAGCAGATGAAAGTTCATTAAAAGCTGGGGAGTGTCATCTCTGATGTCTTCAGAAGTGAACTTTTAAAAGTTTAACTCCTATAGAAATTGATTTTTCTTCGGGATCTTCCACTTACTGCTTTGTGGTTTTCTCTCTGTGTGTAATGCATCTGAACAGAAATGTTGTTGGCTGACTTGCACCATCTTCATTCGCTTCCTTAATAAACATATTCTAAGACCCTACAACACTGAACAATTAAAATGGATCTTCACAATAATATTGTAGTGGGTGGAGATAGAGCTCTGGTGTAGAAAATAACAGAATTCAGGTGTACCAAAACCCACGATGGAAAGGCCAGTGTTTAGATAAAGAACAACTGAGATGCAGCCAGTTGAGACAGGGTCAGCCAGGAAGGAGGTGACATCTGAGTTGGTGTCTCAGAACCACGAGAGGCATTACTCTTCCTCGTCAGCACTGTGCTGGGCTCTGCTTGACGCCTATCATGTCCTGGCAGGTATTTACTGATGAATGAATCAATCAAAGATGGCCAGAGGTTCTGGCCTTGGCTATGGGAAGCACTTTTAGTTTATGTTGCCTTCAAAGTTCTATTACTGAAGAGCTGTTTAGACAAGTCCAATGGTAGTTTTTCACTTTGGGGAGGAAAGAGATTTTCCTTCAGTTTTTATTCATTACTTATTGCAAAAGAGATTTTGCAATAACTGATTTCAACATTTCTCCCTGGGTTTCTAAACCACCCTGCTCCCAAACAAGCCTGAGCAAGTTTCCAAAACAGGGTTTTTCCTTCAAACCTGACACCCCAATCTGCCACCAGGAAGCTTTGCACATCCCACCTTTTCCTTTGCAAGGCACAGAGTGGAAGTGAGAAGGAAGTGAAAACAAGCCCAGTGGGCCCAGGTGATGCATTTGCAGAATCTTGCTTCTCATAAAACATTTCCTGTGAATCACAAAAGAGCATGCTTAGATGTTGTCTTTGAAGCTTGATTTGCAGTGGATTATACATGAGCCCCATCTTGTGCTTCTCCAAACATATTTCCACCGGATAATTTTTAAGGCAAAGAAATTCAAACACAATTATGAAACTTTCTTTTCATTGCTAAGTTGAGTAGCAAGATACACAGTAAAAAAATCAGAATGCACGAAATTGCAAGCGTTTGAGTCTTGGGCCAGTTTCTTCTTTCATTTTTATTTATGACTGAAAGCTAGTTTTTTAAAATTTTCTGCTATAATTTCTTTTTATGATTATTGATTTCTATTAGCATTATAATTGTAAATACTTGATATGAATTTCTCTCTTTGATCTGTCCTACTTGTCAATCAACAGTCTTTTCAGCTCTAGATTCTTTCTTTCCTTCTTGACATTTGCCATTGTTTTCCACCCTGAATGCCCTGCCTGCTGTTCTCAAAAGCTCCCCAGAAACACTAAGAGAGTACATTGCAGTATCAAGTACCATGGCTTCAGGCTTTGCCGCAGCTGCCCACTTTCTGAAAGCTCCCTTTATTCTTTGCAACTGCACTTATCCAATTCAGACTGACAAATATCAGTTCTTTCTCCCTACCTTTTATGCAGAAAAAAAAAAAAAATCCCCCAAACAAAATTGAAAGCCCTGGAAGTGTAATAAATCCCTCCCTCTGCATAGCGTACATGAATATACCTTGTAATTGCCTTTCCCTGTGGGTTTCAGTCCTTTGCCCTTTTATCCTTTTCTTTTGTACTCTGGCTTCCTCAGCATTACTGTTCCCAGCCTCAGAATCCAAGTTGCAAATGCAGAAAATGCACCCATCCATTTCAGACAAGCTGGATGTCTCACAGTAAAGGGGCCACAGCATGTCACCTATGGTGCTGCTCCCTTCAAGCACATACTGCTGGGTTCACGAGAAAACAGCAGGTTTTGGATTCAAGACTTAGGAGCTCAGGAGCATACTGTGGACACAAACTGTATAGTAGTATAGCGTAATATAGTATATGAATATAGTATATGTAGTATATAGGTTATTTTTCTACCAGCCAGCATACTTGTTCACATGGAAAAATCTAGATTTTGCCAACCACTACTTCTGCGGCAGTCTCACTTGCCAATTTTAGTAAGAATAGCTATGCTATTAGGAATAGCAGTATTTTACTGTATACAATTAACACTTGAGGAAAGTGGCCTTGTGTAGATCATTTAAAGTTGTGGTCCCCAACCTTTTGTGCACCAGAAACCGGATTTGTGGAAGACACTTTTTCCATGGACAGTGGAGGGGGATGATTTCAGGATGGTTCAAGCACACTACATCTATTGTGCACTTTGTCTCCATTCTTTTTATGTCAGCTCCACCTCAGATCATCAGATATTAGATCCTAAAGCAAATGGAATGATTTAAAGCAAATGTAAAGATTATCCAGTCTCTACTAAGTGGATGGCATGAGCTATAAGAGCCCTTTACTTCATATAAGCCATTAGGCAAAAATCAAGTCTTTCCTTATTTCCATAGTTACAAGAAAACTATGGAGTTATTCTGAGGTCATTTTTGTCACTTTATTGAACAATTCAAATGACCATTAAATTCTTATAGACCCACGGGCAGCAGGGCATCTTCAGGTTCTCAGAACTCAAGCACTCTAGGGCTGGATAGGACCATAGAGACAGGATTGGAATAGGTAATCTATAAGCATGCTTTCCGAGGCAATGTTCAATGGCTCCATGATTTAATCCTTTGCTACTCAAAGAGTGGTCCATGCACCAAGAACATCAGTATCACTAGCACCACTTGAAAGATGATTTCAAATGAAGCATGTCAGTCCTTCAACCACCTACTGCCGCTGAATTTACATTTTTATAAGATCTCCAGATAATTCATGTATATAGATATGTGCAAGTTTGAGAAGCCCTGATTGACCCTAGACTCTTTTTTCCTGAAGAATAAACCAATGATTGAAGAAATTTAATGCATTTCCCAAGGTTAATGAGTGAGTTTGTAGCTAAAAGACCTAGGACTACATTACATGAGTCATGATGTCCAATCTGGACAGCCACCACCTTTTCTTCTGGGCGTCTGGTCCCTTCATGCATATCTCAGGGTTGGCCAAGGCCCCACAGGGGCCAGCCTTCTCCAGATAGCTTTAGTCATTCCCCAAATCACCTCTTCCATCAGAAATTTCTGCAGTGGCAAAGGTGTTCTGTATCTGAACTGTCCAATAGCCATATATGCCTACCAAGCATTTGAAATGGGCTCACTGCTCCTGGGGAGCTGGAGGAAGGCAATGGGAGAACAGTGAGGTCTCCACTTCCACTTGACTTCAACAGGAAAGAGGAACTTTGGGACTTTTGTTTGGATAGCTAGCATGGGGAAAGTTTCTCAGCTTCTGTTCTGCTAATTTGTATCTGTTGCAATTTTCAGGAAGACTGCACTGGAAAAAAAAATAAATCTCTGGACAGTACTTATGGACTGGGAGAAAGGGCTAATAGCCTTTGAGGTCATCTGGGACACTAACCATTCTTTTGAAAGAATATAAACTAGCAATTAACCTACTTTTCCCTAGGCAAATGCCATGTCCTTGTTCTTGTGTTTGTTTTGAGGATTTTCCAAAAAGAGATGAACAGAGTGCTACTCCTTGTGGTTCTCCTTGCTGTGTAGGAGTGGAGATTTAACCTGTCTGACAGGAAAATATTGCAAAGTGTTTCAGAAAGAATCATATAGATCAATCCAGCTACCATTTGGTTGATTAGTGCCCAAAATTTCCCCAGTTCATCACTGCTGCCTCCTTCCATGCACTCTGCAATATGATTTTGTAGCTCCTTCTATCAAGAGGTGATGTCTAAGCATTACTGATAAACCTGAGCTGACCTTAGGATTTTCTTTGGTCAGTAAAATGCAATGGAAATGACTAAGTGCCAGTTCTTGCATCCTTCCATTCTCTTTCATGGAAACTTCCACTGGCACATCAATAAGCTTGGACTATTCTGGAAGATGATAGACCCCACCCACTAGAGACAGAGGCCCTGTGTCACCCAGCTTAGGTCAACACAGACTAGCTACCCACAAGAACTCACCCACTGACTACAAACATGTGGGTGAGCCCAGGCAAGATCAGCCAAGCCCAAGTCATAGCAATCAAGGGGCCCCATCCATTTGCATTTGTGAAAAATAAACAACAGTTGCTTTCAGCAATGAAATTTGAGGAGGTAATTTATTACAATATTGTGGCTATACCAACATAATCATATTTGACTTTTTTATGTCACCTGAGGGAAACAGTGGAAACAGTGTCAGACTTTATTTTTTGGGGGGGCTCCAAAATCACAGCAGATAGTGATTGCAGCCATGAAATTAAAAGATGCTTACTCCTTGGAAGAAAAGTTATGGTGAACCTAGATAGCATATTAAAAAGCAGAGACATTACTTTGCCAACAAAGGTCCGTCTAGTCAAGGCTATGGTTTTTCCAGTGGTCATGTATGAATGTGAGAGTTGGACTGTGAAGAAAGCTGAGCACCAAAGAATTGATGCTTTTGAACTGTGGTGTTGGAGAAGACTTTTGAGAGTCCCTTGGACTGCAAGGAGATCCAGCCAGTCCATCCTAAAGGAGATCAGTCCTGGGTGTTCACTGGAAGGACTGACGCTAAAGCTGAAACTCCAATACTTTGGCCACCTCATGAGAAGAGTTCTCATTGGAAAAGACCCTGATGCTGGGAGGGATTGGGGGCAGGAGGAGAAGGGGATGACAGAGGATGAGATGGCTGGATGGCATCACCGACTTGATAGACATGAGTTTGGGTAAACTCCAGGTGTTGGTGAAGGACAGGGTGGCTTGGCGTGATGCGATTCATGGGATCGCAAAGAGTCAGACACGACTGAGAGACTTAACTAACTAACTAACATCTCTGATGGAAAAAAAAATTATTTTTTAGGTTATGATCAGATGAAGTTCCTTGGAATCAGAGTCCATCAGAGATGATAGGGACATTAGCATTAGTCATCAATTATAGACATTTTATCGCTGAGGAAATGGAGGCCTGCTGCTGCTGCTGCTAAGTCGCTTCAGTCGTGTCCGACTCTGTGCGACCCCATGGACTGCAGCCCACAAGCTCCTCTGTCCATGGGATTTTCTAGGCAAGAGTACTGGAGTGGGGTGCCATTGCCTTCTCCAATGGAGGCCTAGAGAAGGAAAATAAATAACTTGAAACAAACAACCAGTCAGGAGCAGCACAGGACACAGGTCTCCTGTCTCCAAGGTCGTTGCAAGTCCTCAGTTTGTTCTTTCACGAATATGCTGAGTTTTGCTAGTCTGCCAACCACCAAGGCTTTGAAAACACAGCTTTTAAAAAAGAGATTACATTTGCAGAGACCGGTGCTTCCGACTCGACAATCTGATTCTTTGATTTCTAAAGCCCCTCTCAATTCTTTGTTAAAAGAAATCCCAACTTTGACATTTATCTTTTATGAAAAGATGAACGGATAGCCTTTGCCATCACCATGGCACTGCTTACTTAATCAACCATTGTGTCTCTTGGTAATCTGTCAAAAATTGGGCATGTTATAATAAAAAGCAAAGTATGTTTTCTACTCACCATTGAGTGAATTTCTTCACTGGTGTGCATTCACTTCCCTGGCAAGTTAGTAACTCAGCTTGTTTGCTTCCATTCTTTCTTTAACTCTGATGGTCATTATTTGCATCTCAGAGTTTACAACACATTTTCATGCAAATTATATGATTTGAATTTCCCTATAACCCATTTTTATTCCCAGCAAGAAAATTGAAGCTTAGAGCAATTACATGATTTGTTCCAGGTCATGTGGACTGGAGGGAGAATAAGTCATACTTGTAGATTTTTATTCAATAGTATGGTTTCTGTGGATGATGTCACCTTGCCAATCTGTACCTGTTGGATATGTCTAGGTGCCAGGCATGCCCATTTTCTCATTTCTTAATGAAATATCCTGGTCCAAACTGCTTCCTAAGGAAATAGCCCTGGGTTCCTCTTGGCAGCAGGGGCTTCTATGATGGGTGACCTCATACTCAGGGCCTTTCTTCTTAGCTACATGATGGACCAAGGATTGAACTCCAAAATGTGGGGAAAAAAGGAATCTGTGCATCTGAAGAAATTTAGAGGTAAACCCGGAAGACAAATAATAGACAACCCCTGGTTCTATTCTGTTTCTTTGGGACTTTCTGTTTCCAGTTCTAATTCATTTGTCTACTTAACATAAACCCTATTCTGCTTAACTGGACATGAGTCCAACTCACACAGTCACTTTTCTTTTGCACAACATTTCAAATTTTTCAGTGTGATGTCATTCATCATGGAAAACCAACCTATCAAGTGCATTTCAATCAAGTGCCATTATCTCAATTTCACAAGGGAGAAAATAACAGCTGTGAAGGGAGGTTAACTGACTTGCTCAAGGCCACAGAACAAGATCACAAAATTAAACCCAGTCCCAGGATCTTTTAGTTTCTTAAATTAATATTGTATATGACACACATATTTCTTTAGTGTGTGTCACACAATATGTCTGTTGCAACTTTTCTCATTGAAAAACATACAATTTCCTCAAGGAATATGTTGGAGGAGAGTTTGAGAAGACCTCAGAGAACTGCTTGGAAAATCCTTGCTGCCAATATTCTTTTTTTTTTTTTTAATTCTTTTTTCATTTATTTATATTAGTTGGAGGCTAATTACTTTACAATATTGTAGTGGTTTTGCCATACATTGATATGAATCAGCCATGGATTTACATGTTTCCGCATGCTGAACTCTCCTCCCACCTCCTTCCCCATCTCATCCCTCTGGGTCATCCTAGTGCACCAGCCCTGAGGACTTGCCTCTTGCATCAAACCTGGACTGGCGATCTGTTTCACAATTGATAATACACATGTTTCAGTGCTATTCTCTCGGATCATCCCACCCTAGCCTTCTCCCACAGAGTTCAAAAGTCTGTTCTATACATCTGTAACTCTTTTTCTGTCTTGCATATAGGGTTATCATTACCATCTTTCTAAATTCCATATATATGCATTAGTATACTGTATTGGTGTTTATCTTTCTGGCTTACTTCACTCTGTATAATGGGCTCCAGTTTCATCCATCTCATTAGAACTGATTCAAATGTGTTCCTTTTAATGGCTGAGTAATATTCCATTGTGTATATGTACCACAGCTTTCTTATCCATTTGTCTGCTGATAAGCATCTAGATTACTTCCATGTTCTGGCTCTTATAAACAGTGCTGCGATGAACATTGGGGTACATGTGTCTCTTTCAGTTCTGGTTTCCTCAGTGTGTATGCCCAGGAGTGGGATTGCTGAGTCATATGGCAGTTCTATTTGCAATTTTTTTAAGGAATCTCCACACTGTTCTCCATGGTGGCTGTACTAGTTTGCATTCCCACCAACAGTGTAAGAGGGTTCCCTTTTCTCCACACCCTCTCCAGCATTTATTGCTTGTAGACTTTTGGATAGCAGCCATCCTGACTGGCATGAAATGGTACCTTGTGGTTTTGATTTGCATTTCTCTAATAATGAGTGAAGTTGAGCATCTTTTCATGTGTTTGTTAGCCATCTGTATGTCTTCTTTGGAGAAACGTCTGTTTAGTTATTTGGCCCATTTTTTTAATTGAGTTGTTTATTTTTCTGGAATTGAGCTGCAGGAGTTGCTTGTATATTTTTGAGATTAATCCTTTGTCTGTTGCTTCATTTGCTATTATTTTCTCCCATTCTGAAGGCTGTCTTTTCACCTTGCTTATAGTTTCCTTCGTTGTGCAAAAGCTTTTAAATTTCATTAGGTCCCATTTGTTTATTTTTGCTTTTATTTCCAATATTCTGGGAGGTGGGTCATAGAGGATCTTGCTGTGATTTATGTCGGAGAGTGTTTTGCCTATGCTCTCCTCTACGAGTTTTATAGTTTCTGGTCTTACATTTAGATCTTTAATCCATTTTGAGTTTATTTTTGTGTATGGTGTTAGAAAGTGTTCTAGTTTCATTCTTTTACAAGTGGTTGACCAGTTTTCCCAGCACCACTTGTTAAAAAGATTGTCTTTTCTCCATTGTATATTCTTGTCTCCTTTGTCAAAGATAAGGTGTCCATAGGTACATGGATTAATCTCTCAGCTTTCTATTTTGTTCCATTGATCTATATTTCTGTCTTTGTGCCAGTGCCATACTGTCTTGATGACTGTGGCTTTGTAGTAGAGCCTGAAGTCAGGCAGGTTAATTCCTCCAGTTCCATTCTTCTTTCTTTAGATTGCTTTGGCTATTTGAGGTTTTTTGTATTTCCATACAAATAGTGAAATTATTTGCTCTAGTTCTGTGAAAAATATCGTTGGTAGCTTGATAGGGATTGCATTGAATCTATAGATCATTTTGGTTAGTATACTCATTTTCACTATATTGATTCTTCCAATCAGTGAACATTATATTTCTCCATCTATTTGTGTCCTCTTTTATTTCTTTCACGAGTGTTTTATAGTTTTCTATATATAGGTCTTTTGTTTCTTTAGGTAGATATATTCCTAAGTATTTTATTCTTTTCATTGCAATGGTGAATGGTATTGTTTTCTGATGTTTCAAGGCAGGATACGTATCACTTCACACTCACTATACCACACTGGTTTCCTGGCTTCTCGAAGGTGATCAACAATGCTCAATGCTTTAGCTAAGCATCAAGACTCTATTGTCCAAGTTTGACATGACAACTCCAAACTTCTTATTGCTGTTTCTTCAAGGAAAACTTATAGAGCCTGCTCAGATAGCAGTGGAAAGTCTAAGGTGAGTGTACAGATTGGATGCATTTCATATTTATGAAACCTTCCCTCCAGGAGATGCCAAACAGATTGATACATGGCTCTTTAAATACTAGGCACCACTGAATGCTTTTGATGAGGAGGGAAGTTTTGATTTTGAGAATGTGTCTTGCACTTCTCCAGCCATAAGAAGAGATGTTGACAAAAGATCCTCGTTGCTATAGACAGCATCGCTGCTGACTTAGTGACTGAGCATTTAGCAATACTAACACTGGCCCATTTCTGGGGGTCACAGTACTCCTCTGGCAGGCTACTCTGGCTCAGAAGCTCCCTTCCAACCTTGCTGAAACTTTCCCAGGCTGCACGTGATCTCTGTGCCTCTAGAACCTCCCTACCTGTACTCTCTCCTTTTTAGGAGTCAGCCGTCATTATGTTGTCACGGTTATCCCAGTCTTCCCTGGCTCACTCCCCATTTTCTCTCAAGGCATTCCTCCTAATAATCCCTTTGCATGGTTAATCACATCTTCACATCTTATGCTTGGAGTACTTGGACAAGAAGGTAGATGAGTTTTATATTCTTAAGTCAGCAGTTGCTGACTTAACATATCTAATATGTACATGTATGTATGTAACTTTGAAAATAAAATTTAGAATTATCACATACTCTGATGGTGGTTCCAATACCATATCTTGGTCAGATACCAGCAAAGGTCAAGTTTCCCTATTTTTATTCCCTGATCATAAAAAATCCAAGATGAGCCAAAGCACAGATGTTGACCTGGATGGACAAGTCAGCCCCGTGCAGGACACATAGTGGGCATGATAAGGCAGTGGTGGATGTGTCCACTGAAGCACCTTGTCCAGAAGGCTTTTTCTTTCCAATCACAGAGGTCTCTTTCTATACCTAGAGCCTCAAAGAAGTTAGAACTGGCAGAAACAGTCAGTTTTAAATCCAGGGCCCTGAGTAAAAATTTGAGAAAGAATGCCTCAACTGCACCCAAAGAACAAAGCCTCCTTCCCCTTTCTGCTGGCCTCTGATTCAAATTTAATGGGGAGGCAACAAAGATACCGTAACTGTTTTCTCCCTCACTGTTCTGTCAAATTGAAAATTGCTTCTAATGGTCAATACTGTCTGTAACACACTCCACTTAAGCCCAGCACATCCCAGATGTATGTTAAGCAGATTCGTAAGTGTGAATAGTAATGCTTGAAGCTTTCATTCCTTCTTATTTGCTTCAATGCAATGACTTCCCTGGTGGCAGAGTGGTAAAGAATCTGCTTGCAATGCAGGAGACATGTGTTCAATCCCTGGGTCAGGAAGATCCCACAGAGAAGGAAGTGGCTAACCCACTTCAGTATTCTTATCGGGGAAATCCCATGGACAGAGGAGCATGGTGGGCTACTGTCCATGGGATTGCAAAAGAGTCAGACGTGACTTAGTGACTAAACAGTATCAATGTAAGGGCAGCTCTATCTGAATTATTCTCTTATCCCAACAATTTATGTATGTTTTTCCTGGTTCCATAATCCATCTTGTCAATATCCTGGAGGGTAGATGGGGCCCAAAGTATGTTCTACCCTTGAGCAATATTTTTAAAACTCTAGTGAGCATACTAGTGCCCTGAAGATCTTGTTAAAATACAAATTCTAGTTTGGTATCCTGCTGGTTAGGGTCTGGGGTCCTACATTCCTAAAAAGAGAAGTGACCATATTGATACTGTTGGTTTGAGGGTGTAAAGTTAAGCTTCTCAAACTTTAACATGCCTTAGAATCACCTGGAGAGGTTGTTAAAATACAGATCCCTGGGTCCCATCCCAAAGAAGTTGATTGAGTAGATCTAATGGGGGGAACCTGAGATTCTGCATTTATAATAAACTTTCAGGTGATGTCAGTGTTTTTGGTCCCTGGTCTACATGTTGTGTAGTAAGGGTTTAACGAACATATCTAATGGAAAGTCCCATAAAACCTGATTCTTCCTTCTGTCTGATTATTTGATTTGCCTGGGAAAGTGGGTTTGGGAAACATCTGAGTATTTTTGCTTGGGGCAGATGCAGTCTTCTTTCAACTTAACCTTATAAGCTATGGGCAAATGCATAGGATTAAAAGCTTCATAGGTTTTGGATGTGAGTGGAAATCATGGGAAAGGTTCAATAGCATGGGTTTCAAATCAGGGGACCCTGACTCACCACAACCTCTCTAGGACCCCTGTTTTTAAGCTTTCTCATACTAAATAAGACCCCCTCAGAATTACCTAAATTCCACAACCTGTATTTTACCTTGGCTTTAGGACTCCTTCTAAGGTTGCCAGGAGAAGAACATGGGACTCAGAAAACATCGAAAGCTGCCTGGCACTGGGCCCATGGTAATCCTGATAAGAATCAAGATCTATTTCTGGAGAGTGAGACTATACATTAAACATTGAGCAACTCTACATCTCTGCATAATATTAATACAATAACTCTATATCATCCACATGTCTTATGTGCTAGAGGTCGTATTTAGTTTTCTATGTGAACAGTCTCACATAAATCTTATACAGATCCAACTAGCAGACAAGAAAGCTGAAGCTGTGAGCCAGTGAGTCACAGGTCTGTTTGTCCAAAATCTGGACCTTAAACCTTTGCTATTGAAAGTGTCGCCCATGCACCAGAGGCATTAGCATCACCCAGGAGGTTCTGAAGCTACTGAAACACAGGCCCCACCCCTACTTGACCAGACTCTTCATTTGAAAACATTGTAAGCAATTTCTGGGCATTTTAGGACAATGCTTTGGCCCACTGTGCTGGATCAGCTCTCTACCAAGGAAGGATTTTTGCAGACTCATTGGAAATGTTCTAGCACAGATCCAATGAGACATCAAAGGCAGTCATTTTCATCCCTGGCAAAGGGATGGTTTGATTGCTTTGGGAGGAGAACTCCTTGGCAGCACATCAGAGTTCAGGGAGCTGCATGTGCTGATGCAGGCAACTCCTGGCTTCTTGGGGCTGGACTTGGGGACTGATGTGCAACAGTGATCCAGGAGTAAATTAGAGTCTATTAAAAGCAGGGCTTTCCCTTGTGGAACTTGCTTCTTCTAAGGGAGTGCTCCCCAAATCTTCAGTTAATACAAAGTTCTTTAAGAGTGGAGAGTAAGAAAAAGAAGACCCCTCCCCATCTCACTTGGCTTTAGGGAACATCACAGAGATAAGGGTAATATCAGGGACTTCCCTAGTTTTGTGGTTAAGAGTCCATGTTCCCAAGGCAGGGCATGCAAGTTTGATCACTATCAGGGAACTAAGATCCCACAAGCCACACAGTGTGGCCACAAAAGGAGAGAGAGAGAGAGAGAGAGAGAGAGATCTTTCCTGGGAAAAGGAGACAATATTGGGCAGAGAAAATCAGTATTAGACTATAGCAGGGGGTCCACTTTGGGGAAAATGTGTGAAACAGGAGAGTTTGCCATCCTCCTTGGTTTTGGTGAATTGAAACAACAGTCATTTAGAAATTCACAATTTTGTAATTGACCAGTGCTCTGCTGTCCTGGTCCTAACTTAGTTGAGAACAAAACTCTCTACTGGTTTCAGCTGGGGCAACTCTACTCTAGTTCATGTGTCTCTCACTGTCCTATAGTCTAGCCTGGTGGCTCAAAAGAATGAGCAGCACCATTCAGGATACTTTGAAGTCTAAACCAAGCAGGCATGCTGTCACTTGTGCTATATTCCATGGACTAAGGTGAATTGAAAAGCCAGTTCATATATAAAGGCTCTCCCTCTTGATGGGAGGAGCCACAAGGCCATATTGCTGAAAGGGCATGGATACAGGGTGGAGAACTAGGGCTTATTTTGTAATCTGCTCTACTGCTACTAACTGCTTCTCATCTGTCCTTTTTTGAAATAGTAATTAGTACACTGGTTCTTGCCTAAAAATTCCACTTTGTTGTTCATGGGCTTATTGCTCCTCCCAGCTCAATGTGTTTGAAGACCTCTGTGTGCATTTAGGGGTGCTGGTTGGCCCTAAATTTGGTTGCAAGCTATCAAATACAAAAGGAGCAGGAGGAAGAAGGAAGTCAAGAGAGCCCAGAATTTTCATAGAAATTAAAATCTCAGTGAGATACCAACCCATTCCTAAAACATGCTGAATAAAAAAAAAAAACAAAAAACAAAACAGGCAACTGCACATGTTGGCAAGGATGTAGAATAATTAGAACACTCATATTTCACAGATGGAAAGGTAGATACTTTGAGTAATTTGTTGGCATTATTCAATAAAGTTGGTGCTATGCATATTTCATGGCACAGTGATTCTACCCCTAGATATAGATCCAGCAGAAATGTTAAATAAGGTCAACCAAGACCATTCATAGCAGGATTATTTGCAATATCACCAAACAGGAAATACTTCACTTGTTTATTCACCATAGAGTAGGTAAATGTATCATTGTGTATTCTTACAGTGGAATATTTATACAGCAATGAGAAGCAATGGTTTGTAACTGCTTATAAGGATATAATGAATTTCACAAAACTGGGTAGAAGAAGTCAAGAGAGGACTTGTTACACGTCTATTTATTCACATTCAGAAATAGGCAAAACTGATCTCTGATATTAGAATCAAGTATAGTGGTTTTCCATGAAGGCACTTGGGGTTCTGGTTCCTTAATCCTGGGTCTTCTCAGTTCCTTAATTCAGGGGTTGCTTATGAAGTGTTTATGAAGTAAAGATTTCAGCACCTTCCACTTAGGACCAGCATGCATTTTTGTTTCAATGTTATACTTCAATAAGGAGGCTTTAGAGAAGAGATATGAAATGAGATAAACCTGGGTTCAAACAGTTCTATAGTCTTGCCTTCAGCAAGATTTCTGACCTCTCTGAGCCCCAGTTTCTTAACATTCAATATGATCATGGTCTTTATGATGATTAAATTTTAAGATGTATGTGAAGTTCTCTGTGGGCTTCCCTGGTGTCTCAGCTGGTAAAGAACCCTCCTGCAATGCGGGAGACCTGGGTTCGATGCCTGGGTTGGGAAGATCCCCTGGAGAAGGGAAAGGCTACCCACTCCAGTATTCTGACCTGGAGAATTTCAAGGACAGAGGAGCCTGGCCGGCTACAGTCCATGGCATTGCAAAGAGCGGGACACGACTGAGAGACTTTCACTTTCACAAAGCTATCTGTGCCCAATAAATGTTAATCCCTCCTCCTGCTTGCTGTGGAAAAGAGGTAAAATTACATTGAGTCTCCCAGATGTGCAAAGTACAATGTTTTGATTATACCATTACACAAAATCATATTCTCAGTTTTGCTTCGAATAAAGAAAGACAACAGGGGTTAAGGGACATGTCTGAACTTTTCCCATTTCGTTACTTAAGAGTGTGAATATTCTGAGTGTTATGTATTAAATTGGTTAATACTTTGTATGTCCTTCTATCACCATTTATGATACTTACTTTTCCCCTTTGGTTCTGCAGATCATTTTCGGTGCTACCCGCCATACCATGCTAAGTCACTTCAGTCATGTCTGACTCTGCACAACACTATGGACTGTAGCCCACCAGACTCCTCTGTCCATGGGATTCTCCAGGCAAGAATACTGGAGTGGATTGTTGCTCCAGCCTATCTAAATTATTAACAGCATTTAGAATATTGGGTTAACCAAGGGATTTTATAGCAGTAAAGTTATTACTTTAATGAATACATAGTACAAAACTTTATTCAACTTAAGGACTTAGAGCCATTTGGTTTTCAGCCTCCAGCTTAAAAATGACCTTGAGGTATAAATGGGTGAATCAGGCATGAATAGTCTGTCTGGGCTTCTCACTGTTTGTTCCAGAAGAGGGCCTGTGTGTGGCTGGGCCAGGAGGAAATCCTGACTTCAGTTTTCTCTGTTCTTGATGGCAGACTCTCTGGGGTTGTCTCCTGAGAAAGTGCAGGAGAGAAAAAAGCCTGGGGGGGGGATTTCAAAGATGCTAGGAAAAATTGGCTGCTCCCCAAAGCTATTCTCCATGGGTGATACTCACACACACATGCACACACTCACACACACACACACACACACACACACACATGTACACATGCATGAAATCTATGCTTAAATCTTGTGTTGCTAAGACAGGTTGCTGTCAGCCAGCCAATGTTAGACCTTCATGAAACCACAGCTTTGACAGGAAGAAAAATCACCCAAAAGACTTGATGAGCTGAGGAAGCTGACTTCATCTATTTCATAATTTTACTTAGACCTCAAGCCCGATTTGTCACATCCTGATCTAAAGGAGAATCAAGAGTCATTTAATAATAATAATAACATATAATTATTCTTAACAACTAAAACCTTGAAGTGCTATGTGAAATCTATATTCTCCCCAACAGCCCTACAGAATAAGCTGTTCTCGAACTATCATTTTATAGGAAAAGAAACTGAGTCTCTGAGAGGTAGACTGAATAGAAGTCAAGCCACCAGATCCTAACCTGGGATTTGTTTATACATTTTTCAAGTAACTAAAATAGTTTTCTCATTACTATATATTTAATATTTTGATGGGTGTAATGGGAGTTGGGCAAGAACCACAGAGGCAAGCTAGGAAAAAATATGCATGCATAGTAGACCTAGGGCTTGGGACATGATGAGATATGCTAGAAGTGGCTGATGTTACATGAGGTTTAAGACTTGAGTTGTGGAAGCCTGTTTACGGATAAAAAGAACTTAGAAGGGAACTGGCTGGGAGAGACTGAGGATTTGGAGGAAATGCTTGGGCATCAGGTGACAGGAGAACATCTAACTGGAAGCTGTCCTCTTGGCGAGTTGACTTGTCACACACCTAGAATCCTGACCCTTCACTGGAGGGGGTAACTGCTAAAGCGGAAACATTGGACGTTGTCTCTACTGGAGGGAGAATGGAAAAATTAAGAGCAAACGTTGAAGGTTGAGTCTGGGAAAAAGCATTTGTTTAGTGGGGGCAGGAAGAAGGCCTGAGAAATAGGAAATGAGAAGTTAAGTGGTATTACATCGCTATATTAAGAAGTCCAAAGAGTTAAATTTCAAGGCTGCTGCCGACAGTCAAGAGCACAGGTGGGGAATGAGAGTCACTGATTAGCAGGTCATCTGGCGATTTTAGCATAGTGATGTCTTTTGTCATACTGCTAAGTCTCTGGAGCGATATTCTGTAGAAGACGGATGTTGGGTGCTTAAATAGTGGTATTTTGTGAGGTCTGGAGAGTACAGTTATAGGTTATATGTAAAATTTGAAACACTAAAAATAAAAGGAAGAACTGTAAGGTAGAAAACAGAAGGATTTTTATTTTCCAACTTGGTTGATATGCATGTTTTTCTTCCTTGCTTTCTTATGTGTTTAAGAACAGGGGAAATTCTGTGCTCCAGACAGAAAGCAAGGAGGAAGTTGAAGTTTGAAGGTGCTAATTGTGGAAGCAGGATACAACTGAAGAGAGAGCCTGAGAGGCTATATTGCAGACCAGTGTTTCTTAAATTTGAGTATGCAAGTATATCTGGGAGAATGGATCAAAACTCGCAGGCCCCAGGATCTGACAGTCAATGCAGTTAGCTAGTCAGTCTAGCGAGTCAGTCTAGTCTCTCAAGCATCTGCATTTCTAATTAATGTGGTGATTCAGGCGGCCCTAGGGCAGCTCTGTGGCAGCAATTTCAGTCCTCATTTCTCTGTTGCATTCAAGACAGTTCAAGACATCCAGCAATTGTGCTGTCTCTTGGCTTTCTAGAACTATTATGTTGTAATTTTCAGCCTCATTTCTGACACCTTTTCCTTTCCAACCAGGAGACATCCAGGAATCAGCTTTGTTTTTCTCTACACAGCATGCATGAGTAACTCATTTATATGACTATTTCCAGACATGGATGGACCACGTTCTCCTTGCTTGTGTATTATTCTTCCTGCTGTCTCTACCTGGAATGTTCTACCCCATTGTAGGGGTCCTTGGACTCTTTGATCAATAGAAATTGATAAGAGGCCAGATGAGAAGTGCAGGCTAGGTTCTACTGGGGCTTGTGTTGAAACACGAGGGAGCAAAACAAGTAACTGATCCCTTGCTTGCTCCCTTAAAGCAGGTCCCTTAAATAAGGTGGGAGTCACGGCAGGTCCAGGGGCGGCTGGGGTGGTCTGCCCACCCCCTGGTTGGTGCTGTGTGCAGGGATCATGTGCAATACCCTGTTTTTGCTCTGGGTACCTCAGAAGTGGCAGTTGGGTTTCTGGTCTTTTGTATCTTGTTCCCACTTTGCCCCAGCAGCTGCATTCATGCAGTTATTTTAGTCTCTTGTAGTTTCTTTGTATCTTGTTCCTGGAGACATTTGTCCAGATACAAGCACTGCAGCAAAGGATCCCAGCCTGTCTCACTACCTCTCCTGGAAACTTTCCCTCCCCAGACTCACCATTTTCTACACTGTTCCCCCTAACTAATGTGATGCTGCACAATCTCTTCCTCTACAGACCAACCAAGAACAGTTACTTGTCCCTTCATAAGCAAGATGTACTCATCTTGATTAAATCTGGACGCCCAAATATTATAGTAACAACTGGAGATGCTGAACTGAATGTGAAATGATGCTAAGAAATTAATAATTTTGTTGAGCAATATAATAATACTGTGGTCATATAGAAAAATGTACTTATATTTTAGAGATTTATACTGAGTTTGTGTGTTGCATGGGTAAATTTGTCTTACCATAGTGAAAAAAGAGATCAAGCAAATGTGATAAAATGCTTTAAAGTATTAAATCAAGGTCATGAGTATATGAGTTTACATTATGCTCTCTACTTTTCTGTATAGTTAAAAACTTAGAAGTTTACATAGTAAATAAGAAAAGCCATCATCTACTGAACCATGGATTCGGTGATCTGGTCCTATCTTTTGGAATACTCATTAAAATAACTGTGTAAATTAGTTATTTATCATAGGCTTTAAGATTATTGACTAATGTAATCTTGGTCCACACTTAAGAATTCGGTTGTTTCCTCTCTCCTGGTGGTGGTGTATATCTTTGATTAGAATTTGGGTGGACTTGCACCCAATTTTTCTCCAAGTCTAGAATGGGCAGCATCCATTCACAGCATGACAATGGCAAAAGCAGCAACAAACTCTCAGCGTTCCTTCATGAAAGGCATGCTTTGCAGCTAGGATTCCAGCAGTAGGAAGAATGGGGAGGTTCCAGCCCAGACTGGCGGGCTCCACATTTCAGGTGGCTGTCAAAGCTGCGGGCGGACTTTTTTCCCAGGTGCAGAATCAACCTTGGGAGAGATGTTTGGCCAGACAGTCTCTCAGCTGGTTCTCCAGTTACTGATATCTTTACTTGAAGGGCTTTACAGAAAAATCATGGGAGAGAGAAAAGACTTGACCTTAGAGACATTAAGAAAGAGCTGGTCTTGTCCAGCAGTGGGGCTCCCTGCTACCTAAGAAACTCTGTCATGTACTCTCCTCTGGGTTAGTGCAGGTGACCCCTGTGAGGATGCCCCAGAGAAGGGGATGGTCTGGAGTGACTGTAGTCCAGGACAAACAATGAGGGGCAAGAGTCAACTTGGCAGAGAGACAGCTGTGGGATGATGCCGGCAAACTAGAATCCTGTGAGGATGGACTTGAGGAGATGACTGAAGTGAGCCACTTCTGAAGAGGGGCTACTATTCTTCAGAAACACAGTCCCTGCAGTGAGTGCAGCAGAAAGAAAGAGGCTGAGAGAACAGGACAGAGAACATGATGAGTGCTCCCTGCAAACTGTTTCCTGAAAGCACTGTAGAATCTTCCATATAAAAAGAAGCCTCTTGCTATTCTCACCTGCAATTTGTTATCCTAAGTTGGAAAAACAGCTTAACTTTGGAGTTGTTAGTTTGTTAATGAAAAGGGAGAAGACAGGGAACCAGATGATCTCCAGACTTTTTTTTAGCTTAAATTTCCACCTATTACCAGAATGAAGTAATGGGATGGTAACTGACCCAATAGAGTCCATAAGGCTGGTTGCCACGCTGCTTTGAGCAATTTACTCACTGACTTCAGTTACTGGCATGTTTAGAGGACACTTAAGCTGAAGACTATTTTAACTGTTACAAGTTGAATATGTTATTTGTGAAATCTGCATTCAGATAATTCAGGCTATTCATGTTTAACCCTAAGCAAAAGAAATATTTCTGTTGAAAAAGTATTGGTCTTCCAAAATAGAGCACTCTGAGATTATAAATTTATACATGAATGCTGAAAAGAAAAGTGAGATTTTGAAAAGTGAAATGAACTTTCAAGTCAACAAATATTGAAGATCAGGGCCTTGAGGCTGCATCAGAATTCAGAGACATTAGTTGGTTGGATGCCATCACCGACTCAATGGACATGAGTTTGAGCAAACTCCTGGAGGCAGTGAAGGGCAGTGAAGCCTGGCGTGCTGCAGTCCATGGGGTCTCAAAGAGTCGGACAAGACTGAGTGACTAAACAACAACAACAACCCTGTCATTACGTATTATTGAGTTCACAAGAAGAATACTCCCAGAGCTGATGGGTTCTCAGAAGGGGCATCCTGGTGAGTGGGGGACAAGCAAGCATGGGATGGTCTAGACAGCAGATAGTCCCTAAAGGGTGCAGAGAAAACCTGAATCTCAAACTTGGCTGCCTGTTGGAATTCCACTGAGAGGTTTAAAAAATACTGATGCATGGCTCCCGCCTCTAGTGGGTCTGATTTAATTGCCCAGGGGTGTATTCTGGACATGAGAATTTTGCAAAGCTCTCCAGGTGACTCTAACATGCACCCAAGGGTGAGAACAAGTCTGTGGATCCCTGGGACCACTTCCAGCTGGAGAAGCTGGCTTCCTGAACAGAGCCGCATCCCTACCCTGGAGGAGCCCTCTAATTTCTTTGCTTTTTCCAATCTCCTTCCTCTTAGAAATTTTTGTCTTTCTTCCTTGAAAGAGAACTAACTACAATAAACAAAAAGAAATAAGCAATTATTATATTCAGGCAGCAAACAAACACTACCAATGATGGACATCTTAATTTATGTAAGTAGGTCTATAAACAAACACTGTATTAAAAGCCTAAGGAGGAATTCCCTGGTGGTCCAGTGGTTAAGATTCCATACTCCCAATGCAGGGGGCCCAGGTTCAATCCCTTGTTAGGGAACTAGATTCCACATGCCACAACTAAAAATCCCTCAAGCTATAACAAAGACCCAGAACAGCCAAATAAATAAATAAATACATTTTCCTATTTAAACTTAAAAGCTTTTGCACAACGAAGGAAACTATAAGCAAGGTGAAAAGACAGCATTCAGAATGGGAGAAAATAATAGCAAATGAAGCAACCGACAAAGAACTAATCTCAAAAATATATAAGCAGCTCATGTAGCTCAATACCAGAAAAATAAATGACCCAATCAAAAAATGAGCCAAAGAACTAAACAGACATTTCTCCAAAGAAGACATACAGATGGCTAACAAACACATCAAAAGATGCTCAACATCACTCATCATCAGCGAAATGCAATTCAAAACCACAGTGAGGTACCATCTCACCCTGGTCAGAATGGCTGCTATCCAAAAGTCTACAAGCAATAAATGCTGGAGAGGGTGTGGAGAAAAGGGAACCCTCTTACACTGTTGGTGGGAATGTAAACTAGTACAGCCACCATGGAGAAGAGTGTGGAGATTCCTTAAAAAACTGCAAATAGAATGGCCATACAACCCAGCAATTCCACTGCTGGGCATACACACCGAGGAAACCAGAATTGAAAGAGACACATGCACCCCAATGTTCATCGCAGCACTGTTTATAATAGCCAGGATATGGAAGCAACCTAGATGCTCATCAGCAGACAAATGGATAAGAAAGCTGTGGTACATATACACAATGGAATATTACTCAGCCATTAAAAAGAATGTATTTGAATCAGTTCTAATGAGGTGGATGAAACTGGAGCCTACTATACAGAGTGAAGTAAGTCAGAAAGAAAAATACCAATACAGTATACTGATGCATATATATGGAATTTAGAAAGATGGCAACAATAACCCTCTATGCAAGACAGAAAAAGAGTCACAGATGTATAGAACAGACATTTGGACTCTGTGGGAGAAGGCGAGGGGGGGATAATCTGAGAGAATAGCACTGAAACATGTATATTATCAATTGTGAAACAGATCACCAGTCCAGGTTTGAAGCATGAGGCAAGTCCTCAGGGCCAGTGCACTAGGATGACTCAGAGGGATGGGATGGGGAGGGAGGTGGGAAGGGGGTTCAGGATGGGGAACACATGTATACCCATGGCGGATTCAAGTCAATGTATAGCAAAACCACTACAATATTGTAAAGTAATTAGCCCCCAGTTAAAATAAATAAAATAATTAAAAAATAAAAATCAAAGGAATGCCCTCCCCCTGACAACTAGAACAAAACTTATCCATATGTTGTCCTGTGGTCTGATATTGGAGTCAACTTTGGTCCTCCCAGAGTTTGTTAGTGTCTGATGGAAGTCACGCTATTTGTTTGAAAGCTAAGGCCTTCTTAGCAAAATGATCTCACCTTGATAACAGATAAGGGATCGGTGAACTACAGCCCCATGGATCAAGTCCAGCCTGTTGCTTGTTTCGTTAATAAAGTTTTATTGAAATGTATCTATGCCCATTTATTCACTGATTGTCTAGGGCTGCTTTGGCACTACAACAAACTTGAGTAGTTGTGACAGAGCCTTCTGACCTGTGGAACCAAAAATGTCTACTATGTGGTCCCTTATTAATAATGCTTGCCAGTCCTTTAAATACGGACATTTCTAGACTGCAGTGTTAGTGTTTGTCTGCTGTGGTAAATCGATTTTAAAAACATGGCCAGTTCTTAACCCCTCCCTAAATTCTTTCCAATGTGACCTAAGATGGAACCCATTTCAGCAGCTGTTGAAACTGGGCTGGTCTGGTGTGTTGTTTTGAATTCTGAGGATGTGACACTGGATCCATCCTGAGCCTAGGCTTCAGAAGCCCTTGCAAACTTTCTCTTGCTCTCTTGCAATCCTTCCTCTGAGAACAAACCTGTTGGATGGTGAGAGATACATAGAGTCCAGTTACCTCACTGGCTCAGCTCGGCCAACCTCAAGAAGCAGAGTCGTCCTGCTGAGTGTGGCTGACCACAGCGTGTGAATGTGCCTGATCACAACCGGAAGTATCTAGCCAGATATAGCACAGATAGCTCATCTACACATTCATGGCTTAGATAAACATTTGATGTTTTGATCCACTACATTTTAGAGTGGATTGTTACACAACAGTTCATGTGGTATGAGCTTCTTCTCTTTCCTCATTGTTTCCAAAGTTAGAATACCTCAGTCTTGTCCACAGACCCAAGTCTGAAACAAGAGAAGGGAATTACCTTCAGAAAGAAAAACATTAATCATTCTTTCACCAAAGCTAAGAAAACCGGTGTCTATTATACAGAGTGAAGTAAGCCAGCAAGAGAAACACCAATAGAGTACATTAATGTGTATATATGGAATTTAGAAATACGGTAATGATGACCCTATATGCAAGACAGCAAAAGAGACACAGATGTAAAGAATAGACTTTTGGACTCTGTGGAGAAGGCAAGGGTGGGACGATGTGAGGGCACTGAAACCTGTATATTAGCATATGTAAAATAGATGAGCAGTGCAAATTCGATGCATGAAGCAGGGCACCCAAACCTGGTGCACTCGGATAACCTACAGGGATGGGGTGGGGAGGGAGGCGAGAGGGGGATTCAGGATGGCAGGATAAGTGTACACCCATGGCTGACCCACGTCAATGTATGGCAAAAGCCACCACAATATTAAAGTAATTAGCCTAAAGTAATTAGCAATTAAATGAATTAATTTTTAAAAGTTTTTTAAAAAGCTAAGAAAACAAACATAAAGATAAAAACTTGCATTTAAAATAGGAATAACAAATCTGAAGGGGTCCGCATATAATTACTTCTTTAAAGAAACTAGAAACTTCTTTAAAGAAACCATGCCATGTGGGGCTGCCCAAGATGGATGGGTCATGGTGAAGAGGTCTGACAGAAGGTGGTCCACTGGAGAAGGGAATGGCAAACTGCTTCAGTATTCTTGCCTTGAGAACCCCATGAACAGTATGAAAAGGCAAAAAGATAGGACACTGAAAGATGAACTCCCCAGGTCAGGAGGTGCCCAATAGGCTACTGGAAATCAGTGGGGAACTAACTTCAGAAGGAATGAAGGGATGGAGCCAAAGCAAATACAGTACCCAGCTGTGGATGTGACTGATGATAGAAGCAAGGTCTGATGCTGTAAAGACAATATTGCATGGGAACCTGGAATGCTAGGTCCATGAATCAAGGCAAATTAGAAGTGGTCAAACAGGAGATGGCAAGAGGGAACATTGACGCTTTAGGAATCAGTGAACTAAAATGGACTGGTATGAGTGAATTTAACTCAGATGACCATTATATCTACTACTGTGGGCAGGAACTCCTTAGAAGAAATGGAGTAGCAATCACAGTCAACAAAAGAGTCTGAAATGCAATACTTGGATGCAATCTCAAAAATGACAGAATGATCTCTGTTCATTTCCAAGGCAAACCATTCAATATCACAGTAATCCAAGTCTATGCCCCGACCACTAATGCTGAAGAAGCTGAAGTTGAACGGTTCTATGAAGACCTACAATACCTTCTAGAACTAACACCCCAAAAAAGATGTCCTTTTCATTATAGGGGACTGGAATGCAAAAGTAGGAAGTCAAGAAACACCTGGAGTAACAGGCAAATTTGACCTTGGAGTACAGAAGGAAGAAGGGCAAAGGCTAATAGAGTTTTGGCAAGAGAATGCATTGGTCATAGCAAACACCCACTTCCAACAACACAAGAGACAACTCTACACATGGACATCACCAGATGGTCGACACCGAAATCAGATTGATTATATTCTTTGCAGCCAAAGATGGAGAAGCTCTATACAGTCAGCAAAAACAAGACTGGGAGCTGATTGCGGCTCAGATCATGAACTCCTTATTGCCAAATTCAGACTTAAATGAAGAAGGTAGGGATAACCACTAGACCATTCAGGTATAACCTAAATCAAATCCCTTATGACTATACAGTGGAAGTGAGAAATAGATTTAAGGGACTAGATCTGATAGACAGAGAGCCTGATGAACTATGGACATAGGTTCGTGACATTGTACAGGAGACAGGGATCAAGACCATCCCTAAGAAAAAGAAATACAAAAAAGCAAAATGGCTGTCTGAGGAGGCCTTAAAAATAGCTATGGAAAGAAGAGAAGTGAAAAGCAAAGGAGAAAAGGAAAGATACACCCTTTTGAAAGCAGAGTTCCAAAGAAGAGCAAGGAGAGATAAGAAAGCCTTCCTCCATGATCAATCCAAAGAAATAGAGGAAAACAATAGAAGGGAACGTTTCATACAAAGATGGGCTCAATAAAGAAAAGAAATGGTATGGATCTAACAGAAGCAGAAGATATTAAGAAGAGGAGGCAAGAATATACAGAAGAACTGTACAAAAAAGATTTGGACAACCCAGACAATCACGATGGTGTGATCACTCACATAGAGCCAGACGTCCTGGAATGTGAAGTCAAGTGGGCCTTAGGAAGCATCATTACAAACAGAGCTAGTGGTGATGGAATTCCAGTTGAGCTATTTAAAATTCTAAAAGATGATGCTGTGAAAGTGCTGCAGTCAATATGTCAGCAAATTTGGAAAACTCAGTAGTGGCCACAGGACTGGAAAAGGTCAGTTTTCATTCCAATCCCAAAGAAAGGAAATGCCAAAGAATGCTCAGACTACCACATTGCACTCATCTCACACGCTCATAAAGTAATGCTCAAAATTCTCCAAGCCAGGCTTCAGGAACACATGAACCGTGAACTTCCAGATGTTCAAGCTGGATTTAGAAAAGGCAGAGGACGAGAGATCAAATTGCCAACATCTGCTGGATCATCGAAAAAGCGAGAGAGTTCCAGAATAACATCTCCTTCTTCTTTATTGACTATGCCAAAGTTTTTGACTGTGTGGATCACAATAAACTGTGGAAAATTCTGAAAGAAATGGGAATTACCAGACCACCTGACCTGCCTAATGAGAAATCTGTTTGCAAGTCAGGAAGCAAAAGTTAGAACTGGACATGGAACGACAGACTGGTTCCAAATAGGAAAAGGAGTACGTCAAGGCTGTATATTGTCACCCTGCTTATTTAACTTCTATGCAGAGTACATCATGAGAAACATTGGGCTGGAGGGAGCACAAGCTGGAATCAAGATTGCCGGGAGAAATATCAATAACCTCAGATATGCAGATGACACCACCCTTATGGCAGAAAGTGGAGAAGAACTAAGGAGCCTCTTGATGAAAGTAAAAGTGGAGAGTGAAAAAGTTGGCTTAAAGCTCAACATTCAGAAAACTAAGATCATGGCATCTGGTCCCATCACTTCATGGCAAATAGATGGGGACACTATTTTCAGTGTCAGACTTTATTTTTTTGTGCTCCAAAATCACTGCAGATGGTGACTGCAGCCATAAAATTAAAAGATGCTTACTCCTTGGAAGGAAAGTTATGACCAACCTAGACAGCATATTTAAAAGCAGAGACATTACTTTGTCAACAAAGGTCTGTCTTGTCAAGGCTATGGTTTTTCCAGTGGTCATGTATGGATGTGAGAGTTGGACTATAAAGAAAGCTGAGTGCCGAAGAATTGATGCTTTTGAACTGTGGTGTTGGAGAAGATCTTGAGAGTCCCTTGGACTGCAAGGAGATTTAACCAGTCCATCCTAAAAGAGATGGTTGTTAATTGAAAGGACTAATGTTGAAGCTGAAACTCCAATACTTTGGCCACCTGATGTGAAGAGCTGACTCATTGGAAAAGACCCTGATGCTGGGAAAGATTGAGGCAGGAGAAGAAGGGGACGGCAGAAGATGAGATGGTTGGATGGCATCACCGACTCAATGGACATGAGTTTGAGTAATCTCTGGGAGTTGGTGATGGACAGGGAGGCCTGGCATGCTGCAGTTCATGGGGTTGCAAATAGTCAGACACGACTGAGTGACTGAACTGAACTGAACTGAACTGATTGTATACATGTTTCCTTGTTTTGTCTGGGTAGTGCCAAACCAGTAAAGAAAGCTTCACCTTTTCATGAAATATTCCCTCTGCCTAAAAGTCTCTATTTTTAGATTTTTAAAGGAACCTCCATACTCTTCTCCATAGTGACTGTATCAATTTATCTTCCCACCCACAGGGTAGGAGGGTTCCCTTCTCTCCCCACTCTCTCCGCCATTTGTCATTTATGGTTTGTTGTTGTTTAGTTGCTAACTCCAGTGTGACTTTGCAACCGCATGGACTGCAGCCCGCCAGGCTCCTCTGTTCATGGGGTTTACCAGGCAAGAATACTGGAGTGGGTTAGTCATTTCCTTTTCCAGGGGATCTTCTCTACCTACGGATCGAATAGGGCTTGCTTGGCAGGTGGATTCTTTACTGCTGAGTCACCAAGGAGGGCCATTGTTTGTGGATTTTTTGATATTTAAAATGTATAACCAACAAGGATTTACTGTGTAGCACAAGGAACTCTGCCCAATGTTATGTGGCAGCCTGGATGGGAAGGGAGTTTAGGGAAGAAGGGATACATGCATACATATGGTTGGGTCACTTTGCTTTGCACCTAGAACTATCATAATTGGCTATACTCCAATGTAAAGTAAAAAGTTTTTAAAATTTTTTTAAATAAAAATAAAAGTTTCAACAGCTAGATATGTTATGGAATATTTAGGTCTCAGTTAAGTGTCAACTCTTCATCAAAGGTTCTACTTTATGAGCCAATTTACAATAGCCCCCTAAAAGTTTTCAGTTTACTGTGTTTTATTTTCTTCTGGGTAATTTGGTTATATTACATACTTATTTTTTTATGGGTATACCTCTTTGTAGTCTTTTTCTCCCCCAGGAATATGCTACATGAGTGATGAGGAACTTCATGCTTCTTATATGGTGCTGTATTCCCAGCACTTAGAATAGTACCTTAGCTCAGTTCACTCAGTCACATCTGACTTTTGTGAACCCATGGACTGCAGCACACCAGGTTTCCCTGTCCATCACCAACTCCAAGAGTTTACTCAAACTCATGCCCATTGAGTCAGTGATGTCATCCAACCATCTCATCCTCTGTCATCCCCTTCTCCTCCTGCCTTCAATTTTTCCTAAGCATCAGGGTTTTTTCTAATGAGTCAGCTCTTCACATCAGGTGGCCAAAGTATTGGAGGTTCAACATCAGTCCTTCCAATGAATATTCAGGACTCATTTCCTTTAGGATTGATTGGCATGATCTCCTTGCAGTCCAGGAACTCTCAGGAGTCTTCTCCATCACAATTTAAAAGCATTATTTCTTCGGCACTCAGCCTTCTTTATGGTCCAACTTTCACATCCAAACATGACTACTGGAAAAACCATAGCTTTGACTATATGACCTTTTATCAGCAAAGTAATGTCTCTGCTTTTTAATATGCTGTCTTGGTTTGTCATAGCTTTTCTTCCAAGGAGCAAGTGTCTTTTAATTTCATGGATGCAGTCACCATCTGCAGTGATTTTGGAGCCCAAGAAAATTAAGTCTGTCACTGTTTCCATTGTTTCCCCATCTATTTGTTGTGAAGTGATGGGACCAGATGCCATGAGAATAGTGCCTAGCCCATGGCAAATCTTGATTAGTATTAGGAGAAAATAATTAGTAATATTACTATTACACTATGGGAACATGTCTCCCTGTCAGCAGTGCTGGCCACATTTTCACTAGAAAATAAGGCAGGTCACTCTCTCAATTGGGGAACTAGAAGCTGATGAAGTTTCATTCTGTAGGACCCACAGCAAACCACAGCCCAATATGTCACCAGAACCCAAGGATTCCGAAGGCTTCCAATTGACAAGCCTGGGAAGACACCCAATTAACAGAGATTAAAGTCCAAATGTGACTCACACATCTATTGGAAATGTTTAGACAACGTCAAACAGTATCCAATCTGGTTTTGCAACTAGGTTAATGCTTTGTGCATCCTGGGGGAGGCAGGGAGAGGGGAGAGATAGAATTCCATTTTAAAAAGAAACATATGAGATACTTTGCTTCTCATCACCAAGTGTACTTAGGTTTCCTCTATGCTCTCCAGCCCCAAATGATTGAACCAGCATTAATGCCAGAAAACTGGAAGTGTCTTAACATGCATTAATTGCTTAATGGCACGTTGTCTGCTTGAAAAGGGCGGGGTGGCATTTAAGTTACTTAATGACTTTACATTTTCCCATGGCAAAATACCTGTGATTTGGTTATGCTATAATTAAAGAGTTACACAAACAAGGCTTTGGAAACAACTGAACTGGCTCCCTTGGTGAAGGGATTTTGGTCCCTCCAGCTGGCTTGCTCAGGCCCTTCCGATGAAGAAAAGTACCACTACCAGCTCTCACTCTGCCTTTTAGAAGGTGACCTTGTGATTATCTCTGCCTTTCTGTGTGTGTTGCCAAGTGTAGGTTATGGGGCTATGGGAGTATGTAGAGGGAAGATTTGAAAAACACTAAAAAAAAAAGCATTGTTTAGAAACAATTTCAAAACAAGATTAAATGTAAGCCATTAGGACAAGCAGGGTAAACAGAAGAGCCTGGTTACCTTGAAGAAAGAGCCTAGGGATAAGAAGCCCTCAGGGCGGTGTGGGGTTTGTCTTGTCAAACCCGTTGATCAAATGTTTATTACTGTAAAAGAAGGAACTTTGAACCCATGTGGTTTGCTCTCCGGTCCTTCAGGAATGTAGGTGGCATATTTCTTACCCACAGTTCTCTTGTTGTGGTGAAAAATACTCTGGGCGTCAAGAGAGGTCCTGAGCAAAGGCAGGTGGCAGCCTGCCTCCCAGAGAGAGCGCGCCCGTCAGGCAGCCAAGGAGCAAACCCAGGGTCTGGCGGCGGGCTTACAGAGAATCAGGAGCCTGGGGGTCCTTTTTAAGATCCCCTTTAAAGCAATCGTCTCTTGCTTATAGAAATTTACAGAGAAGATCAGAGCCAACTGGACTATATGTCAGCATACTTAACCAAAGGTAACTTTTAGAGCACATTTTCTTTTGGTTTCCTAGATTTCAGCTTTTTGTATGTTATAATCCTTGGGAAGTTTGGTGGTGAACCATTTGTGGTTTGTTGGTCCAAGTTTCCCACTGAGAATTCTTATACCTATTCTTAATTAAAAATAAATATCACTTGAAAATATACTTTTCTTAGGTATTTGCAACTCTTTATCTTTTAAACCTTTGGAATTAAATCCAATGAGCCTTTCGTTTACTAAATAACTAAGCCAACAAATAGAATGAGCTCAAATCAGCTCATTTTGTCATTAGACTTATTGGGAATTCTTCTAAAGCTGGAATGTATAGAGATCAGTTGGGCGTCTTTGCCTCAGATGCTGGGGTGGATTGATAGTTTTCCTGGTCCACTCCATGACTTTGCGCATCCATGCTCTTTGCACTAAGATGCTGAAGCCTTCCCACCAAGAGACAGAATTTATTTCCTCTCCGCTTGACTCTAGACTTCTGGGGACTTGTTTCTGGAAAAAGAACCATGGCACAGAGAGGTCTTGCCTGCCCCCACCTCTCTCTGGAAACCTCGGCAACCTCTAGGTGAGCCAGCCCAGGCTAGCCTTTCGGAGGATGAGCAGTAGTCTCTCAATACAAACCAGCCTAGAGTCAGCCAACGCCCAAATATCAGAGAGAGCCCTGCCAAGATGAACAGAGCTGTCTCCTACCTCTGGCTGACCACAGATGCAAGAATGACCTCATCTAGGCCAGCAGAACCACCTGCTGGCATGTTGTAATATTGTAATTTATAATTAATAATTTAGAAATACATATTTTGTTTTTGTCTTCTTTTCTGGAATAGAGCTCCTAAAACCTTTAGAATTCCTAAGTGTTGAAAGCAAAAACAAAAAAATAAAAAGGGTGTCTTTTGTTATGTGAATGAAGTCACTTTTGGACTTCACCTAAAGACGGGGACTGGTTGCCAAGGGAACAAACCATGTGGTTGGTTGTAGGAGTCTCTGGTTTATAACCAGTCAGCTAGAAGCATAGACAACAACCCGGACTTGTGATTGGAATCTGAAAGGGAGAGCAAATTTGTAGAACTGAGCCCTTAACCTGTGGGATCTGATGGTATTTCCACCAGATGGTGTCAGAATTGAGTTGAGGGCTTCCCTGGTGGCTCAGTGGTAAAGAATCCGCCTGCCAATGCAGGAGACCCAGGTCCGACCCTGGTTCAGGAAGATGGCACAGGCGATGGGGCAATTAAGCCCATGACCCCCAACTGTTGAGCCTGTGCTCTAGTGCCCAGGAGCCACAACTGTGGAGCCCATGTGTCAGAACTACTGCAGCCCACACACCCCAGAGCCCATGCTCTGCAAAGAGAGATGCCTCCGCAAGGAGACGCCTGCACACCTCAACTAGAGAATAGCCCCTGCCCACCACAACCAAGAGAAGCCCGAGCAGCAATGGAGACCCAGCCCAGCCAAAAATAAATGTGGTAAAAGATAAAGAATTAAGTTGCTTTGTAGGACACCTGTTTGGTGTGTAAGAATTGTTTGGTGGTATGGGGGGGAGAAAACCACGCTGAAATTGGTAACCAGCACTTTTACGTATAAAACTCATGAACAGTAAAAGATGCTCATTGCTCCAGGCCCTGAGTTCCGAGGTGGTTTGTCATACGTTAACACTAACTGATACAATTTTTTTTTAAAAGATATTTTTAGCATCGCTGTAACACCAGTGGAGGTAAGGAAGTGAAGACATCAGCATCCTTACTATGTATATAAAGATACCAAGTGGAACGTTGGTCAGTAATGGCCAAATGTGTAATGGAAACCGGTGAGGTTCCAGACAGTTATTCTAGGATCTGGGGATAAAGTAGGAAATCCAGTAGACAGGGTGCCTGTCCCTGGGGTTCTTAGAATGCATTAAAATTGGCAGACATTTCAAATTACTGAAATTAAAAGGACAGTGAAAAAGAAAAGAACAGTGGTTTTCAATCTCTGTAACACAATAGAATTGTCTGGAGAGATGTAACAGTATCACCAACAGTGGGTCTGATCACAAACTAATTAAATCAGAATCTGTGTACAGTGCTTATATATGAGGATTGTGAATTACTGCTCTGCAGTAATTCAATTAACTATTGAGCAGCCTGTAGACAGTAGTGTCAGCATCACCAGGAGCTTGTTAGAAAATGAGAATCTCAGGTCCTGCCCCTGATCTGCTGAATCAGAATCTGAGGATGAGACATGGGGGAAGATACCAGTCTTCTAACAAATTCTCTGTGTGATTCTTTCTTTTATAATTCCCTGTGCTTTTCTTTGTTTATTTGTTTTTAATTTTTTGGCCATGCAGTGCAGTGTGTGGGCTCTTCGTTCCCCTATTAGGGGCTGAACCTGCATCCCCTACTTTGGAAATGCAGTCTTAACCCGTGGACCACAGGCAAGGCTTCTCTGTGTGATTCTTTTTTCTTTTTACTTGGAGGATAATTGCTTTACAGTGTTGTGTTGTGTTCTGCCAGATAACAATGCAAATCAGTTGTAATTATATGTAATAGTACATTTATATATATATATATATATATGTATATGTTGTATTGTGCTCAGTTGCTTTAGTCATTTCAGACTCTTTGCAATGCCATGGACCTTAGCCCACCAGGCTCCTCTGTCCATGGGATTCTCTAGACAAGGATACTGGAGTGGGTTGCCATGCCCACCTCCAGGGGATCTTCTCGACCCAGAGACTGAACCTGTAGCTCCTGCTTCTCCTGTGTTGCAGGCAGATTCTATACCTGCTGAGCCATATATATATATATACACACACACACACACACATATATATATCCCCCCCACCTTTTATAGCATTGACATACGCAAACTAGCACATGTAAAATAAATAGCTAGTGGGAAGCTGATCTGTAACACAGGGAGCTCAGCCTGGTATTCTGTGATGACCCAGAAGGTAGGATGAGGGGAGGGGAGGGGAGGGAGGGTCTCTGTGACTCTGATCCAAGCCAGATGTTGAAAGGCAGTAGCTGAGAATTGTAGGGCAGTAAAATCTGACATTAGCCATTGATAACTTGAAGCAATTACACATAGGAACACACACACAAATATTATAAGAAAGTATATCTTTAGGGTTGTTTTCCTAGACCTAAAGGTGAGACTTTCACTTATGGGAATTTAAGCCTTTGATGTGGGTGATCTACACAACAAAAGCTCATACAATAGTTATTTTAACTTTGTTCATGATGTAAACATTCTGTGACCTACTCTGCTTAAATTCCCAGAAATGTTTTTCCCCAATACCAGACTATATAACTTTATTTAGTACAGTACCCTAAAAATTAAAAGATGTGTGCTCCTTGGATGAAAAGCTATGACAAACCTAGATATTAAAAAGTAGAGACATTACTTTGCTGACAAAGGTCTATATAGTCAAAGCGGGTTTTTTTTTTTTTTTCCAGTAGTAACATATGGATGTGAGAGTTGGACTGTAAAGAAAGCTGAGCACCGAAGAATTGATGCTTTTGAACTGTAATGTTGGAGAAGACTCTTGAGAGTCCCTTGGACTGCAAGGAGATCCAACCAGTCCATCCTAAAGGAGATCAGTCTTGAATTGAAAGGACTGATGCTAAAGCTGAAGCTCCAATATTTTGGCCACCTGATGAGAAGAGGTGACTGATTGGAAAAGACCTTGATGCTGGGGAAAGATTGAAGGTGGGAGAAGGGGACAACAGAGGATGAGATGGTTGGATGGCATCACTGATACAATAGACATGAGTTTGAGCAAGCTCTGGGAGATAGTGATGGATAGGGCAGCCTGGCATGCTTCAGTCCACGCAGTCACAAAGAGTGAGGCATGACTGAGCAACTGAACAACAACAGAAACCTAAAGATACTAGGTCTATAGTTTTCAATTTAATTTGTTATAAAGTATTTTAAGATTCACCTTGTTTCTGAAAAAAACTTAGAGGCAAACTCAGATTTAGTTTTCCTTGCGAGGTCTCTTGCCATCAATGAGATCATATGTCCTGATTTCCCTGAGACAGTCCTAGTTTATGCCTTGTTATAGCATCCCCTTTCACTCTTAAAAGGGTCTCAATTTAGACAATAAATTAAACGATCACTAGCTAAGAGCTGTAACAGCAATGTCTTTTGGAAGAAAGTGAAGATGCCACCTGTAAACCAGGTCTCTTGGTGCTTTGTCAAAGATGCATTTTCCTTCTGGTACAGTTGTAAATCCATTACCATGTTTACAGTATCTAAGATGCCTCTAATAATAAAAGTCATATGTACTCCATTGTTCTAGTAGCATTATTTACAATTGACAAGGTGTGGAAACAACTTATGTCTGTTAACAGATGAATGGGTAAAGAAGATGTGGTATACAATGAAATACTCCTCAGTCATAAAAGAGAATAAATTTTGCCATTTGCAACAATATGCACGAACTTGGAGGCTGCTATGCTAAGTGAAATAAAACAGAGAAAGAGAAATACTGTATCATATCATTTATATGTGGAATCTAAAAATACAAAAAATTTGTGAATATAATAGAAAAGAAGCAACTCACAGATAAGAGAACAAACTAATGGTTGCCAGTTGGAAGAGGAAAAGGAGGAGAGTCTTTAGGGGTAGTAGATTAAGAGATATAAACTATTATGAATAAAATAAGCTACAAGGACATATAATGTATACAGAGAACATAGCCAATATTTTCCAACTATAAATGGAATATATCCTTTAAAAATAGTGAATCACTATGTTGTACACCTGTAACATATAATACTGTACACCACCTAAACTTCAATTAAAAAAACAATAAATCACTATTATTTTATGCACTACTAAAGAAAAACTGCTGCTAATTAATCTATAACACAATGATTTCTTATCTTTGATCCTGGCATGTAACAGGTAATACCTTTGCAGTAATAAAACTAAACTTTCTCTCTTGGGTTCTGAGATGAAGCTGGTTATCGCTTTGCAAATATATAAGAAATTATGATAATTCCTCCAATAATGAATGTTTACTATAAAACTTTATATCCTGGTCTTCTATTTCCATGGGAGTGTATAATAACATTTTCAATGCTGAATCTAGTGTCATATTTTTGAAGATATTTTAAAGAGTAATTAAAGACAACAACATTTGTAATCTGACAATGCAAAGAGCTCAAGCAGTGTAAGGATGAGAGGACTTATCTGACATGGAGAAACTGCTCACCTGGGCAAGGAAGGGCAGTGGGCATTGCTTGAATAGGGTATCTCCAGGGTACTCTGACCCTCTCTGAAACAGGAAGTATCTCCCTGTGCTTATTGCAGGTCCTGCTGAGATGGCTGGATGCGTCGCCAACTTGATGGACATAAGTTTGATCAAGCTCCAGGAGCTGATGATGGACAGGGAAGCCTGGCACGCTGCAGTCCACGGAGTTGCAAAAAGTCAGACACAACTGAGTGACTGAACTGAACTGAGGGTGATAGATAGACTTTAAAATGAAGGCAGTTACCATATGGATCCACAGGTTGTCAAATAGATAGATAAATGGATAGATAGGTAGATAGATGTATAAGTACATAGATAGAGAGATCCCATCAGTTCTAAGATGTATTCCAATTTCAGTTACAGAAAAATATGAAAAAAAAAAAATGTGTGCATTAGTTGGAGAAGGAAATGGCAACCCACTCCAGTACTCTTGCCTGAAATATCCCGTGGATGGAAGAGTCTAGTAGGCTACAGCCCATGGGGTTGCAAAGAGTTGGATGTGACTGAACAACTTCACTCACTTCACTTAGTCTAAATGAAAAATGACATTTAGGAAACCACCAATTCCAGTTTTCAAGATTTCAGCCACACCATCCTGGAATCTAAATGTTGTGGGAGAGAAAACAGCCCACAGACTTTTGAGACTTGGTCACCACGAGATGTGCACCACAGGAGGAAGGAAATGCAGGTGGCGAAGGCATCAGCCGCACTCAGAGGTGGATGGTCGCACGCAGACCTCATCCTTTTACAAAACAAAATTACTTTTGTACCCAAATGCAGCCAAGGCCCTCTCCAAGCCCTGGGGTGTGGTCAGAAGGGGAAGAATAGACCTCACATTAATGGAGGAGGGGGAGCTTTTGAAACCAGCAGATTTTATAAAAAGTTTATGTGAAAAAAAAAAGTTTTTGTGAAAGAGGCATTGATAACATTTTTTAGAAAAGTCAGTGTTTGCATAGTAGCATATTAAGAATCTATATTTTATTGAAATTTAACTTTATCTAACCAAAGACCACAAGGCCATCTTATCATAGGGGGTGTTATTTCCTCATCAAAATGAAGTAAAAGCACATAGGGCACAAAGCAAGTTCAATATGAAGTACATTTCTCTCTGAAACAGGACATCTCTCCTTGTGCTTATTGCAGGTGTGGTTGAATACTAAACAATGAAAATGTGCATTGTTTGTTTAGAAATTAACCGTATGTTTCTATTATTTAAAAATGATAATAAGAGGACTCTCCTTTCTGTGTCTCCCTGCAGCAATCATGATGAGCATGTGAAAATAAAACAGCATAATTTCCTTAAAAATATTGTTTAATTTTTCAACTATGATGTATATTTTCTTGAATTACATAAAGTAGTGCAGTTTTCATCTTTTTTTAATGTTCTCCCTCTCCATTTTTATTTGTGCCTTTTGTCTGTTACTTTTTATAACATATTTTATTGTAACACCTCTGCAAAAATCAGTATTTCAGAATTCTCTGAGAGACCATATGTTCTCTAAAGGAAAAGTCTAACTGTTCGTATTATTATTGACATTGACTATCATGAGATTTTGATTAAACATCACCCGTAAATTTGCTTAATGGCAGCCTCACAAAAATAGGGAGGTTAGAATTGACATATACATACTATAGCACAGAGAACTCTACTCAATACTCTATTATGGTCTATATGGGAAACAAATCTAAAAAACAGTACATACATGTACACATATAATTAATTCACTTTGCCATACACCTGGAACTAACACAACATTGTAAATCACCTATACAACTAAATAAAAATTAAAAAAAAAAAACAACACAAATATCTGGTCCTACAAGTAACATCAAAACATGAAGGCTTCATTTTATGGATAACATGTCTATATATTTTTAAAAATCTGCAGTTTGCTGGTTAAATTGACTGCCATTTTTCTTTTTATTGATCTTCATTGCATTGCTTGTTTGGATCAGTAGATGTTTAACTAGTATGAGTGGCAGCTGTGATTTTAATATGTACCATAGAAATAAGCTAGACACACAAAAGTTTGTGTTGTGTGTGTTTGATTCCATCTATGTGACATTCTAGAAAACACAAATTAATATATGGTGACGGCAAGATTAGTGGTTTCCTGGATCTAAGAGTGAAGTATGGAGGGATTGCAAAGCACAAAGGAAACCTTTAGATATAATGGGAGTTTCTGGATCTTGATTGTGATGGTGGTTACAGCATTCACACATTTGCCAAAATATAACAAATAGTATCATTTGAATGAATACAGTTTATCATATTTGATTTTATCTTAAACTTGATAAAAATATACTGTAATATATTATAATAAAGATATACTTTAATAAGGTTTTCTTAACAGCTAGGAGCATACTTAGAAAAGAATCATTTTTGACATATTGCATGAAATGAAACTAAGCTTTCATCCTCAGATTAAAAGCATCTCCTTCAAAATGCCTTCATTTTAAAGCCCATCCATCACCCTGGAGATACCAATGTGTCTAATAGGTTTGCTGGCAGGCATTCTGTGCCATTTGTGAATAAGACTGAAGTGAGCAAACAAAGCCTGGGTTTTCAGAGGTGATCGCTGCGGACGAACATGTTATCTCCTGTAGCAGTCAGTCTTGTCTGAGGTTTAACCCTATTCAAGCAATGCCTATCGGCCCTCCTTGCCCAGGTGAGCAGTTTCTCCATGTCAGTTATTCAATGGATAGGGCTGACTGGGGGTAAAAAAAGCTCATCAAGGTGTTGTATACTTCCAGTAGGACTGAAACTCATATCCTTATAAAGTAAGAGGGCTTACAACCTCACAAAACAACAGTATCAAATAAAACACCACATGCACTCACACAGATGTATGTGATGTTCAGCATTTCCAAATTAATGCACGTTTATAAATACAAGTGCCCCAAATGTTGAAAGACAAGCCATGCTCTCTATTTAAATATTTCTCTGTTTTGAGCATTTGCTTAAATTTCATTTTGAGGTAAAATATATTTACAGCAGGCATAAGAGACTTGGGTTCGATCCCTGGGTTGGGAAGATCCCAGGGATGGGAACCCACTCCAATGTTCTTGCCTGGAAAAAAATTGCATGGACAGATGAATCAAGCAGGCTGCAGTCCATGGGGTCACAAGGAGTCAGATGTGACTGAGCAGCTCAGTATGCACACATGCTTACAGCAAAATGCAAAAACATGAGTGTTACAGAACCAAATTTGGGTCCACTTCCGAGTGCAGTAAAGCCAAGCTACTGACACTTGGTCGTGGTGAAGAAAAGCACGCTGTTTACTATAGGGCACCAGGCAAGAAGTCCGGGCAGCCGGTGCTTGGAAGACCTGAACACCCTGATGGCGTGTTTAAAGATAGGATGAGGGAGGATTTTGTGACGTATGTAATCAGCTTTCGGACATTCTTCTGACTGGTTGGTGGTGAAGGTGAATCAGGAGTCAACATCGTCAATTCTGGCTCCAGTTGGTCTGGAGTCTACATGCTTGTGGGTATCATACAGCTAACTTTTTCTGCCTGGCTGGGGGTGGGGGTTCAATATCTGTAAAAGAGCTCCGAAGGACACAGCTCAGAATATTATCTAAAGTCGTTGACTTTGCTTAATTACTACTGTTTTGTCTTGCTTGACTGTTTCCTTGTTTTCTTTTCTTCTGCATTTTTTTTTTTTTTTTGCTTCTCTATTAAATGTATTCTTTGCAACTCAGAGAAGACCTAGGTAGGCTAAAGTTTTTATAGGTGAGAGGCAAATGGAAGACATGAGGGGATGGGGTCTGTTCTAGGAAGGCCCATAGTGTTCTGCTTGGTTACAGAAGTGTAGAATTTATCATTTTTTTACAAATGGAAATAGTCATATAAACCACACCCTTATAGATTTAGGACTGCTTTATACAGTATAACTTTTAAAATTACATTTTAACTGATTGTTGCTGACTATAAAATGCACTTGGCTACTGGCATTCTTTTAATAACCAACAGCATTGACAAGCCCTTCTATTTAAATGCAACCTTAAGATTTTGAATTTTTTAGATAGGTGTTTATACCATCTTCAGATAATGAAATTGTTCTGTTTTCTTCCAAATAATAATTATTTTTTCTTTTTCTTGTATAACTACGCTCCCTATAACATGCAGTGTTAATAGTGAACAGATGTAGTTTGCCAAAGATGAAAATGTCTGTATTTTTCCAGAAGTTGATCCTCTAACTTTTAACTATTAGTTACAATATTTACTGTAAGTTTTCTTTTGAAGATGTCATTTATCTGGCTAAGGAAACTTTTTTCCTACTAGTAGTTGCTAAAGTTCCTTTTTTTAGCCAATTTTATTCAATACTATAATTTTATTCAATACTCTTTCCTGTGTCCATTTAGATAATCCTATATAGCTTTTCTCCTTTAATATGCTAATAATGTGAGCAATGTAATTTTATTTTCTAGTGTCAAATCAATTTTATAGCCCTGGCATAAAACCAATTGGATCAAAATAGTTTATTTTTTAATACATTGTAGAATTTTATTTGAAAAATATTTTTACATTTATGTTTATGAATTGTATTGGAGTGTACATTCTCTTCTTCATAACACCCTCAGTTGGCTTTGTTATCAAGAGTATGTTATGTTCAAAAATGAGTTGGATGTTTCCTCTTTGTCTGTATTCTGAAATAGTTTTTGTAAGATTGAAGTAATCTATTCATGAAATTTGTAGTAGGATTTGTCCTTTAGTATTTGGTAAAACTTGTAACATTTTTTTTTTTTGGTTTTATAATTGAACTTTATCTTTTAAAACCAGGTTATTTTTTTAAGTTGAAAAAATAGTATAGAGTTGCTATAAGCTTCACACTAAGCTTCCCCTAGTATTATTACTATCCTGTATGGCACATTTGTTGCAACCAATGAACTAATATTTTACTTTATTGTTAATTTTTTCTTTTTATTTATTTTATTTATTTATTTATTTTTCTTTTTTTTTTTGTTTTTCTTTTCTTATTGTTTGTGTTTACTTTATTTAGGCCCATACTTTATTTAGGCCCATACTTTATTTAGGCCCATACTTCTTTCAGATTATTTTAGCTTCTACCTAATGCTCTCTGTCTGTTTCAAGAGCCCATCCAGGATGCCATATTTAGTCATCATGTCTCCTTGGCTATGAAAATTTCTCAGACTTTCCTTTTACCTCGGCAGTTTGAGAAGTACTGCTCAGGCATTATGTAGAATGTTTCTCATAGGAAGTTGTGTGACTTTTTTTTTTCATGATTAGATAAGGATTATAGGTTTGTGGGAGGAAGACCACAGAGGCACAATGCTGTTTTCATAGCATCATAGCAAGGATACATGCTACCCACGTGATTTATTCATTCGATATTGATCTGGATTACCTGCCTGAGGGAGTGTTTATCAGCTGTGTCCTCTTCCATTTTTCAGAGGTAGACGGGTGCTTCGTCTCTTTGCTACTCAAAGTGTGGACCACGGATGAGCAGCACTCACATCATCTGGGAATTTGTTAGAATCACAGAATCTAAGTTCAATCCCAGAATGGCTGAATCAGGATCTTCAAGTTAACCAGATTCCTAGGTGATTCATATTTTTCTCAACTTTTGAGAGCACTACTCTAACATAATCTAGCACAAATTCTGGTGATTTTTTTTCTGTAAAAGGCCCAGTAGTAACTATTTCCAGCTTTGTGGGCTATACAGTGTCTGTCACAATGACACAACCCTGCCCTTGTAGCAGGAAGCAGTCATAGATGATACACAAACACATAGGTGTGTTGGCATATATTTTAAAAATTTACTTATAGACACTGAAATGAAAAGAGGAAAGATGGTCATCCATTGGACTCAAGTGGTGGTGGTGATGAAGAATAGAGAGAAAATTAGTAGAGTCTGGAGGTGTGAGGAATGATTAGTTTTATCATTAGTAAATTCTGGAGGTGTGATCTGGTGAACAACTGAATGTAGGAGATGAGGGAGAGGACACCGTTTTAAGAGGACACAGTTTAAAGTCTAAGATTCTGGGTTATAAAACTGCCCTGCCATTAACAGAGGCATGTCACTGGAAGAGGTCTTGGTGAGGAAGACCTTTATTTATTTACATTATATTGAGTTTTAACATCCTTGATTTTAACTAGCCAGTTAGCTCTGTAGGACTAGAACTTGAAAGAGATCAGTTAAGCAATCTGGGCTATAGCATCTTCATCTCCTTGTAGTAATAATAAAATATTACTTACAGAAATTATGTATAGAAAATTTCTATACATTTTAAGAATAGAATATATGTAGTAAAGGAATTCAAGATGCAATAGAATTTACAATAGTAGTTATTATAATGCACAAAAAAATAGCATCAAGTTTTCTGCCAGTGACTGCTGGCTTATTTGATTGAGTAAACCTTTGCCAGCATTTTATTGTGCAAAGCTATCCATGTGATGCATCTTGGGCCATATAGTTTTGACAGAAAAATTTTGAAAGCAATAAATTGACTTCAAAACATTCTAAGTATAAGATTTTAGCCATAGTTACAAACTAATGGGAAAGATTTCTTTACACAGGACTCTTTCAGACCACATCTTCAAAGACTCTGGTTCTCAATTTTCCCTGCCTGTTAGAACTATCTAAGGAGCTTCTAAAAATCCCAGTACAAGGGGCAGTTAAATTATAATCCGAATTCTCATGCCTATTAAATCAGGATTTCTAGAGGGTTGTGACTAAATGTTATTTTTTTTCAAGACCCAAATGGATATGCAGTCAAAAGTGAGACCATCTGGGGTGAAACCAGACAGTGTGACCAAACTTGTGTATCAAGCCACCCATTGAGACATTCAAAACAGTTTGGGATTATGGACTATGGAGCAGAACTAGTAGTTTTGAATTTTCCTTCTCTCTCATGGGGTCTAATCATCAGGAAGAACAGAGGATCGTGATGTCTTAGGCTGTCCATGATGAATCCCACTAGACGTAGCCTTTGTATGTTGGAGTTGCTCCAGACTCCAGCTAATATTTGAGACGCTCCTCTTCTCCTATATTTCTCACCTTAAGATTATGAGTGAAGAGGATAAAGGTAGGAATCTGAAATCTGTGGTTTGAACAGAATGGGCACTATTTGTGATTCTGAAGACAAGGCAGGTTTGAGAATCAATGTCCTAACCATTGTTTCTGCAACTGTGGTATTTGGTGGAGGTGGTGATTTAGTCACTAAGTGATGTCCACCTCTTGTGACCACATGAACTATAGCCTGCAAGGCTCCTCTGTCCAGGGGATTCTCCAGGCAAGAATACTGGAGTGGGTTGCCATTTCCTTCTCCAGGGAGTCTTTTCTGACTCAGGAATCGAATCCAGGTCTCCTGCATTGCAGGCAGATTCTTTACCGACTGAGCTACAAGGGAAGCCCGAGTGGTACTTGGAGCAGTGGCAAAAGCATCACTGAGGAGGGAAACGCAATCTCACACGTTCCAGGTCCATGAATCAGAACACATTTTAACACAATCCCCAGGTGATTCATATGGCTATTAAAATTTGAGACGCACTGCCCTAAAATGGACTACCTACAACATAAAGTGCTAATTAATAATGGTCTACTCTACACTTTACCAATCAAAATCTCCTGGTGGGGGGCAGGGGGTGGAAATCTCTTTGTATTTAACAAGATCAGCTACTAACTTTTATGATAACAGCTACACTTTGAGAATTTTAGACCTAGAATTGGTTTAGTGAATATTTGCTCAGGCCACGCCAAGGAGCTGGTCCAATATCTCAGGGTAAAATGTTGTGAGTTAGGTTATCGGCTCTAACACTCAAACATGGATGAGAGTTAGAAACAACTCACTACAGACTTTTATTTCGTACAGACTACCAAACCTACCACATATTGGTCTTCATGTGTGGACCCGAAAGCCTTACTCATGGGTCAACATGTTAACATGCATGACTCGGAGGATGAGGTCATAAAGGGAGTTTTATTTTTCTTTCCCACTGTCCCTTTAAGCTTGTTTTGGGTTGGAGAGTGGCGGATACTTCCTCTGCCTTCAGGTGACTACCCAAGTGTCCATCATGGTTTCATAGGTACAGTAGTAGAAAGTTATGGATCACTTCAAACCACTTAGTCACAATTGAATACTTAAAAACATCTACTTCTAGAAAATAATACAAACTCTGGACTAGTTTGAACATTAGCATATACTTCCTCCTTGACTGGGGATGGCTATAAGCTGGCCACGTGCTTTTGGAGAGAAGCTTTGGTTGTCTTCTTTTTCCCTTTCCCTTCTCTTACTCACTAGCCATGCCACTGACATCATCTGGAATGAGCAAGGGGAGGCAAGAAGGAGAACAATGGGGGCAGACACTTATTACTTCACGGATCAGTTGAGTTCAGTTCAGTCGCTCAGTCGTGTCCGACTCTTTGCAACCCCATGAACCGCAGCACGCAGGCCTCCCGTCCATGACCAACTCCCGGAGTCCACCCAAACCCATGTCCATTGAGTTGGTGATGCCATCTGACAATCTTTTCCTCTGCCGTCCCCTTCTCCTCCTGCCCTCAATCTTTCCCAGCATCAGGCTCTTTTCAAATGAGTCAGTTCTTCACATCAGGTGGCCAAAGTATTGAAGTTTCAGCTTCAGCATCAGACCTTCCAATGAACACCCAGGACTAATCTCCTTCAGGATGGACTGGTTGGATATCCTTGCAGTCCAAGGGACTCTCAAGAGTCTTATCCAACACCACAGTTCAAAAGCATCAATTCTTCAGTGCTCAGCTTTCTTCACAGTCCAACTCTCGCATCCATACATGACTACTGGAAAAACCATAGCCTTGACTAGACGGACATTTGTTTGCAAAGTGATGTCTCTGTTTTTTAATATGCTATCTAGGTTGGTCATAACTTTCCTTTCAAGGAGTAAGCGCCTTTTAATTTCATGGCTGCAGTCACCATCTTCAGTGATTTTGGAGCACAGAAAAATAAAGTCAGCCACTGTTTCCACTGTTTCCCCATCTATTTGCTATGAAGTGATGGGATCGGATGCCATGATAATAGTTTTCTGAATGTTGAGCTTTAAGCCAACTTTTTCACTCCCCTCTTTCACTTTCATAAAAAGGTTCTTTAGCTCTTCTTCACTTTCTGCCATAAGGTTGCTGTCATATGCATATCTGAGGTTATCGATATTTCTCCCAGCAATCTTGATTCCGGCTTGTGCTTCCTCCAGCCCAGGATTTCTCATGATGTACTCTGCATATAAGTTAAATAAGCAGGGTGGTGATATACAGCCTTGACATACTCCTTTTCCTATTTGGAATCAGTCTGTTGTTCCATGTCCAGTTCTAACTGTTGCTTCCTGACCTGCATACATAACTAATAACAAATTTACTTTCTTCAACGCTGGTGGAGATGGAAAGCATGTGCTCATGGATACTTTCATTGATTTTTATTGGTTATCCTACTTGACTTGACTAATTCACCTCCCATGATGTGGATGACACATCCTATTCTTCTAGGTGCCTCTCTTCCCTCAGCGACTAGTTTTCTGAACACTCATTCACCACAGGCACTCTTAGGTATCTAACAGCCTACAAAGTAGTCACCTTGGACAAGAATCAAAGTAGCTTTAGGCTCATATCCTTCAATTTGACCCACATATGGGTCATCAGAAATACGTGCATCATTTTCCCACTCTGTCTCATTTCCATTGAAAGTGAAAAGTAAAAGCAAAAGTTGCTCAGTTGTGTCTGACTCTTTGCTACCCCAGGGAATTCTCCAGGCCAGAATATTGGAATGGGTAGCCTTTCCCTTCTCCAAGGGATCATCCCAACCCAGGGATCAAACCCAGGTCTCCCACATTGCAGGCAGATTCTTTACCAGCTGAGCCACAGGGGAAGCCCAAGAATATTGGAGTGGGTAGTCTAGCCGTTCTCCAGTGGATCTTCCCAACCCAGGAATTGAACTGGGGTCTCCTGCATTGGAGGAGGACTCTTTACCAGGGAAGCCCCCATTTCCATTGGGAGTATGGTAATTTCCTAAACTTGGTCTTCATTCTTGCTCTGCCTTCTTGACCCAAAAGTCACAGACTCTTGACCTTAGAATACTCAGATGGAGGTCAAACTCCAGACATTATTTTTTTTACCATGAGCACCATCACTTACGATGTCTTGCAAGTGATCCTGATGAAAGCACTCTCTTTTGACTCGAGGGGCAGAAAAAGTATCCTCTTCCTTCCTATTATGGACCTATGCCTTAAAGCACAAAACTCTCACTAAAGAAACTCTATTACTAATTTTAAACACTGGACTCTTTATCCCTTATTGTCATAACAGATTCAAAAGTCATTGAAAAGTTTCTTGATCAATTCTTTTAAATGTTTTGCCTATAGCATGGCACCTACATTGAAAGCTGAAATCTATCACATATTGCTATATTAGATGAAACTTCCAATTCAACATCTTACTACACTCTGAAGCATACACATTTTACATTTCTAGGCAAAAAAAAAAAAACTTGGATTAAAGTTAAAGAAATAAGTTGTAAGCATAGTGACTAATTTAGTCAATTTATCAGCAAATTTTTATAGGAAGCTGATTAATATATTAGGATTTAAATAAGCTTTGAAACTTTATAAAGTCTAAACATCTATTATCCCTTCCTGTTACTTATTGTATAATTGACTACATAAAAACAAACAAGAATGGGAAAGAAGAAATAAAGCTTTCTGTTTACAGGTGGCAATATTGTCTTTGTAGAAGATCTGAAAAAAATCAACAAAAAAAAAGCCTCCCAGAACTAATCATTGATGTAGCAAGGTTGCAGAATACAAGGTTAACATAACAAGAGTCAATTGTTTTCCTATATACTAGCAATAAATAAGTGAATTTGAAATTAAACAACCAACATTATATACGTTAGCACCCCCCAAGAAATATAAATGCTTAGTATAACAATAATACATACAAGATCTACAGAGGAAAGCAAAAACTCTAATAAAAGATATTTTTAAAAGAACTATATAAGAAATATTCCATATTCATGAACAGAAAGCCTCAATATTATTAAGATGTCAGTTAATCCTAATTTGATTTATAAATTCAGTGCAATCCAGCATGTTATTGATATTTTGTGGATATTGAATAACTAATTTTAAAGTTTATTGGAGAGGTAAAAGACTCAAAATAGAGAACAAAGTCAGAGGGCTGAAATTATTTGACATCAAAACTTTCTGTACAGCTAGAGTAATCAAGCAAGTTTGGTACTGACAAAGGAAAAGACAAATAAATGAAGGAAAACTGTATAGAAACCTTGGATATGTGTGTGTTCTCACACATATCGCTAGATTCTTTGTGACCCCATAGGCTGTAGTCTGACAGATTTCTTTGTCCATGACATTTTCCAGGCAAGAAAATTGGCAGATTGCCATTTCCTACTCCAAGGGATCTTCCTGACCCAGGGATAGAACCCACGTCTCTTGCATCTCCTGCATTGGCAGGTGAATTCTTTACCACTGAGCCACCTGGGAAGCCCCTGAGTTTGGATATATCTACATAAACATATTTGATTGATCTTTGGAAAAGAAGTAAAGGGAATACAGTGAAGAAAAGATAATCTCTTTAGCAAATAGTGCTGGAATAATTGAACATGCACATGCAAAAATAGATAAATAAATAAGAATTTAGACATAGACATTACACATTTCATAAAAATTAACTCAAAATTGATCATAGATCTAAAGGTGAAAGGCAAGACTATGAAGTTTCTAGAAGCTAACATAAGAGAAAATGTACATGACCTTGAGTATGGTGATGACTTTTTTGATATAACACCAGAGGCATGATGCATGAAAGAAATAACAGATAATCTTGACTTCTTTAAAGTTAAAGAACTTCTGCTCTGTGAAAGATGCTGTCAAGAGAATGAGAAGGCAAGCCACAGACAGGTAGAAAATATTTGCAAAAAAATCCATCAAATAAAGGACTATAATTCAAAGTATACAAAGAACTCTTAAAACTCAACAATAAGAAAGCTAACAATCTTACTTTTAAAAAGGGGGAAAGACCTAAACAGACACATTACAAAAGAAGATATACAGATGGTGAATAAGCATATGAGAAAATGCTGCACACCATATGTCATCAGAGAAATGCAAATTGAAACAAGGAGATACCACTCCACGCCTGTTAGAATGATTGATCACTACCATTGCTGACAAGGATGTAGAAAAACAGGAGCTCTCATGCAATTTTTGTGGGGATACAGGATAGTAAAGCTGCTTTGGAAGACAGTTTGGAAATTTCTAACAAAACTATACCTATTCTTACCAACAATCACACTCATTGGTATTTACTCAAATGTGTTTAAAACTTACATCCACACAAAAAATGTGCACATAGATGTTTATAGGAGCTTTATTTATAATTTCAAAAACTTAGAAGGAACCAATATGTCCTTCAGTAGGTGAATGGATAAGCAATGGTACATCCAGAAAATGAAATATTATTCAGTACTAAAAAATGATCCATCAAGCCATGAAAAGACACAGAGGGTTAAATATATACTATTAAGCCAAAGAATCTAATCTGAATAAGCTACATGCTGAATGATTCAAGTTAATCCTTGAACAACTTGGGAGTTTAATCCACATGTAATTTAGAGTCAGCCCTCCATATCCAGGTTCTTCTGCATCTGCGGCTTTAACCAACTGTGGACAGGGTAATACTGTAGCATTTACTATTGAAAGTACCTACATTTAAATGGACCTGGACTTTCCAGGTGGCTCAGTGGTAAAGAATCTACCTGCCAATGCAGGAGATGCAGGAGATTTGGGTTCAATCCCTGAGTCAGGAAGATCCCTCTGGAGGAGAAAATGACAATCCACTCCAGTATTCTTGCATGGACAGAGGAGCCTGGCAGGCTACAGTCCATGGGTTTGCAGAGTTGGATGCAAATGAACAATAAGTGGACCTCAGTCCAAACTCTTATTGCTCAAGGGTCAAGTTTATATATACTGCAAAAAGGCAAAAACCATGGAAACAGTAAAATTTTTTTAGTGATTTATAAGTGTTAGGAGGAAGGGAGAGATGAACAGGCAAAGCACAAAAGATCTTTAGGGCAATGAAACTATTCTCAAGGATTCTATATGGGGGATACCTGTTATCACACATTTGTCAGAATCCATAGAATGTACAACACCAAGAGTGGTCCCTAATGTAATCCATGGACTTGGGGGTGAAATGATGTAAATTCACTGACTATAACAAGTGTACCACTCTGATGTGGGATGTGGATAAAGAAGGCTCTGCTTGTCGGGTGGAAGAGAAAGGGAGTATATAAAATCTCTCTATACTTTGCACTCAATTTTACTGTGAACCTAAAACTGCTATGAAAAAGTTAAGTCTACTTAAAATATTTTTTAAAACCCAACAGTATCAAGCAACTTGGCCATAAATAACAAAAATACACCAAGTTCTCTGTTTGGCTATATCTGTAAAATACTTTAGAGGATGCAGCTAATGATAAATGTGAGTGGGAAACAAACTATACCAAAGTAGGTAAAATGACAAGGATCTATATCTCAGTTGATTTCATTAGCATTGCTCAGGACTCCAGGGATTGGCTCACCTATGCTTGGGTGATAGTCTCAGACTGACAGCTGTGTGCATTGACAATTCAGGGGCTGGTTGAGGGGCAACAAGGACACCCAATGGTCAGAAAATAATTTTGTTTTCATGATAATCAAATGGCAGGAGAAATATAAATCATCTTGTATTGCCCTCAAGTCTTTGTTTAAACATTATATTTTCACCACCTTTTAAAATCAGTTCTCTTTCAGCACTCCTGATCACCCTTTTTTTTTTTTTTTTTTGGTCAAAATACTGGTTATCTTCTGACTACAACACAATTTATACATTCATTACTTTTAAAAAATACTCTCCTCCCTCCATTCCTCCCCCATTAGAATACAAACTCTACAGAAGTAGGATCTTTGTCATTTTTGTTCCCTGATCTATCCCAAGTACCTAGAAAAATGTCTGACACTTAATAAATGTTCGATAAGTATATTTAATGTAATTTAATTGTGTTTGTTGACTCTTTTCCTTGAAGATGATAATTATGTCATTTCTTTCTAAGGAACTCTTCTCCCTACATTTATCTTAATCCTCCAAGTTACCTTCCCTTCCTTTCCCTCCAGAACATTGAAAAGTCATGGAACTGAGGTGGGAAAAAGAGACAGGAGTTTGACATATTAACCTCATCAATAAGGAAGTAGTTTTTCCTCTGTAGTTTTTATAAGCTTTAAACTGAAGATTAAACAGTGAAAAGAGACTATGTACTCTAGGCATAAAACTTAATGAATTTTCACATTATCAACATCCTGGTGTACTCAGCTAACAGGTAATAGGTAATAGTCATTATCATTTCCGGAAGTACACTTGGGCTGCCTCCAGAGGGAAACCTGCCTTGAATATTAAAACCAATGATTAGTATGGTCTGATTCAGGGTTTTAAATACACAGAAACATACTGTTTGTGCTCCTTTGTGTCTTGTTTCTTTAACTCAACATTTTGTTGTGAAATCTGTTCATACTGCTGTGTGGAGTTGTCGCTGTCTGTTCTCATTGTATGCAAAATTCCACTGTGTGAATATACCTGTTAATTTATGTGCTGACCAGGTAGGCTTCTCTACATTTTACACGTGAAGCACCTTGATGGGGATCCTCCTGACTCTCAGAGTTAGAGGTCAATTAAGCTTAAAACTCAAATGAAATTTGACCAAGGCCAACTCCTTTCTCTGTCCCCATAAACAATGCTAAAGTGGTAAAGATGGATTTAGGTGCAAAAAGAAAACTGAGGTGAAATACCAACAAGCATTAGTTATAGGTCATATATATTTGTCTCAGGTAGGAGATTCTTCTGGTCTTGTCTGGTCCCATTCATGTGTTTGTGGTTGTCTGTGAGTTGGGGAGGTTTATTTTGGCCGGACTCTTGTGTTTGCAGCATGCCTGGCCTCATCTGCTCTGCCTCATCTGTCACTGTCCTCTGGGGTTGGTCTGGACTTGTCCACACAGTAGTGGACAAGTTATGAGAGAAAGTGGAAGCACACACACTTTCCTAGGTCTAGACTCAAAATTAAACATAACTTCCTCCACATTCTATTGGCCAAGACAAGTCACAGGAACAGCCAAGACATGACTAGGGTCATGGTGTGAGGAGAGAGACAAGGTTTGAGGAAAAATTTCCTGTGGGAAGGATTTTGAAGTCCCAGTGCAAAGGGCATGAAGCAATAAAGATATTTTTGGTACTGTGCTGTGACATTATGTCTTAAGATAACACATAATCAGATTATCTCCCCTTTAGGACAGTTCTTGATATGTTTCCATTTCAAACCCTGAAATGGAAATGCTTTTCATGTATTCATATATTAACAATTATTTGAGTGTCTTAAGTGTAGACACTTGATCTACATTTCTGGTGCTTACCATTTCATCCCATAATCAGAAGTAAAATTTTTGGATTCTTTTTCTTTGGAAATCTTGACTTGTGAAGCCACATGGCTAGAGAGCCAGTCGCAATTCATTATTTTTTTCTATGTGTTCTGGTATAATCTGTAACTAGTATTTCCTCAAAAATAGCTGTAGAAAAAAAGTTAGTTACTAACCATCTGACACATGCACTATTTGAGTATTTGTCAGCCCACCAGCTACAAAGGGTGGGCCATCGATCTTCAGTTAGTATGATCTGGGAGCTTGTTAGAAATGCAGAATGTCAGGCCCTGAACCAGCCCTGTTGAATCAGAATCCCTAGTGGTGGAACCCAGGAATCTGCCTGTTTCCTAGTTTTTCAGGTAATATCAGGTGATGATAAGTGAAAGTTTCTGAACCACTGATGTAGGGGCCAATTTTTCAAAACTTTTCACCATTAAGAACAAAGGAATTTAATGTTTCTATATCATAGTTGGAATGAAGTAGTGGCTTTGATACACTTATATTAAAGTCATAGTTTTTCAATCAAAAATGTATTCACATTCTGTTGTATTCTGAAAATTATATTTTTGGTTTATTTGTCCTCTTTCCAGAATAAAATCTATTTTCCTCTGGATATTATACAATGGCTTTTGAGAAGAAGTAACAAAGATCTGACCTTGACTTCAATATTCCATTAAAGTATAAAATTCAGAGACTTTCTTGGCACTCCAGTGTTTAAGACTCTGTGCTCCCAAAGCAGGGGGCATGGGTTCTGTCCCTGGTCAGGGAAATAAGATCCTGTACACCACAGAGCATGACCAAAAAATAAAGTATAAAATTCCTTGTGGATACTACTTATTTTCATATTAGTAATATTACTCCTTTTAAACTATTTCTTTGGTTATTTTTTAATTCTTTATATCATTAATAATAATAAATTAATAATATGAAATTTTACTATATCGTTTTTTTTTCTATTTGTCATTGATATTCATTCTTCCTCACTGCATTCAGTCAGACTCATTTTTCCCTCCATCAGAAATCTCCATGGAACATTGAATACTTTTAATACAGTTCATGTCTCTCTTCACACATTTGATCTTTTTATTCTCTTTTAAAAACTTACCTTAATAGCTCTTGTCATTCTTCTTTTCCTTTCCTTCATGGGTCAGGTTAAGGTTTTCTTCTCTTTTTAAAGTCAGACTATAAAAGTTCTCAAATTTCTTGCATAGTCAAAATCCACTGTGCATGAGGTGATGCTTCAGGACAACTTTATTCCACGTGGTAACTGAAGATCTAATAAGCATCCACCTCTGTTTCTTCCATCTTATGAACCATTGTGTAGGGTCAGCTTGCCAGGGAGAGAGAAGAGACGGCTGGAGCATCACTCAGTTGGTGGAGAGTGTCTAGAGTGGTTCCATAACCCTTCCTCCTGTTTTGCATCCTTGTGTGAGCCTCTCCCTTGGTGCCTCCAACTAAGAGCATGGCAAAGGTGAAGGAATGCATTAAATACATCATTTCCTGAATGTGATTGCATTTTATAAGGTGTTTCACTCATCTTGGTAGGAGACTTTCTCTTCTTGTTGGCTTTGAAGAGGCAATCTGCCATGCGATAAGCTTTCATGTGGAGAGTGCCATGCACACAGCAGGGAGATGAAGGTAACTTCCGGTCACAGCCAACAAGAAACTAGGGCTCAGCCTGGCAGCTCGCAAGGAACTGAACGCTCCCAACAATGGCATAAGCTTGGAAGTCAATCTTTTCTCAACTGAGCTGACACTTTGACTACAACCCTATGGAACCTGGAAGCAGAGGCCTCAGTTATTTAGTATCCAGACTTCTGACCTCTAGAAACTCTGAAATAATAAATGTGTGTTGTCTTCAGCCACTAAGTTTATGGTCATTTTGTTATTTAGTAATAAGTAACTAATACCCTACCTTAGCACCTCATGCGAACACACAGTAAATATTATGATTTCCTTATGTGGATGACTATAACTTTCACCGAGAACTTATATTATAGCAAAGAATCTCAATCATGGGACACACTGGAGAAGTTTTGTCTGGACTGCTGAAAAGATAAAAATCTCTGTTTTCAAGTGAAAAATCATATGAGAGGAGGACTGTGATTCTTTAGCCAGTCATGTTGTCTTTACTCCCTCGTCGTTGTCATGGTGGGTATCAGTCTGCAATTCATCAGAGTTTCCTAGTTGAGGAAAGTATGCTAGGAGACACATCAGATGTTCAGTGAGTTTGAAAATGGTGCTGCTAATGGCAATGAAGAATATGATAAGATAAACTACTGTTGCTTTTCTTTAACATTCATGTTCTTGTGAGATGAGGAGTGAATACAAAATCAGCAATAATAACAGCAAAACTTAACTTCCTAAGCTGGAGTTGTTCAAATAGGGAGGAAAATAAAAGAACAAATTCATTCCTTGCTAATCTAGAAATCAAATACTGTAATTCTCTGAAATTTGGCAGTCTGGTTCCTTCTGAACAAAGAAGCATTAGCAATGTGAGTCTTTTGCTATGGAGACCTCATAACACTCATAAAACATTTCATTGTGGTTTCTCAAGTGAGATAGGAAGTTGTTTCTAGAAGAATAATAAAATGGCATTATCTAAAGAAATGAAGAAATTACAGAAATTTGTTAACATCAGCATAACATGGGAAATGTCAAAATAGGTTCAAAGCAGTAGGCTTTCTAACAGAATTCTGTTACATGGTAGCACCAAAGGCTATTTCTTAAACAACTAAAAGTTATCCACCATTTACTAAACATACATCATATACCTGAAACTTCCCCTAATTTTTCATTTATTAGATTATTTTTCAAGACAAAATTAAACCCTTCTTAAATTCACTAAGAATTATGCCAAGTTAACATGCCACACTCATGGCCGTACATCATATATTTATACTCTGAACCTCAGATAATAAGATTCACACTTTTAAATATTATAAACAGAAAATTGGAGCAAATAAGTCAAAACAACTAAAATTTTGACTTTAAAATTTTGTCTTCATATTTACTATTAACATGCAAATGTGACTCCACGATACCACATTCTCACAACTCAACCTTCATGTTCTGTGCTTCTGGTGTCTCATTTAATAAATCTCTTATTTACCAAAAATTATAAAGATGTTTGAATATGGTATCTTCTGGAAGCCTTATTAATTTACTGTTTATATTTAGATCTATAATCCACCTGTAATCATGAATATTACACAGTAAGTCTTCACACCAAGGCCCTCTGATATCTTCCCTGCTATAGTGAGTAAATCTGTTTCTGGACTCGTTCTTATATTGAAGTGGAATATTTATTTGTCCTCATGCCAACATGATGCTATTTTGATATGTTTTGTAATACATCTTGATATCTTATAATGTTAACCCTTCAGTTTGGTTCTTTGTATTGAAGACTGACATTGGTATTTCTGGTCTGATGTATTCTGCAGTCAACTGTATCACCAGTTTCCCTGGTGGCTCAGATGGTAAAGGGTCTGCCTGCAATATGGGAGACCTGGGCTTGATCCCTGGGTTGGGAAGATTCTCTGGAGAAGGAAATGGCAACCCACTCCAGTACTCTGGCCTGGAAAATCCCATGGACAGAGGAGCCTGGTAGGCTACAGTCCATGGGGTTGCAAAGAGTTGGACCCGACTGAGCGACTTCAGCTCAGTTCATGTCACTGCGGTCCCCTTTGTCTCCCTTGTGGTAGGATTATACACCTACACCCTTGCCATGGTCTCATGGTCAGCATTTGTTGACTTTGGGCTTTGATATATGGCTTGACTTTATTGATAGGATATTGGCATATATAAGATGAAGAAAGGCTTCAGACATGTATGTTTAGTTGGCTTCTTGCAATCCTGATATCAAGAGAAGAGTATCACCTGGGTAAATGGTGTCTCACAGCCAGGGTTCCAAACAGACTAAAGCAGGTGAATCGAAACTGCCCCAGCTGACCCATAAACCACAGCCTAATGCAATCAACCCAAACCTTCCAGTGTAAATGTGTGCTCCTTTTAAAGACATATTTATTCTCCATTTTATTTATTTTTAGTGAACTATATTAGAATAGCTTCACAAGGAATTCTCTGGTGGGCCACTGGTTACTTTTCCAGTAGGGGTTGGTTTTCTAATAGTCATGTACTGATGTGAGAGTTGGACCTTAAAGAAGGCTGAGCTACAAAGAATTGATGCTTTCAAACTGTGGTGCTGGAGAAGAAGATTCTTTAGAGTCCCTTGGACTGCAAGGATATCAAACCAGTCAATCCTAAAGGATATTAACCCTAAATGTTCATTGAAAGGACTGATGCTAAAGCTGAAGCTCCAATACTTGGCCACCTGATACAAGGAGCTGACTCATTGGAAAAGACCCTGATGCTGGGAAAGACTGAAGGCAAGAAGAGAAGGGGTTAGCAGAGGATGAGATGGTTAGATAACATCACTGACTCAATGGGCATGTGTTTGAGCAAACTCCGGGAGATAGTGAAGGACATTGAATTGGTATGTTGCAGTTGATGGGGTTACAAAGAGTCAGACATGACTTAGCAACTAAACAGTAACAACAATCAGTGCTTAGGACTCTGTTCTTCCACCGCAGGGAGCACAGGTTCAATCCCTTGTCAGGCAACTAAGATCCCTGCATAATATGTGGCCAAAAAAAAAAAAAAAAAAGTTTTTCATTTACAGAAACATTGTAATGCTAGAAACATTTATAGAGTTCCCATATATCCAATCTCCCCTTATTAAAATCTTATATTAGTATGAGTGAGGCCAAGCAAAACCAGAACAGCCTCCTACCCAAAACAGGGAGATACGTTCTGTAATTAATGCTTGCCAGTTTTTTACCCTAGTTTTCTTTCCTCACCTGAATCTATCTTTACCCCTTTATCCCTATTTATCATTGTTTTTATTTTAGAACAGTGTTAGATTTACAAAAGTGTTGCACAGCTAATACAGAGGTTTCTCATACACTTCACATGTGATTTCCCTACTGTGAACTTATACTAGAATGGGACATTTGTCACAAGTAATGAATATTTTACAATATGTTTAAAGTCTATACTTTATTCAGATCTCTTTAATTTTTACCTAATGTCCTTTTTCTGTACCAGAATCCAATCTAATATACCAAATTACATGTAGTTGTGTCTCTTTAAGTTCCTTTTGACTGTGACTGTCAGAGTGTTCCTGTTTTTGGTGACCTTGACAATTTGGAGGAATCTTGCTGAAGCTTTCAGGAGTAGTACTCTTGTTGGAATTTCTGTGAAGTTTTTCTCGGGATTGAACTGAGGTTATGGTTTTTGAGAAGAAAGGCCCCAGAGGTAAGTGTCATTCTTATCTCATCATGTTAAAAGTATATATTATCAACATGACTTACCACTGCTGATGTTAACCCTACCTGAGGCAGTGTTTATCCCATGAAAATTTACTTTTTATTCCTCATCACTAAACTATATTCTCTGGAAGGCAGTCTCTATGCACAACCAACATTTAAGGATTAGGAGGTTATATTCCTCCTCCCTAAAGTATCAATATAAATAAATTGCAATTAAATAAATTAAATTGTATTTATTTGCACAAATGTATCTATTCTCAATGTATTTATTTGTTAAACTATTAACTTATATCAAAATAGACTCATGCATATTTATTTATATTTTGGGTTATAATACAACACAGGGTTATGTATTACATGTTCAACTTGTTACAACCTCAGTCATTAGGGGCTTTCTCAGTTAGCTCCTGCATCACCACCATGTTTTCTCAAAAAAAAAAAAATTCCCACTTCCTTACTTTATGGCACTACAAAATACAAAATAAACTGTATGTTTTGGGTACAGGAGTCCACTCAGGTGACAGAGTCTGAAACTATGTGTGTATACTGACCTGTGTACATGTAAATATCTATAAGTATTTCTATGTGTAGCATCTATATTTATAGTAAGCTCAGGAGTTTATACCAATGTCTCCAACTTTAGCCCAGTTCCACATGTTTCTTTCTAGACCTCTCCCCTTGCTTATCAGTACTGCCCAATCCAACAGTGAAAAACCTTGCTGTCACTATTGTCCATCCGTTTACTTAATTTTCCAATTCCAGTACACATACATAAATAGTTATATCTGAACTGCTAAAACCTACCTCCGTTGAATACATACTTATTAACGAGGATACAGTGCTCATGTACAGTTCCTTCTTTCTTTTGCTTTATTCCTGATGCCTGTTGGCAACTGAGGGTGGGGTGGGTGAGTGGGTGGGGCAGGGTGGACTCCTGTGCAAAGGTCAACCACCCTTCACTGTCAATCAGTAAGCAAGAGCTTTCATAGACACACGGTGGGGGGCTATATGTAGAAACCGCACAGTCAGCCCTGATAGTCATTTTGAAATTGGTCATGTGGTGATCCAACCAACATTATCTTGATTGTTTTAACTGCAGTTAATTTTCAGTTCTGGGGGCTTCTCAGGTGTCATTAGTGGTAAAGAACCCTCCCAACCAATGCAGGAGACATGAGAGATGCCAGCATAATCCCTGGGTTGGGAAGATCCGCTGAAAGATGGCATGGCAACCCACTCTGGTACTCCTGTCTGGAGAATTCCATGGACAGAGGAGCCTGGAAGGCTACAGTCCATAGGGTTGCAAAGAGTCGGACATGGCTGGAACGACCCAGCACACACGCACACGATCTTCAGCCCCAGGGCCAGTCCCATGCCTTGAGGCCGGTTCTCGGCACTGTGGCTCTTTATTTCATGTCCACAGTCTGCTCATCATGTCCTTCACCTCTTTCACCTGGTAGAGTTTCAGTATGTGTAACACAGCTTACAAGGCGTGGCTCAATATTATGACAGCCCTTGAGGATGAACTAAAGGTCCTTGACTATGCTTAATGACTAAATAATTATTAATTGGTCTCCTTTGACTGTTTTCCTTTGTTTCTATGTATTCTCATTTTCTTGATTAAACTGACTTTTAAAAATTTATTTATTTTTAAATTGAAGGATGATTGCTTTACAGAATTGTGTTGTTTTCTGTCAAACCTCAACGTGAATCAGCCATAGGTATACATATATCCCCTCCTTTCTGAAACTCCCTCTCATCTCCCTGCCCATCCCACCCCTCTAGTTTGATACAGAGCCCCTGTTTGAGTTTCCTGAGCCATACAGCAAATTCCCATTGGCTATCTAGTTTACATATGGTGATGTAAGTTTCCATGCTACTCTTTCCATACATCTCACCCTCTCCTCCTCTCTTCCCATGTCCATAAGTTTGTTCTCTATGTCTGTTTCTCCATTGCTGACCTGTAAATAAATTCTTCAGTACCATTCTTCTAGATTCCATATATATGTGTTAGAATACGATATTTATCTTTCTCTTTCTGACTTACTTCATTCTGTATAATAGTTTCTAGGTTCATCCACTTCATTAGAACTGACTCAAATGGGGTCATTTTATGGCTGAGTAATATTCCATTGAGAAGTGCTGGGCTGGAAGAAGCACAAGCTGGAATCAAGATTGCCGGGAGAAATATCAATAACGTCAGATATGCAGATGACACCACCCTTATGGCAGAAAGTGAAGAAGAACTAAAAAGCCTCTTGATGAAAATGAAATAGAAGAGTGAAAAAGTTGGCTTAAAGCTCAGCATTCAGAAAACTAAGATCATGGCATCTGGTCCCATTACTTCATGGGAAATAGATGGGGAGACAGTGGAAAACAGTGTCAGATTTTCTTTTTGGGGCTCCAAAATCACTGCAGATGGGGACTGCAGCCATGACATTAAAAGACACTTAATCCTTGGAAGGAAAGTTATGACCAACCTAGATAACATATTAAAAAGCAGAGACATTGCCAACAAAAGTCCATCTGGTCAAGTCTCTGGTTTTTCCAGTGGTCATGTATAAATGTGAGAGTTGGACTGTGAAGAAAGCTGAGTGCCGAAAAATTGATGCTTTTGAACTGTGGTGTTGGAGAAGACTCTTGAGAGTCCCTTGGGCTACAAGGAGATCCAACCAGTCCATCCTGAAGGAGATCAGTCCTGGGTGTTCATTGGAAGGACTGATGCTGAAGCTGAAACTCCAATATTTTGGCCACCTCATGCGAAGAGCTGACTCATTGGAAAAGACCCTGATGCTGGGATGGATTGGGGGCAGGAGGAGAAGGGGACAACAGAGGATGAGATGACTGGATGGCATCACCGACTTGATGGACGTGGGTTTGAGTAAACTCCGGGAGTTGGTGATGGACAGGGAGGCCTGGCGTGCTGTGATTCATGGGGTCACAAAGAATTGGACACGACTGAGTGACTGAACTGAACTGAACTGAATATTCCATTGTGTATACATGTCACAACTTCTTTATCCATTCATCTATTGATGGACATCTAGGTTGATTTCATGTTCTAGCTCTTGGAAATAGTGCTGTAATGAACAAAGGAATACATGTATTTTTTCAATTTTGGTTTCCTCAGGGTATATGCCTATGAGTGGGATTTCTGGGTCATATGGTGGTTTTATTCCTAGTTTTTTAGGAATCTCCATACTGTCTTCCATAATGGCTGTATCAATTTACATTGCTACCAACAGTGCAATGTGTTCCTTTTCTTGACATCCTCTCCAGCATTTATTGTTTGTAGACTTTTTGATGATGGCCATTCTGACTGGTGTGAGGTGATATCTCATTGTAGTTTTGATTTGCATTTCTCTGATAATGTGCAATGGTGAGCATCTTTTCACATGTTTGTTAGCCATCTGTATGTCTTCTTTGGAGAAACATCTTTTAGGTCTTTTTCCCACTTTTTGATTGAGTTGCTTGTTTTTCTGGTATTGAGTTGTATGAGATATTTGCATATTTTGGAAATTAATCTTTTGTCAGTTGTTTCATTTGCTATTATTTTCTCCCATTCTGAGGGTTGTCTTTTCACCTTGCTTATAGTCTCCTTAGCTGTGCAAAAGTTTTTGGGTTTAATCAGACCCTATTGTTTACTTTTGCTTTTATTTGCATTACTTTAGGAGGTGGGTCATAAAGGATCTTGCTTTGATTTATGTCATTGACTGTTCTTGCTACGTTTTCCTCTAAGAGTTTTATAGTTTCTGGTCTTATATTTAGGTCTTTAATCCATTTTGAGTTTATCTTCGTGTATGGTGATAGGGATTGTTCTAATTTCATTTTTTTACATGTAGCTGTCCAATTTTCCCAGCACCATTCATTGAAGAGGCTGTCTTTGCCCCATTGTATATTCTTGCCTCCTTTGGTAAAAATAAAGTACCCAAAGGTGCATGGGTTTATTTCTGGGCTTTCTATCTTGTTCCATTGGTCTATATTTCTGTTTTTGTGTCAGTACCATACTGTCCTGATGACTGTAGCTTTGTAGTACAATTTGAAGTCAGGAAGGTTGTTTCCTCCAAATCCATTCTTTTTTCTCAAGACTGCTTTGGCTATTTGGGGCCTTTTGTGTTTCCATATGAATTGTGAATTTTTTTGTCCTGTGAAAAATGCCATTGGCAATTTGATAGGGATCACATTGAATCTGTAGATTGTGTTTAGTAGTATAGGCATTTTCACAATATTGATTCTTCCTACCAAAGAACATGGAATATCTCTCCATCTGTTTATGTCATCTTTGATTTCTTTCATCAGTGTCATAATTTTCTGTGTACAGTGCTTTTGTCTCCTTAGGTAAGTTTATTCCTAGATATTTAATTCTTTTTGTAGCAATGGTGAATGGGATTGATTCCTTAATTTCTCTTTCTGATTTTTCATTGTTAGTATATAGACATGCAAATGATTTCTGTGTATTGATTTTGTGTCCTGCAATGTTGCTAAATTCACTGATTAGCTCTAGTAATTTTCTTATACTACCTTTACAGTTTTCTATGTACAGTATTATGTCATCTGCAAACAGTGAGAGCTTTACTTCTTTTCCAATCTGGATTCTTTTTATTTCTCCTTCTTCTCTGGTTGCTGTAGCTAGGACTTCCAGAACTATGTTGAATAATAGCAGTGAAAGTGGACACCCTTGTTTTGTTCCTGATCTTACAGGGAATTCTTTCAGTTTTTGCCATTGAGAATAATGTTTGCTGTAGGCTTATCATATATTGCCTTTACTATGTTGAGGTAGGTTCATTCCATGCCCATTTTTTGAAGTGTTTTAATCATAAATGGGTGCTGAATTTCATCAAAGGCTTTTTCTGTGTCTATTGAGATTATCATATGGGTTTTATCTTTCAATTTGTTAATATGGTGTATCACACTGATTGATTTGCATATTTTGAAGAATCCTTGCATCTCTGGAATAAAGTCAACTTGATCATAGTGCATGAGCTTTCTGATGTGTTGCTGAATTCTGTTTGCTAAAATTTTGTTGAGGATTTTTGCATCTATGTTCATCAGTGATACCGGCCTGTAGTTTTCTTTTTAGTGTTGTCTTTGTCTGGTTTTGGTATCAGGATGATGGTGGCCTCATAGAGTGAGTTTGGAAGTATTCCTTCCCCTGCAGTTTTTTGAAAGACTTTTAGAAGGATGGGCATTAGCTCTACTCTAAATGTTTGATAGAATTCTCCTGTGAAGCCATCTGGTCCTGGTCTTTTGTTTTTTCGGGAGGTTTATGTTTACAGCTTCAATTTCAGTGCTCATAATGGGGTTGTTCATAATTTCCAGATTTTCTTGGTTCAGTCTTGGAAGATTGAACTTTTCTAAGGATCTGCCAATTTCTTCCAGGTTATCCATTTTATTGCCATATAGTTATTCATTATAGTCTTTTATAATCTGTTGTATTTCTGCATTATCTGTTGTAACCTCTCCTTTTTCATTTCTAATTTTGTTGATTTGATTCTTGTTTTTTCTTGATGAGTCTGGCTAAAGTTTTGTCAATTTTGTTTATCTTCTCAAAGAACCAGCTTTTAGTTTTATTAATCTTTACTAGTGTTTCTTTCATTTCTTTTTCATTTATTTCTGCTCTGATTTTTATGATTTCTTTCCTTGTGCTAATTTTGGGATTTTTTTTTTGTTGTTCTTCTTCCAGTTGTTTTAGATGTAAAGTAAGGCTGTCTATTTGATATATTTCTTCTTTCTTGAGATAGGATTGTATTGTTATAAACTTCCTTCTGAGAACTGCTTTTGCTGCATCTCATAGATTTTGAGTTATCATGTTTTCATTGTCATTTGTTTCTAGAAATTTTTTTTTATTTCCCATTTGATTTCTTCAGTAACCTGTTGGTTATTTAGAAACATATTGCTAATATCAATGTGTTTGTGTTTTTTACAGTTTTTTAAAAATTAATATCTAGTCTCATAGTGTAGTGGTCAGAGAAGATGCTTGATATGATTTCAATTTCCTTAAATTTACTGAGGTTTGATTTGTGACCCAAGATGTCATCTATCCTGGAGAATGTTCCATGTGCACTTGAGAAGAAGGTGTATTCTTCTGCATTTGGATGGGATGAACTGAAGATATCCATCTCACCCAATGTATCATTTAAGACTTGTGTTTCCTTTTTCTCTATTTTGATGATCTGTCCATTGGTGTGAGTGGTGTATTAAAGTCTCCTACTATTATTGTGTTACTGTCAAATTCTCCTTTTATGTCTGTGAGTGTCTTATGTGTTGAGGTGCTCCTATTTTGAGTGCATACATATTTACAATTGTTTTGTCTTCCTCTTGGATTGATCCCTTGATCATTATGTAGTGTCCTTCCTTATCTCTTGTGATCTCTATTTTAAAGTCTATTTTGTCTGATATGAGGATTGCTACTCCAGTTTTCTTTTGCTTCCCATTTGATGGAACGTATTTTTCCATGCTCTCACTTTCACTCTATATGTGTCTTTAAGTCTGAAGTTGGTTTCTGGTAGACAGCATACATATGGGTCTTGTTTTTCTATTCATTCAGCCAGCCTGTGTCTTTTGGTTGGAGCATTTAATCCATTTACATTTAAAGTAAGTATGGATATATATGCTCCTGTTGCCATTTTCTTAGTTGTTTGGGGTTGTTTTTGTAGATCTTTTTCTTCCCTTGTATTTCTTGACAATTTAAGTCCCTTTAACACTTGTTATAGTCAAGGATATGGTTTTTCCAGTGGTCATGTGTAGGTGTGAGAGTTGAACTATAAAGAAAGCTGAGCACCAAAGAATTGATGCTTTTGAACTGTGGTGTTGGAGAAGACTCTTGAGAGTCCCTTGGACTGCAAGGAGATCCAACCAGTCCATCCTAAAGGAGATCAGTCCTGAGTGTTCATTGGAAGGACCGATGCTGAAGCTGAAACTCCAATCCTTTGGCCACCTCATGCAAAGAGTTGACTCATTGGAAAAGACCCTGATGCTGGGAAAGATTGAGGGCAGGAGGAGAAGGGGACAGCAGAGGATGAGATGGTTGGATGGCATCACCGACTCGATGGACATGGGTCTGGGTGGACTCTGGGAGTTGGTGATGGACAGGGAGGCCTGGTGTGCTGCGGTTCATGGGGTCGCAAAGAGTTGGACATGACTGAGCGACTGAACTGAACTGAATACTTGTTATAAAGCTGCTGTGGTGGTACTGAATTCTTTTAACTTTTACTTGTCTGAAAAGCTTTTTATTTCTCCATCAATTTTAAATGAGATTCTTGCTGTTTACAGTAATATTGGTTGTAGATTTTTTCCTTTCAATACATTAAATATATCCCGCCATTCCCTTATGGCCTGCCGAACTTCTGCTGAAAGATCAGCTGTTGAGCCTATGGGGTTTCCCTTGTATGTTGCTTGTTGCTTCTCCCTCGCTGCTTTTAATATTCTTCCTTTGTATTTAGTCTTTGTTAGTTTGATTAGTATGTGTCTTGGTGTGTTTCTCCTTGGGTATATCCTGTATGGGATTCTTTGCACCTATTGAATTTGATTGACTATTTTCTTTGCCATGTTGGGGAAATTTTCAGCTATAATCTCTTCAAAAATTTTGTAATATCGTTTCTTTTTCTCTTCTTCTGGGACCCCTATAATTTTAATATTGGTGTGTTTGATATTGTCCCAGAGGTCTCTGAGACTATCCTCAGTTCTTTTCATTCGTTTTACTTTATTCCGCTTTTCAGAAGTTATTTCCACTATTTTATCTTCCAGCTCACTGATTCATCCTTCTGATTCTAATATTCTGCTATTGATGCCTTCTAGAGCATTTTTAATTTCAGTAATTGTGTTGTTCATCTTGGTGTTTTATTCTTTAATTCCTCTAGGTCTTTGTTGATTGATTCTTGCATTTTCCCCATTTTGTTTTCAGGGTTTTTGATCATCTTTACTATCATTATTCTGAATTCTTTTTCAGGTAGTTTGCCTATTTCCTCTCATTAATTTGGACTTCTGGGTTTCTAGCTTGCTCCTTCATTTGTGTAGGATTTCTCTGCCTTTTCATTATTTGTTTTTAACTTGCTGTGCTTGAGGTCTCCTTTCCCCAGTCTTCAAGGTTGAATTCTTTCTTCCATTTGGTTTCTGCCCTCCTAAGGTTGGTCCAGTGATTGTGTAAGGTTTGTGTAGGGTAATAATTATGCTGAGTTTTTCTTTGTTTGTTTGGTTGTCTTTCCCTTGATGGGCAAGCCTGAGTGTGATGGTAATCCTGCATGTTGATGATTTGGTTTATATTTTCATTTTGTTGTTAAGATGAAGTGTCTTGCACAGGGTGCTACTGGTGGTTGAGTGATGCCAGGTCTTGTATTCAAGTGATTTCCTTTGTGTGAGTTCTCACTATTTGATACTCTCTAGGGTTAGTTCTCTGGTAGTCTAGGGTCTTGGAGTCAATGCTCTGACTCCAAAGGCTCATGGCTTGATCTCTGGTCAGGAATAAAGATTCCACATGTGGTTTGTTATGGCATTGTGCAATTAAAACAAATACCCCCAAGAAAATAAACCAAAGATGAACACCTGACAAATGGCACTTACAAAATCAAGCAAATAATAATTAAAATAATGGAATATACACAGATACATATACACCCATAAGCAAAATCAAAGTAGTCCAACAAAAATAAACTACAGCAGATTGGCCTGGCACACAAAGGAAATGAAAAATTATATGTACCAGTTATGAACAAAACTAACTAAAGTTCAAACTGGAAAACAAAACTGAAGCAAGGTGCTAAGTGGGGACTAAAGCAATGAAAACAAAACTAACAAATATGTTGAGAGGAAAGAAAAGAAAGAAAGAATAGATAGGCACAGTTAAATAGAGGCAGATAAAGAAGATTTACATACATTAAAGATTAACTGCAAGGGGGAAAGAACAGTAGGGAAAGCAAACAAAGGAATAAATGTAGAAAAATAATAATAGTTTTAAACAATTAAAACTCAACATTCAAAAAAGACAAAAGGAAAATAAAAGAAGAAGAAATTTTAAAAAAGGAAGAAAAAAATTCCACAGAACTGTAAAAGCCCATCATAGATGCAGAGGTTTATAACAACAGTAAAAAATATAACTGAGGAGGAAAAAAAAATCTCATAAGCTTAATTAGATTTCATAGTGCCAATAAAATTTACATCTACAACAGGGGGGAAATAAAAGAAAAAAAGAAAAAATCCAAAGGAATCTACAGAGCAAGTCAAAACGTAAGAATAGTAAATGTTTTTCTGGAGTCGCTGCCGTCAGAGTCCCTTCCCTCGCCGGGAGCCACAGTCCACCTCCCCTCCCTAGCACGCCCTCCAACACTGTGCTGATCTCTGGACCTGCTCTGGGGGCAGCTCATATTCTAATCTGGTCCTACTCCTCTGTGTTCCTGCCTCCAGTGTCCACAGCTGTCAGAACTAGTGAGTTTTCTCTTGTGGGAGCTCTCAGTGGCCTTTTATATATTCTATAGACACAGAGCCTGCCTCGTTGATCATGTGGATTTAATCTGCAGCTTGTACAGCTGGTGGGAAGGTTTTGGGTCTTCTTCCTTAGCCACACTGCCCCTGGGTTTCAACTGTGGTTTTATTTCCACCTCTGCACGGGGGTCGTCCACTGGGGTTTGCTCCTGAGGCTGCCCTGGAGGCCTTGGGTCTGCCCCAGTGAGGGCCTGGTGTGGAGGTGCTGCAGCTGCTTGGGGCGCAGGGGTTCTGGCAGCACCAGGTACTCAGGGGAGTTGGGCAGCAGGAGATAGAGTGCTCTAGAAGGGCATGGCAACCAGTATTGGCCAATATGCTCCAGTATTCTTGCCTGGAGAACCCCCTCCCTGACAGAGAAGCCTGGCAGGTCACAGTCCACAGGGTCGCAGAGTTGGACACGACCAAAGCGATCCCGCATGCATAGATGCAAGACTTTTTTTGCCTGTGGCAGCTCTGCCCCAGTGAGGGTTGAGTGAGAAGGTGTTCCGCTGTTTGTCTCGTGGGGACGCTGGTGGTGCCAAGTGTCCAGGGACATGGACTGCCTCCATCACAGGAGCTGTGGCCCTATCAGAGTCTTTTTTTTTGAGCCTCTTGTAGCTGGCTATCAGAAGGCCTCTTTGGCCAGTCTTTCTCCATAGCTCCGCCCAGTCAGGCACTTAGAGGGCTCCCTTGCCTGGGGTCTTTCTCTGTTGTTCAGCACATCAGGCATAGAGCCCCACCCCCGCCCCCCTGCTGGGGTCCTACTCTGTAGATCGGCACGTCAGGCACTTAAAGGGGCACCCTGGGTGGGGTCCTGCTCTGTACATTGGTGCATCAGGCACTTAAAGGGGCACCCTGGGTGGGGTCCTGCTCTGTAGTTGAGTACATCAGGCATTTGATGGGTCAGCATCTCTATTGTTCAGCTGCTGATGCTGGCGTGTGGGGAGAGAGGCTATGGTGATGGCTCCACCCCCTCCGCATGACTCTGCAGTATCGCCTGGCTTCCATGGCTGCCTGGCTTTCCTCCACAGCCATTTCCCACCACAGTCTCCTGCCTCACCTCCCCTTGATCCATCTCTCCACAGTCAACAGTATCCCTCTCCCTCGGATTGCTCCACAATCCCCAAACCACTCCACTGCACCTTCTAGAGGACCTGTGTCCCTGTCCGGGGTATGTATGGCTGCAGCAAGGACTTCTGATTCTCCTTCCATTTAGGCTGCCATGGATCAGCTGTTTCACTCTCAGCCTTAAATGTTTCTCCTCTGACTCAGACAATTACCCCAGTGTGGGGATCAGACCTCTGCTTCAGTTCCCCTGCCTGCCAAGGGCATGTCCAGTCCTACTGACACTCCTGTTTCCCCCCTAGTTCCTTCATCCTACCGAGATTTGCATGGCCCTATATATTCCTTCTGCTGGTCAGGTCCTCCTGTCCACTCTTAGCTGGTGTTCTGCATGCACTTCTGTGCCTAAAGGTGTGTTCCTCATGTATCCGTGGAGAGAGATGGACTCCACGTCCACCTACTCCTCCACCCTCTTGTTCTCTCCTATGTATGGTTCTTTCAGTGCTTCCCTCTTAGCACTGCTTCTGTTGCATCCCAAAGATCTAGATAAGCTGGATTTGTGTTTAGTTCAAAATATTTTTACTTCTCTTGAGGCTACTCTTTTGGCTATGTATTATTTCTACTTTTCCCTCTGACTAAAGAACTTCCTTTAACATTCTTTTTAGGGAAGGTGATTAATTCTTTCAATTTTGGTTTGTTTGAAAAAGCTTTACTTGTCCTTAATTTCCTTTTTAAGCATAATTTCATTGGTACAGAATGCTAAATCAGAGTTTGTTTTTTCTTTCAACATTTTAAATAATTCACTCCCCTCTCTTCTTGCTTGCCTGATCTCTGATGGCAAGTCTGATGTTATCCTTATTCTTTTTCTTCTATAGTTAAGGTGATTCTTATTTTCCTTCTGACTTTAAAATTTTCTTTGTTTTTAATTTTATGCAGTTTAAATATGATATACTTAGGCTTGAGATGTGTATGTTTGGTATTTTTCTACTTGGCATTCTCTGAGTTTCCTTGCTATGTGGTTTGGGGTCTGTTATTAATTTTGGACAGTTCCTAACCATTATTAATTCAAATATTTTTTCTGCTCCCTTTTCTTTCCTTTCCTTCTGGTATTCCAATTATGTGGATGCTACCACATCTGAAATTGTCCCCTTATTCTCACGTATTTGTTCCTCTTTTTTTTCATTCTTCTTCCTTTGAATTTCAGTTTGGGTAGTTTCTGTTGAGCTACCTTCAAGCTCACCAATTCTATCCTCAGACATGTTGAGTTTACTGATCAGTACACCAAAGTCATTCTTCATTTGTGTTACAGTGTTCCTGATTTTTAGCATTTCCTTTAGATTAATTTTTTAGCATTTTCATCTATCTGTTTCTATCAGTCATCTCTTCTCACATAATATCTTCTCTCCCCCTTAGAATGTTTAGCATTGCTTTACAATATTCCGTCATTTCTGCCATACATCAGCATGAATCAGCCATAGGTGTACATATGTACCCTCCTTCTTGAATCTCCCTCCCCCCTCCCATCTCATCCCATTCCTCTAGGTTGTCACAGAGCACCATGTTTGGGCTCCCTGCATCATACAGTAAGTACCAACTGGTTATCTATTTTACATATGGTAATATATGTTTCAATGTTACTCTTTCAATTCATCCCTCTCTATCCTTCCTCCAGTGTGTCCACAAATCTGTTCTCTATATCTGAATCTCCATTGTCACCCTGCAGATAGTTTCCTCAGCACAACTTTTCTAGATTCCATGTATATGCATTAATATATGATATTTGTGTTTCTCTTTCTGACTTACTTCACTCTGTATAGTAGGCTCTATGCTCGTCCACCTCGTTAAAACTGAGTCAAATGTTTTTCCTTTTCATGACTGAGTAATATTCCATGGTGTGTATGTACTACAGTTTCTTTATTCATTCATCTGTCAATGGACATAGAATGCCCTCCCACTCAGCCCCACACTACACCAACTGGAAAAACTTTAAGACACAGATTCTCTGAGAGGAGTAATTAAGAGGTCTCAAGAGAAAAGAAAAAAACAAGGACTCCAGAGGAATGTGAAAACTCTGGCACCTATAACTACTACAAGTGATACACAAAGGCATACTTCTAGCCAGATTACTATATACCCTCTCACTAATGGCCTGTTTACTTCAGCTCCAATAAGAGCTAAAGTGTAACTCAATACAAAATTTCTAGCTTTCATCAAAAAATTAGAAGGCTTGCAAAAAAGCAAGAGAAAACACACTTTAAAGAGACAAAGCAGTCATGATAAGAAGATTCTGATATCATAGAGATTTAAATTTATCAAACTTGGAATTTAAATACCTAAACTACCCTGGTGTAATATAACCTGGCATTCTACAATTTTACAATTGAATCTCAGGCTTTTTTGTGGACCCGTGTCTCAGAAACGTGACCTTCGCTGGTGTTTCTACGGTGTTTCCCTCCTCTTAGCTGCAGTATTCTCAATCTGTTTCCTTGAAGCCCTTGCCCATGTTGACTCTGTATTCCTACCACCACCCCCTCATCTCCCTAGGTGAGACAGGAAAGCTAAGGACTGCAGATTACACTCTTCCCCAGTTGAGATAAAGCTCTGGCAAAGCCTTTCTTTTGGAGAACGGGCCTTTGCTACAAACAAGGGCAGGCTCTGAGCATGTTTCATGAGCTCAAGAGCTCTCATGAGCTCTTCCCCTCCCTTACCAGAACTGTTGCTTACTACAATTTTGTAAAAATGTTCTCTCATTACTTTTTCCTAAAAGTTGTGTTTTACCTTTCACATTTAGATTTTAAACTTCATGGAATTGTTTTATGTATGGTGTGAGGAAGGAATTAAGGCACATTTATTTTCCATATGAATATATAAAAGACACATCATATATTAAAAACACCATCCTTTCTCAACTATATTATAGTGCTATGTTTTACATGAATCAGGTGACAGTGTATACATCAGTCAAATTCTGGTCTCTCTATTCTATTTCAGTTGTTTATTTGATTGATTGATTTACCTGGTACCAATACCACCACATCTTAATCACTATAGTTTTATATTTGGCCTTAGTATCTAATAGTGCAAGCCCTCTAATACGTTGTTGTTCAAAATAAGGTGACTCATCTAATTCCTTTGTGTTTCCATAACATTTTTTATAATCAGCTCATCAACTTGCACATAAAACTCCAATGAAATTTTGCTTAAAATCAGACTGTGTTTTAAATCAAATTGGAGAAAGTGATAATTTTTAAATATTCAGGCTTCTATTCTATGAACATTGTCTATTTTTGTCCCAAATTTTTTATTAATAATATTTTATACTTTTCAGTGTAAAGGTTTTCCATACCTACTCTTAGGTATACTTGAAAGCATTTGCTGTTTTTGAAGGTATTTTAATGCCATTTTATTGTAATATAATTTTCCAGTTATTTATTGCAAATATCCAAAAGCAACTTTGATTATTATATTTAGCTTCTATTCAGTGACTTTATTAAATTCATTCTTTTAAACTAGCATGTCAGTATTTTGGTATTTCTATGTAAAAATTTCTGTTATTAGTTACAAGCAATACATTTTCCCTTCCTTTTTAATTCTTGTACATTTTACTTATGCTTCTGGTCTTATTGCACTGGCTAGGACCTTTAGTCCGTGACTGCTCCCTATTCTGTTTCAGTTTTTAAGGGTACAACTGATTATTTCATTATCAACTATGCTCTTTATTGTAGGTTTTGTTAAATACCATTCATTATTAGATTTTCAAGGTCCCTTCTAAATCCTGCTATTTGTGGCAACAAGGATGAACCTTGAGGGCATTAGGCTAAGTGAAATAAATCAGAGACAGAAGAACAAATACTGCAATCTCAGTTATATGTGGAATCTAAAAAGTTGAGCTTACAGAAACAGACAGCAGTTTGGTGATTATGACAATTTGGGGGGGCATGAGAAATGGGAAGATTTTGGTCAAAGAGTACAAAACTTTAAATCATAAAATGAATAAGTTCTGGGAATCTAGTGCATATTATGATGACTAGCCACCAGGGAGGCCTTATAATTAACAATACTACACACACACACACACACACACACATGCAGAGACACACACACTGGTAATTATGTGAGATACTGTGTTAGCTAATCTTATTGTGGCAATCATTTCACAATATATATGGGTATTTAATCATCATGTTGTACACTTTCAACCTACACAATGTTATATGTCAGTTACATATCAATAACACCGTAGAGAAAGATTCCTTTCTTTTTTTTTTTTCCATTTATTTTTATTAGTTGGAGGCTAATTACTTTACAGCATTGCAGTGGTTTTTGTCATACATTGAATTAGCCATGGATTTACATGTATTCCCCATCCCGGTCCCCCCTCCCACCTCCCTCTCCACCCCATCCCTCTGGGTCCTCCCAGTGCACCAGGCCTGAGCACTTGTCTCATGCATCCAACTTGGGCTGGTGATCTGTTTCACCCTAGATATACATGTTTCGATGCTGTTCTCTTGAAACATCCCACCCCCAGGTTCTCCCATAGAATCCACAAGTCTGTTCTATACATCTGAGTCTCTTTTTCTTTTTTTGCATATAGGGTTATCATTACCATCTTTCTAAATTCCATATATATGTGTTAGTATACTGTAATGGTCTTTATCTTTCTGGCTTACTTCGCTCTGTATAATGGGCTCCAGTTTCACCCATCTCATTAGAACTGATTCAAATGAATTCTTTTTAACGGCTGAGTAATATTGTTAATGGTTTCTTTTCAGTCATGAACAGATATTAAATTGTTACCTAATACTTTTTTTTGCAGCGAGATAATTATTCATTTTTTCTGTTGCCGTGATTTAAGTGTTAGGCAAAACTTGCTTTTCTGGAATAAATCCAATGTCATCATGATATGTTATCCTAGTCAAATATAACTGATAGTTTTTAAATGCCTAGAGTTATTCCATCCCCACACTCTCCCTGTGAGATAAAAACTTTCAACTCTGTATCTTTCTATCCATATTAACACCTATGTGATAATAATTATTTTTTATTGCTCACTATATGTTAGGTATTCTTCTATCTACTTAATCTACATTAATATATTTAATTATCATGGAAAAATATGGGGGGAAACCCTATCTCAATTTTACAGCTGAGAAAATTGAGGTGTGGAGAGGTTAAGTAATGTGCCCAATTTTAAGTCAGACTGTGTTTTATTCCTGTCACTCTCATTCTATACCTATTCTTCAAGGACTCTACCAGTACTGTATATTTTAGAGAAAGCCTAATTGTGATGAGATTTCTGAATTGACATGACTTTATTTTCACATCTGCGTAATAGCACTGCGAGATATAGCAATCTATATCTTCTTACTTCTCCACCTTTTCCCTGCACAAATCTGTTCCAAATTTCCAAACACTAGAAAACATCATCTTTTTTCTCATTTCATTGTTCTGAGATTTAATGGATGCATCTTTTACAATTCATCCTGCCCAACTGACACTTTCATCCTGATGAGTAATGGTTTACTTAATCCTGAGACATTTTCTTTCATTGCCTTGAGAATTTCAGATTATATGTTTAAAATTCTTGTGGCTTCAAGTTTAATTATTAATTATAGAACATTAAAAGACATTTATAAAAGGAATCCTCCATAATTCTGCCACGCAGATATATCAACTGTTAGCATTACTGGTTGAACATCTCTTATAGGCAGAGTCTGTGGAGTTTTTAAATAATATAAATAACTTTATACTTAATGGTATATTTTGCTTTCATCTCATTACATGCTAAAATTTTTTACATGTCATAGAGCATTAATAACCATTTAAAGGCTTATTATATTCCATTTAGTTGTCAAAACTTTCTTAACCTGCATAAAAGTAGATTCTAGAGAGATAATCCCTGCCTTCTATTATGATTATAAAGGATTTTACAAACCACACCTCTCTCTACTAAACTTGATTTGAATCTGTAGCCAATTAAGAAAAATACAAGGATATAAGACTAATGAAAATAGAAATATTAACTTTACAAATTATAAAATTAGATTTAAAAGAATCGCTTTAATGAGCAGCCAGAGCTAGCTTCTAGGGCCTGGAAACTGCACAAGGTCTTGCTGCTGTGTCATCAACACTTTCAAATTATTAATCATTTTCTTAAAAGGGAGCCCTGCAGATTATAGAGATGGTCCTTCTGGTAGTCATAGTCCAAGTTCCTAGCATTTCTCTTAAAATCTAGACCTTGAAATGACCGCCTCAGAAAGGAATATGCAGAGCTGACCTTTGCTCATCAGCTCAAATAGGATCCCACCCTCATACTCATCAAGTCCCAATATCAAGAAGAGAGAGGGAGGGACCTCCCCAGAAACCTCTAGAGGTGTTTACACATGGACAGGGTGCTGAAGGAGAGAATAGCATTACTCATTCCACTGCTTTATGAGCTGTCATGACTCCCTACAGGGGGAGGAAAATGCTTCTCTTATCACTTCAAATATGTGAAGTGTTGTCAGTGGAAGAAAGCTGAGATTCCTTCAGGATTGTAGCAGCTATAAATCTGGGTTGAAAGGATAAAAATAAGAGGTAGACTTATTTGGGGAGAACATAAGATGAACCCATTTTAAAATAAGAGTTACTGAGAAACAGAATCTGATGACTTGAGATGTAATGAGTTCCATGTCAATAGAAATATGCAGCCAGGCAATGACTGGATAAATATCTACTCGGAAGGGGTCTTCAAACAGGGAGTTCAAAATGCCACTTCAGAACTTCCCTGGTGGTCCAGGGGTTAAGACTTAGCTTCCCAATGCAGGAGGCACAGGTTTGGGAGCTAAGTTCCCACATGCCTCAGGGTCAAAAAAATCCAAAACATAAAACAGAAGCATTATTGTAACAAACTCAATAAAGATTTAAAAAATGGCATATATAAACAGAAAATCTTAAAAACAAAAATGCTACTTCATGAAGGGTGGAAAAACCAAGTTTCCTTTGTGATTTATTTGGTTTTCTTTCTTCAAGGGATGACTTATGGCTCTATTACTGTGAGCCATAGAAAATACAGGTATTTTCTATATTTTTGCTTAATTTTAAACACCTTTTCAACACTCATTGGGTTTCCCTGATAGCTCAGTTGGTAAAGAATCCTCCTGCAATGCAGGAGACCCTGGTTCGATTCCTGGGTTGGGAAGACCCACTGGAGAAGGGATAGCCTACCCACTCCAGTATTCTTGGGCTTCCCTTGTGGCTCAGCTGGTAAAGAATCCACCTGCAATGCAGGAGACCTGGGTTCAATCCCTGGGTTGGGAAGATCCCCTGGAGAATGGAAATGGCAACCCAGTTCTGTATTCTTGCCTGGAAAGTCCCATGGACTGAGGAGCCTGGCAGGCTACAGTCCATGGGGTCACAAAGAGTCAGCCACAACTTAGTGACTAAAATCAACTATATGTATATATATGTAGTTGATTTTATATATATATATTTATATATATATACACACCCACACACACATATATAATGTATATATCTAATACATGAGCTTATTTACTATTGAAATGCACACACATCTACACATCTATAAAATAAAAAGCTATTGAGCAATCCAGCAAGCCCCTGGGCTAAAATTTCCATTCTGCTCTGGAGCTCCAGTATGAAGGAACAGTCCTCTTCCTGCCAATGTGGCTGTCCTCTGTGTTTCAGTCAGAGACACAGACCTGGTTCCTCTCCATCCTCACAGCCACAGTTTCAAGTGCCTTTGCTGAGACCCTGCTGGAGGAATTGCCTAGCTTGGCATTGTTCTTATTTGTATATGAATATTCAAAGACTGTCTCCCCCTTCTTTCCAAGTTTCAATGTAGGAGTGTATCTCTCTCAACAAAATCACCTTTTTTCCTGTCAACTTTTCTAATTCCACACACTAATTCTATAGTGTCTTTGAATTAAGACAAGTGACTGTGTTTTTTCCATGGTATCGTATAGTATAAAACAGATTCCCTAACACTGGAGTTTATGCTTGAGCTTTTTACCAAACAGATTATTTTAAATGAATGACTGGTACTTCTTTACTTCTGCCTGAAGAAAATGCCACAGAGGATTGTTGAAGCCTGGCGCGTTTGGCTAACATCCTTGTTCCTGGGGTTAATGACCAGTTTCCTCAGACAAAAACTTAATGTTTCACTTCTTCATCATGGGACACGTGGGGCAGAGGAGGGCCTTCCCAGACCCGGCATGAAGCTGTTTGCACTGTTTATTATACTTGCGGCCGCTCCTTCCACCCAGGGAGAGAGGGTTTTTTAAGAGCCCTGTCAAAACTGCAGGTGTGCAAAGGCTCCTGCTAACAGCAGGGGCGGGTTTTATAGCGTTTCCTCGAGACTGCTTCAGATCACTTTGCAGTGCGTAAAACAGGATTTTCATTAAGGGCACTAATGACACGCTAATGGGGACAGGGCGATGGGATGCCCGATGCCGGAGGCAGGGCAAGTGAGGCTGAAAACAGGCCAGCCTGAGCTCCCGGAAGGTGAAATGCCGCGGGCTGGCAACGCGCTGCTCAAATACCTGCAGGCCCAGGGCCGACTTGTTAAATGGGTTGCCTTTGAGGCCAAACAGGAATAGATCCAGTTACTGTTTTTCACACGAGGACAAAACAAGGAGGCAGAAAAATCTCCAGGTTGAGACATTTGCAAGCTACAGCTGCTGTTCATGGCAGGAGGTTCTGAAGACTTACGAGCTGACACATTTCCCTGGATGCCACCACGCGTTGACCTCCCTGCTCCTTCCCCTCCCCAGAGTGGGGTTCAAGGCTACCGTTTGACACAAGGGCCACGGAGGACCATATCAAAGCAGCAGCTCCATCACAACTCATCACTTGTAAAACTGACACGGTCTGCTCGAGCTGGAATGCGCAGAAGCAAACTGAGTTTCTGGCCTGGCCTCCAGGGAACTCAGGTGGTTGGTCACTCCTGATTCTCACAGAAGCTCTTCATGGTAGGTCAGCACAGTTCTTAAACAAAGTGTGTGTGTGAGTAGAGGAAAGAGAGAAGCTGACGGAGATGGATTACTTTGACTTTCCTTTCAGCGTACAATCCATCAGCACAGGGAAATGCTTGCTTTGCATTCTCCTCCTCTGGCTTTGATCTTCTCAGTGGAAAGCCAGGAGAAATTACAGCCTTTAAAGTGGGCCTGTGTAATTGCAATATTAAAAACAATGCCGAGGCTACTTTACAGCCAGGCTACTTCATCACAAAACCAGGAATATGACTCAAAAATCAGCTCTATAGGTGTGGAAAAGGCAAGACACTCACACCATCACTTTCTGGCTTTGCTAAACCAAAAGAGGCCAGCACATAAGGAAATGCCTACTTACTATTCCAGTTCCTATTCAACATTCTCATTTTAAAGTCAAGAAAAAGGATGTGGGCCTCTCTGGCGGTCTAGTAGTTAAGCATCCACCTTGCATTGCAAGGGACACTGGTTCAATCCCTGGTCCGGGAAGATCCCACATCCTGTGGGTCAATTGAGCCCAAGCGCCAGTTACTGAGCCCCGAAGCTGCAACTGCTAAAGCCAGTGCCCTAGAGACTGTGCTCCGCAACAAGAGAAACCACCGCAACTAGAAAGTAGCCCCCACTCCTCACAACCAGAGAGCCCTCAAACAATAACAAAGACTCTGCACAGCCAAAGGGAAAATAAATAAATAGAAACAAATCTGTAAAAAAGGAAGATGACGCACAGGGAAGTTGGATAACTTTCCCAGCATCAAACCGCCCTCGGGACAGAACCAGAACTGGAGACAGGCTCCTAAGCCTTCCATCCAGTTCTCGCTCTTCTGTATCATATCGCCTCTTAGAAAAATTCTTTGAATCATATTTCCTCCATGAGTTCTGTGGCCACCACAGCCTTTTAGCTTGGCTAGTGGTGGCAGGGTCAGCCTTCCTTGCGGTTGGTAGCTGAGAGTTCCGCCTCCAGTACATGTGAAAGAGGTGCACTCTCCTGGGTGTCATATTTGTCCTTATCAGGTTCAAATCCAAAGATTGCAAGCATTGTTGGTTCTCTCAGTTACTTTTCAGTGAGACTCACAGAGTAATGGAAATTTCCTTCTAATATTCAGCTCTGGGGGGTTGGGTTTTTTCCCTTTTATTTCTCCAGTGGTAATTCCCCATTTTATAATGTGGATCTAAAATCAATGTAATTTTCTCATATACATATTTATCTCATCTAACTACCATGAACTTTTGCTATTCATGTGTACATAGTGGTCATTTTTATGTTGGAATTCATACGCTGAAATAATATACATTATTAAGAAGTAGAAGTTTTTAATTCCTTTCCGCACATGTGTGTGTGTGTGTATGAGTGTGTTCATCTAGATTTTGGGTTGACTGGTGCAGAGGTGTGAACAGGAGATGGACCTCCTAAAATACACATGTTTGTAAGATTACTCTCTGTGTTAGCTGAATACTTGATGTCTTGTACCATGTGTTGGTATACAGATGCTTTGAATATTCTTGCTAAGGCTTGTGGAACTAGGTTATAATATAGAGAGAACTGGGCTTCCCCGGTAGTTCAGCTGGTAAAGAATCCACCTGCATTGCAGGAGACCCAGGTTCCATTCCTGGGTCGAGAAGATCCGCTGGAGGAGGGCATGGCAACCCACTGCAGTATTCTTGCCTGGGAAGTGCCATGGGCAGAGGAGCCTGGCGGTCTACAGTCCATGAGGTTACAAAGAGCCAGACATGACTGAGTGACTAAGCATATGGAGAGAATTAATGTGTCTTAAGGAGTCACGACAAAATAGCTGAACCAGAGACATAAGCTACTAATCATTGGGAAGAGAGGAGAGGGCTTCAAAAGCACCCTGTCTGCTACTCTGAGTTGAGGGGATTAAAGAAGATAGTAAGAAAGGAAACACTTTGTAAACTACAACAAGTTATACATATCTGTGCTAAATTGCTTCAGTCATGTCCAACTCTGTGCAACCCCATGGACTGTAGCCCACCAGGCTCCTCTGTCCATGGGATTCTCCAGGCAAGGATACTGGAGTGGTTGTCATGCCCTCCTCCAGGGGATCTTCCAGACCCAGAGATTGAACCAATGTCTCCTGTATCTCCTGTATTGCAAGCGGATTCTTTACAGCTGAGCCACAAGGGAAACATAGTTCTTAGTGAAACAGATTAGAAGAGTGGGAAAATATAAGAACCTCTCATAAAAAAATTAAAAATGCATACACTCCAACAGTAGCATATTCAAATAAAAAATAAGCCCACTAGGCATACTAAAATAGTTGTCTTTGTCTCCAAAGGGAAATAAGGAGGGCTATGCCTTCCCTGATGCCTCAGATAGTAAAGAATCTGCCTGCAATGCAGGAGACCTGGCTTTGATCCCTGGGTTGGGAAGTGCAAATCTTTGTTTAATCTCAATAGAGAATTTTAGTCCAAGGGTTCTTCCATGGACAAGGATGTTACTGATGGGAGCACATCCCTGGAGGACCTTATTGATGAAGGTTTCCTTAGGTGGTGTTTGAGAGAAGAGAAGTGTCCATGTCCCCTAAATCATGTTGGATTTCTGAAACAGAAACTGTGTCTCTTGGACATTTTTTTCTTCTAACTGAATATAGAGAAAGGAGAGAGACAGAGAGTACAGGAAAGAAAAAGAGAGAAAGAGGAAAGTAGGAAGGAAGAGAGAGTGAAAAACAGAGAGGGAGGAGGAAAGAGAGAGAAAGAGAAATTCCTTAACGCCAATCATGGATCTTTAGGAATTCATTGGTGTTCTTACCTTCACTGCCCAGACAGTACGTCCCATTCTGTTTCAGCTGGTAATCTGAAGGGCAGACTCTGCCAGTGGGCAAAAAATGGGAGACACACTTACACATTCTTTGCTGCAGCCAGAAGTTGTTCCTTGTCTGGATACCACAGTCACTCCTCATTAGCTTATTTCCCACTGTTCTTGGGGGTCTCCCTGATGTCTCAGTGGTAAAGAGTCTGCCTGTCAGGAGATGCAGGTTCAATCTCTGGGTCAGAAGGATCCCCTGGAGAAGGAAATGGCAACTCATTCCAGTGTTCTTGCCTGGAGAATCCCATGGACAAAGGAGCCTGGTGGGCTAGAGTTCATGGGGTTGCAAAGGGTAGGACGTGACTGAGCACACACACAGCACATGGCAGGGATACAAGGAACTACATTTCTAAAATCATAGGTATACACTGGATTGGCCAAAATGTTCGTTCTGGTTTTTTTTTTTTTTTTGGTAACATCTTAAGGGAAAGTCCAAATGAACCTTTTAGCTAACTCAGTATACTTTGACCACTAGAGATATAATTTAATCATGACTTCACATTGTTTATCAACTCTGATTTTAGACCAATAGAAGACAGTCTGTTCAAAAAGAGACTATTTTTCAGCTGTTTTTTCATTTTATTCATGGAAATCAATAATAAATTAGTTTAGGGGTGTTAGACTGTAAGATCTTGTTGCCTATAAAATATAATAAACTGGCTCCAGATTTTTCTACATTTTTAACAACTACACAGTGCTTCACAGATTTCAAATTATTTTCATATTTCTTAACTCATCTAATCCTCATAACACATGCTGTGTGAATAGCAAGGTAGGTCATGGACTCGGAAACCACTGCTAGGTATGCAGTCAGTTTGGCTCTAAAAGGCTTGTTTTGAAAAGATGGATTTGTGTCAGTGCAAAGGACATATTATTATGTAACAATTTGAGCATAGTACACAAATGTAAAATGATTTCATTCTTGAGAAACACTATTGGAAGACAGCAAGCTGCACCCAACTGTGTGGGAATGCACAAAATGCACATAAGCCTATACCTGAAATTTCTACCCACTACCTCAGTTCACCACAAGTGCTGTCAGCTACACCCATCCACATCAAGGGTTACAAATTTCTAGTTTCAAAGAACTTCTCCTTGCACTCTTTACCATACCTAATAAGATGTAACCTTCCTGACATCCCCACCCACAAGCAAACTTTAGAATGCTTTCAAAGTAAACACCATATTTACTGTAGTATTTAAAAGAGAGCAAGTCTGTATTCTTCCTTGGTGATGGTAAAGAATTCACCTGCAAAGCAAGAGACCTGGGTTCAATCCCTAGGTCAGGAAGATCTCCTGAAGGAAGGTATAGCAACCCACTCCCATATTCTTAGCTGGAGAATCCCATGGAAACCCACTCCCATATTCTTACCTGGAGAATCCCATGGACAGAGGAGTCTGGTGGGCTACAGTCGATGAAGTCATAAAGAGTCAGACACAACTGAGCACACACAGGCCTGTATTTTAGACCTTTTGACTCTAGTTGGCATCTTACCCTGCAAGTGTTACCACTGTGGACAAGTTTGGGGAGTGCTTCTATGAGCTACAAGGGAGGCTTGGGATGTCTGTCCACTACCCACCCGCACCCTTCAGTTATTCACACTTTAGGAATGAACCAAAGTGAAATCCACACTGAGCCCTCCAATTATACCCATCTCTGAAGCAGGAACAGTCTCTGAGGGATAGTCTAGTGTCGCCTTCAAACTATTTGGACTTTACTCTTTTTCAAATGAAAGAAATGAGTTAGATGAGCTCCCAAAACTGGCCCCACTGTAGTCATTTGGGGTTTGGCATGACTATTGAAATTTTTCAATATTTTCAATTTTGAATTTGAAAATTTTCAAAATTTTCAGTAAAATTGAAAATTTTATTGAGATTTAAAGTTTCTTTTGTTTCCTGAGCTCTGTCAGGTTGCAAAAAGAAAAATAAATTTCATCCCAAGTTAGTGTTTAGTGAGTCAGTCACATGGAACAAAGATGGTAAATCTCCATAGCTAAATGGAGCTTAATGCTTGATACATCCTCAGGGAATATGGAAAGAAACAAAAGAATAATTGCAAAGATTGATACATGATGACTATGATTATTAACTTTAGTTCTGAAGATTGCTTTAAGATTTGAAATTAAATTTCCATATTAATCCTCACTAGAAGCTTCAAGGGTTATTTGGGTTTCTTGTTATTGTTACATACAAGTTCCCGGACTATTTAAATAAGATTAACTTCTTAATAGAGGTATGATTTGCAAATATATTTGCAAACCCATTCTACCAGTTGCCTTTTGTTTATGGTTTTTTTTTGTTTTTTTTTCCCTGCTAAGCAGAAGCTTTTTAGTTTGATGCAGTTCCACGCATTTATCTTTGCTTTTGCTGTAAAATAAAATAAAATCTTTGCCAAAGTCAGTGTCAAGGAATTCCCCATGTTTTATTCTAGAATGGACTCTTTTTTTAATTTTAAAGTTTGTTTATTTACTTTTGCCCGTGTGGGTCTTCACTACTGTGTGCGGGCTTTCTCTAGTTGTGGTGCATAGGCTTCTCTGTGTGTTGGCTCCTCTTGTTGCGTAATGTGGGCTCCAGGGCTTGTGGGCTGCAGCGTTGCGGTGCATGGGCTTGGCTGCTCTGAAGCACGTGGGATCTTCCCAGACTTCGGATCATCCCTCTCCCCCACATTGGCAGGCTGAGTTTTAACCACTGGATCACCAGGGAATTCCCAAACTAGCTCTTCCTAAGAGCCAGAGACCAGAACACACTACTTTATCTTCAGTTTTTTATTAACCTTCTAGTACTCTTACCACCAACTTAATTGCAATGTCCTCTAATCATATAGATTATCTATAATTTTGAGTAGAGTTTTTTTCTGTCTATGTTATAGAAGCAACTTTTGAGAAAGAGCTGGGTCCAATCCTTGAGGTAAAGAAGGGTTATATGTTTTATTGTATCCTGCCATATTATACAAAAGGGCTTTGTTGAAATCAGGCAAACAAATACAGCAATGATCTCAGACTTCACAAAACACTCTTGCAGAGTTGAGAGCACATTCTTCTACTCCACCATCTTGAGACGAAAGCCGACCCTGGCCGACTCCAGGAGCAGAGAGTTGAGGGGAAACCTGGCCTGTGATTTCACAGGAGTGCTGGGAGGAAAACCACTGAGCACTCTTCTGGAGTTCACATCACCGCGGGAGAGCAGTGACTCCACAGAGACTACACAAAGCAGACAGCGAGGAGGAAAGAACGTTCCAGTAGGAGGGCAGAAGGTGAACCCTCGGACGTGAGGCCACACAGCACACCTGGCAGCGTGACCCGTACGGGCCTCCCTGAACAGCCACGCCCGCGGGGATGAGCCCCACAGAAAGGTGTCGGTAGGGCACAACAGCTCTGCCCTCAGGCTTGGGGCGTGGCAACCCTCCAGAGTTCCATGAAACAAAAGGGGCGCCTCCTTACCCGGGTGTGTTAAACAAGCGAGGCTTTGTCTGAAGCATAGGAACACCAGCGCAGACAGCACATGAAAGGTGACTGGTTGCAGTCCTCCGGGCGCAGAGGTCAGCACAGCTGACTGACTAAACAGAGGGGCCCACAGCCTAATCTTTAGAAACTGAAAATGCGTTGCCTTACGTGGCAAAAGTCATCTCACACACTAGCAGAGTAGTGCTCAAAATTCTCGAAGCTAGGCTTCAACAGTATGTAAACCAAGAACTTCCAGATATTCAAGCTAGATTTAGAAAAGGCAGAGGAAACAGGAGTCAAACTGCCAGTATCTCTTGGATCATTAAAAAAAGCAAGAGAGTTCCAGAGAAACATCTACTTCAGCTTTATTGACTACACCAAAACCTTTGACTGTGTGGGTCACAGTAAACTATGGAAAGCTCTTAAAGAGATGGGAATAACCAGACCACCTGACCTACCTCCTGAGAAACCTGTATACAGGTCAAGAAGCAACAGTTAGAACTGGACATGGAAAAACAGACTGGTTCCAAGTAGGAAAAGGAGTATATCAAGGCTGTATATTGTCACCCTGCTTATTTAACTTATATGCAGAGTTCAGTTCAGTTCAGTTCAGTCACTCAGTCGTGTCTGACTCTTTGCAACCCCATGAATCGCAGCACGCCAGGCCTCCCTGTCCATCACCAACTTCTGGACTTTACCCAAACTCATGTCCATCGAGTCGGTGATGCCTTCCAGCCATCTCATCCTCTGTAATCATCTTCTCCTCCTGGCCCAGTGCTCCCAGCATTAGGGTCTTTTCCAATGAGTCAGTTCTTTGCATCAGGTGGCCAAAGTAGTGGAGTTTCAGCTTCAGCATCAGTCCTTCCAATGAACACCCAGGACTGATCTCCTTTAGGATGGACTGGTTGGATCTCCTTGCAGCCCAAGAGACTCTCAAGAGTCTTCTGCAACACCACAGTTCAAAAGCATCAATTCTTCGGCGCTCAGCTTTCTTCACAATCCAACTCTCACATTCATACATGACCACTGGAAAAACCATAGCCTTGATGAGATGGACCTTTGTTGGCAATGTAATGTCTCTGCTTTTTAATATGCTATCTAGGTTGGTCATAACTTTCCTTCAAGGAGTAAGTGTTTTTTAATTTCATGGCTTGAATAATCATCTGCACTGATTTTTGAGCCCAAGAAAATAAAGTCTGACACTGTTTCCACTGTTTCCCCATCTATTTCCCATGAAGTGATGGGACTAGATACCACGTTCTTCATTTTCTGAATGTTGAGCTTTAAGCCAACTTTTTCACTCTCCTCTTTCACTTTCATCAAGAGGCTTTTTAGTTCCTCTTCACTTTTTGACATAAGGGTGGTTTTATCTGCATATCTGAGGGTATTGATATTTCTCCTGGCAATCTTGATTCCAGCTTGTGCTTCTTCCAGCCCAGCATTTCTCATGATGTACTCTGAATAGAAATTAAATAAGCAGGGTGACAATATGCAGTCTTGATGTACTCCTTTTCCTATTTGGAATCAGTCTGTTGTTTCATGTCCAGTTCTAACTGTTGCTTCCTGACTTGCATATAGGTTTCTAAAGAGGCAGGTCAGGTGATTTGGTATTCCCATCTCTTGAAGAATTTTCCACAGTTTATTGTGATCCACACAGTCAAAGATTTTGGCATAGTCAATAAAGCAGAAATAGATGTTTTTCTGGGACTCTCTTGCTTTTTTGATGATCTAGCAGATGTTGGCAATTTGATCTCTGGTTTCTCTGTCTTTTCTAAAGCCAGCTTGAACATCTGGAAGTTCACGGTTCATGTATTGCTGAAGCCTGGCTTGGAGAATTTTGAGCATTACTTTGCTAGTGTGTCAGATGAGTACAATTGTTCGGTAGTTTGAACATTTTTGGGATTGCCTTTCTTTGGGATTGGAATGAAAACTGACCTTTTCTAGTCCTGTGGCCACTGCTGAGCTTTCCAAATTTTCTGGCATATTGAGTGCAGCACTTTCACAGCATAATCTTTTAGGATTTGAAATAGCTCAACTGGAATTCCATCACCTCCACTAGCTTTGTTCCTAGTGATGCTTTCTAAGGCCCACTTGACTTCACATTCCAGGATGTCTGGCTCTAGGTTAGTGATCACACGTAGAGTATACCATGTGAAATGCTGGACTGGATGAAGCAAAAACTAGAATCAAGATTGCCAGGAGAAATATCAATAACCTCAGATACACAGATGACACCACTCTTGAGGCAGAAAGCAAAGAGGAGCTAAAGAGCCTCTTGATGAGAGTGAAAAAGCTGGCTTAAAACTCAACATTCAAAAAACAAAGATCATGGCATCTGGTCCCATCACTTCACAGCAAATAGATGGGAAAGCAATGGAAACAGTGACAGAGTTTATTTCTTGGGCTCAAAAATCACTGAAGATGGTGACTGCAGCCATGAAATTAAAAGATGCTTGCTCCTTGGAAGAAAAGTTATGACAAACCTAGACAGCATATTAAAAAGAAGAGACCTTACTTTGGTGACAAAGGTCTGTATTAGTCAAAGCTACAGTTTCTTCAGTAGTCATGTATGGATGTGAGAGCTGGACCATAAAGAAACCTGAGCACCAAAGAATTAATGCTTTTGAACTGTAGTGTTGGAGAAGACTCTTGAGAGTCCTTGGACTGCAAGGAGATCAAACCAGTTAATCATAGAGGAAATCATGAATATTCATTTGAAGGATTGATGCTGAAGCTGAAACTCCAATACTTTGGCCACCTGATGCTAAGAACTTACTCATTGGAAAAGACCCTGATACTGGGAAAGATTGAAGACAGGAGGAGAAGGGGATGACAGAGGATGCGATGGTTGGATGGCATCACCGACTCAATGGACATGAGTTTGAGCCAGCTCTAGGAGTTGGTGATGGATAGGGAAGCCTGAGGTGTTGCAGTCCATGTGGTTGCAAAGAGCTAGACATGACTGAGTGATTGAACTGAACTGGCTGATGTGGCAAAAGAGACTTTGCAATGTGATTAAGGAATTTGAGATGGAGAGATCATTCTGGGTGATCAGGTGAACTCAGTCTATCACAACAGCTTTATAAATGAAAGCACGAAGGTTAGAGTCAGAGAAGGAGATGTGGTGATGGAAGCAGAGATCAGAGAGAAAGACATTTGAAGGGGCAGCACTGTTGACCTTGAAAATGGAGGAATGGGCTGTGACCAAAGGAATGTGGGCAGCCTCTAGAAGATGGAACAGTTAAGGAAACAGACTGTGCTTTACGGAATTCAGAAGGAATGCACCCTCCAACAACTGACTTAGAGCATTTCTGACTTCTAGAACTGAAGATAATACATTTGTCTTAATTTGTGTGTGGTGGCTCGCTACAGCATCAGCAGGAAACTAACACACCAATCATCCGGAATGTAAATGACACTTTCTGCATCTGCCTTACCAGTCATGGTCCCTCTCGCCCCTCCTCCATCTGGTCTCCTGGCTCCTCTCTTCTCGATGCTGTATTTACTGGTAACTGATAATGGTGACATTCCAAAATCCACTGATCCCTTTTTGGCCCTTTTCTTACTTGACTTTTGGGGGGCATTTGGCAAGAAACTTTTCCTCAGCTGGGTTTTCTATTAGTCGGGCTCCTTGGTTTGCAGTGAGATTACCTCCTTTCTTGTTCATTCTATTAGTAGTAATGAGATACATTAGGCAGCTTCTCACTTGGCTTCCAGTGAGCCCCACCTCCTCAAGTTCACACAACATGGTACGCCTTCTCCTTGAGTGTGGGCTGGAACTAGTGACGGTGTCTGATGAACAGATATGTCTGAAGTGATGGGATGTTCGTTCTAAAAGTAGTTCAAGAAGACAGTGGCTTCCATGTTGTCATAGTCTCTTGCCCTCTTGCTTGCTCTTATTAAGCCAGCTGCCATGAGAAACACTCTACAGAAAGGTCCATTCGGCAAGGAGTTGATGGAGCCCTTTGGCCAACAGTCAGAGAGGAACCGAGGCTCACAGTGCAACCCTGGAGGAAATGGATGCTGCCAGCAAGCACAGAAGTAACCTTGGAATTAGCACCTTCCCCAGTTGAGCCTTGAAATGAAACCACAGCCCTGAATACAATACCTGAGTTTTTGCCTTGTGAGAGAACTTAATACAGGTGCATCCAGCTAAGCTGCAACCAGATTCTTAGCCCCCACACAAGTGTAGGATAATAAACATTTGCTGCTTTAAAAAAGGTGACTTTTTCTCTCTTTAGACACCAATTAATCAAAGGGTCATCTCAGGTGTGTGTAGAGAAATGGTTTAAGTAAAAGGCAAAAGCTGGTTAATTTTAGCAATATATCTGCGTGTGTTGGTGAACATATACCCCAAGTATCTGCGTGTTCTCATTTCAGAATGTCATGCAGCTTTAATTTCTTAGCATGATCTTGAATAATCTTTAGGGTTGCACACACAGGAAGCAATTTATAATGATACAAAATTTAGATCACGTTCATGCACTTAAGTGCTTTATTTTTATTGTTAAAGTCTGTTGGTAAGAGAGTAATAATTGTTGCATACTTAGACTTTTCTAGAGATTTTTACCTCTTTTATTTGATATATTTCTCCTTACTGTTTACATAATTTATAATTCACAAATTGATGATAGCCAAAATCTTAATAATAGTAACTGAAGTACAATGTGTAGAAGGCAGGTCCAAAGTAACATAGGGCCCCAGATTTCTAAACTGAAGCATCTATTGGCTCAATCTTCTAAGAGGCAGATTTTCCTGGACTTTCCCCACCCAGTGCAGTTGATTGGCCACCATGGCCATAGATATTTTTCTTATTTCTGTAAAACAATTAAATCATGTGCAATAAGAGAGTATACTCTATAGAAAATAATCATTTTATCACTGAACTCATAACTACTGTACACAATTCTTAATATGACTGTTTGACTATTGGTCCTCAAATTCTGTCCTCATTCAGGAAAAATACCAATGGCAACCTGTCCATTAATCTTATCTCTCTGGACAGCTACTTACCTCTCTTCACTTCCTTCATTTTTTTTTCTTCATTTGTTTTGATAGATATCAACTCATTTTTCAAATGAGAAAGTACTTGAGAGACTCACTGACTATCAAATAGCATTAATGGCACAGGGAAAAATGGGATAGAGCATCTTGAGTTCTGCTTCAAGGGATTTAAACATTGTTCTTTTCTAGAAATGTGATCTCTTCATACTGGACTTGTGCTTCAGGCTTTCCATAAAGCCTTATTTTAGCACTGAATTATATTATCCAGGGTTCTGGACCAGCTAGGTCAGCTACACATTATTCCTGGCATTCAATTAATGCAGTGTTAATTTAATTAACCATGAACATTTATACTATAATATGCAAAAAAACAAACAGCCATCAGATACACTGAACCTGGCAACATTCCCTCATCTACTATTATGGTAGTTGATTTATTTGAATCACTGAAATTGACTCATTTATTACACAATTATGTTCTTATCTATTCTTCATGTATCCAGCTCTGTTGTGGAAGTCTTTCCATTAGACAAATGAATAGTCTAAATATTATCTTAGACATTAGAATTATAAAGATGACAGGCTAAATTATTCCTTCAAGAAGCTCAGTTCAAAGAGGAAGATGTGTGAAGACTAAATGTATTTTCACATGGTAAGAAGATAAACAGAAGCAGACTCAGAGTGTTACGGGAGAACAAAAGTGTGTAACGGACTTTAGTAAGGGAAGTTACACATGGCACTCTTGAAAAATGGAGCCTGAGTTAATTCTTAAAGGTTATGTGGGATTGGTTCAGGAATAACAAAGGAGAAGCAGCAGGCCTGGCAGTGTGAGAAAGGCATGGCCGGGAACTGGGGCGGGGGATAATTATAAATAGGTAATTTAAACCAGACCATAAAACTCAGGAGTTACAGCAGACAAAGCCAGGGAGACTATGACACCTTGTTTCTTGCCACACTGCAGATGCGGTAATTCTCTTTGGAGTTTTCTCTGACCCTCTAACCTGCCTGAAGAGCTCCTAATTCATACATTCTTTCCAAGTAAGGTTTTCCACACTACAGGGCTCTTACAACAGGAGGTTTATGGATCTTTTCTCCCATTCTATACTGTTCTTTTATTCTTCAGAGGAATGTGGTTTTCCCACCCCAGCTCAGGAGCGTGGCTCTATTTAGGGGGCTTCCCTGGTGGCTCAGTGGCAGAGAATCCACCTGCTAATGCAGGAGACATGGGGTTGATCCCGGGGTCAGGAAGATTCCTTGTAGAAGGAAATGGTGACTCACTCCCATATTCTTGCCTGAGAAATCCCATGGATAGAGAAGCCTGGCAGGCTACAGTCCATGGGGATCACAAGAGTTGGACAGGACTTACTGACTAAAGAATAACAACAACAATTCCTAACTCTTCCATCTAAGACTAATCAAACTGTTCCTATTATTAACTGTTCCTGTGGTAATTGGACCAACTCTACCCTGAATCCAATAAGATGTTATGTCCAACTCCGAAAGATTCAGTTGTGAAAAAAAATGTACATATATACAACATGTGCCCACATGCCCACACATTTTATCCCCTCTCCTTCTCGTTGTTGGACATTCCACAGAAATCTGGTTGCAAACACCATCACTGGAGTGCTATTAATTTTGTGGAGAATTAGAAACAACCTGATGAAAATGAGCACATATACACATACACACAATACAGAGTCAACCATCCATCAGTTCAGTTCAGTTCAGTCACTCAGTCATGTCCGACTACCTGTGACCCCATGGACTGCAGCATGCCAGGCCTCCCTGTCCATCATCAACTCCCAGAGCTTACTCAAACTCATGTCCATAGAGTCAGTGATGCCATCCAACCATCTCATCCTCTGTCATCCCCTTCTCCTCCCGCCTCCAATCTTACCCAACATCAGGGTCTTTTCCAATGAGTCAGTTCTTCAACTTAGGTGGCCAAAGTATTGGAGCTTCAGCTTCAGCATCAGTCCTTACAATGTGCAGTCCGAGGGACTCTCGAGAGTCTTCTCCAACACCACAGTTCAAAAGCATCAATTCTTTGGTGCTCAACTTTCTTTATAGTTCAACTCTCAAATCTATACATGACTACTGGAAAAATAATAGCTTTGACTAGACGGACCTTTGTTGGCAAAGTAATGTCTCTCCTTTTTAATATGCTGTCTAGGTTGGTCATAGCTTTTCTTCCAAGGAGCAAGCATCTTTTAATTTCATGGCTGCAGTCACCATCTGCAGTGATTTTGGAGCCCAAGAAAATAAAGTCTGTCACTGCTTCCACTGTTTCCCCACCATTCATCCATATATATATGTATAAACACACATTCATAGATTACAATAAACTTACATTTATAAACTCATAAATATAGGCTCATAAACTCATTTAATAAAAACATATCAAGTTTTCTGTTACTGTAAAAACATGAAAACTATTCATGATGTATGTTTAGTCAAACAGATTACACTAAAAAACTGCTTTCTCCTAATTTTGCTTCTAAAATGTTTCACACACACACTTACATATACCCAGAGCCAAAGAGTGGAAGGCAGAAGACTGTATCTCAGATTTTTACATGGGCTTTATGAATAACTGTATTAGTAGTATTTTTGTTTTCTTTTCTCTTTGTACTTTTCTTATACTTCACAACTTTTTATGATGAATATACATTACATTTATTTGCCTTACTTTTTAAAAATATTATAAACCTGCAGAAAACTCTAGGGAACAATCTAATGGCCTGATAACCTTAGGGATGTCATCAAGGATGAATCAAGTGAATGACTTGGCCATGGGTTTCAAAAGAAGCATCTTAGAATCCAAGATCTTTTACTTCAAGCCCAGTTGCTTTTCCACATTCTGCTCCTTCCCCTTCCATCATAAAAATCTTATTCTTTTATCAGATCTTTTCTTCCCCTTCATTCTATTAGGCAAGTTCTATGTAGAAGAAGAAGCTTACATTACCATATGTAAAATAGATAGCCAATGGGAATTTGCTGTAGGCTCAGGAAACTCAAATAGGGGCTCTGTGTCAACCTAGAGAGGTGGGATGGGGCGGGAGATGGGAGGGAGCTTCAAGAAGGAGGGGATAGATGTATACCTGTGGCTGATTCATGTTGAGGTTTGACAGAAAACAGCAAAATTCTATAAAGCAATTATCCTTCAATAAAAAGTAAATTAATTTAAAAAAAACTGTTTCAAACTCACCCTCTGGCCATAGATGAGTATCTCCATGCATTTTTATGGCAGAATAATTAGTTCAAGTCTCCTTCACTTCTTAAGCCAAAATTCCAAGGTGCTTCAGAGATTTGCCTAGAAGTTAGGTATTAGAACAGAATAGCTGAACTATAAACAAATCAATATATACATAAAATTATTTTAGACTTTTGTAAAATGTTACTGGGTTTATAAAATGGTGGTATCAATCCAAATAAAATGGAAGGCACTGAAAAATGTTCAATTTGTCCCCACTTTAAAAGGCATGGGTGTACTAATATCATAAATTGAAATAGATTCAATAACTACAATGATATTTGTGCCATTTAACACTGAAGCCAATAACAATTTAGTTTGGCTTTATATTGGAGACCAATACATTCTTGGATCATTTTCCTAAGATTTAGCTGCTTTGGGCTATAAACTTTGGAACTCAGTACAAGTCCTGGAAATGCACTGACAGACGAGAGGAGACCTGCCGCAAAAGGCTGTCAGAGTTGCGATCTTTGTTTTTTTGAATTCAGGTGGATGGAAGCCTCTAGTCTCAGCGTTCTTTGTTTGAAGACTCTGTATTTGCTGCCAGTATCCAATCTTGTCACCATTTTGCCATTCTTAGCTGGGGGCCAGCCCCTTTCTTTCTTAGCACTTCCTCTGTCCTAACATTGCTTCCTTGAATCACTGTGTCCCTCTCTCTTCAAAAATTATCTAAACTTTAGGACTCAAAGGAATGGAGACCATCTAGGGAAAGTTCCCCAGTGTATCTGCAGCTGAGCCCCCTTTAATAAACACACCTGGAGTCCCATTTTTCAACCTGGAAATTCTGCCAGGATGCCCACCTCCCTTTAGGAAAGATTGGTTTTTTCTGACTACTAGAATACAGGGATTTTTTTTTTCTTCCTGTTACAGGATTTCTTCCTAAACCATCTCAGAAATTTTGATATACACCCACCCTCCAAAATGGTATACTGCCAATGCTCATTGAGAATCATTAATATAATACTCTAATTTTATGTATTTTTAAAAATGGTCCAAAGTTAGTACTTTGCCCAAGATTAAATGAATACTTATGATGGGTACAGTTTTTTTATTCCCACACTGGACCTCTGAAATAGAGCTGGGTCCAGAACTCAGACCTCTTTGCTTCTAGTTGAATTTCTCCAAGCATCCCTTGACCACTGCTTCCAACTTTTAAATTCTAATCACTCCCCAAAGCTGCAATCCCACTAAGGAGACCATCAAATAGTAACTCCAGAACTCAATTTAGTCCTTAAAATGGGTTTCAAATAGAAATGTCAATAATATGAAATGCCCCCGTGACTGGAAGACATCAGGACCATCCCCTATTGGCCCCTGCTGTGTCCTATTCACCTGTAATTAGATTCCATTAAGTTCAGCACTTATATATCTCTTGTGTTGGGTTAGTTTCTGAAAGTATAGGAGCTAGCTTAAAAGTATTATTTGAAAAATATTTTCCAACCACTACTGATTTCTTTTTTCTTTTTTTGACAAAGAAAATAAAGCCATTTTTTCTCTCTCTACTTTCCAAATTCTGGTAACATTGGTGGACACAGTAGGCTATAGTAGGTCAAGCAGTGAAACAGTTTTATTTAGTCTCAGCTCTGGCCTGTCTCCTTCTTCCTAGAATGAAGGAGCTTAGGCAACTCATCACAAAGGTCCTTATGAACCCTAATGTTCCATGATGCTCTTTAATCCAAATTCAACAAGGTCAAATTAATTCTTTTTGGAATCAATCATCTTGTAAAATGTTGTCAGGGAGCCAGTATGTTAAGAAAACAATATGCCCTTTGATCTAAACTCTTGCCATTTTCCTGAAATAAGTCCCTATTAACCATAATTATAAAATGACTCATGAAAACTACGTTTGTATGAAGAGTCAATACATAACACCCACACGTGGAGTAAATCTTTCATTCATGTGAAGAGCATGTTGCATAGGTGTGATATAAATTATATAACTCTTTCTAGAGGAGATTCCACTCTATCCTGACTCTTCTCATTTAGCCAAAGTTTACCAAAGGAATGTCTTACAGCCAAGCTCATTTTATAGACAAATAAAAAGAAATTTTTACCCAGGCTCCCATGAGGGCTAAGGATTCTAGTTGACAAAACTTTCTATATAGTACTTTATCTTCCCACCACCTCCACACTAGGCAGCTCATTTCACTAACAAAGATGATGTACTGAGTGAAGACCATGATCCATATGGTGAACCAGAATCTCTTCAAAATGACTAGTTTGTATCATGCTAATTACCTTCTCAAAACTGAGGAGAGATAAAACATCTTGACATCCATTTAAGTGAAAAATATGGTCCCTAACTGTGGTAGGCGGCCTTTAAGATAGAGACCAAAGACTTTTGCCCCTTGGTATGCATACTCTCGTGTAATCCCCACCCCTTGTGTGTGAGTTGGACCTCTTGACTCACTTACAGAGAGGACACAGGAAGGCAGAAGCCACAGCCCTTTTGCAACCTAATTTTGGAACTGACATTCTATCATAAGTTACAAAAGGGCTGTGGCTTCTGCCTCCCTGCGTCTTCTCTCCCCTCTACTTTCCTCTGTCTCTCTTTCTCCTTCTGTCCTGGAGCCCTAATTCTTGGCAAGCAGGCTATCATTTTGTCAGACCTGACAGTGAGGCCCATGTGTCAAGGAGTTGCTATCTCTAGCCAACATTAACGAGGACCTCTGCCCTGCTGACAGCTGTGTGAGCCATCTCACCCCAGGCTGGGTCTGGACTTGACAGCAGCCCCAGAGAGCACCTTGACTATTGCCCATGAGAGACTCTGAGCCAGGGGCACTGAGTTAACTTGTAACTGGATTTCTGCCCCATGGCAGAAAGATAACAAACACTTTCAGGATGTTAATTTGGGGGTAAATTGTTATGCATCAATAGATAACTAAATCTCTACCATGGTCATAGGCGTGACTGTTGTAGCCATGTGTTCTGGGAAACAAACTCACTCAGAAAGACAATGCAGATAGTGGAATGCAGTTTATTACACCAGCGGGCCCAAGGCAGAGTCTCCTCTTAGCCAAGGACCCTGGCCAGTTTTTCTGGAAACCCTGATATGTGCCCAAATCCACCTCCCCAAATTCCCTGAAACTAGTCTGAGAAAAGGAAAAGAAAGACAACAATCAAAGTTAACCCATGGTTCATATGCCTTAAGCCTAGTTAGTTAACGGTGGACAATTATCAATAGGCCTGTGGTCCCATCCCAATAAGCATAATAGAATGTATGATTCTATTCAGTTACACAGATAATTAGGGTACTCTTTTAGGCAACAGAGAGTCTAGGTATGAGCCCTGGGGACCCGGTTTTCCAGTTGGTATGTGATTTCCATAGATAGTGGGTATATAGCTCAAAGTCCACAGTCCAGCCCAAGATGGAGTCCTGCTTTCAAGATGGAGCCTGTTCTGTCTGTTTCCTCCTTCATTCCCTCCTCTTGATGCTCTTTACTCATTGTATGAGCATCATTCATAGGGATATATTGCACCCTGACTCTCCGACCTTCAATTTGGGATAACATCATCAAGCTTTGGGTTACAAAATTCACAATACATTGTAAAATAAAGGGTCCACAAAGCAGAACTATCAAGGCAACTGAGTGAAGTGAGTGAAGTTGCTCAGTCACGTCTGACTCTTTGCAACCCCAACGTTCAAGGAGTGGCGGCTGCGTGGGCTCAGGAGGACCGAGAGGAGCTACTCCACGTTCAAGGTCAGGAGGGGTGGCCGTGAGGAGATACCCCTCGTCCAAGGTAAGAGAAACCCAAGTGAGACAGTAGGTGTTTCCCTGCAGTCAATCAATGAGTAAATATTTACTACCTACTAAGTATCACACACTAAGTGGGGTGTTACCCCACTTCTGAGGTAAGAGAAACCCAAATAAGATGGTAGGTGTTGCGAGAGGGCATCAGAGGGCAGACACACTAAAACCATAATCACAGAAAACTAGCCAATCTGATCACAGGACCACAGTCATGTCTAACTCAATGAAACAAAGCCATGCCGTGTGGGGCCACCCAAGATGGTAGGGTCATGGTGGAGAGTTCTGACAGAATGTGGTCCACTGGAGAAGGGAATGGCAAACCGCTTCAGTATTCTTGCCTTGAGAAGCCCATGAACAGTATGAGAAGGCAAAATGATAGGATACTGAAAGAGGAACTCCCCAGGTCGGTAGGTACCCAATATGTTACTGGAGATCAGAGGAGAAATAACTCCAGAAAGAATGAAGGGATGGAGCCAAAGCAAAAACAACACCCAGTTGTGGATGGGACTGGTGATAGAAGCAAGGTCCGATGCTGTAAAGAGCACTATTGCATAGGAACCTGGAATTTAGGCCCATGATCAAGGTAAATTGAAAGTGGTCAAACAGGAGATGGCAAGAGTGGACATTGATTATTTGGCTTTGGTGAACTAAAATGGACTGGAATGGGTGAATTTAATTCAAATGACCATTACATCTACTACTGTGGGCAGGAATCTCTTAGAAGAAATGGACTATCCATCATGATCAACAAAAAAGTCCAAAATGCAGTTCTTGGATGCAATCTCAAAAATGACAGAGTGATCTCTGTTCATTTCCAAGGCAAACCATTCAATATCACGGTAATCCAAGTCTATGTCCCAACCAGTAACACTGAAGAAGTTGAAGTTGAACGGTTCTATGAAGACCTACAAGACATTTTAGAACTAACACCCAGTAAAGATGTCCTTTTCTTTATAGGAGACTGGAATGCAAAAGTAGGAAATCAAGAAACACCTGGAGTAACAGGAAAATTTGGCCTTGGAGTATGGAATGAAGCAGGGCAAAGGCTAATAGAGTTTTGCCAAGAGAACACACTGGTCATAGCAAACACCCTCTTCCAACAACACGAGAAGACTCTACACATGGACATCACCAGATGGTCAACACCGAAATCAGACTGATTACATTCTTTGCAGCTAAAGATGGAGAAGCTCTATTCAGTCAGAAAAAAGAAGACCGGGAGCTGACTGTGGCTCAGATCATGAACTCCTTATTGCCAAGTTCAGATTTAAATTGAAGAAAGTAGGGAAAACTATTAGACCATTCAGGTACGACCTAATCAAATCCCTTATGAGTATACAGTGGAAGTGAGAAATAGATTTAAGGGACTAGATCTGATAGACAGAGTGCCTGATGAACTATGGACAGAGGTTCATGACATTGTACAGGAGACAGGGATCAAGACCATCCCCATGGTAAAGAAATACAAAAGGGCAAAATGGCTGTCTGAGGAGGCCTTACAAATAGTTGTGAAAAGAAGAGAAGTGAAAAGCAAAGGATAAAAGGAAAGATATTCTCATTTGAAAGCATAGTTTCAAAGAATAGCAAGGAGAGATAAAAAAAGTCTTCCTCCATGATCAATCCAAAGAAATAGAGGAAAAAAACAGAATGGGAAAGACTAGAGATCTCTTCAAGAAAACTAGAGATACCAAGGGAACATTCCATGCAAAGATGGGTTCAATAAAGGACAGAATTGTATGGACCTAACAGAAGCAGAAAATATTAAGAAGAGGTGGCAAGAGTACACAGAAGAACTGTACAAAAAAGATCTTCAAGACCCAGATAATCACGGCGGTGTGATCACTCACCTAGAGCCAGACATCCTGGAATATGAAGTCAAGTGGGCCTTAGAAAGCATCACTAGGAACAAAGCTAGTGGAGGTGATGGAATTCCAGTTGAGCTATTTCAAATCCTAAAAGATTATGCTGTGAAAGTGCTGCACTCAATATGCCAGAAAATTTGGAAAACTCAGCAGTGGCCACAGGACTGGAAAAGGTCAGTTTTTATTCCAATCCCAAAGAAAGGCAATCCCAAAGAATGCTCAAATTACTGCACAATTGCACTCATCTCACACGCTAGTAAAGTAAGGCTCAAAATTCTGCAAGCGAGGCTTCAGCAATATGTGACCCATGAACTTTCAGATGTTCAAGCTGGTTTTAGAAAAGGCAGAGGAATCAGAGATCAAATTGCCAATATCCGCTGGATCATCGAAAAAGCAAGAGAGTTCCAGAAACTCTATTTCTCTATTTCTGCTTTATTGACTATGCCAAAGCCTTCGATTGTGTGGATCACAGTAAACTGTGGAAAATTCTGAAAGAGATGGGAATACCAGACCTTCTGAACTGCCTCTTGAGAAACCTATATGCAGGTCAGGAAGCAACAGTTAGAACTGGACATGGAACAACAGACTGATTCCAAATAGGAAAAGGAGTATGTCAAAGCTGTATATTGTCACCCTGGTTGTTTAACTTATTTTCAGAGTACATCATGAGAAATGCTGGGCTGGAAGAAGCACAAGCTGGAATCAAGATTGCCGGGAGAAATATCAATAACCTCAGATATGCAGAGGACACCATCCTTATGGCAGAGAGTGAAGAGGAACTAAAAAGCCTCTTGATGAAAGTGAAGGAGAAGAGTGAAAAATTTGACTTAAAGCTCAACATTCAGAAAATGAAGATCATGGCATCTTGTCCCATTACTTCATGGGAAATAGATGGGGAAACAGTGGAAACAGTGTCAGACTTTATTTTTGGGGGCTCCAAAATCACTGCAGATGGTGACTGAAGCCATGAAATTAAAGACGCTTACCCCTTGGAAGGAAAGTTATGACCAACCTAGATAGCATATTAAAAAGCAGGGACATTACATTGCCAACAAACGTCCATCTAGTGAAGGCTATGGTTTTTCCAGTGGTCATATGGATGTAAGAGTTGGACTGCGAAGAAAGCTGAGTGCCGAAAAATTGATACTTTTGAACTGTGGTGTTGGAGACGACTCTTGATAGTCCCTTGGGCTGCAAGGAGATCCAACCAGTCCACCCTAAAGGAGATTAGTCCTGGGTGTTCATTGGAAGGACTGATGCTGAAGCTGAAACTCTCATATTTTGGCCACCTCATGCAAAGAGTTGACTCATTGGAAAAGACCCTGATCATGGGAAGGATTGGGGGAAGGAGGAGAAAATGATGACAGAGGATGAGATGGTTGGACGGCATCACCGACTTGATGGACATGCGTTTGGGTAAAGTCCGGGAGTTGGTGATGGACAGGTAGGACTGGCGTGCTGTGATTCATGGGGTCGCAAAGAATTGGACACGACTGAGCAACTGAACTGAACTGATATGGACCCTTCCAATGTGGGGCCAAGGAGTCGAGTTTCAGTCCTTCACCACACCTGATCCCCGGGCACAAATTCGTGAATCTCTTCCCCAAGGGGGAATGGAACCTTGTCTTGTACAAACTTAGTTGCCTGATTTATTACCTTACCCGGTTGTTCCATATGCTGTGAAGTCTCATCTCCCATTACCTGAGGCAAGTTTGTTGACACCTCTTTTATTATGGGAGGGGGCCTCCCATACACTATTTCGTACAGAGAAGGGCCATGAGACCCTGGGGTCATCCTGAGTCTGAGCAGAGCCGTCGGAATCAAGTCCACCCAGGGATAGTCAGTCTCTGTGGTCCACTTGGAGAGTCTCTTTAAGTGTCCGGTTGGTTCCTTCCACCGCTCCAGAACTCTGGGGCCTATATGCTGTATGTAATTTCTACTTGATGTTTAAAGTTTTGCTTACTTGTTATACTAAATCAGCTACGAAAGCTGGGCCATGTCTGACCCAATGCTGGTAGGAAATCCAGCTGGGAACTATCTCCCTAAGCAGACCCCAGGCTACTTTTGATGCTTTTTCAGTCTGGGTAGAAAAAGCTTCTGCTCATCCCAAGAATGTTCACACTGTGACCAGCAGGTAATGGTAATGTCAGTAAGGTTTCATTTCAGTGAAGTCCATTTCCAGGTGTTCAAAGGGCAGTGTACCTTTTACCTGAATCCCTGGAGGTTTTTGTCTGTACTGAGAGGCAGCACTAACCTGTGAGCAGGCAGTGCAGTTCTGAGGTTTTGTTCTGCATAGGGAAGAGAGGCGGGGAACCAAGAAATATTTTCAAATTAGCTCTTCCAGTTTATCATGGCCTAGATCGGCCACTTGGTGTGTTTGGCTTACCAGAATGGGTGCCAGTCCCTCCGGTACCAATAATTTGCCACTTGGTGATTCCCACCATCCCTTTTCAGTCTTGATGGCCCCTTCTGCTTTGGCTAGTTGGTTTTGGGCTTCAGTGCATTTTGGAGTCTAGCATTAGCTCAGTTAGCTCCACTAATACGAGCACTTTAATAGGGGCTTCACTTGTCACCCCCAAGCCCTCAGCTGCTTGTTTAGCGGTCTTATCTGCCAGTCTGTTCCCTGAGCCCAGGGGGTATCTCTTTTTGATGCCCTCAGCAGTGAATGACTGCAACCCTTTCTGGTTCCCAGGCAGCATCTATCAGGGTCTTAATTTCTTCCTTATTTTTAATATCTTTTTCACCAGCTGTCAAAGGCCTCTCTCCTTATACAGAGGCCTATAGTGTGGCAAAAGCATATATACCTGGAGTCTGTGTAAATGTTTGTCTTCTTACCTTTTGACAGCTGGAGGGCCTGGATTAGAGCATATAGTTCAGCCTGTTGGGCGGACCAGTGTGATGGCAGAGAGCTAGCCTCAGCGATGGTTTCTTCCATGACCACTGCACATCGCAACAGTCGTTGCTCTCGTTTCACCAGGCTGGGGCCATTGGTGTTCAGGACCAAATCTAGGTCCGGGCTTGGCTGGTCTCTCAAGTCAGGTCTGCTGGCATATTTCCTGGCAATCATGTGAGGGTCCACCTTCTCCCACAAGAAAGAGAGTGGCCAGATTCAGGGCCTGACAAGGCTCAGTAGTAACATGGGGGTTCTCACATAACAGTCCCTGGCAGTGAGTAATCCGGAATGTTGACAGCCATTTATGGGGGTCCCCTCGCAGGAGAGTATTGACCTCATGTGGGACTTTTATGAACAAATCTTGGCCCAAAGTCAGCTTGATTGCCTCCTGGACCAGTAAGGCAACTGCAGCCACTGCCCGTAAGCATCCCAGTCACCCAGTGGCAAGATTGTCCAGCTGATTCGAGAGATACGTCACCGGTCTTTCCCTCGTCCCTATAGTCTGGGACAACACTCCCATAGCCGCCTTGTCCTTTTCAGTCACATAAAGAGTAAATGGCTTAGCAAGGTCTGGCAGGCCCAAGGCAGGTGCTGAGGTACTTGTACCGGGTTTGAATTCTATTACCAGTGGGACTTGTTTTGCAAGCCTGGGGTGGTGGGACACCTTGTCTTCCGCCCAGACCTCAGAGAACTGTTGAGTTAACTCTCTCTCTCTTGACTATTTAGCCTGTCCAGTTTCCCTTCCGGGAGATTGTGCAGCCTCCATTCATCTTGAGGGTTTACTGAGAGGAAGAGTAAATAGTGGTTGAACCCACTTGAACAGTGGGTCTTTCATGGGGGGAAAGGTCACTTGTGCCCCCAATTTAGACAGCAAGTCTCTTCCTAACAAAGGTACTGGGCATTCAGGCATGTATAAAAAGTCATGAGTCACTTGGTGTCCCCCCATCTGACATTTTCGGGGTAGGCTTGAGACACAAAGGCTGCATATATCACCATCTGAGACCCAGCAGCCTCTGGATCTATTGGCGTATAAAGTCTACAGGCCTCACACAGTCTTTCATAGAACTCAGAGGGTGATTTGCTTTCCCTTTGAATGACTTTGGGGGCGGTTTGCCATACTCATAGCTTTGGGGGCCCCCTTGAGGCCTTGTAAGATACCCGCCTGATGTCTCTCCAGGTGGCCCCTCCCTTCCTCTGGGTCACAGTCCCACCTGGGCCTCTCACCGGGGGTGGCTGGTTCTCCCACCGCCGCGGGTTTGCAGTGCCCTCAGTGCCATTTCTCTGAACCATTCTCTGGCCTCAGTTAGGACCCTGTGTCTCTCCTCAGTGCTTAAAATGGGGACTAGCAGTTGGATTATGTCACCCCATGTAGGGTGGTGGGTTCGAACAATAGTCTCCATTGGCCTAATCATGGCTGTGATTTCCCCAAGTATGGTGGAGCGTGTCTCTGCCAGTTTAATATATCCGTAGAGGAAAATGGCTGGTAATAATCGGCTATGGGGGGCTGATGGCAGTACCCACGTGCGTCCTGACCCGGAGGCTGCTGTAGCTCTCTGAGGGGCGTCTGTAGTGGGGTTCTTTCCCCCTGTTCCTTGGTGGAGCGCAGCCTCTGTCTAACTGCTGTGTTTTCTTCCCCCTTCCCATCAGTACTCACCGAGAGAGGTGGATACCATCCAGAGGTCCAGCTGAGGTGGAATTCTGGGGGTGTTGACCAGAGGTCTCCATTGCTGGGATTGGAGCCTACTGAAACGGCGGCTCTACAAACTCCGGGAGAGCTGGCGGAAGAGCGGCGGCTGCTGCAGGAACTTCACCCGGCCCTGGATCGGGGACCAAGGCGGCCTCCAGTCCTGGCGGAGCACCGGGAGGCAGGCGCCTCATTATCCAGTATGGGGGAGAGGTCGGTCATCCCCGTCCAAACCCTGTAGAATTTACTTTTTTATCATCAGTCAATTTCTGTGTCATTAATATTTTCCCCTTTCCCTTCTGGATACAGAACCTTGTAGGAGGGTCTCGAGCTAACCCTAGCCATGAGTCAATATACGGATATTGATCCAGGTGTCCTGGCTCTCCTGTGCCTACTGTGCAGACTGCTCCCACTGGTTTTAAATTCATGGTGCTCTCTGGTGGCCATCCTATTCCCATAGGGGGCCATTCGACCTCACAGAGCATGCGGAGGTGGTTAGGCTTCATCTTCACCCCATAGTCTCCTCCAAATCTCTTCTTTAAATTTTTAATCATGCACTCCAATACAGTTGCCTTAGATTCACTTCCCCCATCTTGCTTACCTTCTCAGACCTTCTTCTACTTCTCCTTTTCATTCTGTCTATGAAGTTCTCAGTACCCTATGTGCCTCTGATATTTCCTCTCAATGTCACTTAAATTGCCATTCTGCCTCCTTCCTAATTGGGGTGAAAAGAGCCTTACCTGCCAGATCCCAGAGGGAGAAGGGGGATCAGCGTGTCTTCACCTACTGGTCAGCACAGCCAAACCAGAACATCATATGGTCCAAGACTGTTTCTCCCTTAAAGTCCATTCTGCCTTGGTGGGCTTGATCAGGTGCGGATGAAAATACAGATGGGCTAAATATCCCATATCCCAGGCTGTCTCCAGAAAAGCCAATTCATACTCACATATGTATCCCCTTCCTTCTAGCCTGACAATCCCGAGGGGGTCAAGAATTTCATAGCAGACGGGACACCTCCTTGGGGAGGGCAGAATACGAGCATACAAGGACAAAGTTTCTTCTCCTAAAAATCCCCTGGCGATCGCATGGTAATAGTTTTCCCCAAGATGGTGTGGACACACCTCCTAAATGAACTTCACAAATTCCCTTCCTAAGCCCTAGCACACTCATCGACCTGTGTACCAAGCAATCATTGCCACCTGCCTATTCCAGGCTCCTGTGGGTCTGTGCCCCTTCTAGTCCCTCCCAGAGGGGTGATCAGGCCCCTTCTTCCACCCTGCCGGGTGGGTTCCTCCTCACCTGAGCACTCAGTTCCCCTGCGGCCATCCACTACTTGCTAACGTGAAAGGTCCAGGCATTGAGAAGCAGAATCCTTCCAGAAGAGCGAGGCGCCTTCCCCCCTCTAGAAGATTTGAGTTGCAAGGTCTCAGAGTAGTCCCAAATGGGACTTGTCTCCTCAAAGTGAGGAGTTTCCCGGATGATGCACCAAATGTTGAGGCCACGCGTTCTGGGGAACAAACTCACTCAGAAGGACAATGCACATAGTGGAATGCAGTTTATTACACCAGCGGGCCCAAGGCAGAGTCTCCTCTTAGCCAAGGACCCTGACCAGTTTTTCTGAAAACCCTATATACCCTAAGTGTATGTGCCCAAATGCACCTCCCCAAATTCCCTGAAACTAGTCTGAACAAAGGAAAAGAAAGATACAATCAAAGTTAACCCGTGATTCATATGCCTTAAGCCTAGGTAGTTAACAGTGGACAATTATCAATAGGCCTGTGGTCATACCCCAATAAGCATAATAGAATTTATGATTCTATTTGGTTGCACAGATAATTAGGGTATTCTTTTAGGCAACAGAGAGTCTAGGTATGAGCCCTGGGGCTCTTCCTTCCGGGGGCCTGGTTTTCCAGTTGGTATGTCGTTTCCATAGATATTGGGCATATATCGCTCCAGCCCAACATGGAGTCCTGCTTTCAAGATGGAGCCTGTTCTGTCTGTTTCCTTGACAGCAGCCCCAGAGAGCACCTTGGCTATTGCCCATGAAAAACTGAGCCAGGGGCACCCAGCTAAGTTGTAACTGGATTTCTGCCCCATGGCAGAAAGATAACAAACACTTTCAGGATGTTAATTTGGGGGTAAATTGTTATGCATCAATAGATAACTAAATCTCTACCATGGTCATAGGCATGATCACACAATTTGATGAGGAATGGCTGTGGTCTAGGAGTCCCCTTGGTCTAAGAGGAACACTTACTGCCTGCTCTCAGACTTTCTGTCTTCTTTCTGGCAACAGTGGAGCTTCAGGAATGGTTCATGGTGTCCCAGTGTATCCCTTCCATCAGAGCATCCTGGCATCATCTGCCAGCAAAGAGCTGGCCAGCTCATAGTCAGCTATGGTAACAGAAATCCCATCTCAAGTATTTTCACTTCCTCAAACTCATGTTCAAGCAGAGCTTCTGAAATTCCTTTTTGGCAAGTGTTTCTCCTACTGCTTCTTTAGTCAAATAATCACATTTTGAAACCCTTTGCCCTGGGATATCCATGCATGCCAGCCACCTAGCTTGCTTCTCTGGAGCCAGTGCCCGCCTAATAGCTGAAATATTTGCCTGGTTCCTTTACTTTGTTCCTGGTCTCTTACACAGTATCCACATTAAAAAAAAAAAAAAAAAAAGTACAGCTTATTTTGCCACTGGTCAGCATTTCAAGAACAAAGAAATACCACTTTTCTTATAAATTTTTTACAGAAGAAAAGGAAAGTGATAAAATGATTTGGGGGGAATGCAAAGCCACACAGACCATGGAGGGGCAAACTCCACTTGTTTAGTGCATAGTCCAAAAAAAAACCAAAAACAAAAAAAAAAACAAAAAACCACACACACACAGAATTAGGGCTCTGGAAGAATTTAAAGAAACCTTTGACCATTTTATCAGGATGATGAGTGGCCCTCAACTTTCTAAACTATGGAAATTGTCTTCTGGAAAGAAGAGCTTGTATTACAGTGCCCAGTAAGCCACTACATTCATTTATATATTTATAAATGACTTACACTCATCTATTCCTACGTGTGGACAGGTATCAGAAGTAAAAGCTTTTAAGAGCAGTTTCTAAGATTCAGTATTTAAGAGGGAGGATTTGGACTCAGAAGAGCAGGGAAAAACAACCTCCCTGCAGTGAAGATGTGACTTTTAATGCTGAAAACTTACAGGGGGAGAGGGTTGGAGAAATGCCATGCTCATTCTCTTGACCCAACCTGGGCTGATGCTAACTCAAAATGGTTACATTCCATATTTGATGCTGTTTGGATTAAAGAAGCATGTTTTCCATTTTCTTCAGTTTCTTCTGGCCTAAACTACAGAACCCTGTAATGCCATAGTAGGATTCAAGCCGTGAGAGTAACTCACATGGTATTGCTCTTGGTGCGGTGATCTGACTTTGACAGCAGTTAAGTTCCTAAGAGGCTGAACTAGACCTGAGAAAAATCAGGTAACCCACCCCCACAGGCACTAACTGATTAACGCAGGCTCCCCAGTATGTAGATTTGTCTGTATATTAAGACATAGTCTTGGGAAAGAATTAGGAACTTAAGACAAGTCAAGTTATATTTGGTGAACCTACCATATCTAAAATTAGTATAAATTTATACAAATTTTCTAGTCTCTTAGCAGAATCCTGATAATGGATTATCAGGAATCAGATCATTTGTTCTTGCCCATTCTGCCCTCCTCAGTTTGAGGAGAGGCCACGGGAAAGACTATATGAGAAAAGACAGGCCCCTGTGGCCATGCGAGGCAGGTGGCCCTGCATGCATTTCATAGGAAAGGAAATAAGCCAAGAATGGATCATACATTCAGCTATTCTCACTATCAATCTTTCTTCTGGTGTATTATTGGTTCTTCCAAAGGAGAGTCATTTACAATCTTCTATCAAGTAAAATTTGACGTAAATGACTAGTTGAAATGAAATCAACCTGATAGCCCAGACCCTGAACTACTAAGGAATGGAAAGGAGTACTTTGGCTGTGCTTCTTGAAGCATGCCACCCTGGGTTTCCTAATATCAAAGCTGATGCATAAAAGTGAAAATCATGAATAATTTTCTAATTTCTTTTACTTTATTGGCTGCATCATGTGGCATGCAGAATCTTCATAACACAATGGGTTGTACTGAAGATTAATATCAAAAGTGCCTGGAGAGCCAAAAAGCATTCCATTATGAAAATGAAATTTGCTCAGTCACATTGGACTCTTTGTGACTCTACATTATTATTTTGTTGTTGTTGCTTGAAAAATGATCATTTTACACACTGTGAAGTAACAACACACCTCCCCATTAATGTCTAAGAGTGACCTACATGAGTAACAACAAGACAGGGGTGGACTGGTGCTTCTAATTCTTACCTATTACAGAGATTTTCCCATTTAGTTCTATTTTCAGAGTCAGTTTGATTTACATCCAGGCACCTCCAGGATTTGCTTGGATATAAATCAGTGGCTCAGAAATGCTCCTGCAACACTCCACCCTCACAAGTATTCTGCATCTCTTTCTTGATGCCTAATAGAAATCCCCAGCAATGTCTTTCATTCCCTAGTAAGCACTTTGCTTCAAAAGCTATTGCCCCAAAAACTATTGCATGATGAGATCATGCAATGACCTAAATCCAGTAGAAGTCAGGAAGGGCTGATGGGCTGATGGCTACTGCTTCCTGAGAGGGGGCACTGGCAGCGTGTGTTGGCAGTGGCAGGAAGAACAGGACGCCAGTGGCCTGAAGGGTCACTCTTGTGCAGGAGTGAGGGTCCGTTCAGGCTGATGGGAAACTTATGGCTATGTTACCCAAGAATGTCAAGCTTTAGTAAAACCAGAATTTAACACCAGATCTTCTCTCAGAGGTACTAACATGTTTCCATCTCGACGTTTAAGACCACAAAGAAGATGAATTCCAAGTATGTTCTATTCAGTTTTGTGACTGTAAAGTAAATTTGATCCAGAAGACTTATAACTAAGATTCTGATCATGCAGAATTTTTCAGCAAATACTAAAGGACCATAAAAGCAAATATTAAATTCAGGGAGGTAAAATTTGGCCAGTAAAAATAGACTTTTTTACCCCAGTTGACTCAGTATTTAAGAATACATATCAGAGAGGTTCAGAAGATCTTCACTTGTACACACAGTTAATCTGGATTCAAGTGGGGGAGAAATCATTGACTTTTGCCCTGCATGGAGCCCTAGAAGTTAACTGCAGTGGCAAAGACCATGGAGGTTTGAGATAAGCCCTCCCCTGGCCAGAGACAAAAATTCAGACCTAAGATTGCATCTAACTTTCTCTCCAGCAAATCCTGCATGATGGAAACTTTGAGTGAAGACATTAACAAAGGCCACAGGACTGAGATAATCCCTTTCCACCTGTGAAAGCGCGTCTGCTCCTGTGTCTGTCAATTTGGGGTGGTTGCCCAGGCTGTGACTGTGGGGACACAGCCATGGGAGGATTAGTCTGAGTTGCCAGGCAGACCAGATAATTCCCTCTTTAACAGCTTGAGGCCCAGGAACCATTTCCTATTGGACGCAAAGCTCTTCAGGGAGGAACCAAACCTTTGGTCTCCCAGGAGGTCTCAGCATCTCTCGTGGCTCGTCCTTGTCCTGGGACGTTAGGAGTTGTTGTTGTTTGTGGAAGATTTCCATTGTGACTGCGCTCTGCACACCCCCAGCACAGCCAGCTGGGGAGGAAGAGGCTCAATTTTCAAGCCCTTCCGCCACTCCCTTTGAAACAGGACTGGTTTGAAAGGGCCTGAGGATTTACTTCCTGGCTGGGACTTCAAAGCATAGAGGAATGCTTGATGTAGTGCTCCAAGACTTACAGGTCTATTTTATTGTTATAAAACAAGGGCAAGTCGGCCACATGTTTATAAACATCCCATGGCAACAAACTCACCGGTATGAGGGTGTAGCAGGAGCTACGCCTGCACAAGAGGTGGAAGTGGGGAGTGGGTTTAGCCTCAGGGTTCCAAGCCCAAGCTGGGCAGACTCAATCCCGCTGAGGAAGTGTTTCTGGGGCACCTGAGAGCACCCTTTCCTCAATGCTGGAGCAGAGTGCATTTGTTTCCTAGGAAAGGGTAGCTGGCTGCAAGACTGTGTGCCATGTTGACACATTCTGAACATGTAAGACAAACGTGGGATTCAGAAGGCTGCTGGGGGCAAGGAGGGGGGGGGGGAAGGTCAGCGTCACTGCTAATGGGACCAAAGCTCAGACCGTCATCGGCCCACCAAGTGGTCACAGTGCACAGCAGGATTCGAGGGTGCATGCCTGCAGGTCCCAGCCCCAGAAAGAGCTGGCTCAGCGCATTTGTTTAAAATAAGTGCTTCATTTTCTGTTTTCTTCATCTGGGAAGTGGAACACATTAAGTATAATGAGCAGCAGAAGAGGTAAAGGGCAATCAGAAGTCATAGAATGGAAAAGCAGGAAAAAAAATAGAAAGGTAAAATAGCGAGAAAATAAGCCAAGGTGGTCTTGGTTTAAATGCCCGGAGCATGGCTTCAAGCAAGGTCTCAAGTGCAGTTGATATTTGAGGCCAGACCCTCCAGGAAAAGGGAAGGGAAGGAAGCAGGAAGAGGGACTGGACTGGGCTGAGATGGAGTTCAGCCTCAGCCAGATCCTTGGGAGCACTGCAGCGTGCCCTGAAGAGAGGAAGAAGGACCAGCTCTTTACACTCCGGGTGGCTCAGTCCTAAGTGGAATTTCCTGGGTGGCAGAGGGGCAAGGAGGTCACACCCTTCAGGCTGATGGTTCCTGCTGGGGGCAGTTTTCTGGAGGAGCACAGCCAGTACCCCCAGAAGCTGGCAGACAGGTATACAAGCCAGGAAAGAGATCTGGGAGGATGACAAGAGCATCCTCTCCTGGGCCTTAGCAGGGACACACAGAGGTTATTCACATTGCCAGGAAGAGCCTATTCATCTCTCATTCTTTTTATTTAACCCTATGTGAGATGGATTCATGTGGGCTAGAACAATGGATTTTAAAACATTGGTCCCTTGGAAGACTGTCTCTGAATTTCCCAAAGAGCTTTTTCGAGAAATACAGATGGCCAAGCCCTGTCCTCATGTACTGTGATTCAGGACATTTGTGATGGAGTTGGGCAGTCTGCATTAAAAAATTTCCCCTTCCCTGGTAATTCTACCTCTAAGTATATACCCAGAGCAAACGTCCCACATTGTCACAGGGAGACAGGCTCAAGGAAGCTTGTTGAAGCACTGCTTGTGATAGTGAGAAATGGAACACCCAGAGTCCACTCATGGGGAAAGAGTGCAATGAATTATGATGTAGTCATTCCATAGAGTACTATGTGCTGTGTGCTAAGTTGCTTTAGTTGTGGGTCCAACTCTTTGTGACCCCATGGACTGTAGCCCACCAGGCTTATCCATCCATGGGGATTCTCCAGGCAAGAATACAGGAGTGGGTTGCCATTTCCTCCTCCATAGAATACTTTATATTAGTTAATATGAGTAAGTATCTCAATGTAGAACCACACTGATAAATATAGAAAATCTAAAGTGGAATGAAAACAGCAAGATGTAACACAATGAACAATACAGTGGATGTAGATAAAAATTATAAATATAGACATGAAACATTATTATGTATTCACATATATATGTATATATGTAAAAATATTTCCACTATTTCTATACAATTGTATTTAATTTTTTAAATACCTTAAAAAGACTCTAACAAAATGCAAATAATCATCACCTGAAATGTAATCTTATCAGATAGGTTTTCTGTTTTTACTTATATAGGATGGTCCTTTTCCCCATTACTGTTCTCTCCTAAACTTGCTTTGTTGCATGTGTGTGTGTATACATATATGTAGAGTTTATCAGCTATTTCTATTCTTCCATCTCCTCCACTAGGCTATTTTACATTATTCTTAAGTATTCTATTCTATTCCATTCCATTCCATTGTATTTATTTTATTTTATTTTATTTTATTTTTTGGCCACAGTGCATGGCACGCAGGATCTCAGTTTCTTGATTAGGGATCAAACTTGTACTCACTGAAGTGGAAGCATAGGGTTAAGACCTGGACCACAGGCAAGTCCTGATTTTCTGTAAGTTCTCCTTCACCCCTGCCCAAACTTCCTAGAAAATTCTCTTGGGTGAATAACATGTTTTGTGATGATCGACAAGTTTGTGGGATAACAGACCTGTAGCAGAGGACCCACTGCAGAATTCAGTTTGACCTAAAGTTTAGTCTCAAGAGAACTAGGTTAATCCAATTGATTAGTTGAGTTTTAAATTAGATATTTTGTAATCCAACAGTTTCAGCTAAAAAGCAAATCAAACAAATTAAAACACTCTCTTTCACACGAGTGCACATACACACACACACCCCATAATCAAGAGTTGAGTCATCTTGGGCCTTATTTTAGCATTCTCAGGTTATATGAGCAGATGCATGCCCTGCTCTGTCCCATGTTCTAAAGTTAATCTTCTCGGTAAGTGGATCCAGCAGTGGAATGAAAGTGATTCTCATTGAGCCAGAGATGACATTGGGTTGAAGTGTTTACACTGAGTCATTTAGAATGGATTATTTAAAGGGGAAAAAAGCATTGTATACAGTCCACCTGTATTGGAAGAACTTAAGGAGCAGTAAAGAAACACAAAATCACAACAAAACAACAACAGAAAAAAATTATGCAGAACACTTCAAAAAAGAGATTGTTCTGCTCAATGTTATGTGTGAATCCAGAACACTTCAAAAAAGAGATCGTTCTGCTCAATGCTATGTGTGAGCCTGGATGGTGGGGAGTTTGGTGGAGAATGGATACATGTATATGCCTGGCTGAGTCTCTTTGCTGTTCATCTGAAACTATCACAACATTGTTAATTGGCTATTGTTGTTTAGTTGCTAAATTGTGTCTGATTCTTTTGTGATCCCATGGACTGTAGCCTGCCAGGCTTCTCTGTCCATGGGATTTCCCAGGCAGGAAAACTGGAATGGGTTGCCATTTCCTTCTCCAGAGGATCTTCCCATCCCAGGGATTGAACCTGCAGCTCCTGCTTTGGCAGGTGGATTTCTTACCACTGAACCAGCAGTGAAGTCTAGTCAGCTATACTCCAATATAAAATAAAACTTTTTTTAGAAGGAAATTTCCGGTGAACCTAATGAGTTTCTCACAATACACAGCAGAGATGATTCTGGGTTTATAACTTGTTGGAGATAAAATTCAAGGAATATAAATGCAACCACTTCTCCAACTACTACTCTTTTTTTCCCACATAAAAGAAAACTTCATATGTAAGTCTTACCAACTTCTACAGCACAATTAAATGCCTCAGTTTAACTAACAGATAATCAAATATAGGCATGCAATTAATAATGGGCTCTTTGCTTATTTCTCTTGATATGCAAGGGAGAAACCAGTGGGGTCCAGTTGTAAATTTGAGGGAATGTTTCTATTAAAACATTTTTTTAATGAAAAAAAAAAAAAAAGCTAGCAATGCCTGCTATTTAAAAATTGTATTTCTTTCATTGTTGAGTTGGTCTCACTGTTTACAACACCATGCAAGAGTAACCAGGTACAGAGCTCAACTTTTATTCTAGAAAATAAATGTCAGAGTCAGGTGAAGTAAAATTTAGGTCAACAGTCTTCAGCCAGGAACATATAGGCCTGCATTAGTTTTTATATACTCTATTGGGAAGCCAAAGGGGAAAAATAAACTAGAGAGGGAAGAGGATGAAAGAGAAAGGTGGTGGAGTGTTGATTACTAACCTCTAAACCTCCAAAGACCACTTTGTTATTTCCAAAGCCCTACTACGAACATGAATCCTAGATTTTAAAACAAACAAAAAATCTTTTTGCTAATTTTTAATTTTTCTATTTTTATTATTTCAAAAAAGACACATATAAATCCCAGTCAGGGCTTATAATCAAAACAAGATGAGATGATAAAATCTCAACCCAAAGCAAAGAAACTTTATTGAATTGTCTTCAACCACATCACAGACAAATGTGATTCACTTTAGGTTTTTCTGCTTGTTTGTTTAGCTTAGTTTAGTGTTTTTTTTTTTTTTTTTAACTTGAAAACTTTAGGAAGAAGTAGCATCTGTCTTGAGGACCTCAGGAGTACAAGGCAGGGACTTCCCTGGTGGTCTGGTGGCTAAGACTCTGTGCTCCCAATGCAGGCGGCCTGGGTTCAATCCCTGGTCAGGGGACTAAGATCCCACATGCTGCATCTAGAGACTGCATGCCACAACTAAAGATCCCACTGCCACATCTAAGACCTGGAACAGCCAAATAAATAAAGGTTTTTTTGTTTGTTTTTTTTAAAGGAATACAAGGTAAATGAATACCAGGAAGAATGAGTGTAAGGAACCAAAAGGCAAAGGCACTTGAGCACTAACTTTGTATCCATCAAGGTTGACTGCATATGCTCACACTGCAGAAAGACAAACAGACAAATAGATTGGAATAGCACAGGGTCTAGCAAGAGAGAAAATGAAGAGAAGTGGAATAAGGAACAAGGGAGCTCATGAGGAAGAATCCTCTGTCACAGACATTTTTAGTACCACTGATGACCCCCGTATGAGAGTTCCCCTGCTTCAATTGTAGCAATGCTTACCCTAGGTATATATACCTTAACTTATTAATAATTTGTTTCCGACATTTCTCCCTTAAACTTTATTTTCAGTACATTGTTTAGACTTCTTCCTATTCTGGAATGGATGGCCATTTCCTACTTCAGGGGATCTTCCTGATCCAGAGATGGAACTCATTTCTCCTGCATTGCAGGCAGATTCTTTATTGCTGAACCACCAGGGAAACCCATTGAAACAGAAGGCCAACATTATAAAACATCTTATAACTAAGAGTCTGAAGCTATGAAAGTCACCTAACAGTGGTTTTTCCAACCATTTTCCAAAGACCCTGAATTGTGTGAAATACCTAAAACAGCATCATTCAAAATATATGGTCATCTGATTTACCCAAACAATAGTGATCACTCAAAGTCTACTTGATCTCTCTCAAGATGTTCTAGTTTCCATAATATAAAGATAAAACAAAGGTTATATATCTTCTGGAAATGGTTGGGTTGGTATTAAACATATTTCTCTAAAAGATCAAATGAAAATGAAAGTACTCAGTCATGTCTGACTCTTTGTGACCCCATGGACTGTAGCTGACCAGGCTCCTCTGTCCATGGAATTCTCCAAGCAAGAATACTGGAACAGGTGCCATTTCCTTCTCTAGGGGATCTTCCCGACCCAGGGATTGAACCCAGGTCTCCCACGTTGCAGGCAGACTCTTTACCGACTGAGCCACCAGGGGAAGCCAAAGGGTACTGTGAATGCACAGCCTGAACCCCAGGATGTGGTGTTTCTCTCCTCTCTGCACAGAGAGCTGCTGGTTTTTGGAGCCTGTCTCAAGACCTGTGTGCCAGAAGATACACTTGAGGAAACACAGATGCAGAACTTAATCAGTAGGTTGAATCATACTTGGAGCAGAGGATATGCTTCCCTGATCATATAAACGGATGCTTTTCTCTTTGAAATGAGACTCCCCTGCCCAATCTGTATAAAAGTTGATGAGGAAGGATGTGTTAAGACCATGTTTTCTTGGGCATGTCAAATCCCACTGAATCACACTGTAGTTGGCAAAGGGTTCCATCAGTATCTGAATTTGCTTTTCCCTTGAGAGCGATACAGTGTGTGTTGCCAAATATTGCCTAGTAAGAGCTAATGCTGGTGTTCAGTGGGAGGGGACGTAGGTAAAAACCTATGGCTGATTCATGTTGAGGTTTGGTAGATACCAACACAATGCAGTAAGGCAATTATCCTTCAATTAGAAATAAATAAATTAAAAAAATAGTATAAATTGAGAAAGAATGAGGAGGATGATTGAATAAGTAGATACTGAGACAGAAACATCATTTTTAGAACATGAAGCTACTTGAGAAAATAAAGGGAAATTAAAAATTGAAAGAAAAATAAGTATAGTAATTATAGTATTTATTTAGAATTCAGGACCAGATGGTATTTATTATTTTACTCTAACTATTGATACTTTTGGATTTTTACAGCCACTTATTTCTTCAGGTGTAGTTCTAGAGACTCATTTTTTAAAATTTTCACTGTTTTGAAATCTGCTTTAAAGTGGAAATTATAGAATATTATGATCACTAGATCATGCACTATAATAAAAAATTCATTCTCCGAAGTAACTCGCCAGACTCATCAGCAATGTCAAGGGTTTTAAAGAAGAGAAAGAATGAGAAAATGTCACTGATTGGCAAAGACTAAAGACACCTAAATTTAGTATGGAAGTGAAAGTGAAAGTCGCTCAGCCGAGTTCAACTCTTTGCAACCCCATGGACTACAGAGTCCATGGAATTCTCTAGGCCAGAGTGCTGGAGTGGGTAGCCTTTCCTTTCTCCAGGTGATCCTCCCAACCCAGGGATCAAACCCAGGCGGATTCTTTGCCAGCTGAGCCACAAGGGAAGCCCAAGAATACTGGAGTGGGTAGTCTATCCCTTCTCCAGGGGATCTTTCCAACTCAGGAATCGAACCAGGGTCTCCTGCATTGCAGACAGATTCTTTGCCAACTGAGCTATCAAGGATCCTGGAATAAAAACAAGACTTTACAGGGAAGATGTGAAATTTGAATAAGTTTAGTTAAAAGTACTGTAGCAATAGTAGTTTCCTAGCTTTGACACTTATACAATGATTATATAAGTGTTGACCTTAGGGGAAGCCAAGTGAAGGGTATACAGTAACTCCCTACCTTATATGTTCAACTTAAAAAAAAAAAAAAAGTTTCCAAATAAAAAGTTTAAAAAGAAAAAAAATAACAATAATAAAGAGCTGATGCTGGACTTCCCTGATGGTTCAGTGGTTAAGAATTCATTTGATAATGCAGAGGACACAGGTTCAATCCCTGGTCCTGGAAGACCTCAACATGCCACGGAGCAACTAAACCCAAGTGCCACAGCTGCTGAGCCTGCCTGCCCTAGAGCTCATGCTTCCAGCAAGAGAAGCCACTGCAATGAGAAGCACCACGACTAGAGAGCAGCCCCTGCTCTCTAGACAATGAATGCCTGCAAGCAGCAACAAAGACCCGGAGTAGCCAAAAATAAGTGAAAATCAGATAAAAAAATTTTAAAGAGCTGATGTTATACAGATGAATCTTCCAACAATTTTTAACTATACAAATGCATCTTGCCCCCAACAACAATGATAACGTCAGCAAGCTTCCTTTGAACTTTAAACTGACTTGCATTTCAAAGAGTCCAGGAGCACCTCCCAACCTCAGCATCCCTGAGGTTTGGGCTCTAAATGCACCTGGTGACTCGCTAAAAGCGCCCTCTGACCCAGAGCTCTGTTTCCTTTAGATACTGAGGTCCAATAAAACAGGTTTATAGCCATGGAGGAAATGAACAGGCTGTTGTTCTCAAAGAATGTGAAGGCCTCACCTGTGCCCTGGAGATAGGAGCTTTATGAGTCCCGGGGAACACGGACAGCCCAGGATGTGCGCTGTCTCCAGAGAAACAAGTTGACCCGAGGTTTTTCCTGGTGAAACCCTGCCACATGTCATTGCAATGCTTATTTCTTTGGCAGGTTTTATATTCTCTGGTGTCATTCAGTAGTTTCATGAGAGCAAGACAAAGGATTGAGAAGCAATAAAAGAAATTCTTTCCGTTTTTTAAGATATGAGTCATCTGCACCATCTAAACCTTGGTCAACGTCTGAATAGAAGAGACAGTGTCTATTTTGCGGGGGTCGGGGGGCGGTTAATGTGGGGACAGTTGTCAAATGAGGTGCTTCTATTAAGCAAAGAAAGATGGTTAGGGGTACATTAACACTCGATAGGGTTTTCTCTTACCCAGGTGCCAGTGCTGCGGGAGTGAACCATGGATTTGCAACAATTGTCAATATCAGGTCCTAAGAGCAAGGCATCTGATGGTTTTAAGTAAGCCATCCATGCATTATGGCAACTATTTTAGAAACAGTAACAGGAGTTCACATTTACTGAGAATCTATTCAGTACAGACCCTGTGCTAAATGCTTTGTATGTATTCAGTCCTTCACCATGCTTAGTGGCCCCTTGCAGTAGGTGCTTCCCAGGTGGCTCCGTGGCAAAGAATCTGCCTGCCAACACTGGTTCGATCCTTGAGTCGGGAAAGTCCCCTGGAGAAGGAAATGGCAACATACTCCAGTATTCTTGCCTGGGAAATCCCATGGACAGAGGAGCCTGGCGGGTCACAAAAGATTAAGACATGACTTAGCAATGAACCAGCAACAACCATGCAGTAGATGTGGAGGATCGTGTAAAACAACCGCACTTCACTGTCCCATGTGTCCTCATCCTCTTCCAGTGTGACTCGGCCACTGTGCTCCGACAGGTCTGTATCCTAGCCTTCTGAATCTAGGCGCACTCCCTATGGCCCTCTGGTTAGCCAGGCAACTTGGAAGCTGCTGGTCTAAGGTAGCCCTGACTGGGATGGTTCCTTGCCTTCGTGGGGTCTCTCAGCCTTCAGGTGACTAGCTTGGATTATTTACATAGCTGAACACCCTCTAAGATAAGGAGTAAAAATGCAAGAAATGCAAGATCTTTCTGAGGTCCAGACTCATAGCTGACACAACAATACTTCTAAAGGCTATCACAGAAAATTATAACAGCCAACTCAGATGGAAGGCATAATTGAATCCAGGAATCAGATTTAGAGTTTTGTTCTTTGGTCTACATGCTCAGAAAATCATGGTAACCACCCAACGGGGCTATTTCCTAATCCCCGCCTGCTAGGAGTGCCCCTGTGTTTGCTCATTATGGAGTTGATGGCTTATTTCACTTCCCTGCTTAGGGGCCATCGGGAATTCCCAGAGCAACTTCTCAGAAACCATACTTGCTCATGACTTAAGAAGGGAAGGCCTGCAGTGTCTAAAATAGTTATAAAATGTCTTTGTGATTCCAGTGGGGTCTGCTTTTTTTTTCCCTTCTCCCCCACCCACCCCCCAACTCTGCCGTGTTTTATTTTATGGCCACTGCAAGCTTACGCTGGAACAGCAGGTTGAAATGCTTTGCCAGCACTTTGATTGCCACCATGAAAACAAAGTGCTTTCTGGCGTTGGGTAGACACAATGTCTGAGAATTATTATAGTCAGTTTTTGCCTGTGATTCAATGAAGCTCCCCAATTTCACAGCAAGCACTGTAGCAGACTTCCCAATTCACAGCCCAGCATACATGTAAGATTCCTTGGAGTGTCTTTAAGATCTTGGATCATATAAAACAGCTCCCTCCCATAAAAGCACACACAAACTTACCATTGTTGAGTGTTTTTTAAGTAGAATCAGGAACAAATCTGTGACCTTGTGGCCCTGAGGTGGGAACACTATCTATAAAGTTGCCCAGACATTTTGCCTGTCAGTAGGATGTTTTCCTTGAACATGGGTATTAAAAAGGAAGGAGCCAGGATAGGCCAACATTTTTTACATGCCACAGCTCGCTTTATACATTTTAAACCTTGTTAACATTTTCTAACAAGAAAGTTAAGAACTTGGAGCTATAAAAATAGGAATGCTTGCTAACTAAATAAATATATGTGTGAACCCTGGGTTCTGCTCCCTGGTCTGGACTGCCTTGTGATCATGCAAAAGGACAAAGAAAAAAAGAAAAAAGAAGCCTAGCTTTGGCTTGTAAAAATCTCTAATAAGTCCTTGGAGTTTCCTTTCCCTTGCATGTTTCTCAGAGTTTCTGTTAATTTCATCCTTTGCAGTATTCAAATTCAAAGGAGTAATATAGTTATTCACTAACACTAAAGCATTTAGAGTTGCCCTTGAAAAATCAGCAAAATCACACTGAGAATGTGAAGCAGCAAGGAGAAGTGAGTCCTAGCCAAAGACAAGGTTTTCATTTTTGGAAAAAGAATCACTTGGGACCTTCTCCTCCCCCAGCACTTTTCATCAACTTCTATCTGTATATATTTTCTTGGGCTTATAAACCATTTCCTCTTTTCTATTTCCTACTTCCCAGTCTAGACTCTGTCACTTCCTTACAGTAAACAGCTTCCTTGCAGGCATTCCTAATGCCATTATTGCTTTATTTAGAATAAATGAACTCATGGGTCTTCACTGAGAAGCTGAAGCACTTGTTTCTCCGTCTGTTTCTCTGTCTCTGTTAATCCACTCATTTTCAAGGTTCAAAGACATGTAAACTAACAATATATTGAAGGTAGTAAGCTAGAGAATAAGAAATAAATTTATAGTGAAATCAGGGGCAGTTTGAGTGAATACATCTTTGGCAGCAAATTACTGTGTTGACTATTAATTGGTCTGCTAATGAAAGTTAATTTTACTCTGAAGTCTGTTTCCAACCAACTTCTCTGAGTTGGCAAAAAAAAAAAGGCCTGCCCCATGGTAGACCATAAAGAAAGCTGAGAGCTGAAGAATTGATGCTTTTGAACTGTGGTGTTGGAGAAAACTCTTGAAAGTTCCTTGGATTGCTAGGAGATCCAACCAGCCCATCCTAAAGGAAATCAGTCCTGAATACTCATTTGAAGGACTGATGCTGAAGCTGAAACTCCAATCCTTTGGCCACCTGATGGGAAGAACTGATGCATTGGAAAAGACCCTGATGCTGGGAAAGATTGAAGGCAGGAGGAGAAGGGGATGGCAGATGATGAGGTGGTTGGATGGCATCACTGACTCAATGAACATGAGTTTGAGTAAGCTCCAGGAGTTGGTAATGGACAGGGAAGCCTGGCGTACTGTAGTCCATGGGGTCACAAAGAGTCAGACATGACTGAACAACTGACCTGAACTGAACTGAGGGCAGTACCAGAATTCAGGAATGTTAAGCAATGTAAAAGCGTTTAATCACAGATGCCTGCATGCACATTACATAGACATGGCGCCTGAAGCTAATCACCTTAGGAGAGAGGCACTACCCTCTGCATTCTGTTGATGAGGAGACGAATTCAGAGCTGTCAGAAGTGACCTCCCCAAGGCCACACAGTTAAGAAGCCTCTGAGCTGATATTTGAACGCAGGCTGTCCTTGCCTTCTGACCTCCTCAGGCACCACAGGAGAGAGAATATTGCCTGGTCTTTCTTCCTTAGTCTATACAGAATGTCTCAGGGGTCCACCATCTAAGCACCTAGACCCCTTTTCCTCTCAACAGCTTTGCTATCTGCTCACAGCAGCTAGCTGCCTGTTCCTTTCCCTATGGGGCATCATCTTTATCTTCCCCTCCCATCCCCTGCCTGAGAGGAGTCCCTTCCCAAGTAGGGCCAGCCTTCGACCTTTGCCTCTGCTTCACTCTCAGGAATCCTCTCCCCTTCACTGTGCTTTCAGAAACAAATTCCTATCTCCCTCCAAGGCTGGTTCTGCTTTCCTTCCCACTCCAGCCCCTATTGCCACAGATTGCCTTGAGGTGATATGAGGCTGGATTCCAGCCACTGGTGCTCTTCCCATATGGATACCCTGGTACGGAGGCCCCTCCATCTACCGGCATCCACTCCTCCCCTCTGGACAGCGTCTCCAGGTAGGAGTTTCTTTGCAAGTGGAGCAGGGAAGGGCCAACGAGAGATCTGCTGTCTCAAAGAGGAGCTCTGGCATCCTTTGCTTTGCCACTCGAAGGTCTTCAGTTTCCACTTAGCACCCAAGTCCTGCTTCTTATGTTGTATGTAGCCTGAGGTGAATTTCTGTGTGGGTCCAGAACAACTTCCCAAGGTGCCCTCATGTTCTTGAGGTGGTGGGTGGCTGCCTCCTTTCACTTCTGGATGTGTAGGGACAAAGAGTTATGGAGACGTGTGAAAATTTGGAATTGATCTCAGGAAGCAATGCCTGAACCTTAGGGGAGTGCTCTGCAGCTGTGTGGCCAGAGGCCATGGTCCCTCAAGGGAAAGCCTGGGAAGGGAGTTGGAGTATATGTGATCCATCACAGGACGTCTCTCAGCATGAAGAGAGCAGGGGAAACAAAGGAGGCAGCAGAAGGACCCAGGACGTGGTCTCAGTTAAAATCTAGTCTCCATCTAATCCCTTGGGGAGCTGGTCTTACTTGGAGACAAGGAGCTGGCCTTTGGGTACCCCCAAGTTAGATGTTAGCTGCAGGATGCCCCAGGTTGAGGAAATAAACACCTAGGGAAGCTGGCACTTTTGCTCAAGAACAATCCTTCAGAAAATGGTGATGGACAGAAACAGCAGTTAGCATTGGACACTTACAGAAGCTAGAGTTTGGATGCACTGGTTAGGTAAAGTGAATATCATGGTAACTGAGACTGTTCACTGCACAGTTCACAAGAACTTAGCCATCCTTTCCCATGAGGAGTCCTTCAGAGATTGGAGCCTTGGTTCATTCCTAGAAAACCCCAGATTTAGCTCTAGTAAGCCTGAGAAACATTCATCCAGGCTGGATGAAGCACAGGCTTCCCAGGAGAAATATTAATAACCTCAGATATGCAGATGACACCACCCTTCTGGCAGAAGGCAAAGAGGAACTGAAGAGCTTCTTGATGAAAGTGAAAAAGGAGAGTGAAAAAGTTGGCTTAAAACTCAGCATTCAAAAACCTAAGATCATAGCATCCAGTCCCATCACTTCATGGCAAATAGATGGGGAAACAATGGAAACAGTGACAGAATTTATTTCCTTGGGCTCCAAAATCACTGCCATGAAATTAAAAGATGCTTGCTCCTTGAAAGAAAAGTTATAACAAACCTAGACAGCATAGTAAAAAGTAGAGACATTACTTTGCCAACAAAGTCCATCTAGTCAAAGCTATGGTTTTTCCAGTAGTCATGTATGGATATGAGAGTTGAACTATAAAGAAAGCTGAGAGCTGAAGAACTGATGCTTTTGAACTGTGTGTGGTGTTGGAGAAGACTCTTGAGAGTCCCTTGGACTGCAAGGAGATCCAACCAGTCCATCCTAAAGGAAATCAGTCCTGAATATTCATTGGAAGGACTGATGTTGGAACTGAAACTCCAATCCTTTGGCCACCTGATGCAAAGAGCTGACTCATTGGAAAAGACCCTGATGCTGAGAAAGATTGAAGGCAGGAGGAGAAGGGGATGAAAGAGGATGAGATGGATGGCATCACGGACTTGATGGACATAAGTTGGAGCAAGCTCCAGGAGTTGATGATGGACAGGGTAGCCTGGCGTGCTGCAGTCCATGGGGTCACAAACAGTCAGACACGACTGAGCAACTGAACTGAACTGAGAAGAAGGCTGGGTTATATGGTTTATTTGTCATGGAGTGCATTACATATTACAAAAGTCTTAATCTTCTCCAGAAAAGACATTTAATAGGTATATATTTAATTAAAATATTGGAATAGAGAAGAAAAATAAATTAGTATACAATGACTCTCTACAGTATTTGACTCAAATTGGGCCAAATGCTAAGAAATTATATTAGCTGTTACTTATGACTCTGTAGCTGATCTTATTATGAAAATAAATCACAGAACTACAGAACAGAAAGGGGTCTTTGTTATTGTTGTTCAGTCACTAAATTGTGTCTGTCTCTGCAACCCCATGGATTAAAGCATGCCAGGCTCCTCTTTCCTCCACTATCTCCTAAAGTTTGCTCAGATTCATGTCCATTGAGTCAGTGATGCCATCCAACCATCTTATACTGCAACCCGCTTCTCCTCCTGCCCTTGGTATTTCCCAGTGCCAGGGTCTTGTCCAATCAGTTGGCTCTTTGCATCAGGTGGCCAAAGTATTGGAGCTTCAGCTCCAGCAACAGTCTTTTCAGTGAATAATCAGGGTTGATTTCCTTTAAGATTGACTGGTTGGTTCTCCTTGCAGTCCAAGGGACTCTCAAGAGTCTTCTCCAGTACCACTGTTTGAAAGCATAAATTCGGAGCTCAGTCTTCTTTATGGTCCCATTCTCATATCCATACACGACTACTGGAAAAACAGCTTTGTCTACATGGACTTTTGTCAGCAAAGTGATGCCTTTGCTTTTTACTATGCTGTCTAGTTTTGGCATAGCTTTTCTTTCAAGGAGCAAGTGTCTTTTAATTTCATGGCTGCGGTCACCATTGGCAGTGATTTTGGAGCCCAAGTAAAGAAAATCTCTCACTGCTTCCACTTTTTCCCCTTCTATTTCCCAGGACATGATAGGACCAGATACCATGATCTTAGTTTTTATAATGTTAAGTTTCAAGCCAGTTATTTTGCTCTCATCTTTTACCCTCTTCAAGAGACTCTAGTTCCTCTTGACCTTCTGCCATTGGAGTGGTGGTATCTGCATATCTGAAATTACTGCTATTTCTCCTGGCAATCTTGATTCAAGCTTGTGATTCATCCAGTCTGGCATTTCATATAATGTAAGTAAATTAAATAAGTAGGGTGACAATATACAGCCTTGTTGTACTCCTTTCCCAGCTTGGAACCAATCCTTTGTTCCATATCTGCTTCTGATTGTTGCTTCTTGACCTGCCTACAGGTTTCTCAGGAGATAGGTAAGGTGGTCTATTCTAACCCTCTCATTTTACAGATAAGAAAACCAGGACCCACAGAGGTCAAGGTCTTATGAACTGTGGTTTTGTGTGTCTTCCTTCCTCTGTGATGGTAAGTGTACTAATGAGCAGACCAAATAGCATTGTTTGGTTCACTTACACACATTTGAAAGAGCCCGTGCATCTGGAAGGCCCATCAGATGGGAATTGATCCCCCTGGGGTAGTGGTAACTTGACTAAGAATTTTGCTATGATCAAAGCATCCTTGGAGCCATTAGCTCTGAAGAGCAATTGTTCAAATGTGTGGAAGACTTTTTAACAGTGCTCCAAGTTCCCATATCAGATTCTACTCTTCTAAATCTCACCTTGGCTGTGACCTCAGCATTCTCATGTGTAAAACGAAGCCACTGATGCCCACCCTCACAGAACGACAGAGTGGCTCTGAGGTTCCCCTAAATAGCAGAAAGATATAGTCCCGTAAATCTAAGAGGACGATTCAGTGTCCTCATTTATTTAGAGTCTTCATTTTACTTATTGACAAACAAGTTCAGAGCAATTAAAAGAATTCTCTAGGGTTACAAGGAGGGATTAGACATAGTCTGATGTAATCAGATCCCTTCAGCCTGGCTTTTTGAATTAAGCAGAATTATACAAAATTTAAGATATAAGAGCAAAATCACATATAGTGAATCCCCACTAGAAAAATCTTAAATTTACAGAGAACCTGACTCCATGTTTTCACTTTGATAGACCCCATGGAATTGGTTCCAACAAGTTAGTTGCAGATCCATCTCCTACTTTACTCACGATGAAAAGATTGTTTGGACTTTCTCACCAGGCTCTGCAATATTATTCTGTAAGTCAAAAGTGTTTTAGAGTCAAATGTTAGGTGACTTCAACACTAAAGGTAAGCTCCATGCTCTATCCCAAATAGCATTATACCAGACAAGACTTAAAGTCACCCTAAGCTCATGTCCCCACCAAACCTTGGGCAGGTCCCTTCCATGCCATTTGTATCCAGTCATCAGACCTGGCAGGCTCTCCCCAACTCAAAGGTATCATTACTATTTGGTTATTTCTTCAAGGAAAACAAGAAAGGCTGAAGACCAGCATGCTTTCTCATGATAAATCACAATCATTGGCTTATTGTGCCATGTGGCTAATCAGTATTATTCTATTCCTTGTAAATGGTGGTTTGATGGATGGATGAATGAATGAGAGCTTATAGAAGAACCAACCCTATCTTCTAAGAGAGCTGCCTGTAGTTGAGGGAATCTGTTCAATATTAGATCATCATCCAATGCAGATTTAAAGCCAAGCCAACATGGAGTGGGTCTTTAATATTTACAAATATGCTGTCTCCAAAGTATGGTTTTGATAACTTGCTCCTGCCAGAAAACAAATAGAAGGTCTTTACTCAATATATCTTAACAGGAGACAAAGACATGCTATTCCCTCAACCAATCCCTGATTCAATGTAACATATTTAAATCAAGTGAGAATTTGAAATATACATTATTTTTGTCTTCTATGTTTCTTCTTAGAAATGTTGAAAGAGATAGGATATAAGCTATGATTTCCCAAATTTACTTAATTTACCTTTGATCCTGATTAAGATCTTGGGATTAGATGCAAACAGAATGCAAATAGATTCAGTGAAATCAGGTCTGTGGGGAACAAAACTTGCTGCCCCAAAATGTGTCTCTATAGGTTGAGGATTAGTTTGGACTGATTGTTTTTAAGAAACAAAAGACTCAGGAAGAGTTTTTAACTTCTTTCCTTAATTCCACCCTACCCTTTGTGACATGCCTTTGAGCAACTCCTGTTAACAAACACAGTCTATGTCTCCACTCCTGGAATCTGGGCTGGCCTCATGACTTGTTCTGACCAACAGAAAGTAGTAGAAGTGATGGGCTTTGAGGCCAGGCCTCCCCAGGCTTTGCATGTCTTGCTCTTCCAAAAAATTCCTTCCTCATGAAGAAGCCTGGGCTAGCCTTCTAGAGAGTGAGAGACCACATGGGGGAGAAGTCATCTTAGTCAAGATCACTTAAGACCAGTGACCCCTGAGTACCATGTGACCATCCATTCAAGATCAGCAAAGCTGTCTGCTGCTTCTACAGCTGACCACAAATGCATCAGTGAGCTCAGTCAAGAATAAGAACCAGCCAGGTGACCCAGAGCCGTGTAAACAGCAATATGTGTTTACTGATTTTTAAGACATTGAGTTTTGGGGTGCTTTGTCATGCAACAAGAATTATTGACACAGGTAACATAACTGAAGCATGGAGTGTAAGACAGGTTTACTGTATGAGAAAAGTTCTTGATAGCTAGTTTGGATACTGGAGATTGAACCTGAGAACAGGGTTGGCATTTCACTGCAGAAGAGATGAAATGGGCCCATGATAGCTGGAAGAAGCATTGCATTTTTCTATGCAGCTGTAAATTATAAAATGGCTACCAATGCCAGAAAGTTTGAGGAAGACAGATGTTAGATAAAATCTTCCTGGTAGTTCAAGCTGTAGAGAAATGGGCAAGGTGCTTTGGAAATGTGGGGGGATTCTTGGCAGTAGGACTTCAATGAACCTCAACTACAGAGTGACATCTCAACAGAGATGTACTCACTCTGGGATATGTTAATCATCATTGCTAAGGTTTGAAGTAGTTAAAAAAAAAAAAAAAGTCCAACCCAAACCTGCTTAGACAAATGCCCAAAATCTCTCAATCTTGATCTCTCTGAGTCTCTTTATCTCTCTCTTCTGTGTTGGCTGATTTTCAGATGAGCCTTCTTAATGCATAGTGGCCCTAGGCTCTTAAACACAACAATTTTCTGAAATATGTTTCCTGCAAAAAGCCCCAGAATTGAGATCACATTGTCCTGAATTGGGTCACACAGTCATCCCTTAAAAAAAAAAAAAAAAAAAAAAAATCCCACTCCAGTGGTGGGGCTAGTCTGCCTCCAGAAAAGATCATTAGGGAAAACTCAGTAATTCAGCCTCATCCAAATTTTATGGGATAAGAGTGGGGTGAGGTGCTCCCCTAGAGTAAATGTGAGTGCCATCAGCAAAAAACAAATGTGTATCCTCAACAAACAAAAAAGAACATGTCCTGTACTGGATGTGGTTAGACTGAAGGATTTTATGATCCTCTCTAACATGTGCTCTGGCTGTTCTTCACAGGGAGAGTGAAGTCAGCCTGAAGGATTTGGACATACAGATTCAGGGAAGCCAGCCTTCTTGAGGCAATTAGGTTCAACACAGCTCAATTCGTTAAGACCTCACTGAGTGCTTAACCTTGTGGTGGTGCTGGGTGAGGCACTTTTGTGCCCCAGCACATAAGCCCCAAATGGTACTTTCCCTTCTGCCCAGCCACAACCTGAAGATGGTGTAATAGGCGTGAGATCCTTCCGGTTTCCTCCTGCATCCTAGTTTCCTCCCTGCCATTTCTTGCTTGATTCTGATCTCAAATGCAGCTGACTGAGTGGATCATATTCTTCATTTCCTGGTACGTGATCATTATTGTCCCACATCTTTACTACTGAATTTGTTTATTCTCTTTCCTATTCTCCATCCTCATTCCTTTCATTCCTGAGGCAACATGACTATATTTAATAAGTAGCTTTTGGTTTATGTGTGTTTTTGGAAAAAGTATTTTTATCTATTGCATTTAAATTTCCTTCATTTGTATACATTATATGATTTGTATACATATTTATATGTAATAATGTGTGTATCACATTATGTACCACATATAAATTACTATACAGACCCTCCCTGTTCTAGATTTTCAGTTCACCCAGGTTTATCTCTTTACATCGAGTTTGGTAACTTCTCATTGCTGCGGGTAAAATTTTTCATCCCATAATTTTTTCAGGAGCCCTAAATGTTAATATCCTTTAAAGAAGTGACTCACTGTTGTATATAAATGACTGACACCCAGTCCCGAAACAAGTCTCCACAAGAGACTGCCCTGCACACCCAGAACATGGAACAATGGAAGATGGAGTGAGGGAAAAGGCAGATGCAAGGGCCATCACCTACCCCTCATCACTATCCTCCACAGGGTGGGTCCTCTGAGGTTCTAAGAAGAGCTGACTTATCTACTGACCTTGACAGTGAGCAACAGACCACCTGGTTTTTTCAGAGACAGGGAAACAAGCCACAAATCATCTAGAGTGGGAGTCCGAGCTCCAGATCCCAAACCAGCAGCACCTATCAGGGCAAGTCCACTCAAATGAAACTGAAGTGGTCCTGCCAAAGCCTTCCAAGGACTTTTATCTTTCACCCCTTCCTGAACCTTATCAATATGTGTAAGATCTCCCTTTGAATGACAGGAATGAAGAGGAAAAAAAAATAAAACAAACTCTGAAAAAGAATATTGTTTCCAGGGCCTGTCTCCTAAGCCAAAAACAAACAAAAAAATTTAATGTCTCAATAACTAGGAGTTATTAAAATACTTACATCAGAGAACCAGCCATGCACCAAGTCTTCAAAAAGAAGGCCGTGGCACCTCTGGTTAGAAATAATTACAAGGAATTCATCATAATTTTGTCTTACAGAGTTGTTCTCCATTGAAACCTGGTTTTGAGGGAGATCAGATTACCTTGTTACAACGGTCTTTTAAATGTTGATATATATTTTATGGAAAGTATGCATTTACACATACATGTGAACATACTCTATTGCTAGGTTGGACTTTCTGTAGGCTTATTTATTTGGTTATACACTGTGCTGGATTGCATTTCTGACTCTAATTCTCCATCCCTCCCTGTAGTCACGTACTCACATCCTTCCTGTGGCCTCACCCTAGGTGGAGTGACTCCCTCCCCACCCTTGATCTGGGGTAGAGTGATCATGTGACTTGTGTTGGCCAATGGAATGTGGGTAGAGATAACAGTGTAACAATTCTGAATCCAGGTCTTAATGAGCTGTGCTCAATTTCCAGCACTTCTGCCATCCCCATGAGGGACTTTCCCAGGGCAATTCTCTGACCTCCAGAAGAAACACATAGAGCAGATCAGAGCCCAGCCCTGAATGAGGAGCTAAGTGAAGCCAGATCTTTAGTTCAAGGCAGGGGTGCTACTGAACCCATGAAAGGTCCACAGACCCCCAGCCAACCCACAGATGCTGGTGAGCATAAATGAATAAATGGCTGAAATATAATGAATTCGATATTGCTTGCAACATCATCATCAGTGCTTGAAGTGTCATGGTCTGTTTTCTGATATGTTAAAAAAATCTCATCTGAATATAGTTATCACCAGTCTCCATTCATGCTGTAGTCAGTAATATCCCCCTACTTCCATGTATTTTATTTTTTAATATTTATTTTCATATAGTTACTTATTTTGCTGCCAAGTCTTAGGTATGGCCTGTGGTGTCTTTGATCTTGGTTGAAGTGTGGGATCTAGTTCCCCAACCAGGAAAGGAACCTTGTCCCCTGCACTGGGAGCTCAGAGTCTTAGTCACTGAACCACCAAGGAAGTCCCCATTTATTTTTAAGTAAGTTATGACCAACCTAGACAGCATATTAAAAAGCAGAGACATCACTTTGTCAACAAAGGCCCGTCTAGACTATGGTTTTTCCAGTGGTCATGTATGTATGTGAGAGTTGGACTATAAATAAAGCTGAGCACCAAAGAATTGATGCTTTTGGATTGTGGTGTTGGAGAAGACTCTTGAGGGTCCCTTGACTGCAAGGAGATCCAACCAGTCCATCCTAAAGGAGATCAGTCCTGGCTGTTCATTGGAAGGACTGATGTTGAAGCTGAAACTCCAATCCTTTGGCCACCTGATGCAAAGAGCTGACTCATTTGAAAAGACTCTGATGCTGGGAAAGATTGAGGGCAGGAGGAGAAGGGGATGGCTGAGGATAAGATGGCCGGATGGCATCACCGACTCAATGGACATGGGTTTGGGTGGACTCTGGGAGTTGGTGATGGACAGGGAGGCCTGGCGGGCTGCGATTCATGGGGTCGCAACAAGTCGGACATGACTGAGCGACTGAACTGAACTGATACATGCTGATCCCAGAGTGTGGCAGAACTGCTCTCAAGAGATTCTGCCAGATAGATCACCTTTCAAAACATTTTTCTTCAGGTTTTTTGACTACATTAGTGTAGTACAACAGCATGACTACAATAACTTTGCTGTTATCAGTAGGAAATGAAACCATTCTTCATTGTTTCTTTTAAACATTATTCATTGCAGATATGGAAAGAAATGAAGAATGATGGACCCAGTGACTGCCAACTTGTTTTGGAGATGTTATTATTCCTCATGGAGGAGAGTAGTGAAGGATGAAACGACAACTATTTAGGCTTTGGGTCACAGAAGTACCCATAATTCTTCATAAAGGCCATCTCTGATAGGGAAGTGTCCTTCCTCTGGTGAGGTCTGTCTGATGGCATTTCCGTGTCCTGCTGTCAATTGTTAGGGACTTCTCTACATCCCTTACGACATTTGCTGCTGTTGTTCAGTCACTAACTCACATCCAACTCTTTGCAACCCCATGGACTGCAGCACACCAGGCTCCTCTGTCCTCCACTATCTCCCAGAATTTCCTCAGATTCATGTCCATTCAGTAGGTGATGCCATCCAACCATCTCATCCTCTGCTACCCCCTTTTCCTCTTGCCTTCAATCTTTCTCAGCATCAGAGTCTTTTCCAATGAGTCAGCTCTTCACAATAGGTGGCCAAAATATTGGAGCTTCAGCTTCAGCAACAGTCCTTCCAATGAATATTCAAGGGTTGATTTCCTTTAGGATGGACTGGTTTGAGACAAACCAGTCCGGGGACTCTCAAGAGTCTCCTCCAGCACCGCTGAGCTCTGGGGAAGTAAGCATCTGCTCTATGGCAGGGACCCTTGTAAGTTTTGGGAATGTATGTACAGCTGAGATGAACACAGGTAAGTGCTTTTGTTCTTAGGAAGCTTCATTTTACTCATGGGAAGTGAACTATAAAGAACTGAAATTCGGTACAATAGTTTCAGAGAGAGCTAGTGTAATAAAGCAAAGAGAATAGGGTAATGGCATAGAGTTACTTGGGTAAACTATGAGGTGGTCAGGGAAGGCCTTTGGATAAAAGACTAGACCTGCAATATCCAAGGGGACAGAGTATAGTAAGATCTGGAGGGAGGGTGTCCCAAGCAGCAGAAGAGCCAGCACAAGACTCTGAAATCAGAAACACAGTTAGAGATCTTGAGGACTAAAATGGTCAGCGTATAATGAGCATAGCAAACAAAGGGAAGAGAATATAAGATGAGACCAAATATTTAGGGACTTCCCTGGTGGTACAGTGGTTAAGACTCCACACTTCCACTGCAAGGTGCGTGGGTTTGATCCACGGTCAGAGAACTAAAATTCCACACACCATGAGGCGTGGCCAAAATAAAATAAAATGAAAAATTCAGCGAAGGACCATGCAATAAGGTCTTCAAAGTAGGAGTAAAAAATTTGTACTGCATTCTAGTCTCAATGGGTAGCATTGGAAGTTTTCAAGTAGGGAACTGACACAATCTGATTTGGACGTGACCTGGACTTTAGACACCATCACTCTAGTGGCCATGAGAACAATCGATGGTAGGGAAGTAATACTGGAAATAGGGAGATCAAATAGAAAATTATTTCAGGTTTCCTGGGATGGAGGATGACATCCTAGAGAGTATGAAGTGGTCAGATTAGAATTTTGGAAGCAAAGGCAACAGGATGTATGTAGATAGGAAGTAGGTAGAGAAGCAGACAGAGAAATCTAATGATACCCCTGAGTTTGTGGCCTGACATATTGAATAGATCATTTTGTTGCAACTGATAAGAGAAATACAGAGAGTAGAGCAGGTCCTGTGGGGAAATCAGAGTCTGTCTATGTGTATGTTATTTTTGAGATGCTAGTTAGACATTCACAACTTAACTATGACAATTATGGGGAAAATTGGACTCAGGAGATTAATATGGGAAAATAAATCATCTGCAATTCTAGTACTAAGAGCTTCTCTCAGAGACATAATTACACTTCCAATAATCTCTTCTAAATTCTATCAGACAAATTATTTGCCACAATCAAGATATTTATATAATAAGACTCTGAAAAGCATCTCATGACATGTAAGTACAAAATGCAACATGGCCATAGACCATTCATTTTTAAGGCAGGTCCTATTGAATTTGCTCGAAGATACTAGTTTGGTGACTTAAACATTTTTCATCCATGAGGTGAATGATGGAGCAAGCATGGAGAAACAGCAGTTAAGGATCTGGTCCCTAAATACCCAGACACCTCTTCCCACTGTCCTCATATACACAGCACAAATTTCAACCCAAGATCTCTATCTTCATACTGAATTTCTTCCAGTGACTTTATTTGAACAAAGCCATATGAATTTTGAATAAACTTATATGAATTTCAAATAACTTGGCATCCCCTGCCTCCAAACTCATGCTTTTGCCTGAAATGCTTTCTTTTACATCTCAGCGTGTGCAGTACTTGGCTTAAGTAGACTCTGTTTATACTTTTCTCTCTCTCTCTTTTCATTTTTACCTTTTTGGTATTTTTAGCCAGTTTTGTATCTTGAGCTAAGATGCCTTTGCAGATTCTAAGAACTGAAATAAACCTGGGCTCAGAAGTCTCATGTCAGCCTGAAGATGAAGAGTTAATGAAAGCAAACCTGTCATTAGTTTGAAAAGCTGTGGCAAACAGATCCATCATTTTTTTAAATACAGATGCCCCAAGGATAAGCTTCCATGTCACATGCTTTATGGTATAGAGCCAAAACTCACCCTAAAATTCCTAAGATGATGATGGAATCAGAAACACCATAATCCCTGAGCAGTATGAGAGGCATGTCTTAAAACCATCTGTTATTTAAAAATATCTTGAGGAGATCATGGATTTCATTTGTGTCCACATCACACTGAGCAGAGATCTTGTTACTCTCCAAGGAAACTGATCATGTAACATATAGTTGGCTGACAAACAGTAAGAAGTGAATGAGGGATTAATATACAGCAGAAATGGCTAAAAGAACACCTCCCCAAAAACCATTCTATCCTTTCCTTAATGTAAGTTGTACGAGGAAGTGGCTGTATAGCCTGAGACTACATTTCCCAGCTTCCCTTGGAGTCAGGGAAGAGTCATGTGATAGTGTTCTAGGTAATAGGATGTTAATAGAAATGAAGGTCATCCTTACAGGACTGAAGAGTAAAACAAAATTGCATTTCTGCTTTTTCATGATCTTCTTCCCTTCTGACTAGCTGAAATGGGAATATTTCACAGGAAAATCTGGGAGGTCAGGTGTTGATGGCAGAGCATCCATTAACCTCAATCCTTGAATTTCCACAAAAATGAAAGTCAAGCGGAGTACTGTTTACCTGCCCAGTACTCCTGTCTGGCAAGAAAAAAGAATCTGTAACAACACTTTATGTTACTTATTAGCATCTATTCTAATTAGTACAGAGTAGCAATTATGGAAGTCACTGAAGATGAAGATCACTGCTAATATCTCCAAAATTAATCAGATTTTTTTTCTAATTTTTTATTTTCACTTTTAATAGCATTACACTTTTGAGAATATCCAGTCTTGAAAAAATGCTGTGCAAGATAATGGCTATTTTACACAGGATTACATGAACTCCAATATTACCAAATCACTTGGCAGCTGCAAAAACTATTAGGCTAAAAAAAAAACAAAACTATTAGGCTATTGGTAGTTGACAACTCTTCCTCTGCCTAATCAGCATCAATAACTCCTTTCTTAAAGATAACATCTTGGGACTTTCCTGATAGTCCAGTGGTTAAGAATCTACCTGCCAATGCAGGGCGCACAGGTTCGATCCCTGGTCCAGGAAGATCCCACATGCCACGGAGCGACTAAGCCTGTGAGCCACAGCTGCTGAGCCAGCATTCTAGTGCCCGTGTTTCACAATCACTGGACCCGTGTGTAACTACTGAAGCCCACACACCTGGAGCCCAGGCTCTGCAACAAGAGAAGCCAAGGCGATGAGAATCTCAGGCACTGCAATGAAGAATATCCCCTGCTCACATTCTTAGTGGGAATGCTAATCATGACTCCATTCTTCCTTGGTCAAGGGTTGACTAGACTCTTCGTACCTGGCCTTTCTAATAGAATGTCAAACAGAATGTAAGAGGGACTAAAAATGGTCATCACCAGTTCATTTGAACACCTGAACTCTGAAAATCATTATTTCCTGCTTTCTAGATCCCCAGAGTTAGCCTCAGTCCCTAAGTCTTTTCTGGGGTTTCCTTCCATTATTTAAACTTCTGAATTTCCTTTTAATACATTACTTTTATTTATATTTTATGTTAGTATTATGTATTTGTTATTTATTGCTGTAAAATGAATTACCCGAATACATATATATATATATGATGTATAATATGATATATATATAATCTCACATGGTTTCTGTGGGTGAGGGACTCAGGAGAGGGTTATCTGGGTGATTCTGACCCAGGGTCTCTCTCCTGAGGTTGCAGTTACAGGTTGGCCACACCAGCAGTCAAGTGAGGGCTTGACCAGAGAAGGAGTGCCTACTCCCCAAGGAGCTCACTCAAATGGTTGACAAGTTGGTTCTGGCTGTTGGCAGGAGGTCTTAGTTCTGTTCCTCCTGGGCTCTCCTGAATGTCCTTATGGCATGATAGCATCCTTTTCTCAGAGGAAGTATCCAAGACTCCAAGATAGAACTGAAATGCCTTTTTGTGACCTAACTTCAGGAGTTATCTGAGACCTAACCTCACATTATCATTTATGTCATATTCTATTAGTTACGTGGGCTTCCCAGGTGGTGCAGTGGTAAAGAATCTGCCCGCCAGGGCAGGACACACAGGAGACACAGGTTCAATCCCTGGGTAGGGAAGATCTCCTGAAGTAGGAAATGACAACCCATTCCAGTATTCATGCCTGGAAAATTTCATGGACAGAAGAGCCTAGAGGGCTACAGTCCTGGGGCTACAAAGAGTCAAGACACAACTGAACGGCTGGGCACACATGCTCATGCAGGCACACACACATGCACACACATATTGGTTACTTAATCTCAGCCTTGATTCACTGTGGGAGAGCTGTCTACAATGCTGTGAACATCAGGAGGCAAAGATGACTGGGGGACATCTTAGAGCCCACCAAGCACATGGGCTAATTTCTGTTTCTTGCAACCACAAGATCCTAGTTGATATACCTTAATAAGTGGAAAAAGTGCAGGCTGTTTCCATTCATCCTTAAGAACAAGTCTAAGATGTAGAAGAACTTAACTTCTGAGAGAAAAGTTCCAAAGAATTTGACAGTACTCTTTGGACAATATATATATATATACATTATTAGGTTCTATATTCCCAAGTTGCATTCAACTTTGATTATGATGATTATAAAAGTTTCTATTAAAGACCAATACAGTATACTAATGCATATATATGGAATTTTAAAAGATGGTAACAATAACCCAATATGCAAAACAGAAAAAGAGACACAGATGTACGGAACAGACTTTTAGACTCTGTGGGAGAAGGTGAGGGTGGGATGTTCAGAGAGAACATCATTGAAACAAGTATACTATCAAGGGTGAAACAGATCACCAGCCCAGGTTGGATGCATGAGACGGGTGCTCAAGGCTGGTGCACTGGGAAGACCCAGAGGGATGGGATGGAGAGGGAGGTGGGAGGGGGGGATCGGGATGGGGAACACATGTAAATCCATGGCTGATTCATGTCAGTGTATGGCAAAAACCACAACAATATTGTAAAGTAATTAGCCTCCGATGAATAAAAATAAATGGAAAAATAAATAAATAAATAAAAGTTTCTATTGTGATGATATCCCCAAATCCAGGGAACCTTTAATAACAGCACTCTACAAACTTCAACAATGTAGAGACTAGCCCCAAAACCACATTCTTTAATCCATGGTATGTGTCCAGAGTAATTTCCTAATCTGTCACATTTCCAAAAGATTATCTTCTTAGATGAGTATTTGCAATAATCCTTTGAGAGATATCAACATACCAGTGTAAGTTGTTTTTCTTCTGTTAGTCATAGTGTAAGATTAAAATTATTCCATTGAGTAAATCAGAATCAAAGAGAACTGGGTCCTATAATCCAACTTCCTTGTTTTACAGATGAAGAAACTGATGCCCATAAAGATTATGTAAGGTTCCTGCAGCCACATATTCAATGCAAGAGCCAGAAGTTGAATACAAGTTTCTGAATGCAAGAGCCAGAATTTGAAGCTATACCAACATTTTCCTATTGTATAAGTTTAAGCTGTGTTGTTTGACTAGTAGCTTAGAAGTCAGTCTAATCACTCCATTTGATATTTGATTGACAAATAAGAGCATGCTATACTTCCTTCTGAACTTTATCAGAAGTAATAAAAATAAATACATGAAAAAAATTATGTCATATAATTACTTAATCCCTCTTTACCTAGGAGATGGAGATCTGATTAGTCAGTTTTGGGTTTTTTTTTTTTTCTTTTTTTTTCTTTTTTCATTTATTTTTATTAGTTGGAGGCTAATTACTTTACAATATTGTAGTTGTTTTTGTCATACATTGACATGAATCAGCCATAGATTTACATAAAAGCAAGGAATAATTAGATATTTTAAAGATGATTTATAAGGTATACAAACTACTGTACAATTCCCTGAGTGAATTACAAAAGTAATGGACTTCTAACTGGCATGTCACCTTCATCTCACCCAGAAGCACTAAGTAGTTTTCAGCTTCTACAAGTTATGTACTTGAAGAATGTGTGTGGGTGAGGCGGGGGGTTCTGGTTTAGAGTCAGAGAGAAATCTCAAGAGGCAAATTGCCAAGAGAATGAGACAGAGAAAAAAGTTTTATTTCTTCCTACAGAGTTCAGTAAATGATCTTGATGGTTGTCATTTCCTCTTGGGGTTCCTGGATAAGCCAAGTTCTGACTACTTTCCCTAAGAACTCTTGAAACAGTCATAATTAGGAGTACAGGTTAAAGTCTTTGCCACACCTCTTACCATTGAAATTCTAGATCTTGAGATTTCAAGTCCAGCTTGAGTTGAAGGCAAATGAGAGCAGGCTTTCTCAATTTAGAACATTTGATGGCCATATAATTCCTTGATGTGTTGGGGTGGTTTGCTCTCTATGCCTTGTAGGAGGCTCAGCAGCATCCCTGGCTTCTACTCCTCCTCCTCCAGTAATGACATGCACAAATGTCTCCAGACACTAAGGAAGTCCTTTGAGAGAGACAAAACCCAGCAAGATTGAGAATTACTGACATAGAAAGGGAATCTGGACAAAAATAAAACACAGATTTATGTTTCTATATATTGTCACTCTGCTTACTTAACATATGTATAGTACATCACGCGGAATGCTAGGCTGGATGAATCACAAGCTGGAATCAAGATTGCCAGGAGAAATGTTGATAAACTCAGATATGAAGATGACACCACCCTTATGGCAGAAAGTGAAGAGTAACTAAAGAGCCTCTTGATGAAAGTGAAAGAGGAGAGTGGAAAAGCTGGCTTAAAACTCAACATTCAAAAAAAAAAAAAAAAAAGCCCAACATTCAAAAAATGAAGATAAAGGCATCTCGTCCCATCACTTCATGGGAAATAGATGGGAAAACAGTGACAGACTTTATTTTCTTGGGCTTCAAAGTCACTGAAGGTGATGATTGCAGCCATGAAATTAAAAGATGTTTGCTCCTTGGAAGAAAAGCTATGATAAACCTAGACAACGTGTTAAACAGCAGAGACCTAACTTTGCCGACAAAGATCTATATAGTCAAAGTTATGGTTTTTACAGTAGTCATGTATGAATGTGAGAATTGGACCATAAAGAAGGCTGAGCACCAAAGAATTGATGCTTTTGAACTTTGGTGTTGGAGAAGACTCTTGAGAGTCCCTTGGACTGCAACGAGATCAAACCAGTCAATCCTAAACGAAATCAGTTCTGAACACTAATTGGAGGGACTGATGCTGAGGCTGAAGCTCCCATAATTTGGCCACCTGATGGAAGAACCAAGTTATTGGAAAAGACATTGATAATGGGAAAGATTGAAGGCAGGAAGAGAAGGGGATGACAGAGGACAAGCTGGTTGGATGACATCATTGGCTAAATGGAGGAGTTTGAGCAAGCTCTGGGAGTTGGTGATGGACAGGGAAGCCTGGTGTGCTGCAGTCCATGGAGTCGCAAAGAGTCAGACACAACTGAGTGACTGAACAACAACAACAAAATGTTTCTGGATGCAGAGAGCATTTCAGAGGCTCTTAATTCCTTTTCATCAAATATTGGTACCAGTCATATCCCAGGCCCCTTGCTAGTCACAACACCCAAAATATATAGTCAGTAACCTTGCAGAAGTTTCACCTAGTTAATGGTTGTGCTGTCTGTCACTCAGGCTATGGTTGAATTAGTTTGATGTATTTACCCCTAGAATTTTTCAGAGATGTTCAAATGCAGGAAACTCAGGTAAGTCAAAATGATGACAATCAAGGACTTAATTTAGTGATGACACCACCACCACACCAGAAGACAGCACTCAAATTTGCAAACAAAAGAAAATCACGTGCATCCTAAATTAGTGCTGATTCTCTCCCTGACTTCTAAAGTGTTTTGTGAAAAGCAAGTGAAGCTTCTGTAAAGCTAGAGTGAAATTTTTGTTCTGATAAATGATGCTGTCTGCCTTGCCAACCCAAGAACATAGCTCAATGGGTGGAGATGGTGACACATGAAACTCCATCAGAATAGCCTCAGGGAGATCAGAAAGATAAATGAAAACAGGGATGGGCCCGTTCCAATCCTAGATCTGCTTAACCCTGAAGTCACGAACTTGCTAGCAACTGAATTGAGGGCATTTCTAAAAGGCTCATCTTGCAGAGAGCCCCATGGTAATTTGAAGGCAGATTTCCCATCCAGACCTTATGATGTCGATTTATGAAAATTGAATTGGAATCATCAATCACTCCATAAATTTTAACTAAAACAATATACTCCTATTTTAAATATTTATGGTCTCTGCCCCTCTGGGCCTCAGAACCTCAGAAGTGAATTTTTGGAGGCATTCAGAAACTTGAAAAAGCAAAAGCATGCACTTAAAACCTCTTTTTAAACCACTGATTCACCCTCTAGCTAGAGGAAAGAAATCCCAACAAATCAAATTGAAACTCAGCAAGAAAAATGTACTTAAGGAGCATACAGAGAAGCAGGGAAATCAACATGAAAACAGCACCAAAGAAAAAGCAAACCCAGATCAGATCCTTCTTGTATGAAGCAAGGAAATTCAGGTGCAACATACACCCCCCCCCCCAAACTTAGGGTGAAATGTGTAAATGGGGAAGGTGATCCAGCACAAGGAGTGTGCACTTTGGAGTCACAGTCGTGTCCAAATTTCAGTTGTGCAATTAATTAGATTTGGGACCTTGGGCAAATTACTCAATCCTTTAAGTCTTGGTTCTCCCAATTGTAAACTGAAGTTCTAAGTCACCTCTTAAGGGTGTTTTAATGATTGAACATGATTATATATTTACAGTACTTTTTTCTATTACCAATACTTATACATCATAGCAACAAATTTAATTTTCATTTCCTTCAGTTCAGTTCAGTTGCTCAGGCATGTCCAACTCTTTGTGACCCCATGGACTGCAACATGCCAGGCTTCCCTGTCCATCACCAACTCCCAGAGCTTACTCAAACTCATGTCCATCGCATCAGTGATGCCAGTGAGATCAGTGATCTCACCCTCTGTCATCCCCTTCTCCTCCTGCCCTCAATCTTTCCCAGCATCAGGGTCTTTTCCAATGAGTCAGTTCTTTGCACAAGGTGGCCAAAGTATTAGAGTTTCGGCTTCAGCATCAGTCTTTCCAATGAATATTCAGGACTGATTCCCTTGGGGATGTACTGGTTTGCATTCCTTGCTATCCAAGGGACTCTCAAGAGTCTTCTCCAACACCACAGTTCAAAAGCATCAATTCTTCAGCACTCAGCTTTCTTTATAGTCCAACTCTCACACCCATACATGACTACTGGAAAAACCAAAGCTTTGACTTTGTTGGCAAAGTAATGTCTGCTTTTTAATAAACATGTTGTCTAGGATGGTCATAACTTTTCTTCCAAGGAGCAAGAGTCTTTTAATTTCATGGCTGCAGTCACCATCTGCAGTGATTTTGGAGCCCAGAAAAATAAAGTCTGACACTGTTTCCTGTCATTGTTTCCCCATCTATTTGCCATGAAGTGATGGGACCAGATGCCATGATCTTAGTTTTCTGAATTTTGAGTTTAAGCCAACTTTTTCACCATCCTCTTTCACTTTCATCAAGAGGCTCTTTAGTTCTTCCCTTCCTGCCATAAGGGTTGTGTCATCTGCATATCTGAGGTTATTGATATTTCTCCCAGAAATCGTGATTCAGCTTATGCTTCATCCAGTCCAGCACTTCTCATGATGTACTCTGCATGTAAGTTAAATAAGCGGGGTGACAATATACATGACATATTCCTTTCATGATTTGAAACTAGTCTGTTGTTTCATATCCAGTTCTAACTGTTGCTTCTTGACCTGCATACAGATTTCTCAAGAGGCAGGTCAAGTGGTCTGGTGTTCCCATCTTTGTAAGACTTTTCCACAGTTTGCTTTGATCCACACAGTCAAAGGCTTTGACATAGTCAATAAAGCAGAAGTAGATGTTTTTCTGGAACTCTCTCACTTTTTCAAGGTTCCAACGGATGTTGACAATTTGACCTCTGGTTCCTCTGTCTTTTAAAATCCAGCTTGAACATCTGGAATTTTATGGTTCATGTATTCCTGAAGCCTGGCTTGGAGAATTTTGAGCATTACTTTACGAGTGTGTGAGATGAGTGCAATTGTGAGGTGGTTTGAACATTCTTTGGCATTGCCTCTCATTGGCATTTGAATGAAAACTGACCTTTTCCAGTCCTGTGGCCACTTCTGAGTTTTCCAAATTTGCTGGCATATTGAGTGCAGCACTGTCACAGCATCATCTTTTAGGATTTGAAACAGCTCAGCTGGAATTCCATCACCTCCACTAGCTTTGTTCATAGTGATGCTTCCTAAGGCCCACTTGACTTCACATTCCAGGATGTCTGGCTCTAGGTGAGTGATCACAGCATCGTGATGATCTGGGTCATAAAGACCTTTTTTGTACAGTTCTGTGTTCTTGCCACCTATTCTTAATATCTTTTGCTTCTGTTAAGTCCATACCATTTCTGTCCTTTATTGTGCCCATCTTTGCATGAAAAGTTCCCTTGGTATCTCTAATTTTCTTGAAGAGATCTCTAGTCTCCCATTCTATTGTTTTCTTCTATTTCTTTGCACTGATCACTGAGGAATGCTTTCTTATCTCTCCTTGCTATTTTTTGGAACTCTGCATTCAAATGCATATGTCTTTCCTTTCCTCCTTTGCTTTTCATTTCTCTTCTTTTCACAATTATTTGTAAGGCCTCCTTAGACAACCATTTTGCTTTTTTGCCTTTCTTTTTCTTGGGAGTGATCTTGATCCTTGTCTCCTGTACAATGTCAGGAACCTCTGTCCATTGTTCTTCAGGCACTCTGTCTATCAGATTTAATACCTTGAATCTATTTCTCACTCCCACTGTATAATCATAAGGGATTTGATTTAGGTCATACCTGAGTGGTTCAGTGGTTCTCCCTACTTTCTTCAATTTAAGCCTGAATTTGTCAATAAGGAGTTCATGATCTGAGCCACAGTCAGCTCCCAGTCTTGGTTTTTCTGACTGTATAGAGCTTTTCCATCTTTGGCTGCAAAGACTATAATCAACCTGATTTCGGTGTTAACCATTTTGTGATGTCCATGTGTAGAATCTTCTCTTGTGTTGTTGAAAGAGGGTAGTTGCTATGACCAGTGCGTTCTCTTGGTAAAACATTATTATCCTTTGCACTACTTCATTCTGTACTTCAAGGCCAAATTTGCCTGTTACTCTAGGTGTTTTGTGACTTCCTATTTCTGCATTCCAGTCTCCTCCAATAAAAAGGACATCTTTTTTGGGTGTTAGTTCTAAAAGGTCTTGTAGGTCTTCATAGAACCATTCACCTTCGGCTTCTTCAGCATTACTGATCACTGTAATGTCACAATGCAAAGGAGTAGAGAATCAGTTCAGTTCAGTCCCTCAGTCGTGTCCGACTCTTTGTGACCCCATGGACTGCAACAAGCCAGGCTTCCCTATCCATCACCCACTCCTGGAGCTTGCTCAAACTCATGTCCATCAAGTTGGTGATGCCATCCAACAATCTCATCCTCTGTCGTCCTCTTTTCCTCCCACTTTCAATATTTCCCAGCATCAGGGTCCCCTCCAATGAGTCATTTCTTTGAATCAGGTGGCCAAAGTGATGGAATTTCAGCTTCAGCATCAGTCCTGTCAATGAATAGTCAGGATTGATTTCCTTCAGGATTGACTGTTTTGATCTCCTTGCAGTCCAAGGGACTCTTAAGAGTCTTCTCCAACACCACAGTTCAAAAGCATCAATTCTTCAGCACTCAGCTTTCTTTACAGTCCAACTCTCACATCCATACATGACTATTGGAAAACAATAGCTTTGACTAGACCGGCCTTTGTTGGCAAAGTCATGTCTCTTCTTTTTAATGTGCTGTCTAGGTTGGTCATAGCTTTTTTCCCAAGGAACAAGCATCTTTTAATTTCATGGCTGCAGTCACCATCTTCAGTGATTTTGGAGCCCAAGAAAATAAAGTCTGTCACTGTTTCCACTGTTTCCTCATCTATTTGCCAAGAAATGAGGGGACTGGATGCCATGATCTTCGTTTTTTGAATGTTGAGTTTTAAGCCAGCTTTTTTCCACTCTCCTCTTTCACTTTCAACAATAGGCTCTTTAGTTTCCCTTCACTTTCTGCCATAATGTCACAATGCAAAGGAGTAGAGAATATTTCCTTTGAAGAAAATTCAACCACCTTTCTCTCAAAAAAATGGTGAGCCAAACCTGTTTTCACTAAGATGTAGACGAATGATGGTACTTGATGGGTTACCACCTTGAGAACATTTGTATTTTACAAAGTAAAAATATCTTAGGAAGGCTTATGCCATTATTTGACCACTTACAGGTACTCCAATGGGGGCATTTTTTAAGATTAGTAAATGTTTGTTTTTTTTAATACATGCCTTTAAAATCTATAGATAAATTTCAAAATCTGAGAATGAGGCTCTCCCAAAGCCTACAACTGAATGCAGAAAACAAAACATATGTGAAAGGGTAAAATCAACTGATGTAGTCTCCTATAAATAAGATAAGTTTCTTCTACTTTTCTACCATTAGCATTGTACCACATTTCTTGGAACAGAGCAGAATAACCAAGTTTATAAAGGTTTGAAAAAGGGGTAAGAGTAGATTAAGAAAAGCCTTTCTTTCCACCTAATCCCTGACTGAGGTCTTGAAGAATCACCTGCAGAACTGTTTTTGTTGAAAGGAGGCACACTGCAGAGTCAGAGCAAAGTAACTGAACCAGGAGGAGTGGGTTGTATTGCAGACTGAGGTTGCGTTGGAGACCACGTTAGACTAAGTAGGTCTAGATAGAGCTGGAAGATTCTGTTGCAAGCCCCTACTTCTGTTTCCCTTTAGAAAGAAAGCAATGAGAGATGATTTTTTTCTTTTTATTTAAAACATATCCATTTTACATGGAACAAAACTAATAATACTAAAATCTGACAAGGATGTGAGGACATTAAATGTGGAATTTACATTGGAGCAAACATTTTGGAAAAATGTTTAATATCTGCTAAAACTGAACACATGCCTGCCTTATGACCCCCAAACTCCACGTCTAAGAAGTTCTCCAATAGAAATAAACACATGTTTACCAAAGACATGTGCTAATATGTGTATGCTTGCGTTCATGAAGTCATGCCAGTCGTGTCCAACTCCTTGTGACTCCATGAACGTAGCCCACCAGACTCCTCTGTTTATGGGATTCTCTAGGAGGCAAAATGCCAGAATGGGTTGCTGTGTCCTCCTTTAGGGGATCTTCCTGACCCAGGGATCAAATAACTCCTCCTGAATTGGCGGGCAGGTTCTTTACCATTAGTGGCACCTGGAAAGCCCCAATATGTGTATAGTAGCACTATTGATAATAGTCCTAAACAGGACTCAACCATATCTACCCAGGTAGGAAAGAGAACAAAACTTATCTTTGCTGGGGAATGATTGGACAGGCACACAGGGGCAAGGTTCTGACTGTGGGTTGCTCTGTTTCTCGATTTTGGAGAAATTGTGATCAGTTAATGAAAATCCATCCATATGTTCAGTTATGGTGTAAGTATTTTTCTGTATGTATACTGTATTTTAGCATGTTTTTCCAAAAAATATCCATGTTCTAAATTAACTTAAAAATCTAGTTGAATCAAAGTAAAAATAACACCCAAAATGTGAAATACAGCAGAAGCCAGCACAGTGCCAGGCTCCAGAACTGGAAGTATCTGGAGGCACTGAAGAGTTGTATTTCCAGTGAGACCAAAAACACCCCAGAAGTGACAAAGTATCAAAATGGGTCTCACCAGCTAGAGTTTGTGAAGATGGAGGGGCCTGGTGGGTTCACCTGACTGAAATGATGAGCATGGGTGATACAGGTACTCTGAGACCCACAGTAAGTTCTGGTTCCAGACTGAGAATCTCTGGGAACCCAGATGGAGGCAACTGTGAAACCACCAGAGAGAAAAGAACCAGAGAAAGAGAGAAAGTCAACAAAATACCTCTGAGCAACATCCCTGGCAGTCCAGGAGCTGAGACTCCATGCTTCCGATGCAGGGGCCCAGATTCAATCACCGGTCATGCCACACACCCACCACAGGTACGCATTCACACGCAGTGAAGAGTTTGCATGCCTCAAGTAGAGACCCCAGGCACTGCAGCTGAGGCCCTGGGTGGCCAAATAAATAATCTTAAAAGATTTACTTTAAAGACAAATCTAGATAATAAAATTTTAAAGTAAGTGACAAAATTAACACAAATAAAATAGCTAACACCAAACAAGTAGGAGATGAAATAATTCTTGACAAAATGGAAAAGGTATTTTCAAGTGATTTTTTAAAAGTATGTTTCTGTCCTCTGAGAGACAGAGTAGAAAGTTCATAAAACTCTCTTTAATATTAAAAGTGAACTTGAAGGGAGAGAAGAAACAAAAGCAGTTGAATATAAAGCATGATGGACAAAGAACAGAAAATGTGCAAAACATACAAGACACTTCTTTATGTCCCCAAAGCAGAAACAATCCCAATAAATGTTCATCAATTGGTAGATATGTATTATATTATATTCATAAAACCGGATACTACTCAACAATAAAAAGGAACAAAGGGCTGATACATGTCACAGCATGGATGAACCCTAAAGATATTATGATAAATGAAAGAAACTGATGTAAAAGACTGCACAGAGTATGATTCTATTCATAAAAAATTTCTGGAAACAAACAAAAAAAAAACAAAGAGACAGAAACTCTACATTTTCCTTACCAGGATATCTGAATCATTTATTAACTTTTTGCCAGTACTTCTGCAAGTCTTCTGAAGGGCCTACTTGGAATATGGCGGCATATAAATAAAGAAGGACAAAATACGTTTGTGTATGTGGTTTCTGAGTGATAGTGAAGTGAAAGTGGAAGTCGCTCAGTCGTGCCCGACTCTTTGCAACCCCATGAACTATACAGTCCGTGGAATTCTCCAAGCCAGAATACTGGGGTGGGTGGGTAGCCTTTCCATTCTCCAGGGGATCTTCCCAACCCAGGGGTAGAAGGCAGGTCTCCCACATTGCAGGTGGATTCTTTACCAGCTGAACCACAAGGAAAGCCTGAGAGATAGACAGGGAGGAAAATGCAGAGTATGAGAGAGGAGGAAAGGGGGTAGAATATTTGTTATTATTTATCTCTTAAGGTCCCACAGAAAAAGGCATTGTCTCTCTGTGCTTCAAAACTTCATCCTTCAAGGTTTATGGGAAAAAGTGTTCTTTTAACTTAATCCTCGTGTATACTCATACAAGCAGTCTGACCACCTTCCCCAATGCTAAACACTTGTATTGGGAAGGGAGTTTTGATCTGAAAGAAACCATTAGCTTGCCTGATTGAATTTTTCCTCTTTATGTTTTTTGTATAGTCACCGCCTCAAAATGCTAGATTTGCTCCATTTGGATGAGTTTAATCTGGAGCAAACATATGGCTTGAAACATATTGGCTCAAAAAATGATACATTCAGGGTTGGCCACATCTTTGGATTCAGTAACAAAAATAGCCAAATTTAATCTGGGCATGATTCAAGATAACCTTCTCCTGTTTTCCTTTTAAGTCCTTTTAAGGAAAAGACCCTGATGATGGGAGGGATTTGGGGGCAGGAGGAGAAGGGGATGACAGAGGATGAGATGGCTGGATGGCATCACCGACTCGATGGACATGAGTTTGAGTAAACTCTGGGAGTTGGTGATGGACAGGGAGGCCTGGTGTGCTGTGATTCATGGAGTCGCAAAGAGTCGGACATGACTGAGCAACTGAACTGAACTGAAGGACTGGCTTTAAGCATCTAACTCAGAGGTTTCTTTCTATGACCCTAGTCTTGTAATTTAGGAATTAAACCAAACTGATTTCCATGCAATGTCCATAGATGGAGAATTCACTTTCTGTCCAAGTCCAGTTGAGTCCAGAGTTTTGATATCTGGGACTGGAACCAGGACCTTGCATGCACTCAACAATTAAGAACAGAACTCTTTATCCTAAATAAATAAATAAATAAATAAATAAATAATAAGGCCAAAAAAACAAAACAAAAACCACTCTTCTTTTTGAAGTATTGTGTAAAAAACCTCATGGGGTGGTTGTAAAGATTTGTGAAATATTAAAGATCTTTGAGTTTGGAGAATTGGCATTGTAACAGCACAAAGTTCTGCTCTTTTATCCTTCTTTTCTTAATAACCCTGTTATATGACCTTCTAAAGGGTTTGTTCCCTTAAAGAGTATTAGATGATTTGCAATAGTCTGTAATAAAACTTGGAAAAGATATCTACAGCACTGGTTCAATAATTATGAGAATCGTTTTTAGATGAAATTTTCCAATGAAGTGTTCACATAATTAATTGTAAACCCTGGAATAATGCTTTGGCCAAAAGTACAAATGTCCCTTCATGTGTCTAGTGTGGGCTCAGCATTCCTACTCCTTGGGTCTCCTTAAGCCTTGGCACTTGGGACATGCATGCCCTTAGTCTTTGACTGGCCTCATGAATATAAGCATAAATGTTATGACCTTATTATTGGAAGTTGAGATCCCTTCCTGACTGAGACTTCACCTTAAGCTCCAAGAATTATGACCCCACATTCTCCCAGCCAACAGGAGGTCAGCCTGTTTGTACACGAAGGCCCATTCTTAAGAGGACGCTGCAATTAAAGTGGCCTGTCGCTGTAGACAACCCTCTGGTGTTCTGTGATGACTGCAAGCAAGCAACTGTCAGCTGATGGCAACTTCTCTGTGGGTTTCTCACAGGATCACCATCCTACTGATCTCACAGAAATCCCCACTTCCCCAGGGCCCCAAAGACCTTATTCATCAAAGTGACCTATGTTCTTACTTATCATAGAGACAGATTGCTTTCTTGGTAAGAGATGGCCAACCACTTGGCTCCTCGAATTTCTGGGGAAAATATTCCTCCCTTTCTTTTCTGAGCCAAATGACTTCTAATTAAGATTGTTTTTTTCTTCCTTGGGTTTTCATGGTCATCCTGGCAATCAGACAGAGCACTGCCTGCCTACTGGGTACCTTTACAGAGAATACATAAAAGCTGGCCATTTTATGGAAAAATTAAAATAAAAAAAATGCTGAGTTGCTTGAGGGATTTCTAAAGCAAAAGCTGCTTTTATGAGTCAGGAACAAAACACAGATATTAGTTTGTAATGAAACCAGAAACTTGAGGGTCATTCAGCCCAAGGCTACAGATCCCCATAACAGTGTTTATTTTAGAGACAGCACTGTTACTTTCAACCTCAGAGACACAGAGAAAGAGCAAGAAAAAGAGATCAAGAAAGAAAAAAAAAGGGATGAGGAACAGAAGTGGAAGAAAGAAAAATGTGAGAAAAAAGGAGGTAGCAGGATAAGGATTTCTCTTCCTCAGCTTGCTTACAGTAGGTGTTGATAAACAGTTCATGGAAAAGAGACTCAACAAAAATGTATTAAGGTGAATTTTGATGTATGTTCCATGCAAAGAATATTCCTGCGTGCTAATATATGAAAACGCACATATATGTTTGCCTACTCTGTCACCCCAATGTTGACTTCTTTGGCCTTAATCTTGATCCAGGGGAAAGCCACAAGGTCCCTCCTTATGATGGTCAAATGATGTCAAAACACCATTTCCAAATATTTTTCCAACCTAACTGCAACATTTCAGCCCTCTTTGTGATCAGCTTTTTGAGCCAATAAAATGTAGAAGCGCTTAATGAGCCCATTCCCCTTGGACTGACCTGGACTACCACTGTTACCCCTCAACATTTGGTGGCAGCTCTGATGAACAAAAACAATAGGCCTTCTTCCTCAGCTCTGTCCAAAAATGCCTTAATAGGAAACACATTCTGCATTCCCCATGTGCATGTTTTCAGCGCAAATCTTTGTTTAATCTTACTAGAGAATTTTAGTCTAAGGGTTCTTCCATGGACAAAGGGTGTTACTGATTGGAGCACATCCCTGGAGGACCTTATTCATGAAGGTTTCCTTAGGTGGTGTTTGAAAGAAGAGAAGTGTCCATGTCCCCTAAATCATGTTGGATTTCTGAAAAGGAATCTATGTCCCTTGGACATTCTTTTCCTAACTGAAAATAGAGAAAGGGGAGACAGAGAAAGAAAGAGAAAAGGAAAGAAAGAGAAAGAAAGAGGAAAGAAAGAAGGAAGGAAAAAGGAAGGAAGGGAGAGTAAAAAACAGGGAGGAGGAAAGAGAGAGAAAGATAAATTCCTTAAGCCAATCATGAATCTTTAGGAATTCATTGGTGTTCTTACCTTCACTGCCCAGACAGTATGTCCCATTCTGTTCCAGTTGGTAATCTGAAAGGCTGCTGCTGCTGCTGTCACTTCAGTCGTGTCCAACTCTGTGTGACCCCATGGACTGCAGCCCACCAGGCTCCCCCGTCCATGGGATTTTCCAGGCAAGAGTGCTGGAGTGGGGTGCCAGTCCTTCTCTGAATCTGAAAGGCAGACTCTGCCAATTGGGCAAAAAAGGGGAGAGACACTTACACATTCTTTGTTGCAGCCAGAACTTGTACCTTGCTGGACACCACAGCCACTCCTCAGCTTATTTCCCATTGTTCTTGGGGGTTTCCCTGATGTCTCAGTGGTAAAGGATCTGCCTGTCAGGAGACGCAGGTTCAATCCCTGGGTCGGGAAGACCCCCTGGAGAAGGAAGTGGCAGCCCACTCCAGTATTCTTGCCTGGAAAATCCCATGGACAGAAGACCCTGGTGAGATACAGCTCATGGCATACAAAAGAGCTGGACACTACTTAGCAACTAAAACAATAAAACGGCGTCATTCCTGAGAAATAAAACTCCTCTAGATTCTCCTCACCTGCTTTCAGCAGTAAGGAAGTGAAGCATCCTCTCCTCTTTACCCAGACTCATGGCTCCAACCAGTCCCTATGTAGTAGAGAATCCAAGCACCTCAGCCTTCAGCCGCCTGATCTGTGCTCTGATACTATCAGTCTTGGAGGCGTTAGCCCACGGAGCAATCCACAGAAGCTCTGCCATCCTCTTGGGTGGGTTTACGCTACATTGATCCTGGGATTATTGTCATGGTTCCATGTTGTCATCTCTTCACATTATACAGCTTGTGGGAAGTCAGGAGCCAAGCAGGAGCCTTGGGACAGAAGACGCATCCTAACAAGGAGGTCCCTCATTGTCTGGGCAGAGCTTAGATGGAGAATGGCAGGCTGGAACAAAGAAGCCCATTCTCGACTGCTTAGAGGAAGCTCAGGTGCAACAAACCTTAGGTTTTCTTCATCTCAGCCTAGAAAGGACACACCTTTTACCAGCATCCCAAAGCAAAGTTTCCTTAGGAGTGTTTTTTTCTAAAGCAATCCAGGTCTCCCTTTAGGAGATCCTGGGAAGCTGTATGGAAATGGGGCTGGCTGCAAATGAAAACAGGAGGTGACTGACATTCTCCTTTGGCTTCCACACATTCTCCTTCTAGTCTTGGCCTCCACCTTCACTTCTGATCAGCACTTCAGGGTTCATCAGAGCTAGGGTCAGGTCAGAAGAAGGAGGAGCTGAGACATTACAGGAAGGTCCTGAAGCTGAATGACCTTCACACAGACCTGAATTTAAGAAGAGAAAGCTTTTGAGCCAGGTGAACATTTAAGAGTAGCAATGGCAGGCTGTGCCAGATGCAGAATTGTAATTCATATGGACCAAATAATAAAAAAGATTCTTGCTTTGGTCTCCCTAGCAGACAGTCTTGACCAAAATCTCTAATGTCCACTTTCAGAGCTTCTGGTATGGTAAAGAAAGAAGAAAGAAAGTGAAGTCGCTCAGTCATGTCTGACTCTTTGCGATCCCATAGACTGTAGCCCACCAGGCTCCTCTGTACATGGAATTTTTCAGGCAAGAATACTGGAGTGGGTTGCCATTTCCTTCTCCAGGGGATCTTCCTAACCCAGGGATCAAACCTGGGCCTCCCACACTGAAGGCAGACGCTTTACCATCTGAGCTACCATGGAAGCCCCATGTGTGGCTAAAAGTGTGGTGTGGTAAAAGTATTGGATAATTACTACTAGCTCTGAGGGTTTCTTGTTTCTCCATTGCAAACACAGAGGCCTACACCTCCAGACACATGGGAAGTGAAGGGTCATCACTGATGACTTGGAGGTGGGGATGACCCCCATTTCCTGCAAATAGCAGCCTGATCTTCAACACTTGGCTTCATTTAGCTAAATAATTCTTTCACTGTACTTCTCTCTCAAATGCTTTTCCCATTTCATCTTTAAATCAGAGTACAAGAAACCTCTAAGGAAACCTCTCACAGTTTTTAAGAGAAAAAAAAAAAAAAAAAAGTCAAAGATTCCCCCCTATCAGTAAACAGAGTTCCCAGTGGAATTTCAAAATTTAAATGAGTAGCAGCAAAGACAGGACTGCTGCAGCTCCACCTCTTGAATGACCCAAAATGCTAATCAGAATCTTTTCTGCTTGTCTTCAGATAGAGGGCGTGAGCTAATGTGTATTTCAGGGCATCCTAATTCAAGGGAGGAGAGACAGTGCCTGCCTTTACTTTTTAAGCCATTTTTTCCAAAGGGTCTGCTTCTGAAAGTATTAAATTTCTAATTGAAATTTTTATGCTACACTGCAATAATCTAAGGATGAAATTTGCTGTTTGATGTGTTAGAAAAACATGTAACCATAAGAAGGCAAGGTGGCAGTTTCTAAAAGTGACAAGAGGCCATAATTTCCTAGGCATTGCCGGTAATCATCCATTAGCAAGCCAAGTTGTTTGGTTCAAGCAGAGAATTCTTTAGTTATATCTTGTATATCAAGAACAGGCTCAGTTTGTGTTTCATGTAGAAGGAAAACAGGCCAGTGCTCCAGTCAGTGTGGTCAGAGTTCTCCCAGTGAAGGGACGGTGGAATGTCTGAAGTACATGCCCTTTTGTTAGCTTTAGCAGGAACACCTTCCATCACTGGAAAGGTCTTATCCTCATGGTAGGTACACAGTTAAAATTCAGTTCAAACTCTGCCTTGTTCTTTTTTGAAAGGGTCAATGTGTCAACTATTCCCTCCTAATGCCTTTCGGGTTTGGTTAATATTCAAACTATCTTTCCTTCCTGCTGCAATTAGATTTTGCAATGAACACATGTAAGGGCCTGCCTACCAATTCTAAGATGTTCTATTTTCTCTTGGCCTCCCCTGACCGGCAAGTCCTAATACCTCTGGTATCTCATGAGTCTTCATTCCCCATACGTCTCCTTTTCTGGAGGTGGTTAGAAGACTTATCATCCTGCTTCCAATCCTTAGGGCTTGGTGGAATCCCCCCAGGTTAAACTCCTGAGAAAGAATAGACACTTTAAGAAACATCAACTCACTTTTGTTCCAGGTCTTCCTTAAAAAAAAAAAAAAATCCTCTATGACTGCCAAGTAAAGGACAAAATTTTAAAAAAAATTGATATACTAACACTCTTGTTCCTTTAGTCCAATATAACCAATCCTTTTGGCATTAAAAGAGTAAGGTAAAACCTTTTATTCTGTTCCTTGCCTCTGGGATACATGTCTGTTTTAGCAATAGAATGTTGCCTTCCTATCCCCTTTAACAGCATTACTGTTTCTCCTTATATATTGTTATTATCAAACAGACAATAAATTTCACTTATCTTGTTTTTCACTAAGTTGTACATCTACTGAGAATGAGGATTTTTACCTGCTTTGCTTACAGCTGTATACTTGAGACCTAGAACAAAGTTATGACACAGAAAGATCTCTCAATAAATACTTGTTGGCCGAATGGATTTTATGATGTTGGCAATTAGCTGTGTGGTCAAGAACCTTGCTGTATTTGCAGCACTGGGCTGAGTGCTGTGATTCCCAGTAGAGATGTGAGACCTCCTGTGTCGGTCTGAGGCATCCATTTTTAGAGCCAGATAAGAGTAGACCCAGGGACTTACCTGGGGGACCCCAGTGTTTAACAATCCACCTGCCAATGCAGGGAACAGGGTTCGATCCCTGGTCCAGGAAGATCCCACATGCCTTGGAGCAACTAAGCCCATGCGCCATAGCTACAGAACCTGTGCACCCTAGTCCTTGCTCCACAACGGGAGCATCCACCGCAATGAGGAGCCCATGCATCTCAACTAGAGGGTAGCCCCCGTCAGCTACAGCTAAACAAAGCACAAGTGCAAAATGAAGACCCAGCACAGCCATTTAAAAAAAAGTGTAGATCCAATGCCCACTTCTCGCTTAGAAGAGGTCCCATTACCATCCCTGCTGAGAAGAAAGAAGACATATTCTTTTGGTTGCTTCTCACCCTGAATTTTTGCTTTTACTTTGGTCTTTAGTCACTGGCATGTCCTCAATCTGAACCACAAGGATTTACACAATTTCATAGTCACCCACAAAAATTTAAGCACTTAATTCATGAAACAAATTATTTTAGGTTAAATTTTGAAAGTATCTGATCTGAAGACATCCTTCAGTAAATTTGCCCTTTTGTTGGGCAATCCTTTATTCCCTGTTCCTCTGCTCCCTGACTCCAAATACAACTCATTTTCATCCCTATATTTCACTGATGTATAATGTATCTTTGACTGTAAATCTGTGGCCCCTATGAAACTACCTTGTCCATCAAGCAATTTATTAGGACATTTTTATTAAAAATTATTTCTTCCCTAATAGGACTTCTTATGTCAATGGTTGAGATCATAGTTTTGTTCAGCTTGCTACAGGCAAATGGTACAAAGAGCAAAATACAGAATTCTTGAGCTTGGGATTTAGTTAGGACATGGATGGGGAAGAGAAGATGAGGTATACAGCTCAAGACGTTAGTGGACAAGACATGAACAAAGTCACTTGTAGTTTATCTGTCCCCCAGTATCCTGGGGCTTCCCAGGAATCTACACTGTACTATCCCAGCCAAATCAAGGCTTTCTTTTTCTCTGGAACATTTTTCAATTTTATTTTCTTGGGTTCCAATTTAACATCTGATAAAACAACAGAAATAGGACACAATTTTCAGACACAGTCATGGACAAGTATTAGAGATTTTTCACCCCGAGGCTGATTTCTCAAAGCACACTTTTGGTGTCTAATCACACAGAAATTAATAGAACCCTTATAAAGAAGTCTGCTTCCTGCTGACAAGATGATTTTGATGAGCAATCCTGGAGAACAGAAGTAAAGGGTTGGAAAGAGTGAAACAGGGAGAGACGAGAACCAGAGGGTCAGTGAAGTTTGGCGCCAATGGAACCATCAGAGGAGCCATGAGAAATGCACCATCTCGGGAACAGAAGAACGGGCCGTATAATCACTGGCTCCCATCTCTCCATTGATCAAGCATTACGTCACAGGATGCTAACTTCCTTCTGTCTCAGGCAAGAAAGCAAGAGGTTGACAGTGTAAATTTCTGCCATCGACACCTGTGTGAAGCATATAGTCATGGTAGTGACTGGAATAAAATATGGGCTAGAGAGATATGAGGGAAGGCACAAAAGATGTCCTATACAAAGGGAAAATCTAAGCTAACTCACTCCAGGAGAATTAAGCAAATTAAAAAAAAATAGAGCAATTTTATTTTAACTTTTATTCATTCATTCATTTAAAGAAAAAAATAAAACAACTTCCAGTCCCAGACTCCAGTGAAGACCACTAAGATAGTTCAATTACCAGAAGCAACAAGTAAACAAACATGTCTTAAAATCATCAAAGACTTCAGAAGACAGGAAAAGAACTGCCTCCAATTTTTGAAGAAGACAAAGTCAGTAATGAAAAGAACATCAAAGCTCTTTCCTGGTAGCTCAGATTTTAAAGAATCTGCCTGCAACGCAGGAGACCCAGGCTCAATCCCTAGGTTGGGAAGATCCTCTAGAGAAGGGAATGGCTACCCACTCCAGTATTCTTGCCTGGAGAATTCCAAGGACAGAGAAACCTGGTGGGCTACAGTTCATGGGGTTGCAAAGACTAGGGTATGACTGAGCAACTAGCACTTTCACTCTCTTTCTTTCACTCCTGAGCACAGTTATTCTGATCCTAAGAAAGCAGCCATAAACCTGAGCTGAACTTAACCTTCTTACAGGAAGAAATTAAAGGTTAGACTTCACCAAGTGTGGGAAACTAACAAAACCACCCCTCCTCAAGGAAAGGCCCATGAGCTCTGTTCCCTCCAATGAGCATGGCACAGTAATGGCAGGCCTTCCTGCAGTGCTTCTTTCATCTGCTGGTAGAGGGGACTTCAGGCAGTAATAGAATCAAGGTTGTCTAGGGCTGTGGACCCCCAGAGTTTGTCTTCCCCACCTTTCACATTTCTTTCCAGAAGTTATCACTATTCCAGGCCTCAAAATATTCCTACAAATAATATTTTAAATAAATGTCCACCATTCAAAAATCAACCAGCAAAAAAAAGAAAACTCATTAAGCAAGCAAATATAAGACATAACAAAAACAGATCCATGGGGATTCCAATCATTAAGGATATCACATGAAGCACAGAATAGTAGTTGATGACTGGTCAACATGTATAATGGTCATGCTGTGAAAGATTGAAGGCGGAAGTAGAAGGGGATGACAGAGGATGAGATGGTTGGATGGCATCACCGACTCAGTGGACATGAGTTTGAGTAAACTCTGGGAGTTGGTGATGGACAGGGAGGCCTGGAATGCTGCAGTCCATGGGGTCACAAAGAGTCAGACACGACTGAGTGACTGAACTGAACTGAACTGAAGGGAATGTTACAACGCTGTACTTGAAAGCTTTAGTAACAAACTGGAAACTATGAAAAGGAATCAATAGATCTCTCAGTATTTTAAGTTTCTGTTGGAATTCCTTCCTTACCACAGGAAACCCTTAAAAGTGTATTTTTATATTTTAAAATATATGATATATTTTGGGTTTTGTTTGCTTGTTTTCATTGTTGGTTTCTATTTTAATTTGCATCATGATCAAATATGGAGATCTCGATGGTGCTAAGCCTTTGAATCTATTGTACTGTGACCTAGTGTATGGTCAATTTTTTTAAAAAGTTCCATGTGTTCTTGAGAAAAATGTTCATTTCCTAATTTTTACATTTTTAATAAATATAATTTACTAATTTTATCTATATATGTATATCTGCATGATTTATTATTAAAATTGATTTTCAGTTTTTCATGTCAATAGTTTAGTATGCTTGAATAGTATTAATCTACTTGTGGGAATCTCTCTGTTTCATCTAAACGTGTATTTTACACTTGTTCTTAAAACACATTTTTCACAAAATTGAAGATTTCTCTCTGAATATGTTGAAGATATTATTATAATATCTTCTGGCTTCCAGGGATGCTAATGAATAGTAATTAAAGTCTAATTTTCATTCCTTTCTTGGTGATACATATTTCCACTCTGACTGCCTCTTAAGGTCATCTAAACAGTCCTTTCTTTTTGCAGCTTCAATATTTGTGTGAATTTTACTTTTGTTAAAACTATTTGCATAAATTCTAATTTCTCAATTTGCATGTGGACGTCTTTCATTGATTCTGGCAATTTTCAGCATTATCTTTCCAAATTACATCCTCTCCCCCATTCCTTATTTATATTCTTATAACACAAGCTAGATTTAACCATTAGATAGTTTTACTTCATCAGCCATGGCCTTAACTTCCTCTTACTATTTTGCTTCCTTTATTTTCTATGTTGTAGTCTATGTAACGTCACCCCTCACATTAATTGGAGGCAGACACTTTAACCTCTGAGCCACCAGGGAAGCCCAATTCTCTCTTTAGCACTGTCTAAACTAGTATTGAAACCATACATTCAGGTTTTTAGTCCCATGATTCCATTTTTTTTTTTTTTCACTTCTAAATATTTTGTATAGCTCTTTTAAAAATCTCTCTGGTTACTACTAGTGGTGTCTTGTTGCTTACTCCTTTTTAAAATGATTCTATCTTTCATATCTTTAAACAGTATATACTTCTTTCCTCCTCCCGTATTTTCCCAGTGATAGCTTCTATATCTCAGTTGTTTAGGCATCTACAATTCTAACTTGTTGCTTTGCTGACTCTCTTACATGGTAATTTGTTTCCTTGTTTAATCTTATTAAACTTGATCTTTGGAAAACTAGCAGGTTCAATAAAGGGTGTCTTTCTTCAAAAGAATCCACCTCTTCAAAAGAATTTCTCAAAAGAATCTGCCTACAATGCAGGAGACCCAGGTTGGATCCCTTGGTCACAAAGATTCCCTTGGGGGAGGGAATGGCAACCCACTCCAATACTCTTGCCTGGAGAATCCCATGGATAAAGGACCCTGGTAGGCTATAGTCCATTAGATGGCAAATAGTTGGACACAAATGAGTGACTAACACTACTAACTACTACTACTCCTTCAAAAGAGCATTTGCTTCTGTTAGTAGCCCTCCCAATCCCCCCTTTCAGTCCCTAAGGCTTAATTCCTGGCCCTTACTTTCTATTGCTTCAAGTCCAAGGTCTAGTCTCCTGAGGGCAGCACTGAAGTCAGAGAAGTTTCCCTGAGGAATTAAATATTGAGCTGATCTCAAATGGAAAACTAGGAGTTAATTATGTTTTGTTTCTTTTTTAAAGGTAAAGAGGCAGGGTTCTGAGTAGCAAAAACCACATATACAAGTGCCTTATGGCTAGGAGAATGACAAGCATGAGGAATTATTTAATTTTTTCAACTTCAGTTAGCCTCATGAAAGTGATGTGCAAACACTGTGGGAGACACTTAGTAGATCTCACCTGCCATGGGCTGCCAGAAATCTGAAAGGGTAATATAAACTGGAATTATTTTGGAAAAGTTCCCAGATCAGGGGGGGTGGTAAACTACCCTTGGGAAGAAAAAAAGAGGTTATTCCAGACAAGAATACTAGACAATTACAAATCCAGCTTGGAAATGAGCACCATGAATGTGGAGAAAGAATCCAGTCAGCTTTGTTCTAAGGTAGTGGTCCTCAGATTCTAATGTACAAGGCAACTGGGATCTCATTAAAAGTAGATTCTGACTTAGTAGGTCTGGGGCATGTCCTGGAATTCTGTATTTTTCACCAGCTTCTAGGTGATGTACACAATACTAGTCTGGGACATGCTTTAAGAAGCAAAGGGGTAAGGGAACTATTGAGGGGTTGTCAGAAGTAAGAACATATCATGATACAGTAAAATCACATCCTGGAGTCCTATAATACTGGGATGGAAATTTTGGACCTAAGCTCATTTTCTGAGCCCTAAACTCTAAACCTTTAAATCACCTGGGAAGCTTATTAGTAATATACAGAGGCCTAGCCCTTCTTTGAATTCAGCTTTCAGGAGGTGGGGCTCTGGTCACCAGAGCATAAAGAACTCTCCAGGTGATTCTAACACACAACAAAGTTGGAGACCCAGTAACCAGGCAACCAAAAACCAAGATAAGATTGTGCCCTGTGTAAAAAAGGGATGAAAACATCTTAGGGAATGATCCAGCAAATAGGACAGGGTACACAGGTGGAGAGAAAATTGTTTAAGAATGCTAAAAATGCAAGGGCTCCTTTTGGATGCCTTTACAGACTCAGAGCCAGCATGCCTCCATCTAATCCCTATTCAATTCATCCATTTAAAATCCAGCTCAGTCTAGTGGTTTTAGCTCTAAACTTTCACTTTACTATGAATTTACTCAGAAATTGATTTGGAAAAAGAGGTATGTTTGATATTTAATATATGCTTACAGTCGACTTTTCAAGTCATAGATGAAGGGTTCCACAAAAGTACAAGTTGTTTTTATTGTTTCCAAAGCATGGCTCAGATAAAATCAGGAGGCTGAATCCACTAACAGACCCAGAAAAAAATCTATTTCTTTTCAGGCACTATTAGCTGAAAACTTTAAGGAAGTTAGGAAATGAAAGAAAATATTTCTCATACAAATTGTTTCTTTGATATCTGTAATACATCCGTTGACTTGAATTTTCAAGTCAGCTAAGGAGGTAGTCACTTAAAATATACACATAGGCACACACCTCTTAATTCTAATTCAGCATACGAGCTTCTGCTATATTTAGTTTTGTTTTTCTTTAAGTAGTCTGTCCTGTTGGTGTATGGATTTGTTTCACCAGAAATGTCGTCAGGGTAACCCATGAGGAGATTAAGAAAGCAGAGATGCCTGTCACCAGTTACTGACATTTTAGGCTTTGGTAATCTTTTCTAGGGCAGTGAAAAGCAGGCAGCAGAAGTAAGAGCCACAATGAAACCTGCAAGTATAGCTGTAGTGTTAGTAAAACAATCAACTGGAAACAGAATTCTCTACTCTCTGCCAGGGCACAACCAGTATGCTAAAAATAATATACCATTTGCTCAAAATAATACAGCACTAATATTGAAATGTAAAAATGCCTCCAAAAGTGAGTTTACCATACCAGATCAAGAAAACCACAGGCATGTTTCCAGGAGACTCTATGTGTAAGTTCATCCTGAGTTTGGGAACGCTCAACCCAGGCTCACAATGAACTGGCCTGTGACAACCAGTTCAGGCCTGGCCCGCCTTGCAGGTATAGGGCCACCTGTCCGCCATGAAAGGTCAACCTGACCCAGTCTGTGTTCATCCTGTTTGCAGTGGAATGTGATTTTATTGTTGTTTAGTCTCTTAAGTCGTGTCTGATTCTTTTGCAACCCCATGGACTGTAGCCCACAAGGCTTCTCTGTCAATGGGATTTCCCACTCAAGAATACTGGAGTGGGTTGCCATTTCCTTTTCAAGGGACTCTTCTTGACCCAGAGTTCAAACCCACATCTCCTGCATTGCAGATGGATTCTTTACCACTGAGCTACCAGGGAAGCCCTGGAATGTGTTTTTACCATGTGAAAATCAGCACTTGTGACTACTCCTCAGATCCTACATTCAAGCATCAGTATGTGTGGCTCCTGAGACACAGGAATTGCCATTTTTTCTGAATTACTGGTCTTGGTCCAAGATATTTGTACAGTCTGTTTGGCAAACTGTTACTATATTTGAGTAACTAAATAGGACAAATTATGTGTCTTACCAAGTTCTAGACTGATGCTCTGTTAGACTTCATTTTTATTTGTATTAGCTCAATTTTGGCTTCCAAAACATTGGTTCTTTGTTATCATCTGTATGTCTGTCACTCCAAAATACGTATGTGGGTATCCCAAATCCCAATGCAGTAGTATTTGGAGGTGGAGCTTTTGGGAGGCAATTAGGTCAGGAAGGTGGAGTCCCCATAAATGGGGTTAGTGCCCCTTATAAAAGAGACCTCAGAGCTAGCTCACTCCTTTTCTGCCATGCGAGGACACAGCAGTGAGAAGGCCACAGCCTGCCATGCAGAAGGCAGCCACCAGAATCCAGTTGTACAGGCAACTCTGCTCGCAGGCTTCCAGCCCTCAGAACTTCAAGAGGTAAACTTTTGTCATAAGCCACACAGCCTGCAATACTGTCAACTACAAGTTGGTACTTGTCATGGGCATTTGCATCCACCTCTACAAGGATTAAATCATGAGCTGCTGCAGCTGCTGACCTTCAACACCCCCTGAAAGGAGTTTCAGGGTGGAGAGCAGAAATGAGGTACTCTGTGCTCTGGGGAAAACTGGCAGAACAGGTCTTCAGACAGTTGGATATTTCAGGAGCCAATTTTATTAGCCCAGTTCTTATATCTCCCATATCTATAAAAGCACTAAAATGCTTCATGGTGACTAATGCTGCTCCTTGTGACTAGCAGAAATCTTTGTTAAAAAAATATGTACTTGATTGCATGTACTCCCCCTTCACCAAAATCACGTATATACTGACCTGCTTCCCCACCTCTTTGGAGAAGTTTCTCAGAGCTGTCTGAGCGCTGTCTCCCAGCCTGCAGTCCTCATTTTGCCCCCAATAAAACTTAACTCACAACTCTCACACGGTGTGATTCTTTCAAGTTGGCAGTACTGTCTTATCATCATAGCCTGAATTAAATCATTCTCCTTGGACACAGTTATTAACAGCTGTCTTAAGAATGTGTAGTTTCGATCTTATAAGAGTTCTTTCCTTCTCCTTTATTCCTATCCCAGCTATTCTCCATTTTTCCATACCTGATGGCTGGATGATACTTTCACCCTTTTACTGTAAAATGACCTTAGTTTTCTCCTAGCCCCAAATTTGTAATAAAGACAAAGGTACAAACGTCACAGAAAATATGACAAAGGGCAATTGGTTCTTTAGATATTCATGTGAACGCTGGCTTTATAGTTCAACTAAAACACATAAACCAAATAATCTTTGGGATGGCTAGATATCAAAATGATGGAAAAGTTTATCCACTCTAAAATAACAACCAGTTGATTGAAGAAAACAGAAAGCAAATATCCTATTACTCTAGGATAGTTACTCTATCATTGCCAGATTCTTCCAATATTTGGGACATATTTATATTAAAAACAAAACAAAACAAAACATATTCAATGCATATCTAAAGTTCAAACTTAACTTGGTGTCCAGCATTTTTATTTGTTAAATTTGGCAGCCCTATATTACTAGGATGTACTCAGTAATAATAAACATTTTCAAATTTTACCCTGTCAGCACTTACAAGAAAATACCAATGGGCTTTATCTTTTCCATTTTCTTTAGCAAATATGATATGTATAGGATGCCTGTATTGCTCCCTCCTGGATTCCTTAAAATGCTCCACCCTCAAAGTCCAATAATTCCAAATGTGGAAAACCTTTAAATCAGGTCTTTTCCAATTTTATTTCAGATTAAAAAATATAATTCCAGTGTTTTCTTTTGCTCTGCATCAAAACTCTATGACTCTCAGAGTGAGACTTTCAGAAGGAGAAAATAGGTTTGTGCTAAATGTAGAAAAGAATTGCTGAAGACCCTGGGATTCCAGCCCTGCAGAAATGGGACATCTTCCTTGAACTGACCCACATATAGAGAGGCTCTAGGGCTGGAAGGATAGAAACGCAATGGCAGCGATTGATCGAATGGCCTTTAGCAGTTTGCTTATCTCTCTTTCATCTGTTTCTTCATTCATAAAGAAGATAGAGACATGGAAGGATACATATAAGACTTCCACAAGGCAACAAATGGAAGGTGATTGTCAGAGAATAAAATTTTAAATGATATCCAATTACTGTCCTGGCCACTACAAGTCAAGCAGTCATTGTCTCAGTAAGCAGGCAGAACCCCCAGTAAGAGAGAAGATAGCTCTGAACCAGAGCGTAGGTTTGTGTTTCAGAATAGACAGACTGAGGTGTGCTGGTAAATGTCCAACTGCAGTCAGTTCTTTAAGGAAAAGAAAAGACCTATTCATAGCCCCTAATGATTTTTCACCTCCTCCAAGGTAAGGAGCAGTGGCTGCCCTTTGCTGGAGCAGCCGTGAAGAGCTACCCCACGTCCGAGGTAAGAGAAACCCAAGTAAGATGGTAGGTGTTGCAAGAGCACATCAGAGGGCAGACACACTAAACCCATAATCACAAAAACTAGCCAATCTGATCACAGGACCACAGCCTTGTCTAACTCAATGAAACTAAGCCATGCCGTGTGGGGCCACCCAAGACAGACGGGTCATGGTGGAGAGGTCTGACAGAATGTGGTCCATTGGAGAAGGGAATGGCAAACCACTTCAGTATTCTTGCCTTGAGAACCCCATGAACAGTAGGAAAAGGCAAAATGATAGGATACTAAAAGAGGTGCCTAAAATGCTACTGGAGATCAGTGGAGAAATAACTCCAGAAGGAATGAAGGGATAGAGCCAAAGCAAAAACAATACCCAGTTGTGGATGTGACTGGATAGAAGCAAGGTTTGATGCTGTAAAGAGCAATATTGCATAGGAACCTGGAACGTTAGGTCCATGAATCAAGGCAAATTGGAAGTGGTCAAACAGGAGATGGCAAGAGTGAATGTTGATTTTCTAGGAATCAGTGAACAAAAATGGACTGGAATGGGTGAATTTAACTCAGATGATCATTATATCTACTACTGTGGGCAGGAATCCCTTAGAAGAAATGGCGTAGCCATCATGATCAACAAAAGAGTTTGAAATGCAGTGCTTGGATGCAATCTCAAAAATGACAGAATGATCTCTGTTCATTTCCAAGGCAAACCATTCAATATCATAGTAATCCAAGTCTATGCCCCAACCAGTAATGCTGAAGGAGCTGAAGTTGACGGTTCTATGAAGAACTACAAGACCTTTTAGAACTAACAACAAATAAAGATGTCCTTTTCTTTATAGGAGACTGGAATGCAAAAGTAGGAAGTCAAGAAACACCTGGAGTAACAGGCAAATTTGGCCTTGGAGTATGAATTGAAGCAGGGCAATGGCTAATAGAGTTTTGCCAAGAGAACACACTGGTCATAGCAAACACCCTCTTCCAACAACACAAGAGAAGAGTCTACACATGGCCATCACCAGATGGTCAACACCGAAATCAGATTGATTATATTCTTTGCAGCCAAAGATGGAGAAGCTCTATTCAATCAGCAAAAACAAGACCAGGAGCTGACTGTGGCTCAGATCATGAACTCCTTATTGCCAAATTCAGACTTAAACTGAAGAAAGTAGGGAAAACCACCAGACCATTCAGGTATGACCTAAATCAAATCCCTTATGACTATACAGTGGAAGTGAGAAATAAATTTAAGGGAAAAGATCTGATAGACAGAGAGCCTGATGAACTATGGACAGAGGTTCCTGACATTGTACAGGAGACAGGGATCAAGACCATCCCCATGGAAAAGAAATGCAAAAGGGCAAAATGATTGTCTGAGGAGGCCTCACAAATAGCTGTGAAACAAAGAGAAGTGAAAAGCAAAGGAGAAAAGGAAAGATATTCCCATTTGAATGCAGAGTTCCAAAGAATAGCCAGGAAAGATAAGAAAGCCTTCCTCAGCGATCAATGCAAAGAAATAGAGGAAAACAACAGAATGGGAAAGACTAGAGATCTCTTCAAGAAAATTAGAGATATCAAGGGAACATTTCAGGCAAAGATGGGTTCGATAAAGGACAGAAATGGTATGGACCTAACAGAAGCAGAAGATATTAAGAAGAGGTGGCAAGAATACACAGAAGAACTGTACAAAAAAGATCTTCATGAGCCAGATAATCATAATGGTGTGATCACTCACCTAGAGCCAGACATCCTGGAATGTAAGTCAAGTGGGCCTTAGAAAGCATCACTACGAACAAAGCTAGTGGATGTGATGGAATTCCAGTTGAGCTGTTTCAAATCCTGAAAGATGATGCTGTGAAAGTGCTGCACTCAATGTTCCAGGAAATTTGGAAAATTCAGCAGTGGCCACAGGACTGGAAAAGGTCAGTTTTCATTCCGATGCCAATGAAAGGCAATCCCAAAGAATGCTCAAACTATTGCATAATTGCACCCATCTCACAGGCTAGTAAAGTAATGCTCAAAATTCTCCAAGGCAGGCAGCAGCAATATGTAAACCGTGAACTTCCAGATGTTCAAGCTGGATTTAGAAAAGGCAGAGGAACCAGAGAACAAATTGCCAACATCTGCTGGATCATTGAAAAAGCAGGAGAGTTCCAGAAAAACATCTATTTCTGCTTTATTGACTATGCCAAAGGCTTCGACTGTGTGGATCACAATAAACTGGAAAATTCTGAAACAGATGGGAATACCAGACCACCTGACCTGCCTCTTGAGAAATCTGTATGCGGATCAGGAGTCAACAGTTAGAACTGGACATGGAACAACAGACTGGTTGTAAATAGTAAAAGGAGTACATCAAGGCTGTATATTGTCACCTTGCTTATTTAACTTCTATGCAGAGTACATCATAAGAAATGCTGGGCTGGAAGAAGCACAAGCTGGAATCAAGATTGCCAGGAGAAATATCAATAACCTCAGATATGCAGATGACACCACCCTTATGGCAGAGAGTGAAGAGGAACTAAAAAGCCTCTTGATGAAAGTGACAGAGGAGAGTGAAAAAGTTGGCTTAAAGTTTAACATTCAGAAAACTAAGATCATGGCATCTGGTCCCATCACCTCATGGGAAATAGATGGGGAGACGGTGGAAACAGTGTCAGACTTTATTTTGGGGGGCTCCAAAATCACTGTCGATGGTGATTGCAGCCATGAAATTAAAAGACACTTACTCCTTGGAAGAAAAGTTATTACCACCCTAGATAGCATATTAAAAAGCAGAGACATTACTTTGCCAACAAAGGTCCATCTGGTCAAGGCTATGGTTTTTCCAGTGGTCATGTATGGATGTGAGAGTTGGACTATAAAGAAAGCTGAGTGCAGAAGAATTGATGCTTTTGAACTGTGGTGTTGGAGAAGACTCTTGAGAGTCCCTTGGACTGCAAAGAGATCCAACCAGTCCATCCTAAAGGAGACCAGTCCTGGGTGTTCATTGGAAGGACTGATGCTGAAGCTGAAATTCCAATACTTTGGCCACCTCATGTGAAGAGTTGACTCACTGGAAAAGACCCTGATGCTGGGAGGGATTGGGGGCAGGAGGAGAAGGGGACGACAGAGTATGAGATGGCTGGATGGCATCACTGATGCAATGGACATGAGTTTGAGTAAACTGGGGGAGTTGATGATGGACAGGGAGGCCTGGTGTGTTGCGATTCATGGGGTCACAGAGAGTCGGACATGACTGAGCTGAATAATTTTTGCAGTGAAAGTACTCCCCATAGTTCCTGATTTCGATCCGCCAGTGTGACCTCGCTGAGGAGACAGTGAGGAAGAGACGCACGGACCAGGAGAGCGTGCACGTCCAAAGCCACGTTTCCGGGTTCAGTGTCGGGAGAAGGAAAACGCGGGGCTTGATGAGGCGGTTTCCTGCCACCGAGCAAAAAACATAAGTGAGTATAAACATTCCTCAGGATCAGGGGTAGATGGCAGAGCGATTCAGAGGGGATCAGATGAGAGGTGGAGCCCGTGTGCCCCTCGGTCTGGCGGTGGCAGGACTACGGTGACTGAGGCAGGAAGAGGGACTCAGACACTCCTCTTTGAACTTCTGGGAGGCTTTCCTCAGGTTAGAGAGCCTGCGAGTGTGTGGCTCTTTTGGGCAGGGACGGGGGCGAGGACAAGACTTCTGGCTTCTCAAGGGCTTCCTGCAGCACCAAGAAGATACAGAGCTTTAAGGCTCTGGTGAGAAACAGTGCCCACCCCACCTGGACGCTGCTGCAGAACCCCAGAGAACCCCTTGTGGGACTCGAAGGGCCTGGGCAGTTCTGTCTGTCTGTCTGTCTATCTATTAATATTTGGGCCACACTGTGTGACTTGTGGGATCTTAGTTCCCCGACCAAGCCTCAAACCCAGGTCCTCTGCTATAAGAGCCCAGAGTCCTAACCACTGGGCTGGCTCTCAGGGAATTTCCCCTGGCTAGTTCGCTTTAATTCTCTCTTCAAAATCATGGAAGTTTGAAGCCTGAAAACTGCACTTGCGGTCTGCATGGCCTGCAGAGTTCCAACTTCGGTGTCACCCATGAGAAGGTTCTGGGAGATGTCTGACAGGTGGAAGAAAGGGTCCAGAAGCAGAGGTAGGATGCAGGCCTGCGTCTTCTCAGGAGGGGTGGGTGGTGGAGGCAAGAAATCCCTCCCTTCTGGGCTGCATTGCAGGTCTCGCCTGTGTCCACGTCCCAGTGCCAGCCCTCTGCCAGCCCCTTGTCTTCATCCTCCACGTATTCCCCAAACTGACCCGGACTTGGCCTTGACCAAATGGGATGGCCCTCGTCTGGGTGATTTCTGGCCACTGAGTCGCAGCACAGGTTTTTCCAGAGTTTAACAGGCACCACACCCATGTTTAGAATCACCCTCCATTCCTCTGAAACCGCTATGCAATTCTTCTTTACCTTATTTAAGTTATTTGATGTTTACTAATTAAGGCAGTGGGCTTACCTGAGAAACCAGTGGTCCTGAGTTTCAACAGTCTAATGGGGGAAGAGACAAAATGAACACATGTACACCCATGGCTGATTCATATCAATGTATGGCAAAAAACCACTACAATATTGTAAAGTAATTACCCTCCAATTAAAATTAATTAATTAATTAAAAAATAAAATAAAGAGTCATTGATGTTTTTCAGTCACTCAGTCATATCCAACTCTTTACAGCCCCATGGACTGCAGCACACCAGGCCTCCCTGTCCTTCACCGTCTCCTGGAGTTTGGTCAAACTCATGTCCATTGAATCAGTGATGCCATCAACCATCTCATCCTCTGTCACACTCTTCTCCTTTTGTCTTCAATCTTTGCCAGCATCAGCATCTTTATTTGCCATGAGAATCCCATGAATAGTATAAAAAGGCAAAAAATAAAGAGTTAAGAGTTATTATACTGTTGGGAGGGGATATATGTATACCTATGGCTGATTCATGGTGAGGTTTGAGAGAGGTTTGAGAGAACAACAAAATTCTGTAAAGCAATTATCCTTCAATAAAAAATACATTTAAAAAAATGAGTTATTATATTGTTCACACGGGTCTGTTGAAAACAGAGTAAAGGCTCTCAACGTGTCTCAAGGGGTCATAAATAGCATCCAGGTGAGTGTGATTTCCAGGAAAAGGCAAGAGGCATTAGAGCAGTGAGACCAGTCAGCAGAATCCAGGGCAGAGGAAGGGGCTCCCCAGAGGAGGGCACATCTCAGGAAAGGTGTCTGGGTCAGGAATGTGGAGCTTTGACTGAAGAGCAGTGGACCCCACATGAAGAGCCCTGGAGGGACAGAAGGGACCAGGGTGTCACTCAGTCTGCTGTAGCCCGCCAGCCACGACAGCTGCCCAGGGAAGAGGAGCTGGGAGACGCAAGGTGGGCACCACGCTGGTGGGGCAGCGAGAGAAGCAGAGTGTGGTGAGGAGCTGAGAGCCTGCTGAAACTCGGGACCACTGGCTTCCCAGAACAAGCCCTCTGCCTTAACTAGGATGCATTTCCCAGGTGCTGCTAATGGTAAAGAACCCACCTGCCAATGCAGGAGACATGAGACTTGGGTTCCGTCCCTAGGCCGGGAAGATCTCCCTGGAGGAGGGCATGGCAGCCCACTCCAGGATTCTTGCCTGGAGAATCCCATGGACGGAGGAGTCTGCCGGGCTACAGTCCATAGGGTCGCATGACTGAAGCAACTTAGCACAGCACATACTTTACTGATAAACATCACAGGTGGAGGGCGCAGAAAGTCCCAGCAGGTGGCCTGCAGGTGGACACAGAGTTAGGCAGAGCTACTGAACTACTCACTGAACAGTCAGGCCTCTGCCTGTTTACTCTGAAAGTAAGCTCCCCATGGCACATGCTGGCACCCCAAAGAGCCTCAACTCAGCTCCCAGTCCAGTGTGAGCTTTTTATCCCCACGCCAGTTCTCAACAGCCCTGAATGTCCAACAAATCACTCTGACACCATCGACCCGGAGAAAGCATCAGCTCCCAAAGGCGACAGCTCAGTTCCATAAGACTGGGCCCCACTTCAGCTGCAAAGGCCAGTAGCAAGTCCATGTGCTTCCGACAGAGGATGAGATGGTTGGATGGTGTCACCAACTCAATGGACATGGGTTTGAGTACATTTCGGGAGTTGGTGATGGACAGGGAGGCCTGGCATGCTGCGATTCATGGGGTCACAAAGAGTTGGACACAACTGAGCGACTGAACTGAACTGAACTGAAGTGATCTGTGCTTCCGAGGGACCACCTACACACAGGATGCTACAATGACCTCCCTCCTCAGGTTCAATTCATTTTCTCACAGAACTCAGAGAGGCATTTTACTTACTCCATTGTTAGAAAAGGAACTCAGGAACAGCAGGGTGGAAGAGAAGACCAGGTAGAGAAAGGTGTGACGGGACTGATACCGGCTCACAGCGAATGAAGTGGGGCCTGGGTTCCAGGCAGAGATGGAGGCCAGGTCACGGAGCTGAGAGCGCTGAATCCCAGCCGCTGGACCAGTGGTCAGGGACAAGGCCCTGGCCCTTGCGCTTTGTAGGGGAGAATTCCCAGAAAGACAGAAAACAGTGAAACAAGTAAAGTCTGCAGTAGAAGGAAAAGAGTACAGTACCTGAGGACAGACACATGGGCAGGCTCACACACAGAAAGAGCCACACTTTTGTGGTAGTTTAAATGGGGCATTTAAAAATGAGGTATCTCTCCCATTTCATTTAGTTTATGTTTCCCAATTTCCCCATCTCTTTTTTTTTCTTTTTTTTTTCCATTTATTTTTATTAGTTGGAGGCTAATTACTTTACAACATTGCAGTGGTTTTTGTCATACATTGAAATGAATTAGCCATGGATTTAGATGTATTCCCTATCCCGGTCCCCCCTCCCACCTCCCTCTCCATCTGATCCCTAAGTGCTCGGGCCTGGTGCACTGGGAAGACCCATGTCTTTTTCTATGATATTCTTTCTCAAGCATTCATCAAGCACAGTAGAAAAATTTTTTGTAATACACACACATGTAAATAGTATGTATAATACATATATTTTAGGAAGCTTGTGAATTTTTGCCTAGCTAAAACATTTATGACATTTTGATTCCACTTGTTTGACTTAGTATGACTAGAATGCTGGATCTCTAATTTATATTCACTCAAAATTCCGATACAGTTTCATGTACTTTGGCATCTAGTATTTTACTGCTATGCCAAAGACTTGACTCTGTGGATCATAACAAATTATGGAAAATTCTCAGAGATGGGAATACCAGACCACCTGACCTGCCTCCTGAGATATCCATATGCAGGTAAAGAAGCAACAGTTAGAACTGGACATGGAACAACAGACTGGTTCCAAACTGGGAAAGGAGTATGTCAAGGCTGTATATTGTCACCCTGCTTATTTAACTTATATGCAGAGTACATCATAAGAAATGCCAGGCTGGATGAAGCACAAGCTGGAATCAAGATTGCTGGGAGAAATATCAATAACCTCAAGACATGCAGATGACACCACCCTTATGGCAGAGAGTGAAGAGGAACTAAAAAGCCTCTTGATGAAAGTGAAAGAGGAGAGTGAAAAAGTTGGCTTAAAGCTCAACATTCAGAAAACTAAGATCATGGCATCTGGTCCCATCACTCCATGGCAAATAGATGGGGAAAAGTGGAAACAGTGACAGAATTTATTTTCTTGGGCTCCAAAATCACTGTGGATGGTGACTGCAGCCATGAAATTAAAAGCCACTTGCTCCTTCAAAGAAAAGCTATGACCAACCTAGACAGCATATTAAAAAGCATAGAACATTAGTTTGCCAACAAAGGTCCAACTAGTCAAAGCTCTGATTTTTCCAGTAGTCATGTATGCATGACAGTGACCATAAAGAAAGCTGAGCACTGAAGAATTGATGCTTTTGAACTGTGGTGTTGGAGAAGACTCTTGAGAGTCCCTTGGACTGCAAGGAGATCCAACCAGTCCATCCTAAAGGAAATCAGTCCTGAATATTCATTGGAAGGACTGATGCTGAAGCTGAAACTCCAATACTTTGGCCACCTGAGGCGAAGAACTGACTTCTTGGAAAAGACGCTGATGCTGGGAAGGTTTGAAGGTAGGAGGAGAAGGGGACAACAGAGGATGAGATGGCTGGATGGCATCACCAACTCAATGGACATGAGTTTGAGTGAGTTCCAGGAGTTGGTGATGGACAGGGTGGCCTGGCATGCTGCAGTCCATGGGGTCACAAAGAGTCAGACATGACTGAGTGAACTGAACTGTACTGTAGTTTGCCAGGCTCTTCTGTCCACGGAATTCTCCAGGTCAGAATACTGAAGTGGGTAGCCGTTCCCTTCTCCAGAGATGTTCCCAACCCAGGGATCAAACACAGGTCTCCCACACTGCAGGCAGATTCTTTACCGTCTGAGCCACCAGGCACTTACAGTGATCAAACTGAGAGAGCGAGGAGGTCTGTTCATGGAGAGGCTGCTGGGACCTGACCCATGGGGAGGCCTGGTTAGGAGCTAAGAGGCCCCCACAATCTTCCCCACCCACTGAGTTCCGAGCCCATGATGCCCTGGGGACTGTTCCAAGGCCAGCCACAAAAGTAAAGAAGTGGGTATGGCCTAATTCCTGGAAATTCCCACCTCTTGGCCAAAATGGCTAAAATACTCTTCCAATTCATTAGTCTATGAAATTACTACCCCTATAAAAACTGACTTCCCTGATGGCTCAGTGTAAAGACTCTGCCTATAATGCAGGAGACACAAGAAATATAGGCTTATTTCTGGGTTGGGAAGATCCCCTGAAGGAGGAAATGTAAACTCTCTCCAGCATTCTTGCCTGGAGAATTCCATGTGCAGAGAAGCCTAGCAGGCTACAATCCATATGGTTGCAAGGAGTCAGACATGACTGAGCAACTATCATAGCCTATAGAAACTGCCAGCCCTGGATCCTGGTGCTCCTCTCACCTTCTGAGATGGTCCACACCATGTTTGTGGGGAGTATTTCCTCCCTGAATAAACCTTTCACTTTACTATGGCTTCTTGAATTCTTTCCTATAAAGTCAAGAACTCACACTTGGCAGCTGTCCCAGGGACTCAGACAAGACATGAGATGTGACCATCCTCTCTCACCACACTCTATGTCTTGCAACAACAAGAGCGGGCTAGAGAGACGAGGGGCAACGGCCTCCGCTCTACATCCAGAGTGATGGGAAGCTGCGGCCAACACTCTGAAAAGTGCAAGAGGATCTTGGGAATTAGGCTTAAATCTTTAGCATGCAACTAAATACAGCTCAGGGGTAAAGAACTCACCTGCCAATACGGAAGACACGGGCAGGAGACTCAGGTTTGATCCCTGGGTCAGGAACATCCCCTGGAAGAGAAAATGGCAAAAGGAGTTGCAAAAGAGTCAGACACGACTTAGCAACTAAACAACAATAACAAATATGACTTGGTTTTTCATCTTCTCAGGAGATTCTGTTATATGTGGGGCTGATCTCAAAGCCCTCCTTACCAATAACACCTCCCTCTGCCTCTTCCCAGAGAGCCTGGATTTCTTTCCCTAGGTTGTGCCATTGTCCCAAGCAGGTCCTCCTTTAAAGAGCTAACATGTTTCTTAACTAGAGAGTCTTGTGCATATATATTTTTCTCTACAGGAAGAAAAAAATGAAATGACTCATGATCCAATATTTCTACGAGTCTTCCCTAAGTAATCAGAAGTTGTTTTGGAACATTCTCTGCAACTTGTGCTCATGTATTTTGGCCCAGGGTTCACAGCAGGCTGCATCCTGCAGCACTGGATGCGTTCCCTGAGTTCCCCAGCAGTTCTCCTGCGGGGCATCTGGGCACGGACTCTCCTTGGTGCTGTCCATCTGGAAGTGAGGCCAAAGGCAGGAGGCGCAGGGAGCAGAAGCTCCTGTTTCACCCTTGGGCATTTTCAGGGCTGTGGGTCAGTGTAGGAGATTAGAGAATGTGATGGACCATAGAAGAAATTGCAACACAGGCAAAAAGAGAGAGACAGAGCGGGCCTAGGAATTGTCCAGAGGGTGCAGGAGTGGGGAAGGTAAGAAAATAATATCATGATGATAGAAACCAAAACTGTCAGAGGCTCATATGAATGGATAGCCATCTTGACAACTGAGAATAAGTCTTGAATTTATTATTTTTTAACCTTTATATTGTATTGGGGTATAGCCAATTAACTTTGTGGTGATAGTTTCCAGTACAGCAAAGGGACTCAGCCATACATACACGTGTATCCATTCTCCCCTGAAACTCCCCTCCCACCCAGGCTGCCACGTAACATTGAGCAGAGTTCCCTGTGCTCTACACAGTCAGAGAAGGAGAAATATTGTATGACATCCTTTTATGTGGAATCTAAAAAGAAAGGATACCAATGAAATTACTTACAAAAGAGAAAGAGACAGACTTAGAGAACAAACCAAGGCTGCCTGCACACACTGCTATTTTTAAAATGGATAATCAGTAGGCCTTGAATTTATTTTTAAAATTCAAAAGCAGACATTTCAATTTTCAGGAGAATTCTGCTTTGAGATATTAAAAGAAGAAACAAAAGTCTATCACTTCTAGAGCACATGGGAAAAAGGAAGAAAAAAAAAAACCTGAGGAAATTGCCATTGAATTTCATGCAGGACAGAATTACTTCTGCATCCACCTTGGTCTTCTAGGTATCATGGCTGGTTGAGCTGCATATCAGGGACCACAGCTCTCTTTGGCATAACGGTACACTGAACAAATTAACTCAAGTCAGGGACAAAGGAAATCTAAAAGCTATCGGCCTGATTACTTGACAAAATTCCAAAGGAGTAGTTTTTCTTCATCTATTTCTGGTAATATACAGAGCAAGTTAAGGCAATCTGCTCATGTTTCTCTAATAAAATTGACTATTACAGAGAGTGCAAAAGGCAGTTATCTCCTCAAAAAGTAACCTCAAATCTGAAGCTAATTCATTAGTTACCCAGATGTTAGAAAAGGAATGGTGTTATTCTTGTTGAAGCTGTAGGCCACACTGAAAGCAATGACCAGCATAGTTAAAAAATGTTGTGAAGATGATTAGTACAACTTTAAATACAAACAGTAATTTTATGGAATTATTTTAGGTAGTTGAGAACTCATTATTTTTCTAGAATCACATAAAGCTTTCTCCTAATTTTCTATGCAAATATTTGTACACAAATTTCTAAAGAAAATAAATGTTTAACATCCCCACTTAAAAAAAATCCAACAGATATTTCTTAAATCTTAATATTTTGACCAAAGAATACATTCAAGTCCCAAAGAATGGAAAATAGCATGCCTTGGTTTGAGGAATGCTAGCATTCTTTCCCTGCCAGCCTCACTTGGGCCAAGTAAGTGAAATTTCCTCAATGGAGCCCATCTATTTTCAAAGGCTTAATACATCCCCATTACCTCCTGGAATTGCTGAAAACTACAATGATTCACTTGGGTACAATTATAAGCATTACTTTTCTGAGAGTGTTATATAAATTCCACTTGGAAGAAAGTTAAAAGGGTTAGTCAGTAATTGAGAAACCTTTCAAAGATTTTATTTTCACCATTTGTGATTACTTGGTTATTGAATTATAGGTTAAAAAAAAGCACATGCTTCTTTCTTTAAGTTTTATTGAAATGTAATTGATTTACAATGCTGTGTTAGTTTCAGGTATACTTCAAAGTGACACTATTTTATATACCTATATATAAATGTATGTAATAGTTTTATATATATATATACACATTCACATACATATATGTATGTGTATGTCTGCTTTCAGTCACTCAAGTGTGTCTGACTCTTTGTGACCCCATAGACTGTAGCCTGCCAGACTCCTCTGACCATGGGGTTTTCCAGGCAAGAATACTGGAGTGGGTTGCCATTTCCTCTTGGGGGACCCAGGGATCTTCCCAATCCAGGGATTGAATCCATGTCTCTGGCATCTCCTGCATTAGCAAGTGGGTTCTTTACCGCTGAGCCACCTGGGAAGACCATATATATGCAGAGAGAGAGAGAGAGAGAGAGAGAGAGAGAGTCTTTCCCATTATGGGTTATCACAAGATAACCCTATAATTATACATTAGGTCTTTGCTGAAAAACTACTGTCTTGCTATATTAGCTATATTATTATAAATAATTATAATTATAATAATTTTTATTATCATTATAAATAATTATTAGCTATAATATTAGCTATAATAATTAGCTAAATATTAGCTATATTCCCTGTGTTCTACAGTGCATCCTTGTAGCTTATTTTATACCTGATAGTTTGTACCTCTTAATCCCCTGGTCCGCATACAACCAATATCTGTAAGAAAAAGGTAAGTGAGACCCACATGATTACTCTCCTGGCTAGGACTGATGCTGTGTGAGAAGGTATGAGACGTTTTGTCAGCAGCAGGATTTTGGGAAGGCAGTTAGTGGTTCCTTTTTCCCCCAGAGCAAGGCTGCCTCCTGATCTGCCTGTGTCAGTGTGAGCCACTGATAATCCACCTGACTCATGAAAAGCCACTCTTATAAGCAAACCAGGACCACACCATCAGGCTGAGGGTCCAGAAGTCAATTATGGGCTGGGAAAAGCTAGATTTTGAGAAATAAAAGAAACTGGTTCTGGATTTTTCTACTTTTCAATGTTGCCAGACCCTACCGTTGGAGGAAAAATTTTGCAGATACTTTAGCTTACTCTCTGGAGTTCTTTAAACAGATCTCCACCCTTTTCTTTTATTCTAATGTGTTTTGTGGCAGGGCAACATTCCATAGTGCCCGTTTAAACATAAAAACAAAGCCACAAAAATGCGCCGCCTCCATGTGAACTCCAGAATGTAAAAGTGCTTCTCAGTTTACCTTCAGACCTTTGCTCTCTGGGTCTCACATGTGCCTGTGGGGCTCTGGGCTCTGTCAGGTTCGGGAGCTCTCTCCTCCGGGGCTGGGCATCTCCCATTGCCCTCCCTCCCTCTAGTCATGGGTTTTGGTTGATTATAGTGGAAGCTCAGCTGAGTTAGAAGCATCCTACTGGATAAATCCAAGGAACATTCTAGAGCAGCAGTTCTCAAATTTGGGTACATCCAGTTTTCCCTGGACGACTTTTTAAAAATTTTGTTTATTGAATGTATAATTGCTATACAATCCTAGATAAATTACTGTTGTTCAAAACAATGATTCACAATTTTAAAAGGTTATACTCAATCTTTAGGGATTCCCAGGTGGTAAAGACTGGTTCAAAATAGGAAAAGGAGTACGTCAAGGCTGTATATCGTCACCCTGCTTGTTTAACTTATATGCAGAGTACCTCATGAGAAATGCTGGGCTGGAGGAAGCACAAGCTGGAATCGATTGCCGGGAGAAATATCAATAACCTCAGATATGCAGATGACACCACCCTTATGGCAGAGAGTGAAGAGGAACTGAAAAGCCTCTTGATGAAAGTGAAAGAGGAGAGTGAAAAAGTTGACTTAAAACTCAACATTCAGAAAACTAAGATCATGGCCTCTGGTCCCATCTGGGAAATAGATGGGGAGACAGTGGAAACAGTGTCAGACTTTATTTTTTGGGCTCCAAAATCACTGCGGATGGTGACTGCAGCCATGAAATTAAAAGACACTTACTCCTTGGAAGGAAAGTTATGACCACCCCAGATAGCATGTTAAAAAGCAGAGACATTACTTTGCCAACAAAGGTCCGTCTGGTCAAGGTTATGGTTTTTCCAGTGGTCACGTACAGATGTGAGAGTTGGACTGTGAAGAAATCTGAGCACCGAAGAATTGATGCTTTTGAACTGTGGTTTTGGAGAAGACTCTTGAGAATCCCTTGTACTGCAAGGAGATCCAACCAGTCCATCCTAAAGGAGATCAGTCCTGGGTGTTCATTGGAAGGACTGATGCTGAAGCTGAAACTCCAATACTTTGGCCACCTGATGTGAAGAGTTGACTCGTTGGAAAAGACCCTGATGCCGGGAGGGATTGGGGGCAGGAGGAGAAGGGGACAACAGAGGATGAGATGGCTGGATGGCATCACAGACTAGATGGACATGAGTTTGAGTGAACTCTGGGAGTTGGTGATGGACAGGGAAGCCTGGCTTGCTGCGATTCATGGGGTCGCAAAGAGTTGGACACGACTGAGCGACTGAACTGAACTGAAACTGAACTGAGGTGGTAAAGAATCCACCTGCCAACGCAGGAGACAAAGTTTCTATTTCTGGGTCAGGAAGATGCCCTGCAGAAGGAAATGGCAACCCACTCCAGTCATCTTGCCTGGAAAATCCCATGGATAGAAGATCCTGGTGGGCCACAGCCCATGGGGTCACAGAAAAGTCGAATACGACTGAGTAAGTGAGAATGTACACATGCTCCATTTATAGTTATTATAAAATACTGGCTATGTTCCCCAGGTTGTTCAATATATCCTTGTAGCTTATCTTACACCTAATAGTTGGTACCTCTTAATCCCCTACACCTATTTTGCCCACCACTCCTCCCCACTCTCCCCACTGTAACCACTAGCTTGTCCTCTCTATCTGTGTCTGCTTCTTTTTGCTATATTCACTAGTTTGTTATACTTTTTACATTCCTCATAGTAGTGACACCATAGGAGTTGGAGGGCTTGTTTAAATACAGATGCCCAGGTACCACTCTCAGAGATTCTGGTTGGTGTAGGGTGGGGGATGGAGGATGGAGGGCAGAATGAGAAGTTGCACTTCTCCAGGTGTTGCCTTTGCTGCTGTCCAGAGACTCACATTTTTAAGTAGCACTTGTCTAGAACTGTTCACAGACACAAAACCAGGCAGTTAGAGAAATCATTGGTTCCTGCATCCATTTCTCCAGCATTAGTCACTACAGCCATACCCCCAGGCCCTCTGCCAGATTCCAGGATGCACAAGTGAATAGACAGGCACCTAAGTTTAATAATATATAATGGGTCATATAAGTAGTGCATAGGAAAGAATGGGGTGGATACAAGGCTCAAGGCTACCTGGATGTGGGGGTGGGGCAGGGAGCTGTTTTGAAAAGTTTGAGATGACCTTTGGACTGCCTCTAGAAAGGGGATCCAGAATCACCAGCAGAGCAGCACCAGGAATAGAGGCTTGCAGCCGTGGTGGAGAGTACTGTATGCAGATCTAGAAGGACCTATAGCCTGAGAAAGAGGGAGGGAAGGATGTAGAAGAGACAGAGGACTTCAACCCGAAAAGCAACAATGGGCTAGAGGATAGGAAGGCTATGAGATACGATCACAGGAATTATGGCTGCATTGAATGAGGAGAGTGAAGGAAGGGAGAAGATCAATGAGAAAAAAAAAAAAAACAAGAATACCTGGGGGAATGAAAAGGGTTCATTTCTGGACAAGTCAAATTCGAGGCATCGAGAGCACAGAGGTAGCACTCTCTGTTAGGGTATCTGAACACATAAGACCTGGAGTCTGGGAGACAGATATGGCTAGCAGTCCTCAACTTGGGCCTATCAGCAGTTGAATTCTTAGAAGCAAATGAGATTGCCTCTTTGTCCATTCATTCACTGTCTCCTGAGCACCTGGTACCTGTTAGGTGCACTTAAGGAGTATATTAGTCTTGCGTGCTAACAAATTGGCACAAATCGGGAGTCTTAAACAACACACGTTTATTATTTCCTAGTTCACTTAGTCAGAAGTCTGGGTTGGTTGGACTGGTTTCTCTGCTCCAAATTTTACAAGGTGGAAATTAGGGTGTCAGCAGGGTTGTGCTTCTTCTGGAGCCTCTGGAGATGAACCTGCTTCCAGGCTCATTCAGATTATTGGCAGAATCAACTTCCTTGTGGCTGTAGGACTGAAGTCCCCAGTTTCCTGGTTTCCTTGTTGGCCATTAGACAAGCTTTGGTCTCCACCCAGAGGTAGCTTGCATGCTTTTTCCTGCTTTCTATCTGGCACTCTTCAGCAGCTGTAGGTGGAGTCCTTTACACTCTCCTGCAGCAGATCTCTCTGCCCTCACCCTCTTCTGAGGTGTCTCTCTGAGAAATGTCTCTGCTTTTAAAGGAGTCATGTGAGTAGGCTGGGCCATAACTTAAATTAAATCTGCAAAGTTTCTTTTGCTACATAAGGTAATATTCATACAAGATCCACAGAGCAAGGTGCAGGCATCTTTGAAAGTCATTCTGTCCATCACAAGCAACTGGAAAATTGGTATTTAGCAAAAGAGACATAATCCTTGCCTTCGAGGATTTTACAGAGTGAGGGGACAGTTAGGTCTAAACCAAATGATTCCCCTACAGAATTATGTAACTATAAAATATGCTGAAATCTCTGAAGGAACACCAAAGTGTAACAGGTATGGTGAGAAAAATGCAGGATGATGGGGTCTGCAGAGAGAAGGAATGTTTTGCCATTCAGGCATGAAGCTGAGTTGAGAGCTAAATGATGGGTAGGAGCTGCCTGGATGAAGAGGGTTAAGGAAATGCATTTCAGAAGGAAGGAACAGTATACACAGATGCCTTGAGTAGAATGTGATATTAAGCACTGAAAGAAGGCAGGAGGGTCTGGAGCAGAGGGATGAGGGGTATGGGGTAGGAGAGGGAAGCTGGACATGGAGGAAAATAAGGGGGAAGTTTTTGCTTCTCTCTTAAAGGCAACAGGAAAACACTGAAAGTTTTTCCTCAAGGAAAGGCCACTTTCAGATTTTATTTTTTATGTGATTATTCCAATTGCAGTATGAAGAAGGTAAAGTAGGTGCCAAGAGAGCTAAAGCCTTAGTGACACAGTTCTGTGGTCTCTGAAAGAGATGGCAGGAACCGTAGACTGTGGCAAGACAAGGAAAAGAGAAAAGTGAATGGGTTTGAAAGGTGTTTAGGAAGTCTGTGAGTCAGAATTCCTTGGCCCTGGGTAACTTGAACTCTCACATGAGTAAAGGAAGAGCAGGGAGAATACTACTAGCTTACATTTCCCAAATTTGGGAAAACCAGGGATGACACTGACCTAAGCAGGGTCATCACTTACCACTGTGGGCGCCTTGCCTGACAATGTAACAGACTAACTGAAAGTGAAGACTGAGGCGGGGGCAGGGTGCATCCTGCAATCCGTCCAAAATTCCAATCTTTACAATGAGAGGAGAAAGAATCTTCTCCTACTTATTTGTTTTATTGAAGTATAATTGCTTTACAAGGCTGGGTCAGTTTCTGCTGAACAACACAGTGAATAAATGATGTGTATACAGACATCCCCTCCTTCCCTCTCACTCCCATCCCGCCCCCAGGTCATCACAGAGCACCGAGCTGTACTATACAGCAACCTCCCACTGCCTACCTATTTTCACATGCAGGAGTGTGTATATGTCAGTGCTCTTCTCTCAGTTCATCCTATCCTCACTACCCTCCTTCTAAATTTAACTGCATTTAAAAAAATTCCCTGTTTAAACTTCAATCAGTTGGCTATCCCTGGAAAAAAACACTATGGTTAGGGGTAAGGTCCAATTGGGAAGCACTGCCATTTTCTAGGCATATTTCCCAGCAAAGCAGACATACTGTTCTGATAAAACAGCACAAGTGCTCAGTACAAAAAAAGCAAAGCTGGTGTATGTAGGACATGGTATGTGATAGAGAAAGGGCTGTCCAAAACAGTTCCCATGTTAATGGCTAGACTATCTAGGTTAGCTATGGCCAGACTATGGCAGGAAATCCTAAGTCCTGGGCTATTGCCTGTTTTCATAAATAAAGTTTTATTGGCACACAGCCATGCCCATCTGTTTATGCATTGTCTATGTTGCCTTCATACTTGAATGGCAGAGTTGAGTAGTCATGACACAGACTGTGTGGTCTGAATAACTTAAAATGCTTATTATCTGGTCCTTTAGAGCAAGTTTGCCAACTCCCAATCTAGATGGATAGACGCATCTTTCAAGAGAAGCTTAGCATTTAGAAGGAAGAACACAGACTTGAGTTTGGACATGATGAATTTAGGCACTTTTCAGATATCTAAATTGGAACAACACATATGTGTTTGGACATTTGTAGTTTCTGTTCCTCGCATTTTTAAATGGCTCAATGAAGAATTTATTAATTTCCCATATTCATTGAAATAGACATTGTTTTGTAGCCATAGTAACTAGTTACCATTACAGCCAGTTTTAAATTGGCTTAATCAATCAATGATAACATGCTCAGAGAACAGGTTTTTGAAAGTGGGCCAGTGAGCAACAGGGCCCCTGTTTTGAAAGACAATCAGTTGGCAAGAGCTTCAGTCCAGCGAGCATACTGAGAAGTCAATGGATTCACAGAGTATAACCCAAGCAACCATGCTTCTCCAGCTGACATTGGCCCATTCTCTGAACTGAATACCTGCTAAACATCCCAGGTAAAATTAGTAGTCTGCTTTGCTTGAAGAGACTATCTAAAAAAAATTATAACACTCCCTTATGAGCGATAAAGTCAGCTTTGTGTTTCCATTAACAAATAATGAGTTCTTCCTTCAACTGGGGCTCCTCTGGTGACTCAGCTGGTAAAGAATCTGCCTGCAGTGTGGGAGACCTGGGTTCTATCCCTGGATTGCGGAGATCCCCTGGAGAAGGGAATAGCTACCCACTCCAGTGTTCTTGCCTGGAAAATTCCATAGACAGAGGAGCCTCGCAGGCTACAGTCCATGGGGTCTCAGAGTCAGACACAACTGTGAGACTAACACTTTCACTTGATTCCTTCAACTGAGCCCCAGATTTAAGAAAGAAAGTAAATGTCTAAGTTGCCTAGGTAGTTGTGAGCACGGGAGAGGCAGAAACTGGTTTAGGGAAGGTAAACTAGGTGAGGAGACGAAAGCCGTGAGGACGAAGCTATACAAACTCCAGCATGTGATGACTACATAGAGGAGAAGACTGCAAAGGAGAAAATGGCAGATGAACCACGGAGATGGGAGGACGCCCAAGACAACATGTCCCCACAGAGGCTGTGGCCAGAAACTGTTTAAAGAATTAAGAAACAGTCAAGAGAGGGAAATGTCACTGAGAACCTACCTAAGATATGAACTGAGATTTGTCTACTGGGGTTAGTAACAGGGAGATGATGGTGACTTTGGTGAAATCTTGTTTCTACCAATAAGACTGAAATTAAGGTTGGATGTTGAGATGTGAGTGAAGATGAGGAGATGGGAACAAAATGTATAGATAATTCTTTGGTAGATAGAGGAAAAATGGTCTGGTATAATTTTGCTTATAAAATAGGAAAGGCTCCATCATGTTAACATACTCATGTCAAAACTCAGTAAAGACATTGAAGACATAAGTAAAGACATAAGGAAAGATACAACCAATAATGTGGTAAGTACTGAAATAGTGAGAGGGGAAGTGATCAGGGTGGCAGTGAAGGAAGTAGGTTTACATAAGAACATGAGAACCTATAACCAAACAAAACAGAACATAAAAAGATGGAAGCAAGAGTGGGTAGAGAGGGGCTTCCCAGGTGGCTCAGTGGTAAAGAATTCACCTGCAATGCAGGAGACACAAGTACAATCACTGGGTTAGGAACATTTCCAAAAGGAGGAAATGGCAACCCACTCTAGTTTTCTTGCATAGAGAATCCCATGGACAGAGGAGACTGGTGGTTATAGTCCATGGTATTGCAAAAGAGTCAGATACAATTTATCAATTAAAGAGTGGGTAGAGATCTAGCCTGGGTTACAGGATGCATGGCATAAATTTGCAGGAAAGGCCATTTGATTATTTCTTTTGTCTCTTTGAAGATGGAAAGCAAAGTTACCTTCTGAATGTGAAAAATAAAATGGAAAAAGTTGGTTGGATCTTAAGGAAATTTAGGACACTTTATAGGAAGAAGATAGAATCAAGAACAGAACATTGATAAAAACCATATTTATCAATTGTGGATAAGTGAAATTGGACTAAGAATGACTGAATAAAAAGGAAAGAAGGGAAATCAAGACAGTGGTTTAATAGAAACCAGGAGAAAGGGAAGTTTTATGAAAAGAACAGAGACTAGTTGTAAACGACAAGTAAGATTAAAAACTGAAAAAGTGGCCAAGTAGACTTAGAAACTAGGATGCCATTAGCTTTTTCATGGAAATTGGGGCCAGAAATCTGATTATAATAAGTTAAAAGTTGAATTGGGAGATTTCTATTCAAACATGGTGGATTGAACATTACATGTTTATTTCTGCTTCTTTAATAACTTTATCTCTACATTATATTTTATATAATGAGAGTAAATAAGTTAAAACTTATGTGTTATAAGAGTAAAGAAAAGATAGTTCTCAACAAATTTTTAGAAGAAGAAAAGTTAGCAGAGATGAAAAAGGTAAATAGGAACTCTCTATAAATGCCAAAGAGAAAAAATTCACTTCAGTGCTGTGGGCTGAATGTTGCTGGCCTCATAATATTCACATGTTTAAACTCTAATGCCTGGTGTGATGATATTAAGAGGTGGAGACCTTTGGAAAGTGATTAGGTAAAGAGAGCAAAGCCCTCCTAAATGGGAGTCATGCTGTTATAAAAGAGACCCCAGAAAGCTTTTAAGCCCCTTCTGCCATCTGAGGCCATGAGACAAGAAGTCTGTGATCTGGAAGGTGACCTTCACCCAACCATGACAGCACCATAATCTTCAAATTCCAGCTTCTGTAACTGTGAGAAATTGCTATTGTTCATAGGCCACCCAGTCTATGGTATACTATTAGAGCAACTCAAATGGACTAAGACAAACAACCATGAAAAGGATCAGAAAATGGCATCAACTGGTCATGACATGGGCAAAGAGCCCCATACGTCAAACAGCTAGATCATAATATTAACTGATGAGATCTCTGGGCCCTCTGACTACTTATGGGCTCTAGGATGCTAAGGCTTAGACATACACAGTCTGTCTGCCCTCTGATGGAGAAGGATAACAGCCTTTTGGAAGCTTCCTGATGGGAGAGACTGACTGAGGGGGAAACTGGGTCTTGTTCTGATGGGTGGGACCATGCTCAGTAAATCTTTAATCCAATTTTCTGTTGAAGGGCAGGGCTGTTCCCTTATTGCCGAATTCAGACTTAAATTGAAGAAAGTAGGGAAAAACTGCTAGACCATTCAGGTATGACCTAAATCAAATCCCTTATGAATAAACAGTGGAGGTGAGAAATAGATTCAAGGGATTAGATCTGAGAGACAGAGTGCCTGAAGAACTATGGATGGAGGTTCATGACATTGTACAGGAAGCAGTGATCAAGACTATCCCCAAGAGAAAGAAATGCAAAAAGGCAAAAATGGGTGTCTAAGGCGGCCTTACAAATAGCTGTGAATAGAAGAGAAGTGAAAGGCAAAGGAGAAAAGGAAAGATACACCCTTTTGAAAGCAGAGTTCCAAAGAAGAGCAAGGAGAGATAAGAAAGCCTTCCTCAGTGATCAATGCAAAGAAATAGAAGAAAACAATAGAATGGGAAAGACTAGAGATCTCTTCAAGAAAATTAGAGATACCAAGGGAACATTTCATGCAAAGATGGGCTCAATAAAGGACAGAAATGGTATGGACCTAAAAGAAGCAGAAGATATTAAGAAGATATTAAGAAAAGGTGGCAAGAATACACACAAGAACCATACAAAAAAGATCTTCATGACCCAGATAATTGTGATGGTGTGACCACTCAGAGTGAGAAATCCTGGAATGCGAAGTCAAGTAGGCCTTAGGAAGCATCACTATGAACAAAACTAGTGGAGGTGATGGAATTCCAGTTGAGCTATTTCAAATCCTTAAAGATGATGTTGTGAAAGTGCTGCACTCAATATGCCAGCAAATTTGGAAAACTCAGCAATGGCCACAGGACCGGCAAAGGTCAATTTTCACTCCAGTCCCAAAGAAAGGCAATGCCAAAGAATGTTCAGTCTACTGCACAATTGCACTCATCTCACACACTAGTGAAGTAATGCTCAAAATTCTCCAAGTCAGTCTTCAATAGTACGTGAACCGTGAACTTCCAGATGTTCAAGCTGGATTTAGAAAAGGCAGAGGAACCAGAGATCAAATTGCCAACACCCACTGGATCATTGAAAAAGCAAGAGAGTTCAAGAAAAACATCTATTTTTGCTTTATTGACTATGCCAAAGCTTTTGACTGTGTGGATCACAATAAACTGTGGAAAATTCTTCAAGAGATGGAAATACCAGAACACCTGACTTGCCTCTTCAGATATCTGTATGCAGGTCAAGAAGCAACAGTTAGAACTGGACATGGAACAGACTGGTTCCAAATCGGGAAAGGAGTACGTCGAGGTGATATATTGTCACCCTGCTTATTTAACTTATATGCAGAGTACATCGTGAGAAACACTGGGCTGGAGGAAGCACAGACTGGAATCAAGATTGCCAGAAGAAATATCAATAACCTCAGATATGCAGATGACATCACCCTTATGGCAGAAAGTGAAGAACTAAAGAGCCTCTTGATGAAAGTGAAAGAGGAGAGTGAAAAAGTTGGCTTAAAGCTCAACATTCAGAAAACTAAGATCATGGCATCTGGTGTCATCACTTCATGGCAAATAGATGGGGAAACAGTGGAAACAGTGACAGACTTTATTTTTGGGGGGTTCCAAAATCACTGTGGATGGTGACTGCAGCCATGAAATTAAAAGACTCTTGTTCCTTGGAAGAAAAGTTATGACTAACCTTGACAGCATATTAAAAAGCAGAGTCATTAATTTGCCAACAAAGTTCTGTCTAGTCAAAGCTGTTTTTTCCAGTTATGTACGGATGTGAGAGTTGGACTATAAAGAAAGCTGAGCACTGAAGAATTGGTGCTTTTGAACTGTCGTGTTGGAGAAGACTCTTGAGAGTTCCTTGGACAGCAAGGCGATCTAACCAGTCCATCCTAAAGGAAATCAGATCTGAATATTCACTGGAAGGACTGATGCTAAAGTTGAAACTCCAACACTTTGGCCCCCTTACGCGAAGAACTGACTCATTTGAAAAGACCCTGATGTTGGGCAAGGTTGAAGGCAGGAGGAGAAGGCAATGACAGAGGATGAGATGGTTGGATGGCATCACTAAATCAATGGACATGAGTTTGAATAAGCTCTGGAAGTTGTGATGGACAGGGAGGCCTGGCATGCTGCAGTCCGTGAAGTCACAAAGAGTCAGACACAACTGAGCAACTGAACTGAACTGAGACATACACACAATTTAGAGTTTAAAGGATTCTCTTCCATAAAATGTCAGATACACTACATTTGATCTTCCTTATCACCCCAGATGGGCAGGCTTCAGCCCAATCACTAACCAGTTGACACAAGTCTCTCCATTCCACAAAGCTTCCAAGGAGCTGATGGGTGACTCATTCTTAAATGCAAATGAATAAGAAGAGACCACCAGTCATATGAAAAAAGCTCCTAACACAACAAAGAGAGACCAACACTAATGAGGAAAGATCAAACAGCGAGTAAAAGGAACAATTCTCCCCAGTTCCATGAAAACAACACTTGATTTCATAGTTTCAGAGAGATATATATATATATATGTATGTATGTATGCATGTCAGCCAAAAAGTTCGTATACATTTTCCATAAGATCTTATGGAAAAATCTGAACAAACTTTTTGGCCAATGCAATAGTTAGCTATAGATATAGATTATGCACAAGAAATAAGACAGGGACATGAAGGAAGGCTTAATGGGAGCACAGTTTTGGAGATCAATATCTGAAGAAAGAGATGAAACTGTATGAGAGTGGGAAATCAAGGGTAGAAGCAGCTTGAATAGCGTTCAAGAGAATGGTATTTTCATCATTATCCATGGATACTATTCAACTTTTAAGTTTTGTGCATGCATTTAATAAGACAAGTAAACACTAAAAATAAGCAAATTCTACACAGGGCATGTGGACAAAGAATATAAATAATCTTTTTAGACTCTTTGCTCTAAAGAATAGAAAATAGGACAACAGTAGTAAGAAAGGTACATGATCATAGATGATTTTTTATTTTATTATTTTAAATAGGAAATCTTTGAGTATATCTGTAGGTTAGGAGGAAGAATGAGAAGGAAGGAGAGGGTCAAAACACAGCTAACAGAGCAAGTTAAGGGGCATGATGCAGAGAGGTAGCAGGGTAAACCATGCAGGGTCAATACTGAGCTTGAGGACAAGTTCCTCTCTGCTCTGAACTGCAAGAGTGGAACACTGATGAAGATGTGCCTGATGGCTCTCATTTTCCCAATAAAGGAGAAATAAGGTCAGCATCATTGATGTCAGTGAAGGGCAAGTAGGTAGGTGAGGATGAGAAGAGTGCTAGTGATTTGGAATATCCTTGTGAGCAACTGAGGAAGCAAGCAAGCCAGAATTGTGTAAAAGAACTTTCAAATCACATGAAGGCTTAGGACTTCCTTGGTGGTTCAGTGGTTAAGAATTTACCTTACAATTCGCGGGGGCGGGGGGGGGGGGGCGGTGGACACAGGTTGGATCCATGATCAGGGGATCCCACATGCTGCATGGCAACCAAGCCTATGTACTGCAACTAGAGAAGCCTGCAAGTCGCAGTGAAGACCTAGCACAGCTAAAAAAATTTTTTTTCAACTTCTAACTACCTTTTTAAAATATGAGGGCTCATTAGAGATTGGAGACCATAAATTGCATTTACAGAGGCTCACAGACGAATGATTGGGGGTGGAGGAGGCATCTATCAACTAATTTCTAGAAAAGGTAAATGGATGACAGGACTGACACTGACTTGCAAGGTCACAAGAATGTTGAAGAGACCAAACAGTATAATGAAACCCAAGTATTTTGTTGCAGAGAGGTTGGGCTACAGAAGGAAGGAAGTAGTGGACTGAGTGAATTAAAAGGCATTGAAAATCAGAAGTCTTAGACAACCTGCATGTAGTGAACAGGGGAAGGAGAGGGATGTAGGGATGACTGTGCTCAGGAGTTGGGATATTGGAGTTTAAAATTCTCCAACATGTGCCGATGTCCTGAGTATGATCCTATAGATAGTGGCTCAAGGGGTGGGACAGATGTTGTTTGAATAAAAGAAGATGAGAATCTCTACACATGAATGACGAAGACAACCAGGACAGTGGCTGACCACAGAGGCGTAGAAAGGAAGACAGTATACCAGGCACCAACGCTTGAGGAAAGCTGGGGTTGTTTAAGTACATGGGCACACCTAAGAGGAAGGGGCCTACCTAAAGGAAGAAGTATATGGAGCTAAAGGTAAGCAAAGGCATTGATGCCTTTCTGCTGCTAAGTCACTTCAGTCATGTCCGACTCTGTGCGACCCCATAGAAGGCAGCCCACCAGGCTCCCCCGTCCCTGGGATTCTCCAGGCAAGAACACTGGAGTGGGTTGCCATTTCCTTCTCTAGCACATGAAAGTGAAAATCGCTCAGTCATGTCTGACTCTTAGCAACCTCATGGACTGCAGCCTACCAGGCTCCTCCATCCATGGGATTTTCCAGGCAAGAATACTTGAGTGGGGTGCCATTGCCTTCTCCGCAATGCCTTTCTAAACATCTCTAAATCTTCCCATCCCGTTATTTTGACCAACGTGGTTACTTGGCTGGATCAGCCAAAGAATCCAGTGTCACTAAAAAAGCAATTGGATAAGATTAAGAATTGCTGCAAAAGGAAAGACGGAAGACCGCTGGAGGTGGTGAAACAAAAGGGAATCCCAGTCCATCATAAAAATGTGTCTACTTGAGGGCTTAGGGCCAAGACAAAATCAGGAGGGACCCCACAGAAGGCAATCAGGACCCCAGATTCAAATAAAGGCAACTAGCTCCTTTTAATTACAATTTTTATATTAGAATCTATTTGTGACATATAAGTCAGAGTCTTAGTTGCTCAGTCATGTCCAACTCTTTGCGATCCCATGTATGGTAGCCTGCCAGGTCCCTCTGTCCTTGGGATTTGCCAGGTGAGAATACTGGAATAGGTAGCCATTCCCTTCTCTAGGGGATCTTTCTTACCCCGGGATCAAACCTGGGTCCACCTGCATTGTAGGCAGATTTTTTTACCATCTGAGCCACCAGGGAAGCCCTGTGACATATAAAAGCTGCCTATCAAGTTGTCATCATACAGTGATCTAAGGGCATGATAAACAGAAGTATGCAGAGGGAGGAGTGGATAACCAGGAACTGATCCTGAATAGCATGGAGGCCCAATACAAAGTGTGCTCCAGAATGAGACCACTGGCATCTGTGAGAAGACAGTTTGGGCCACCAAGGTCTTTGTTTTTTGCATTTGCCCATAAGTGCAGCATAGGCAAGCGTAGTGGGTGGTAAGGTTATTCTCGGAATGTGTTTCCTGCCTTCTTGTCTTCTCTTGTATCAAATGTTGACTGTTGTCCAGCCCCTGTGGTCTGTCACACCCAGACACCATGATGATGACTCTTATCATTTCCCTCCTCTGTCGCCCTTCTCCTTGGTTCTACTTTCATAAGAGCAGGCTCTTTCTTGGCAATTTTTATCTCCAAGCTTAGAGCCCTCCCTATTTCCTCTGCCCTTTTACTCCCCATATGTGCTTTTATTTATTAAAGAAAAAAAAACCTACAGGGAGTCTTGAAACTAAGAGAAGTAAGACATGATTGCTTGCATTCTTCCACTCTTTCTGAACCCACAGACTAGAGGCATCGACTGCCTAAGTATTCACAGAAAGTTATTTTAGGGAATGAATCTAGGGCCATTATAAAATTCCAGTGGCTTTAGTTTCCTCACAATTTTCTGATATTCAAGCTTTTTAGACAGGATTGTCTGAAGCTATGTAGCTTAAGGGTCTCTGAGTTATAATTATAACCACGGATTCATCTCTAATGCCCTGTATTAGAGCAAGACTCCCAAACCTCTCTGTTCTATAAAATAGGGAGCACAAAAATAACCTTCCTTGAAGAGCTGTGGTCAATAAAAACTAATAAATACTACCATGAAACATCCAGAGTTTAGATGTAGAAATGGGGTGTTTGAGAAACACTAAATAAAATGATGTAGTGAACAGTCTAAGAACTGAGAACTCAAGGATGTCTGCCAGCTGAAAATATTAATGTCCAACACTAATCAAGTCAGGGCTTCTGAGAAGCAAAATTCTGCTTGAGGAACACAGTACAGCCACCCACCTCCACTTTTTCTCCATTTGAGATCTCTTTTCTGACCTCTAGGGCAGCAGCACTCTTTCCATTCCTGTTAATTGACTGGACATTTCATCTCTATGTTACCTGCTCTGGCAGCCATCTGCACAGTGTTCTACCATTTTCCCCGAATTCCTTCTCTCCAAACTTCATCTGGTCTTTGTGCAAATCTCTAGGACTTAGCTGTCTGCTGGATGATAGTAGATAGCAAGGGGGTGAATAAGGGCTTTCATCCTAGCAAAGTGTTTTATTACATCTAAGTAGCAATGCCTCAACTCAGTACAAATGCATAGACTTCCATGAAGTACTCTTAATGTGTTACTAATCCTGGAAATTTCAAGCAAAGTATCTCACTGTGTAGAGGAGCAATTTTAGGTTACACAGGGTTTTCAGCATACTTATTATAAAAGCAGTTGCTAATTCTATCTACACCCTTGAAGGAAGGTCATCTATTAACAAGAGAAATCAGGGTCTCAGGGAAAAGTTTCTACCTTACTTCAAGAGAATATACTGATAACTAAGACAACTTTATCCTCCATACCCAACCATGCAAGAGGAACCTCTTTGATCCTGACCCAACTCCTTGATATCCTAGGTAATGCAAATAAAGTTGACCTTCAACGACCCACAGGTTGATTATCTGCAAAGCTAGTTTTTACCTTCTTATTTTGACACAGTCATTTATTTGGTCTATTGAAGCCTTCTAAAAGCATTACTGTTGCTTCTATTTACTCTTATCCCCTGCAAGCAATAATGATAATTTCTAGCATTCATTTGGCATTTCATGGTTTTGAAACATTTTCACATGAATTACCTTATTTGATGTAGCTTCTAACTAATCCAAAGTTGGAAGGAAAGTCTTTAAAATAATATTTTGCCATCAATTTTTTCCCCTGAGAAGATATATGCTAACATGATGGAAACTGATTAAGAAACAAAACAAAACCAAATATGTATGAGATTGCATTGATCTTTGGCACAAGTCTGAGTAGACAGCCCTGAGTCTGCCAGTGACTGTCCCAACAGATGAGGAAGAGGGAGGAAATAAACAGATAGATGCTCAGAAATCGCCACTTCCTCATAGCACTGTCTTATTGTTGGGCTCAAGGACTAAATCAAAGCCACACGGGAAAGTGGGTTTAAGCCCTTGTTTTTGTGGTCAGTTGACTTTCAACAAAAGTAACAAAGCACACCAATGAAGACAGGATAGTCTTTTCAACAAATGGTGCTGAGACAAATGGATATCCACATGTCAAAACATGAACTCAGACCCTTACTTCACACCACACACAAATACAATCTCAAAATGGATCAGAGACCTGAATGTATGAGCTAAAACTATACAACTTTTAGAAGAAAACATAGGATAAAATATTCAGTCTTGGGTTAGATAGAGCTTTCTTAGATATGACAATAAAAGCAGGATACATAAAAGAAAAGACAATAAATTAAATGTTTGTGCATCAAAAGATATCATTCAGAAAATAAAAAGACAAATCATAAACTGGGAAAAAATATCTGCAAATCATATCTGATTTAAAAATCTTATATTAAGAATATCTAATGAACACTTACAAATCCATATATAGATCTTTCTTGACTTACAATGGGTTTACATCCCAATAAACACATTGCAAGCTGAAAATGGGGCTTCCCAGGTGGTGCTAGTGGTAAAGAACTTGCCTGCCATTGCAGGACAGGAAAGAGATGCAGCTTCAGTTCCTGAATTGGGAAGATCCCCTGGAGGAGGGCATGACAACCCACTCCAAGATTCTTGCCTGAAGAATCCCATGGACAGAGGAGCCTGGTGGGCTACAGTCCATGGGGTCAAAGAGTCAGACGTGACTGAGGCAACTTAGCATGCATGCATGCAAGCTGAAAATATCATAAGTTGAAATGCATGTAATACACCTAACTTACTGGACATCACAGCTTATCCTGGCCTACTTTAAATGTGCTCACAATGCTTAAATTAGCCTGCAGTTGGGCAAAATCATCTAACACAAATTCTATTTTATAATAAAGTATTGAATATCTCATTCAATTTAATAAATACTCCACTGAAAGTGAAGAATAGAATTGTGGCATTGGTTGTTCACTCTCATGAGCTCACGAGTGATGGAGTTGTGGCATCGTAGGAGCATAATTAGTGATAGGTACTGCCTATTACTACCAGGAAAAGATCAAAATTCAATGTATGATTTTTACTGAATGTACACCATTTTTTAAGCATAGTAAAGTCAAAAAATTGTTAAGTCTGACCATGGTAAGTTGGGGGCTATCTGCATAAGACACACAACCCAATCATAAAATAGGTAAAAGATCTGAATGGACATTTTACCAAAGAAGATAAACAAATGGCTAACAGTATATAAAAAGATGGTCAACATCATTAGTCATTAAGGAAGTGCAAATCAAAACCATAAGAGATGCCATTTCACATCCACAAGAACTGCTATGATGATTTAAAAAAAGAAACAATAAAAAATACTGTTGAAGATAAATAGAAGCCTTAAATGTTACTGATGAAATAGAACAAAATGGAATAGATCCTTTGGAAAACACTTTGACTAGGTCTTAAAAGTAAAACTTTAATTTTCTACATGGCCCAGCAATTCCATCCCAGGGTATCTACCCAAGAGAATTAGAATTATATATCCACACAAAGACATAATGTTCATAATAGGATCATCATAATAGACAAAATGGAAATAAACCTTTTGTCCACCAATGGAGAATGGATTAAATGGACTGAGAGATATAGATGAGCCTTGAAAAACACACCACTTACACACAATTTTTTTTTTCAATAGATTTACCACTGTGTTTACTCTTCAAGCTTGGTTGAATCTGAGGATACGGAATCCACGGATTAAAAGGGATTACTCTGGGACTTGAGCATCTGTGGATTTTGGTCTCCACAGTGGGTCCTGAAGCCAATCCACCCTGGATTAAGGGACTGTGTCCATATGATAGAATTCTATTCAGCAATAAAAATGAATGTAGTTCTGATAAATTCTATAACATAAACTTCCAAAAACATTATAAGTAAAACAAAATAGATGGAAAGGTCCTATATTATGACTCTATTCATATGAAATGTTGGAAATAAGAAAATCTTCAGAAATAGAAAATATATTAGTTATTGCCTGAGGCTAAGACAGAGGGAAGCATTTAAAAATGGGATGAGGATTAACTGCAAATAGATATGAGGCATCTAATTGAGGCAATAAACATTTTCTCACAGTGGATTATGATGGTCATTGCTCAGTGAATTTACTAAAAAGCATTACATAGGTAAGTTTATATTGTAAATTATATGTCAATAAAGTTGCTTAAAATTCATTTAGGAGTTAACAATCAAAAAGAAAGGCCATAAGAAAATACTCAAGGAGATAATAGTTCAAAACTTCCCTAAAATGGGGAAGGAAATAGCCACCCAAGTCCAAGAAACCCAGAGAGTCCCAAACAGGATAAACCCAAGGCAAAACACCCCAGTTCAGTTCAGTTCAGTTGCTCATCATGTCCAACTCTTTGCGACCCCATGAACCACAGCATGCCAGGCCTCCCTGTCCATCACCAACTACCAGAGTTTACTCAAATTCATGTTCATTGAGTCGATGATGCCATCCAACCATCTCGTCCTCTGCCATCCCCTTCTGCTCCTGCCCTCAATCTTTCCCAGCATCAGGGTCTTTTCCAATGAGTCAACATTTCGCATCAGGTGGCTAAAGCACTGGAGTTTCAGCTTCAACATCAGTCCTTCTAATGAACACCCAGGACTGATCTCCTTCAGGATGGACTGGTTGGACCTCCCTGCAATCCAATGGACTCTCAAGAGTCTTCTCCAACACGACAGTACAAAAGCATCAATTCTTCCTCACTCAGCTTTCATCACAGTCCAACTCTCACATCTATACATGACCACCAGAAAAACCATAGCCTTGACTAGATGGACCTGTGTTGGCAAAGTAATGTCTCTGCTTTTTAATATGCTCTCTTGGTTGGTCATAACTTTCCTTACAAGGAGTAAGCATCTTTTAATTTCATGGCTGCAGCCACCATCTGCAGTGATTTTGGAGCCCAGAAAAATAAAGTCTGACACTGTTTCCACTGTTTCCCCATCTATTTGCCAAGAAGTGATGGGACCAGATGCCATGATCTTAGTTTTCTGAATGCTAAGTTTCAAGCCTGCTTTTTCACCCTCCTCTTTCACTTTCATCAAGAGGCTCTTCAGTTCTTCTTCACTTTCTGCCATAAGGGAGGTGTCATCTGCATATCTGAGGTTATTGATATTTCTCCTGGCAATCTTGATTCCAGTCTGTGCTTCCTCCAGCCCAGTGTTTCTCACGATGTACTCTGCATATAAGTTAAATAAGCAGCGTGACAATATACAACCTTGACTTACTCCTTTTCCTATTTGGAACCAGTCTGTTGTCCCATGTCCAGTTCTAACTGTTGCTTCCTGACCTGCATACAGGTTTCTCAAGAGGCAGGTAAGGTGGTCTGCTATTCCCATCTCTTGAAGAATTTTCCACAGTTTATTGTGATCCACACAGTCAAAGGCTGTGGCATAGTCAATAAAGCAGAAATAGATGTTTTTCTGGAACTCTCTTGCTTTTTTGATTATCCAGCAGATGTTGGCAATTTGATCTCTGGTTACTCTGCCTTTTCTAAAACCAGCTTGAACGTCTGGAAGTTCACGGTTCACGTATTGCTGAAGCCTGGCTTGGAGAATTTTAAGCATTACTTTACTAGCCTGTGAGATGAGTGCTATTTTGTGGTAGTCTGAACATTCTTTGGGATTGTCTTTCTTTGGGACTGGAATGAAACCTTCCCTTTTCCAGTCCTGTGGCCACTGCTGAGCTCTCCAAATTTTCTGGCATATTGAGTGCAGCACTTTCACAGCATCATCTTTTAGGATTTGGAATAGCTCAACTGGAATTCCATCACCTCCACTAGCTTTGTTCATAGCGATGTTTCCTAAGGCCCACTTGGCTTCACATTCTAGGATGTCTGGCTCTAGGTGAGTGATCATACCATTGTGATTATCTGGGTCGTGAAGATCTTTTTTGTACAGTTCTTCTGTGTATTCTTGCCACCTCTTCTTAATATCTTCTGCTTCTGTTAGGTCCATATGATTTCTGTCCTTTATCGAACCCATCTTTGCCTGAAATGTTCCCTTGGTATCTCTAATTTTCTTGAAGAGATCTCTAGTCTTTCCCAACACCCCAAGACACATATTAATCAAATTAATGAAGATAAAACACAAAAAGCAAATATTAAAAGCAGCAAGGGAAAAGCAACAAATAACACACAAGGGGATTCCCATAAGGATAACAGCTGATCTTTCAATAGAAACTCTTCACACCAGAAGAGAATGGCAGGACATACTTAAAGTGATGAAACAGAAAAACCTACAACCCAGATTACTCTACCCAGCAAGGATCTCATTCAAATATGAAGGAGAAATAAAAAGCTTTACGGACAAGGAAAAGCTGAGAGAATTCAGCACCACCAAACCAGCTCTTCAACAAATGTTAAAGGAACTTCTCTAAACAGGAAACACAGAAAGGTTGTATAAACGCGAACCCAAAACAACATTGATCATACTTATCAATAATTACCTTAAATGTAAATGGGTTGAATGCACCAACCAAAAGACAAAGACTGGCTGAATGGATACAAAAGAAGACCCCTATATATGCTGTCTGCAAGAGACCCACCTCAATCCCAGGGACACATACAGACTGAAAGTGAAGGGCTGGAAAAAGACACTTCATTCAAATGGAGACCAAGGGAAAGCAGGGGTAGCAGTACTCATAGCAGATAAAATAGACTTTGAAATTCAGGCGCTAACAGCCACATCTCCGCTTTCCATCTCTATTTAAGGGAACAATGCTACGATATCCCAGACTCCAGATTATCCAAGGAAACTCGTCATTGCTTTTTGCTTTAAAGCAAACGTTTTCAATATAACTGAATTTGAATTTGCTCTGCTGCTGATGCTAAGTCACCTCAGTCGTGTCCGACTCTGTGCAACCCCATAGACGGCAGCCCACCAGGCTCTGCCATCCCTGGGATTCTCCAGGCAAGAACACTGGAGTGGGTTGCCATGTCCTTCTCCAGTGCATGAAAGTGAAAAGTGAAAGTGAAGTCGCTCAGTCATGTCTGACTCTTAGCGACCTCATGGACTGCAGCCCACCAGGCTCCCCCATCCATGGGATTTTCCAGGCAAGAGTACTGGGGTGGGGTGCCATTGCCTTCTCCGTGAATTTGCTCTAGATTCAGTTAATTCATTTCCAACAAAATCACAATGGGAAGTATACCCCATCCAAGAAGGACCTGGAGTTAACCCTGTTTCCTTTATCTTTTTCTTCCCTGCTCAATTATTTTCTACTCCCAACTATAGGAAGACCTCATTTTATTGGATTCTGCTTTAATGCACTTCCCAGATACTGTGTTTTTCACAAATTGAAAACTTTTGGTAACCCACTATCAAGCAAGTTCATCAGCACCACTTTTCCAACAGCATCTGCTCGCTTTGTGTCTCTGTGCCACATTTTGGTAAGTCTCAACATATTTCAAGCTTTTTCATTATTATTACATTTGTTATAGGATCTGTGATCAGTGATCTCAGTGTTACTATTATAATTATTTTCGGCTGCCACAGACTGTGTTCATCTAAGAGACCAAACACAGTTGCTAAATGTTGTGTATGTTCCGACTGCTCCAACGACAAGCCGATCCCCCATCTCTCTTCTTCTCCTTGGGCCTCTCTATCCCCTGAGACACAATATTACATTTAGGCCAATTAATAAACCTATAGAGGCTCTGAAGTGTTCCACTGACAGGAAGAATTGCAACATTCCTCACATTTAATCAAAACTTAGGGACGATTAAGCTTATTGAAGAAGGCATGTTGAAAGCCAAGATAGGCTGGAAGTTAAGCCTCTTGCATTAAACAATTAGATAAGTTTTGAATGAAAATTTCTTGAAGGAAATTAGAAGTGCTACTCTAGTGAACACACAAGTCAGAAAGGAAAACTGCTGCTGATATGGAGAAAGCTTTAGTGCTCTGAATAGATCAAACCAGCTAAAACACTCTTTTCAACCATAGCGAAATCTGCAGCAAGGCCCTAACTCTCTTCAATTCTAGGAAGGTTGAGAGAAATGAGGGGGCTACAGAAGCAAAAATTTGAAGCTAGCAGAGGTTTATTCATGAGGTTTCGAGAAAGAAGCTGCCTTCATAACATAGAAGTGCAAAAGAGGTGAAGCAGGATATGGTACTCTGTAGAAGCTGCAGCAAGTTATCCAGAAGATCTAGTTAAGATGATGAGTGAAGGTGACTATACTAAACAGATTTTCAACGTAGACAAAACAGCCTTGTATTAGGGAAGATGCTATCTGGGATATTTGTAGCTTGAGAGTCAAAGTCAGTACCTGGCTTCAAAGTTTCAAAGTATTTGCTGATTCTCTTAGGGGCTAAGGCAGCTGGTGACTTTAAGTTGAAGCCAATGGCCATTTGACATTCTGAAAGTCCTAGGGTCTTTAAGAATTATGCTAAATCTACTCTGTCAAGGCTCTATAAATGGATAACAAAGCCTGATGACATCGCATCTGTTCACAGCATGGTTTATGGAATATTTTAAGTCCACTGTTGACTACTGCTCAGAAAAAAGATTACAATATATTACTGCTCACTGAAAATGCTCATGGTTACCCAAGAGTCCTGATGGAGATGTACAATAGCTTAATGTTGTTTTCTTGCCTGCTAACACAACATTCTGTTGGGTCAGGGGCGCATGGATCAGGGACTCATTTCAACTTTCAAGTCTTATTATTTAAGAAATACATTTCATAAGCCTATAGCTGTCAGAGGTAGTGATTCCTCTGATGAATCTGGGCAAAAATGCCTAAAGGACCTACCATTCTAGACATCATTATGAACACAGCAGTAAAGGGAGGCACACACATCTTTTGGTTTCCCAGTATACGTAGTGTAACATAACTTTTATACGCACTGGGAAACCAAAATGTTTGTGTGCCTGCCTTTATTGTGGTGGTCTGGAACTGAGTATTTCAGAGGTAAGTCTGTGTAAAGAGTGGTTTCTCAAACACACCAAGCAGAGAGAATCTATTAACTTGCAGAGTTTCTTCAAGCAGAGACACTTAGATGTCTGCGGTTCAAAGTTGAAGCAGCATGACATGTTCAGAAATTTCACAGGCCTGGGAGACATTTCTCCTAGTTTCAGTTTTCTCATGAACCTTGGGGCTATGGAGCTATCTCATTTATACTTTTATTTAATGATACATCCCCTCATCTGCGAACTAGATCAATTCTTCTCTAGGCAGGTATAGATGTATTGCCTGAGGTATAAAAATCTGTGTGTTCTAAGAGCTGTTAATAGACAAAATAAATTACTTTATACATAACTATACATTAGAATACATTAGGTTATATGCACACACCCCACACACTACTATCTTAAATGTCTCTGGATATTTTTGTGATTTATAAAACAGAAGATTAGAATGTTATTGAATTCACCGCAGATTTATGCTTTTTATTTTTTCAATTAATAGTTTTATGTTTGTCTGAGATGGTCATATATATATAATTTCTGATGCCCCGAAAATTGGAACCACTAAATATTTCTAAAGTCATTTTCATCTGTAGTCCATGCCTTTAGACTTTTCTGATACATGCAAGTTAAACTGAGTAAAGGAGATGTGATATTAACAAAGCTTACAATCAAGTGCAGTATTCTCGAAGGATGTGACATCATGCCAGTACAGGAGTTTCTAGTTTGAACTTCTTTCATTACTGGACAAACAACGAAATGGTTTATAGTATCTAGCTGGGATATTCAAACCAAAGCAGCAACTGGCTGATTAGAACATTAAAATTTCCACCAAGAAATAAAGAGAGTGTTCTAATCAGTGTGGCAGGCAGAATTCTTCCAAGATCCCTATCCCCGGGGGCACCGGTTGTGTATAATCCCTCTCCCGTAAGAGTGCATGGGCCCTGTGACTATGACAGGATATCATTCTGTGATTAATTATGTTATCTGGCAAGAGTGAAGGAATTCCGTAGATATAATTAAGGTCCCTAATTATATGACTAACTTCATCATAAGGGAGATTATTCTGAACCTGACTACTCAGGAAGGTGCGTTAAACGAGGATGTTCAGTTCAGAAAACGGGAAAGTCATCAGAAACACTGTTCCGCTGGCTCTGAAGACACAAACGGCCATGGTGTTAAGGTTACCCAACAGTAACATTTGAGCCCTCCAGGCATTGAGGGTCCTACACCTGTAAGGACTGAATCTGGCTTCAGCTGTGAACTTGAACTTGACTTTAGCTCTGTTCGACATCTTGATTTCAGCCAGGTGAGAACTTCAGCAGAGCACCCAGTTAACCCCACATCTGGACTTCTGACCCATGGAAATGATGTAATGCATTCATGCTATTTTAAGCCACTAAATTCATGGTAATTTGTTAGAGAATGACAGAAAGTGACTGCACTCAGATGTGGCGGAACAGAAGGAAGCATGGTGTTCCTGGAGGAAGCCCTGCCCGATGCCACGCCCCGCCAACCCCCTGGCTCCTGTGCCCTGTCAGAAGTCCTGGCTCACCGAGGCTCCTTCAGCGGCCAACCAGGGACTTCACTGAATAAGGCCGGAATTCTCAGGGGAGCAGCTCTTAGTGATGCATGGTAGGGAGCTGGCGTAGGGGGTTGAAGACTGGAGGTAAAAGTATTCCTGCCTCCCTGTGACAGAGCCCTGTCTGCCTTTGTTTCCCTGGATCTCACTCCACCCCCCTCCAGAAAAACCTCCCTCTGCATGACCGTCCAAAGGAACAAACACCCGTTCGCACCTTACAGCGTGTGTGTGCTCACTAACCTCACGGACTGCAGCCCACCAGGCTCTTCTGTCCATGGGCTTCTCCAGGCAAGAATACTGGAGTGAGTCGCCATGCCCTCCTCCAGGGGATCCTCCTGACCCAGGGATCAAACTTAAGTCTCTTGTGTCTCCTGCATTAGCAGGCAGATTCTTTTACTGCTGAGCCGCCAGGGAAGCCCCACCCACACCCCTTAAAGCAGCAAAACTTAAAAGAGCAAATTTGGGGCTTATTCCTGGCAGAGCTGAGTTTTCTATGTTGACTTGGTTACTTCGCTGTAGAAAGACCAGCAACCGGCAACCTGAAATAACTAAAAATGAAAAAAGTTTCTGCTTGAGCAGACATCCTGATTCTGTGATAATATCTCCACCCCCTTCAGCCTCACTCCACGCTTATCTCCCTAAAGGTCATAGGCAAGGTTTATGCCAGTGGCTCTGAAGAAACTCAGTCCAATTACAGCTTCTGACCCATCGCCTGACCCAAACAGCCATACCCCCCATCCCTCCCCTGGTCCCTCACAGCCCCCAGCCATGCTGGCCGGGACAGCCTTGCAGGGGTGACAAGCTTATCCCGAAGGATGGATGCAGTGCTCTGGCTGCTGGCCCATTTAGGCATAATTATCCCGCCTGGGATTCTGCCCATGATATTATAACGAATGGCTTTGGAAGAAAAGATCAAACAGCGGGGAAAGCCTCAAGAGGAAGAATACATCTGTTAAGAACTCCCACCGAAAATGTTACAAAGCATTTTTGTTTACTAAATCTTTCAAGTCTGAAACTGGTTCAAGGACAATTTAGCTGCCTTGTTTCAAGGGAAGAGAGAGAGTGGGAAAGACAAGGTCAGAGTGCGGGGTGGTGTAAGAGGTTGGAAAGCAGACTTAAGTAGTCACCAAAACTAATTGAAAACTAATACGCACATACCCAGAAAGTCATTTGAAATTAAAGGTGCTTTTGCGCAACATATATATCTAAAACATGCTTTCAAATGTTATAAATACATACCTGTGAGATGGCCTTTTTGGGTACGCATTTAACAAAAAAGGTTTCAACGATGCATACATGTGTTCTCAGTCACTTCAGACGTGTCTGATTGTCTGTGACCCCATGGACTGTAGCCCGCCAGGCTCCTCTGTCCATGGGATTTTCCAGGCAAGAATACTGGAGTGGGTTGCCATGCCTGCCTCCAGGGGATCTTCCCACCCAGGGATCAAGCCCATGTATCCCATACTGCAGGTAGATTCTGTAATGCTGAGTCACTGGGGAAGCCCTCAATAATGCATAGTGCCACTTTATACACAATTTACAATTGTTTCTAAAGGTATTAATTATTGAGTCTGTACCTAATTGCAAGAGATTCAAACCAACAAGATTAAAAGTTTGTTGCTGTATGTCTTTGGAGTTGTCTCTGCCCTCTAGCAAATGCTCTGTAAGTTTCAGCAGTTACTAGACCTTTGGGTCGTCCACTGTGATCCTATAAAATAAAATACCTATTAGAATAAGTTGGGGAAAAAAGCCTGAAAGTTCACAAGGTTTGGGGGTTACAGATTGGACACCTATCATATTATCTATATTATATATCACCATAGGTTAATGCTGAGTTTTATTCCTCTAAATCAGCAGTCCTCAAATTTTTTGGTACCAGGGACCAGCTTCATGATGGGGGTGGGGATGGGTTGGGGGGGGAGGTATGGTTTCTGGATGATTCAAGCACATCACATTTACTGTGTCCTTTATTTCTCATCTAACGCTGCCGCTGATTTGATAGGAGGGACCAGTCTGTGGCCCAGAAGTTGGGGACCCCTGCTCTAAATGTTCGAGTTGATGGTTACACAGGATACAGTTGTCTACTCTGTGACTATTCTGCAGCCATCTGATGCATGTTTGCTGAAACTGAGAAATCAGACTGGAATTTGTAGGAAGTAAAACGACCTCACAAACCCACAGCCACGATGCCTGGATCCTACGATGCTCTCCGGAAGCCACACCATGCTCTTCTCTCGGTTCCTCCCCCTCACACTGCTCTTCCTCCTTCCCCTTTTCTGTACAAAACGAGAAATAGCTATAGAGAACCCACAAAAGCCCAGGAAACGACAGAGGGTGACAGGCTCGGGGCAGGAAGGGGTGGGGAGGCTGCCACGGAGCTGCAAATGGCTCTCTTTCTTGAATTGGCACAGAACATCATCCGAATGAGCACGCTGCGCCCTGCCCTCTGCCTTCTCATGGACTGTTAATGCCAGCAGGAAAAGTGCACAGCAAAGATTTTAGGACAGGGAAGCGCTCGGGGAAATTTACTAGAAATCAGCAGCCCTGCATTTGGCGGTGGTGGTGGTGTTGGATCACTAAGTCATGTCCAACTCTTGCGACCCCATGGCCTACAGCCCTCCAGGCTCCGCTCTCCATGGGATTTCCCAGGCAAGAATACTGGAGTGGGTTGCCACTTCCTTTTCCGGGGCATCTTCCCAGCTCAGGGACTGAACCCACGGCTCCGGTTTGGCAGGCGAATTCTACACTCAGCCACCTGGGCAGCCCCTGCGTTTGGAGGAATATAGTGAGTTCCTGATCGCCTGCACCAGCGGTGGAGGCAGTGAGGGGCGGGCCACAGCCGAGACGGGGTTTCCTTGTAGACACGGTATAGATCTCAGCTGCCCTCACCTCCCTCTAAACTGCTGACTCACAGCTGCCAGGAGAAAAGCGTGAAATTCCTCTGATTTCCCCTGCACGGAGTGGAGAGGGCCAGCGCACAGGACAGCCTCCCAAGAGGGCTGCCGTTTCTCGGGGTCGCGGCGCAAAAGCTGAGGCTCGTGCGGCCGCCGTCTTCCCCGAGGCCCAGGCTCTGTGGGCCTGGCTATCTGTGATTTGGCTTGTGAGCAGGATGGAGTGGGTGGGGATTCGTGCTCCCTGGAAATCACCAGGGGCAAAACTATAGGGAGGACCTCCCTTCTCTGGACCCGGGCCCTCCTCCCCACCCTCACCCTGGGTCTGAGAATTCTGCTGGTCTTGTGATCCGAAAATCTCAGGAGAGCTGGCACTCTCGCAAGCTTCGCTTATATTTTCAGAGAGGATTCTAAGGTCAGCATTTTGGTCAAAAGGTCCCACATCAGACACCGTACTGTCTTACAGAGGGGAAACCTGTATGATACCGGAAGAACGGACTGCACGTTATTCCTACTCCTGTATCACCAACGCTACAAGTTTTCTCTCTAAATGAGAGTCTTATTTTAATAACAAGCTTACCGCAAAAGCCACCTCTAAAATTCAGGCAACTCTTATTAGTCATTTTAAGTATTTTAAGCATTTTTTTTTCTTTTTAATACTCAGAGGGTTGTAGGCTATAGACCCCCAGGGGATACCAGAATGCCTTCATTTTGAGAAATAAACTGAGGCAGGAAACACAACTATGCACAACTTTGTGTAATTCTATGTGTCTTGTAGTCAACTTCCTAATAAAAAGTACAGAGCCAGTGAGACTGATGGGGTGGGGGATAATAGAGAAATTTGTTAAAAAACTAACCGAAACATCACTCCTCAGTATTTCTACTATAGGTAAATTAGTGAATTTTCTTCTAATTTTTTATGAAATTATTTTTTAATCTATGGTTTTTAGTATTCATACAGGTGGCTCAGTGGTTAAAATCTGCCTGCCAGTGTAGGAGATGCCGGAGATATGCGTCCACTGGAGGAAATGGCAATCCACTCCAGTATTCTTGCCTGGAAAATTCCATGGACAGAAGAGCCTGGCAGGCTACAGTCCATGGGGTCACAAAGAGTTGGACATGACTGAGCAACTGAGCATGCATGCATGTACTGTTTGTACAACTTTGTATCTTTACATTTAAAAAAAAATATTAAGAACACATACTTTCATGTCAATTACTTATTCTAACAATATAACATCTTCATGAAGGAACATGCCTTCATTTGCTAAATGATTTCCCTAATTTTCAACCTTTAGATGGTTTCTAGTGCCACATTAATATTATAATAAGTACTGTGTTCAAATCTTTGTACTTTTTTTTGCTTAAAAAAACTGGTTTAATTCAACCAATGTCTAAAGACTATTTTTAAATTCAGTTTTTAAAAGATATTTAGAAGTTAGTTTCAAATGAACTGTTTTGAAATTATCTATGTTTTACACTCACTTTCTTCAGGGTCTTTTTTTCACCTAGGTAGCTACCTACATCTATAGTTTCTACACTTGCACAAATAAGCAGATGTTACATATTTTATTGCTGACTGTTTAAAAATTTATTCAGGATATTTGATGAAGACAGTAACTGAAATAAAATCTACAAGGTTAGAACTAATTCTGAAAGTTTTCTTTAAAAACTGGTTTTGGGGTTTTGTCCATGTTGTTTTGTTTTTCAATACCTGCAGTAACAGGATGAATATATCTAGCTAGATAACTGGAATGATTTTGTTTGGGGACACAAATGACCTTCATTTAGGTCTTGAAATAACAAGGTTTATAGTAGAGCCAAAACTTAGGAACAGCCAGGCATAGGATCTGTGCCACCAAGCAAAGAATGTTCTTTACACACATGCATGTACACACATACATACACGCACACACTCATACATATGCGCACACACACTCACACGTGCACACACTCACACATATGTGTGCGCACACACACACACATGCACATACACGTGCACACACGTGTGCACATGCGTGCACACTCACACACATGCCCTCACACATACGCGCGCACATACTCACACACACCTGCTCTGCTTTCTGTCTCTGGCTTTCCAGCTTGATCTCGCCTGCTGGAAATATGAGCATTTTCTCTCTCTCTTCACGTTGTCACAATGCTGAAGCAACGCTGCTGCTGCTGCTAAGTCACTTCAGTCGTGTCCGACTCTGTGCGACCCCATAGACGGCAGCCCACCAGGCTCCCCTGTCCCTGGGATACTCCAGGCAAGAACACTGGAGAAGGTCGCCATTGCCTTCTCCATTTGAAGCAATAGAACACGTTAAAAAAGTAAAACTTTGAGAACATGTAATGATCTTGATTTCCCTGGTGACTCAGGTGGTAAAGCGTCTGCCTGCAATGCGGGAGACCTGGGTTCAATCCCTTGATCAGGAAGATTCTCTGGAGAAGGAAATGGCAACCCACTCCAGTACTCTTGCCTGGAAAATCCCATGGACAGAGGAGCCTGGCGGGCTACAGTCCATAGGGTCGCAGAGTCGGACACGGCCAAGTGACTTCATTTCACTTTATAAAAGTAAGAAAACTTAGTCACCACGTGGACAGTTTTCCTTTGCTGCTATTGACATACTTTGTAAACTTCCCCAGTCCTAACACTGATAGTCACAAATAACCCTGTATCATTAATTTTTTCCTGTGTTCCTCTTAGCCCTTCTTTTTGCCCCACGGACAACTTTGTGTCCTAGCATTACAGTATGTTTTTGCACAAGAAGCTTGTGTCCAGAGAGCAATTTAACATTCCGTGGCTTTCCTTCCCACGTCCAGGCACGGAGTGTCCCCCAGTGTCGCCTCTGCAGGCCCATCATTGCAGATGGTGGGCAGATAACCTGCAGCAAAGCTCAGCCTTCGAATTCCTGTGGCTTCGTGAAGCTCTGAGAAGAATTAAACGTTAAGGACATTTATGACTGTAAAATGTATCCTTTAGTGGCTGGACCTGCAACTTTGGGGCAATAATTACATGTGAGAGCAAAATACAAAGAACACAGCTTGGATGCAGTGCCTCTGAGCACTCCAGAAATGAACAGCGATTTTAATCAGGCATTTAATCAAACATCAGGCAATTATTCAAAGTATTTGCCCCTTTATTCCTTCGCCTTCCAAAACTTGCTCTTAAAAAATGCTTGAAAGTAAATATAACAATGTCTTTGAGGTTTTAAGCCCTAGTTTGAGTTGATATGTTTCTTTACCTTCATGATTGATTTTAACTCAGCTCTGAGTTGCAATCTTCACATTACTGAAAAGAGAAGAAAACAATAAACAAAAAGTGAGGAGAGCAGGGAACTTTGTAGTTTAAATACAATCCGCTGTTGCCATCTGCTGGCTACAGGTGGGGTTTTTTTTTTTTTTTTTTTCTTTTCTTTTTTTTCAAAAGAAAACTAAGACACAGGCACGCATGCAGTCATGGAAATGTTTCCAAGTGGGTGGGTATAGCTGTGTGTGTGTGTGTGTGCGTGCGCGCAGAAGACGGGCAGCAACTTCCCAGCATTCTAACGAATGTAGTTTGTTTTTAAGAACCTAGAGTTAGTTGAGCCCTCATAGCCTCTGCTTTGGTAGAGGATTTTTACTTAAGGAGTCGTTGTCACCGACAAAATGAAGGGGAGCCTGGGACAAATAAAAGATTAAGAACTTGTATTCAAGGACAGGTAACAGTTCACAGGGGATGACCTGAGGCCTCATGTACTCCACCCTGATGGAACCACCAATGCCAATCCCACAGATGGAACAGTCTCCCTCTAGAATCTACTTTTCTGAATGGGAACAGTCTCCCTCTAGAATCTACTTTTCTGAATGGCTTCCAGTTAATACAGGAGATCTAAACAAACAGGCTTCAGCAATACATGAACCGTGAACTTCCAGATGTTCAAGCTGGATTTAGAAAAGGCAGAGGAAGCAGAGATCAAGTTGCCAACATCCACTGGATCATTGAAAAACCAAGAGAGTTCCAGAAAACCATCTATTTCTGCTTTATTGACTATGCCAAAGCATTTGACTGTGTGGCTCACAATAAACTGTGGAAAATTCCTCAAGAAACGGGAATACCAGACCACCTGACCTGCCTCTTGAGAAATCTGTATGCAGATCAGGAATCAACAGTTAGAACTGGAAATGGAACAACAGACTGGTTCCAAATAGAAAAGGAGTAAGTCAAGGCTGTATATTGTCACTGCTTATTTAACTTAAATGCAGAGTACATCATAAGAAATGCTGGGCTGGATGAAGCACAAGCTGGAATCAAGATTGCTGGGAGATATATCAATAACCTCAGATATGCAGATGATACCACCCTTATGGCAGAAAATGAAGAAGAACTGAAAGAGCCTCTTGATGAAAGTGAAGGAGAAGAGTGAAAAAGCAGGCTTAAAACTTAACATTCAGAAAACTAAGATCATGGCATCTGGTCCCATCACTTCATGGCAAATAGATGGGGAAACAGTGGAAACAGTGACTGACTTTATTTTTCTGGGCTCCAAAATCACTGCAGATGGTGATTGCAGCCATGAAATTAAAAGACACTTACTCCTTGGAAGGAAAGTTATACCACCCTAGACAGCATATTAAAAAGCAGAGACATTACTTTGCCAACAAAGGTCCGTCGAGTCAAGGCTATGGTTTTTCCAGTGGTCATGTATGGATGTGAGAGTTGGACTATAAAGAAAGCTGAGCACCGAAGAATTGATGCTTTTGAACTGTGGTGTTGGAGAAGACTCTTGAGAATCGCTTGGACTGCAAGGAGATCCAACCTGTCCATCCTAAAGGAGATCAGTCCTGGGTGTTCATTGGAAGGACTGATGCTGAAACTGAAATTCCAATACTTTGGCCACCTGATGTGAAGAGTTGACTCATTGGAAAAGACCCTGATGCTGGGAGGGATTGGGGGGAGGAGGAGAAAGGGACAACAGAGGATGAGATGCCTGGATGGCATCACTGACTCAATGGACATGGGTTTGGGTGGACTCTGGGAGTTGGTGATGGACAGGGAGGCCTGGCGTGCTGTGGTACATGGGGTTGCAGAGTCGGACATGTCTGAGTGGCTGAACTGCACTGAACTGAACTAACAAATGTATTCCTCCTGGCATGGGCGTGCCTCAGCTAACGGACCAAGGCTTCCCTAGTCGTGTCTGGCCCTCTGTGACCGTATGGACTGTAACCCACCAGACTTCTTGGCTCATGGGATTCTTCGAGCAAGAACACTGGAGTGGGTTGCCATGCTCTCCTCCAGGGGATCTTCCCAGCCCAGGATTGAACCCACATCTCTTACATCTCCTGCATTGGCAGGCAGGTTCTTTACCACTAGCGCCACCTGGAAAGCCCCAATAGATAGCGCACAAAGGATCAATTGTTGGTATGTGTGTGTGTGCATGCTTCAATCGTGTCCAACTCTTTGTGATCGCATGGATTGTAGCCCACCAGGCTCTTCTGTCCATGGAATTCCCCAGGCAATAATACTGGAGTGGGGTACCATTCCCTTCCCCAGGGTCTCCTGTGCTACAGGCGGTCTCCTGCATTGCAGGTGGATTCTTTTCTGACTGAACCACCAGGGATGCCCAGTACAATATTAAGCAACCTACTTGGAGGGATTCCCCAACACATGCACTTAAACCTCATATTCACCTTAGTAGGTAACTGTTAAAACCTGTTTTAAAGATGAAACCCCTGGGATCTGGGGAAGCTGATGGCAGAGCTGCTAAGTAACCGCAGGACAGGGCTGGACTCGAACCCAGGCCCCCACGCTGCATCCGGACCATGGATCTGCACAGCTGCCCGGGAAACCTCAGCACGCAGCTTAGAGGGCGCCCCTCATAGTTTGCAGCCAAGAGTGATGTGACCACTTCCCATTCCCAGCTCGTCTCCACCAAAACTCCGCCTTCAGAATTGGTCTCCACCATCGCTTACTCAAAGAGCTCTCTGAGGTCTCCTTTCTCCCTGACCACTCAGAAGATGCTCGTCCCGTAAAATTTCATTTCACAGCTGGTCTGCCCTGTGTTTCCCTACTGTTCACAAAAATATACTTGACTTTCCTCCTCTGTCAGAGTATACTTTCCAGGGACAAAAGTGGTTATTTTTCTTCTGATGCTGCCATAGAAACAAAGCTACATGAGTCAGAGGTTGTCTCACACAGGATACCTCCAGGTCTCGGGAAGAGCTTAATGTGTATATCTGTATTATCGGACCCTGTGGGTCAACACTTTCTATTTTGTAATGCTACAGACACTAATCATTCAAAGTAGCTTCCCAGAGTTATAAAATGTTTTCTAAGAAGCCTACACATCTCCATTCACTTTTATTTCGCTACATGCTGCAAATTCCTTTTCTGTGATTTCATTTATATGTTCTCTTTGCTTTGCTTTTCTTTCACATTTACACTCAGTGCCTGATGCGGGTTGGGTTCACAGGAATCAGATATCAAAACGTAGTTTGGGGTTCAGGATGCTTCTCTGGGACCAAGGCTTGTGGAAGGCAGGGGTGATGTTGGTCTCGTAAGGAAGAGCCGGGAGGCAGTGCCAGCCCAGCGGGGCGTGCTCTGGAGTAAGCATCACCCATCAGGGCAGCACTTGGCGGGTGAAGGGCGGGGCGGGGGCCAGGCACCATATGAACCCTGGCTACACTCACACACAGGGCTGGCTCTCTTTCCAGTCCATGTTCTGAGCTGCGCTTTCACGGGGAACCAGCACCTCACCTATCCACTGATGTGAGGCTGTTTTGTTTCAAAAGTTTGCTCAAACACAGCAGCTGCCCATGACCATGATCTGCATGAGAAGTTGATTCTCTGAGGAGCTGGTCAGAAGAGGAATGCAGATCAAGAGCCACTTCTCCAAGAGACTTTCAAAAAGGCTTCCCGGTGTTCCTTACGTTCTTTGTAAGCAGGATGAGGAGAAGGGCCTGGGAGACACATTTCCATTTTTTTGAAGAGAAGAGGCAGACATCTGCCGTCCCCTCATCGCCATAAATGAATTCCTTGGCGCTGTACCTACATCAGTCCAGGTCTTCTGAGAAGCAGATGCTGATAGGGAAATGGGTGTGCAGAAGATCTGTCAGGGGGGATTCCTGGAAAGGATGAAGTGGACAGGGAATGGCAGGAGGGAGAGAGGGAAAGCCTGGGGACCACAGCACAGGTCTGATGCCCATGGAGGAGAGAGGAGGTGGGCAGGTAGGTAAGAAGAACCTCCAACCGTGGCACGGCTTGGAGAAAGTCCTGGCTGGGCCGGTGGTAATCTGGGGGCAACGACAGCCCCTCCAAGGAGTCTTGTTTTAGGCAGAGATGACCTGTTCTGTTCCCTCACTGTGTTCACTGACAGCCTAGGAATGAGCCCAGAACAGTGTATCTTTTCATGAATGATGCTCTGGAAGCCAAGGGGCAGCAGCTGGTGGCCGTCCGCTGATGGACTGCTGGTGGAAGGTTCTCCCTGGAAGGGACATCTGCAGGGGAGCTTACCTTACCTGCTGAACGTGCTTACTCTTGTAGCACAGTAGCCTCACGAATGGACTCAGAATAAACTTAAAAAGGCATGTAAGCAGGTTAACTCCTGTTTCTCTTCCATCTCTGCTTCATTCCTGATCCCAAAGGATGGTGTCCAAACACAATGCCCTAAACTGACAACTGACTCAATTGAAATTCAAATCAACAGGCTGAGAAAATCCCCTTCTATCTCTAGTTTGTTGTGTTTTTATCACACAAGGCAGAAATAGCATCCTAGCTCCTGGAAATATCTAAGCATATTTAAGTGCTGTGAGAGTCCAATGTCAGCTCAATGCCACAAGGTTTAATGACTTAGAATACCTACTATGGACCAGATACTCTGCTGGGTCAGCAGAATTCAGTTAAATTGGGCAAGATACTGAAAAGGTCCACGTGTGTGTGTTAAGTCGCTTCAGTCAGGTCCAACTCTTTGCAACCCTATGGACTGTAGCCTGCCAGGCTCCTCTGTCCATGGGATTCTCCAGGCAAGAATATTGGAGTGGGCTGCCATTCCCTTCTCCAGAGGATCTTCCCGACCAAGAGATCGAATCTGGGTCATTTGCATCGCAGGCCGATTCTTGACCCTTTGAGATATGTAACACTTTAGGTTTTGTCAAAGAAAAACCCATCTGTCATGCTGAAATAATACATAAAATCTTTGATGAAAAATCATCCTCTTATTCTTAATCCCATTCTTGGGATAACTGTTTGTAAGTTACATTTCTGAAGTGACTTTCTATAAATTTCTCTTATGCCTATACTAGCGCTTCATTCAAATCTCCAGATACTACATTTCTACCAATGTTTCCTGAAACAGCAACTCAATCTTATCTTCTGATTTCTTTTTTCTTCTGCTTTGTTGAATTCCTCCAAAATATAAACAGTAAATAAAGCAAAGCTGAAAATTAGTGCAGAAATGGAGAATACCAGCTTAGTAAAGCTTCAGCAGTGTCTCAGAGGGAAGGTCAGACTGTAATGCTATAGATTCTTGAGGTCTATGCTTGCATAGTTTGAGCCATTGGCCTTGGACATGAATTGCTTCATAGGGAAGGGAAGGTCTTAAAAATGAGACTGGATAAGAAAACATTCAAGAGAGATGGTTTCCCGAGTAAGCTATTTCTTAAAAAAAAAAAAAAAAAAAAAAACTGATTTGCTGGACTTCCCTGAAGGTGGTAGTAAAGTTATTTACTGATGAATAATCTTGAACAATCTTTCTCTTTTAGGTTAAGTTTTTCTGATACAAGCAAGTTGACCATGTGGACATGGGTTGGTGCTGCTTTTTCTTAAGTACCAGGCAGTGTTTATGCAGATGGTTACTGTCCTCAGCTCCATGAGGATTCAGCTCACTGCTTTCCTCCTTTCCCAGCTCTTCTCAACAGTTACATCACTGTTTCCAATGTTCCCCGTGGTTATTGTGGTAGCTTCCTTTTTTGTTGCTGTTGTGTTTATTTTTTTTTTTTTTTAATTTTTATTAGTTGGAGGCTAATTACTTTACATCATTACAGTAGTTTTTGTTATACATTGATATGAATTAGCCATGGATTTACATGTATTCCCCATCCCAGTCCCCCCTCCCACCTCCCTCTCCACCCGATCCCTCTGGGTCTTCCCAGTGCACCAGGCCCGAGCACTTGTCTCATGTCCCCAACCTGAGCTGGTTATCCGTTTCACCCTAGATAATATACATGTTTCAATGCTGTTCTCCTGAAACATCCCACCCTCTCCTTCTCCCAGAGTCCACAAGTCTGTTCAATACATCTGAGTCTCTTTTTCTGTTTTGCATATAGGGTTATCGTTACCATCTTTCTAAAGTCCATATATATGTGTTAGTATACTGTAATGGTCTTTATCTTTCTGGCTTACTTCGCTCTGTATAATGGGCTCCAGTTTCATCCATCTCATTAGAACTGATTCAAATGAATTCTTTTTAATGGCTGAGTAGTATTCCATGGTGTATATGTACCACAGCTTCCTCATCCATTCATCTGCTGATGGGCATCTGGGTTGCTTCCATGTCCTGGCTATTATAAACAGTGCTGCGATGAACATTGGGGTGCATGTGGCTCTTTCAGATCTGGTTTCCTTGGTGTGTATGCCCAGAAGTGGGATTGCTGGGTCATATGGCAGTTCTATTTCCAGCTTTTTAAGAAATCTCCACACTGTTTTCCATAGTGGCTGTACTAATTTGCATTCCCACCAACAGTGTAAGAGGGTTCCCTTTTCTCCACACCCTCTCCAGCATTTATTGCTTGTAGACTTTTGGATAGCAGCCATCCTGACTGGCGTGTAATGGTACCTCATTGTGGTTTTGATTTGCATTTCTCTGATAATGAGTGATGTTGAGCATCTTTTCATGTGTTTGTTAGCCATCTGTATGTCTTCCTTGGAGAAATGTCTGTTTAGTTCTTTGGCCCATTTTTTGATTGGGTCATTTATTTTTCTGGAGTTGAGCTGGAGGAGTTGCTTGTATATTTTTGAGATTAATCCTTTGTCTGTTGCTTCATTTGCTATTATTTTCTCCCAATCTGAGGGCTGTCTTTTCACCTTGCTTATAGTTTCCTTTGTTGTGCAAAAGCTTTTAAGTTTCATTAGGTCCCATTTGTTTATTTTTGCTTTTATTTCTGAAATTCTGGGATGTGGGTCATAGAGGATCCTGCTGTTGTGTTTATTGTTTTAATTTTTATACAACTTTAATGTTACTTTCCATTTATAGTTATTATAAGATATTGGCTATTTTCCCTTTGTTGTAAAAAACAAAGCCTATCTTATACCCAGCAGTTTGTACCTTCCACTCCCCACCAGTCTACCTCCCCACACCTTCCCTACTCACTTGTTCTCTATATCCATGGATCTGTCTCCTTTTTATTATATTCACTAGCTTCTTTTTACTATATCCACTAGTACTTTTAAGATTGCACATTTAAGTGATGCCATACAATATTTGTCTTTCTCTGCCTGATTTATTTCATAATAATTTCATAATAATTTATTTCATTATTAGCATAATGTCCTTTAAGTCCATTCATGTTGCTGCAAATGGCAAAATTTCACAAAATTTCATTCTTTTTTATGATTCCATTGCATATATACACACCATATTTTCTTTATCCATTCATCTATTGATGGACATTTACATTGCTTCCACTTAGCTATTGTAAATAATGATGCTATGAACACTGAGGTGCATGTATCTTTTTGAAGTAGTGTTTCTGCTTGTTTTGCATATACCCAGGAGTAGAATTGCTGGGTCATATGGTAGAGGATGAGATGGTTGGATGGCATCACTGACTCAATGGACACGAACCTGATGAAACTCCCAGAGAGAGTGGAGGACAGGGAGGCCTGGCATACTGTGGTCCCTGGGGTAGCAAAAAGTCAGACACAACCTAGTGACCGAACAACAACAAAATGGTAGCTCTGTTTTTCATTTTTTGAGAAACCTCCATGATGCACCAGTTTACATCCCCATCAACCGTGTACAAGGGTTCCCTTTTCTCCACATTTAGGTTGCTTTCTTCACTCTCCCTTTCTTAGGTTACCCATTTTAGCCTTGGATTCTTACTTTGCGAGATGAGTAATTCAGACGGCTACTTTCCCTACATCTCTTTCCCCTCCTCCTCCACCAATTTCTGTCAGCTGGGCTGTGCTCCAAGGTTTAAAACATTTGCATTATGCTTTTAAATATAATTAAACGTTTGGAACTGTCACTATTGATTGAGTCAACAACTTAAAATAACAAGTTGTGTTTATATGACTATATTAAGAATACATTTGTAAAATAATTCATATGTGCAGAGCAAAAGTTCTTCATATTAATATTAACCAATGTCAACCTAATAGCAGATATTATTAACTCAATTTTACGGGTAAGAAGACTGGGACATATAGAGCTTTAGAATCTCGCCCAAAATGATCTCTTCTAAAATGTTGTACCTTAGTTCCTGAGCCTAAAATACACACTGTGATTCTCCCACATCTCTCCATCAACCCACCGCACACAGCTTTCCTAACTTGGGGCCATCCCCGAGGACGTTCTCCAGAGAGTCTCCTCGCGCAGACCTTTACCTGGCCAGTTACTACTCTCTATGCGATCTCAGCGAACATCGGTTCCTCAGAGAATTCTCTGACCATCATATGCCAGCAGGTCATTCTGCCTCTCTCTCATGGTGTCCGTTCTGTTCTTTCTCAGAAGTGGTGCTGTAAGCACACGGTCCCTTTGGTGTGTATCATGTAACGCCTATCTTTGCTTCTCTCCAATAAGGGGCATGATGACCTCAGGCGCACCTGAGATAGTGTTTGGCACCTAGCAGGTAATTAATTTTTCCATTTATAACAGACTATAAGGGTTCATAAATATAATTCTATTTTCAAGTTAAATACATGGTTATTAACATAACCTTTTAAAGAACTTTTTATTTTGTATTGGAGTGTAGCCAATTAACAATCTTGTAGTAGTTTCCGGTGACCAGCAAAGGGACTCAGCAATACATACACATGTGTTCACATATCCCTTCTCCCCCAAACCCCCTCCCATCAGGCTGCCCCATAACATTGAGCAGAGTTCCATGTGCTGTAGAGTAGGTCCTTGCTGGTTATTCATTCTGAATATAGTAGTATGTACATGTCCATCCCAAATTCCCTAACTATCCCTTCCCGTCATCCTTCTCCCTTGGCAACCATAAATTCCTTCTCCGTGAGTCTGTTTCTGTTTTGTAAATAAGTTCAGTTGTATCATTTCTTTTTAGAGTCCGCATATAAGGGATATCATTCAGTATTTCTCCTTCTCTGACTTCACTTAGTATGATAATCTCTAGGTCCATCCATAACGTGGAAATTTTATTATTAATTGTTATTCAGTGTAGCAGAGTGGGATGAACTTGGATTATATCTAAGACCCATAATAGAAATTAATTTTTAATACAATATGATATTCATTAGCTTTCTTGAATTTCGATGCATAGAAGTATAGTGGACAAAGGACAGATGAAGAATCCTCCAAGGCAAGAAGCATAGCAATCATAATAATAAATAGCACTTTCTAAGGCTCTCATAAACCACAAGCATTATGGCATGTACTCCTCCTCTTGATGCTGATGTCATCAAGTCAAGGTTACCCCAGTTACACATGGCAGGAAGCAAACACAGCTTTTCCTCCCTGGGTCCACTGTGCTTACTCAGAGCTCCCCACCTCCCCTTTCTCAGTTCACATTCTGAAGTGCTATTTTCCCTGAGGACTCTTTTGCCTTTAACAATGGGATTGTTTTCAGGTTATTATCAGTCATTTTGACTTGTCTGCAACATTCAAAACACTCATTTCAGCAGCAGTCACTCTGATCTCTTAGACAGCTTGATAAAAGTCAAATAAATGATTCAGACAACCCTGTTTAGTGAAGAGCAAATTCCCTTCCAGGGGACTCAGCCAACTTCTAGAAGAAGCTTCATGGCGAAGGAACTGGAGCTCAGCCTTGATGTTGCAGAAGGAGGTTTAGGTGAGTGAGAGGCTGGCTTTCCAACTTTCTGCTTCAGGATGGACTTTCTACCAAACAGCAGAGTGTACTTTCGGGAAACCCCCACAGCAGGTGTTCACAATCCCTTTGGAGTTTTAGGATTCATTCCTTCATTTATGCACTTGCTGATGACCTGCGTAAAAAGCTGTGTAGAAAGGATTTTTCACTGGAGAGTTTCACACTCTTTGATGCTAGCTTTGTAGTTATACTGTTTTACTGCATTTATACATTTATACTGTTATACTGCACAAGAGCGTGTTAGGTAACTGAGGTTTGGTTGCAATTCTTGGCTGATCTTGGACGTGGGCTGTAAGGACTGGTGGTAATAAAGTTTGGAACTCTGTCTGGCTTAGGTCACATTTCCAAGAAGCAGTCTGAGGTGGGGATGTGAGGATGAGTGATTTGGGGGTGCAGTGCTTTCAGAAGAAATGCGGGGAGAGCAGCAAACGGCAGAGGAAGGAGTGCAGTAGGATGTGGTCTCCGCGGGAGCTGGCTTTCGCTGATCCCAGAGGAAGCCCTGGACCATACTGACCACAGCGTGGCACAGGCGTCAGGCTCTTAGTCTTTTTGTCCGTCTTTGGCTGCCAGCTGCTGGGGGAGGAGAGGACAGCTGTGAACCGTCACAGCCAATGCTCTCTTTCTAGTCCGTTGAGGAGCCTCCGTGCTTTTTCCCATGGTGACTATGCTAATTTACACCCCTCCAACGGTGCACGGGGCTGCCCTGTGCTCCGTATCCCCGCCAATGCCTGTTGTCTCTGGCCTTTTTGATAGTAGCCCTAATAATAGATGTGGGGTGTTATCTGGGTGTGGTTTTGATGTTCATTGCCCTGATGATTGGTGATATTGAGCACCTTTTCATGAATGTGTTGGCTGTTTGTACATCCTCTTTAGGAAAATGTCTCTTCAGTTCTTTTGCTTATTTTTTAATTGGAAAGGAAATGACAATAGAATATTGAAGAGAGATCTGTACTCACACATTTACTGCAGCACTATTCACAATAGCTAATATATGGAGGCAACCTAAATGTCCCTCAGTAGAAGAATAGATAAATAAGATGTGGTATGTGTATTATAGAATATTATTCAGCCATGAGAAGTGACAAAATCCTGCCATTTGGGCCAACGTGGATGAACCTTGAGGACATAATGCTAAGTGAAATAAGTCAGACAGTGAAATACAAATGCTATATGATGTCACTCATATGTGGAATCTTAAAAGGCCAAACTTGTAGAAACAGAACAGAAAAGTGGGTGTTAGGGAGCTGGAGGGTGGGAGAAATGGGGGAAGTGTTGGTCAAAGAGTACAAACTTCCAGTTAGAATATAAATAGGTTCTCGGGCTCCAATGCACAGCATGGTGGCTACAGAAAGCATCACTGGACTAGCTACTCATAAGCTGCTAGGAGAGTTGATTTTAAATATTCTTGCTGCAAAAAGGGAATTATGTGACGTGATGGAGGTGTTAGCTAAGGTTCTTCTGTTAATCACAGACTGCAATATATAAGTGAATTGAATCAGCATGCCATACACTTTAAAATCACACAATATTATATGTCAAGTAGTATATCTTAATAAAGCTGGGGAAAGAAACAGCCAATACTCCCAGCAGCCAGGGCCTGCGTACATGGCCCAGTGCGGGACGGACACCAACATCACCTGTCACACTGGCCATGTGTGTGTGCGGATCACTTCTAAACACTGTGAGAAATCCCCTTCCTAAAACACCAGTCATCACCCTCAGAACGACTTACACAATAATTAGAACCTGACAAGTATAAGCTGCATTTAGGATACATTTTCATTCATTCCTGAGTGACAGTACCTCATACATGTGCCAGTTAATTTTTACACAAGCTTCCCGAGCTAATTAGTTTCATTTTTGAAAGTTTAGATAGTAACATTCACACCCCACTCCCATCTCCAGCTCAGAAGGACGATCATGCTCCACACACAGATTTTCTAGGACACTTAAGCTGATTGCTGCACTTTAAGAGGAGTCTGGTGGTTCTAGAGAAATGCAGGAACACCGGTGATGCAGAAAGCTCGGGAAGGAAATGGCACAATTGGAGAACTTCCAACTGTTCAGTCATCGGAGCACAGAGTTCATTTGGGAAAATGATGAGGGGTTAGGTGGGGAAATGAAGGCAGAGCCCAGATCACGAAAGGCCTTGGATAAAATAAAAATAGTTGGACCATTTTTTAAGGACAATAGGTCTATTAGTTTCCTTGGGGCTGCTGTAACAACTGACCACAAACTAAGGGGCTTAACTTTCCGACAGCTGTGGAAGGTGGATGTCTGCAGGGCCACACTCCCCTGGAGGCCTCAGGGCAGAATCCCTTCCTTGTTTATTCCAGTTTCTGGTCACTGGTGACAATGCTTGACTGTTGCTGTTTCCACATCGTCTTCCCGTCTGTTTCTCTCTTATAAAGACACACATGATGGCATTTGGGGTCCACCTGGATAATCAGAAATCAACTTCTCATCTCATAAGTCTAATTTAATTATATTTGCAAGGACCCTTTTTCCTAGTAAGGTAACAGTCACAGGTTGCATACGTTAGGATGCGGACATAGCTTTGGGAGCCATCATGAGCCTGCCACAATGGGATGCCTGGAATCATTTAAAGCAGAAGATCAGCATGATCAAATTGATGTTAAAGGAAATAACATATACATATGCATTTTAAAGTGCCATAAATAAGGATTAGATAGAATTAATACTAGAGACGGGTGACCTTATAAGAGGCTTGGCAAATGGTTCAGGTGGTTAACAGTGAGAAATTGTATACAGGCATTAGTGGTGGGGAAGAGATAATTGATAAAATTTAGGGACTACTGGTTTTTCTAGTAGTCACGTATGGATGTGAGAGTTGGACTGTGAAGAAAGCTGAGTGCCTAAGAATTGATGCTTTTGAACTGTGGTGTTGGAGAAGACTCTTGAGAGTCCCTTGGACTGCAAGGAGATCCAACCAGTCCATCCTAAAGGAGATCAGTCCTGGGTGTTCATTGGAAGGACTGATGTTGAAGCTGAAGCTCTAATACTTTGGCCACCTGATGCGAAGAACTGACTCACTAGAAAAGACCCTGATGCTGGGAAAGATTGAAGGCAGGAGGAGAAGGGGACAGCAGAGGATGAGATGGTTAGATATCATCATCGACTCAATAGACATGAATCTGAGCAAACTACAGGAGATAGTGAAGGACAAGGCAGCCTGGCGAGCTTGCAGTCCATGGGGTCACAGAGTCAGACACGACTTAGTGATTGAACAACAAGTGACAGATTAGGTGAATGGATGAGAGAGACCTAGGACCCTGGAGTAATTCCAGGAGCTCTGGCCTGGGCAACTGTATGGGCAGGTCCACCTTTTCATTGAAGTAGGTCATGCATGGAGGAGCAGACTTGATGAAAAGAATTTTGCCTTCAGTTTTGGCGGAAGCACAGGAAGAGGAATATAGTAGATAATAGCACGATCCAGGAGGGCTGTTAACAGATCTCTCCAGAAGATGGCTCTCATACCTTTGCTTTCTATTTCCATCTTGGCTGGGAAAATACTTGCACGTTTACAATGACACAACACATTGACATATGACAAATGTCTCTCTACAGATTAATAAATTCACGTCCTCTAACATAGAAATTGTCTCCTATACTGACTCCCTAGGATATCAGGACCTTGGTGGCTCAGACGGTAAAGAATCACCTGCAATGCGGGAGACTTGGGTTCAATTCCTAGGTTGGGAAGATTCCCTGGAGGAGGGCGTGGCAACAAACTCCAGTATTCTTGCCTGGAGAATCCTCATGGACAGAGAAGCTTGGTGGACGACAGTCCCTTGGGTTGCAAAGAGTTGGACACGACTGAGCGTCTAAGCACAACAGCAGCATCCTGACTCCCTGGGGTCTCAGAACCTTCCATCTGGATGCCAAAATCCTACATTAAACAATCAGGGAGCGAAGCATACTGCAGGGTGTGGTGCACAGCTGTACTGATCCTTGGCAATCTGCTCCTTTGGGAAACCCTAACATCAAGAGAGAATTTGGGTCTTGAAGTGGACAGGCCGAAATCCCTTATGGACACTTCTAACATGTTAGGTATGTCCCTCTCCCAGATGTAATGACCTTTACTTCTCACGCCCAGAACCTGTGAGCACTCCTGGGGCCCCTGGAGCACCGTGGATATTCACTCAGAGATACAGGTGGCTGGGGTCACCTTTGGCCAAGGCTAGACAGATGAAGGGAAAGGCAGGCCAGCTTCTTCAGGTTCAGAACAGCTTTAAGGCCAAACGTACAGCCCCCAGCTCCCTTGTGGGCTCAGACAAATCTCCCCCTCTTGAGATCTGACTCTTGCTTGACTCCCTCTTGCCTCTGTTCTTCTTCCTCTCCTCCAGCTGGCTTCCCCCCAGCACTACCTACCTAAAAGGCTGTGTTTGCATCCTTGTCTTGGGGTTTTACTTCTGAGGAACACAGCCTAGCCCAGGGGTCTAGAACAGATGCAGTGAGTCAGAGATCCTCTTCAACTTTGGCATCTGTCAGCAGCCCCAGTTTTTCTTGCTAAGCCTTTCAATTCCAAATCCTTCCAGATGTCATTTCCAAACTGGCACGATTTCCTCCCTTTCAAGTTGAGTGTATTCTCTTTTGGAAATCATGAAAACATCACAGATGGTCTATGATATAAATAATGAGTTATGAAGACAATTATTGCTCATCTGTGATGAATCAAACTTATTTTTATTTAGTCAACAACAAGCTGGACATAGTTATTATATCACCCTTGGGTCTGTGCAGCCACACATTTCAGAAAGTTGTCCTATATTTTTGCCTCATGGGGTCATGAGCTGAATATTTATCTGAAATGTCACCAGCCATATACTCTCAGACTCTGTGTTTCTATGTTAATATTTTTGTTGGCAGCTGGTCACAGGCTCTGCAACCAAAACTAGATCCTTATTTACAATCACTTCAGATTTCAGTCCTTTTCTTAATATCATTCATAAAAAGAAATTGCTCCTCTGATGATTTAACTAAGATACCCAAAAAGGCAAGAAGTCTTTCAGCATGCTCTTTCACTGTGAAGCAGATGACCTCTTGTTTCATGTTCAGTTTTATGAAAATCTCTAATTTCATCACCCTCTCTGACCTCTAATGATTCAAGTCAGGATGATAATCCTTTATACACCAACAATAATTTGGCCCCAGAAGCACATAAAGATGCAAGTTCCTAAGCAGAGCGATCAATGGTGAGCACGTTGGACCAGGAGGCAGGAAACCCCCACCACTTTCCTGCACCTTCTTTGCTCTCTCTAATGACTGAGGCCAAGTCTCTGAATCTTTAACTCAAGAATCAAAGGTAGGAGTTTGGCATCAGTATCACTAAAGTCTCTTTTGCTCTGAAATCCTATGACTCTGGGGATTTTAGTTAGACTTGATTAGACCAAATGCACATCTACCTTTGAAAAATATTATGAATTAGTATTCATGTTGTTTAGCTGCTAAGTCATGCCAGACTCATTTGTGACCACATAGACTGTAACCCACCAGGCTCCTCTGTCCATGGAATTTCCCAGGCAAGAATACTGGAGTAGGCTGCCATTTCCTCTCCAGGGGATCTTCCCAACCCAGGGATGGAACATGTGTCTCCTACTTGCAGGCAGATTCTTTGCCACTAAGCCACCTGAGAAGAAGTATTCATACTACTGGTTTTCAAAGTGTGATCCTTGAATCAGCAACAGCAGTATCAGCCGAGGACTGAGGACTTGTTAGAACTACAAATAACTGGCCCCACCCCAGACCCACTTAATCAGAAACTCCACATATGGGGCCCAGCAATCTGATTCCTGCTAAAGTTAGAGACCCACTGACTCATAAACTATTGAATACAAGACAGAAAACATCATCTTGGTTAAAAAGAAAAAAAGAACTAAATTTCACCAAACAAGAGCCAGTGGTCCTCAAAGCTACTCAGTGTGGTTTTCAAGGCCACCTATGAGATTTAACTCAATAGGTCTGGACTAGCTTACATGAATCTACCTATTAAGTACACAAGATTTCAGGGGCCAACTTTAATAGACAGTACTCCTTAGATGTTAGTATTTCATCAATATCCAGAAGCAGGCTTGTTGTGTGAAGTTAGATACACATGTGTTAGGGTCTAGTATTAATTATGTTTTTCCCTTAACTTTTGTGAAATATTCACATATCCTTATTTGAAGTTGCTGTTTGTACCTTAGCCACTGGGATGGTTATTTGCCTATTTTCTCTCTATTCCCGTTTCCTCCCATCTTTGCACTGTAAGTGACTGAGGGTCTTCAGCCTCTATGTTTCCAGGCTTTCTTCACAGTGACATCTGGTGTTTCTGCTAACAGAAGACCCTTCTGAGACATGTAAAGCTGGCGAGGAAGGAGAGGCGCATGTCCTCTGGGTCAGATTTCTGCACGAGTCTCCAGCAGCAGCAGAGGTGGGAACACAGCACCCCCAGGCACACGGCAGCCTGGGGCAGCTCGCGGGGCTCCAGCCCAGGGCCCCCAACAGCTTCTCCTTCTGATGCTCGCTCCCCTCTCCTCGTGTCTCACCCAGCCCCTTTCGGTTTTGCTCTTCCATCAATGTAGCCAACTCTCTTTATTAAATTCCCTTCCTTTGAAATACTTAGGACGTTTTCAGTTTTCCCAACTAGAGATTATTAACTCATGTAGGGAGAGAAGGATGGGCTCGACACTCTATGTAAAATGCTGTCAGCGTGTGATTTTTCAAGAAAAGAAGTTCTAAAGTTTGTGTTACATTTCTCAAAGGGGACAATATCCTTCAAGAAATTTAGAATTCCATTATTCCAGGTTCCACTTTCTGGAAAGTCATTCCGTTTCAGCTGTCACTGTTTCATGCTGTTTTTGAACTCTGGACTGTAGGACCTTCACCCCTGCCTTCTGAAAATGGTGCTATCTACAGCAAGCAATTCCTTCATGGCTAGGGCTGAACATGTTTTGTTCCTTGACTGTGCTCAACTGAACATTTTTCCAATTCACACATAAAGATGAACCATCTCTTTAAATTATAACAGAACCTACATTCTAAATAGTGGTAGTAAAAGATGGCACATGTGTATGGTGGCTCAGTTCAGTTCAGTCACTCAGTCATGTCTGACTCTTTGCAACCCCGTGGACTGCAGAATGCCAGGTTTCCCTGCCCATGACCAACTCTCGGAGCTTGCTCAAACTCATGTCATTGAGTCGGTGATGCCATCCAACCATCTCATCCTCTGTTATCCTCTTCTCCTTCCACCTTCAATCTTTCCTAGCATCACGGTCTTTCCCAAGGAGTCAGTTCTTTGCATCAGGTGGCCAAAGTATTGGCATTTCAGCTTCAACATCAGTCCTTGCAATGAATGTTCAGGATTGATTTCCTTTACTATTAACTGGTTCGATCTCCTTGCAGTCCAAGGGACTCCCAAGAGTCTTCTCCAACACCACAGTTCAAAAGCATCAATTCTTCAGTGCTCAGCTTTCTTTATAGTCCAAGTCTCACTTCCATACATGACTACTAGAAAAACCATAGCTGTGACTAGATGAACCTTTGCTGGCAAAGTAATGTTTCTGCTTTTTATGCTGAGTACAGTGGCTCAGTGGTCAATAATCTGCTTGCAATGGAATAAACCCAAATTCAATCCCTAGATAGGCAAAATCCCCTGGAGAAGGAAATGACTACGCTGCCTAGTATTCTTGCCTGGGAAATCCCATGGACAGAGAAGTCTTGTGGACTACAGTCCATGGGGTCACATAGTTGAACATGACTGAGCACATTTAAATTACATTACACTTCAAAGTTTAGAAAGTCCCTCAGAAGGAAATTCTACAGTACAGCCAGTCACAAAATTAGGACTAGGGGACAAGGAGTCCAGTCTCATCCCCACATCTAATAAGCTGTGTGAACTTGGGAAAGTCACTTAGCTGCTCTGGGCTACAGATTCCACCTGTAGAATGGAAGGTTTGGACTAGTTCATCTCTAAAAGATAACTTTCATTTCACACATTCTTTGGTTTGAAATTTGAATTGATCTGTCATTTAGATCAGTCAATCAGATCAACTGACAGTCAACTGATCAGTAAACTGTGCATTTTAGACACAGGTTCAACTCCCACAGGGCATGCTCGAGAAAATAAGAAGCGGACGAGAACAGAAAGGTGGTGAGTGGGGGGCTCCTGTGAAGAAAATGACTCTTTTACTTAGTAATATTCATACCTGTTTATTGCGTGTGTGTGTGTGTAAGTGTGTGTGAGTGTGTGCGTGTGAGTGTGCGTGTGTGAGTGTGTGTGAGTGTGCATGTGAGTGTGTGTGTGTGAGCGTGTGTGTGAATGTGTGAGTGTGTATGTATGTGTGTGTAAGTGTGTGTGTGTAAGTGTGTATGTGTGAGTGTGTGTGTGAGTGTGTGTGTGTGAGTGTGTGTGTGTGTGAGAGTGTGTGTGTGTGTGAGTGTGTGTGTGCTGTGTGAGTGTGTGTGTGAGAGTGTGTGTGTGTGTATTCATGTGTCTATAGCATATGTTGTTGTTGTTGTTAGTTGCTAAGTCTTGTCCAACTTTTTGTGACCCCATAGATTGTAGCCTGCCAGGTTCCTCTATCCGTGAGACTTTCCAGGCAAGAATACTGCAGTGGGTTACCATTTCCTTCTTCAGGGGATCTTCTGGACCCAGGAATTGAACCCGCAGCTCCTGCCTGGCAGGTGGGTTCTTCACGACTGAGCCACCTTGGAAGCTCATGGTATGTGTCCATATAAACCAATTGCGTTAACAACCTCCAGTAATGGCTTCTCTGTATCTGTGGTCACTGGTATGTTTTTAAGAGGAAAACATGCCTTCTGAGTCTGAAACCTGGTTTTGAATATTAAGATTCAAGAAGGCTGGAGAGCTCAAAGAATATTGTTTATACTATAAGCTGCCACATGGGCAGGAAAGCACACGAATGTGAAACTAATTTCCTGGGCGAGATTTAACGGAAATTGTTGTGGGCAGACTGAGAATTGAGAAAGGAAATACGAGAGTGAAGTGTTCATTTTTGAGAGCGCCCTGAGCTTCCCCTGCCTACGGGAAGACTCTGTGGAGTGGAGGGAAGCACTGGGCTGATTTCTCAGATCACACAGGATGCTGCAGGCCCCTGGCTCAGACCCCCTTCATCAGCAGGTGCCTGACCCAAGGGCTGCTGAGTTGTTTTTTTTTTTAGTTTTCTCTTTTTTATAATTAAATTATTTTAATTGGAAGATATTACCTTCACAGTATTGTGATGGTCTCTGCCACACATTAACATAAATTGACCATAGGCACACAAGTGTCCCCTCCCTCTCAAATCCTCTCACCTCCCTCCCCACTCCATCCCTCCAGGCTGTCAGAGAGCATGGCTTTGGGTTCCCTGTGTCATATGTCAAGCCCACTGGTTATCTATTTTACATATGGTAATATTATAGGTTTCAATGTTATTCCCTCAAATCATCCCACCCTCTCCTTTTCCCACTGTGTCACAAAGTTTCTTCTTTATGTTCGTGTCTCCTTTGCACTCTGCATGTAGGATCATCAGTACTATCTTTCTAGATTCCATATGTATGTGTTAATATATGATATTTGTCTTTCTCTTTCTGACTTTCACTCTGTTTAATCCAGTCTAGGATCATCCACCTCATTACAACTGAGTTAAATGCATTCTTTTCATAGCTGAGTAATATCCCATTGTGTATATGTACAACTTCCTTACCCACTCATCTGCTGATGGTCATCTGGTGCTGCAATGAGGGAAACACAGCAGAACACTCTCTGACATAAATCACAGCGAGATCCTCTGTGACCCACCCTCTATAGCAATGAGTTGCTTGCTAAACCACAGCCACCCTCTTCTCAGGGAACAGCATTACTCTGGTGGGAGTCTCCTCATTTGGTGCATTACACACTTCCTCCCCTACCTCCAAGAAGCCACCGACAGCCAATGAGTGACTGATGCAGGGTAAAACCCAGCCCTCTTGCCTCGAGATGAAAGAAGTTTGTGGTAACGTTTACTTTCCATAGCAACTCATGGGATTACAATGAGGCTGGACTTCAGCTGAAACTACACCATATTTTCTAGCTTTCTCTTCTCCTGTTTGCATCCTTCACTTACTTCCAAGACTCAGCCTCTGTCTTCTGAAAGCCCTGAGCACCTCCCATTCCCCATCCTATTAATAGGAGCCAAGAGACATGAATCACTGAGTCAGCATCTCCCCATCAAATGCATTCCCGTCTCTCTCTAGCTCTATGTTGTCTTACACAAGAATGCTTGCTTAAAATCAGAGATCTGCTCTAGTTTATGAAAATTGATTTCTTTGACTCTGGTTGAAAATGCACAAAAGATAATCTCATGTATTTACATCACATGCTCCATCTTCTTTCTTTATGAAATCTTTTGCTTATCTTCAAGTGAAAAATTTTGCTTGCTTTTCTTTGGTATGGAAAAGAGAAAAGAGACACATTTTCTACACTGTCAGTTTCATAGCTCTTAGTTATGTCCATCAGTCATAGAAACAAATATCTTTAAACTGGTTTCCTGTATATTTACATCCACACAGCCACAAGTAAAAGATAAGAAAGTTATTTCCTAGGCCAAGGTCAAGTGGGTTAACTGGCGTCAATGGCTTTTCAAATACTGGTAAAAATCCACTTTATTTTCACCTCAATTAAAGATGTTAAATGGGTTCCCTATCTTAATACCAGGTTGGATGTTAGAGAAAGGTGATCAGGGAAATGCCTGAATGAATCTGAGACCAGTGGACTTAAAAGTTGGCTGGAGTTCCAATACTCTGTCTTCTCACCTTCTTCTCACCAGCTTTTCAGGAAACTAGGGAAAATCTTTATGTTTGATGTGGGTTGTTTCTTAGTTTTTCTGTGTCTTTAATTATCACAATAGCTCAGGGAGACAGAACCATAAAAAGCTGATGGACACCTGTGTGCTCACGACTTAAGCTTCAAAGTATTCACTATTCATCACTGCATCTCTTCCTCCAAAGCTACCGCTAGCTCGTGAGGATCATCACTCCTACTCATTTTTTTTTTTACTCTTACTCATTTTTAAGTGATTTTTCTACTGATGTTTGTATCAATAAAAACAAGAATTCTATTTTATGCTTTTAAATATAAATGACATCTGTATATGTTATTTTCCTTCAACATTGTGACTTTTCACATCTCTAGTCCTAGCACTTACTCTCTCATTCCCACTTCATGGAATGTTTTATCATAAGATTCATTCCCTAGATGAACATATTGATAACACTTGTATGTATCTCCTTGGGTTCCCACCACAATCAGTGTAGGAGACTGTCACTATTCCATCTTCTTAGCAAAATTTGTCATACTCTACTTTGTATTGAATTGATTTACATGAAACTGCTTTTCACATCTCTTTTAATTTTAATTTCCTAGAGTACACCTAAGATTGGGTAACATTTTACATACTTACTGAACACTGTTTTTTCCTTGCCTGAGAATTTCTTGTTCATATATTTTCCTAATGCTTAATCTAATTTTTCTTACTGATTGTCAACATCTTCATATATCTTTGGTAGGAAGTTTTTGACAATTTATATTCATTCAAATATTCACTCAGTCTGTGGTTTATATCTTATTCTGCTCAGAATGTCTTATGAAGCATATAAGTTTTTTATTTATCAGTTATGTACAAACTACCCCAATATATCACGATGGTGTGATCACTCACCTAGAGCCAGACATCCTGAATGTGAAGTCAAGTGGGCCTTAGGAAACATCATTACAAACAAAGCTAGTGGAGGTGATGAAATTCCAGCTGAGCTATTCCAAATCCAAAAAGATGATGCTGTGAAAGTGCTGCACTCAATATGCCAGCAAATTTGGAAAACTCAGCAGTGGCCACAGGACTGGAAAAGGTCAGTTTTCATTCCAATCCCAAAGAAAGGCAATGCCAAAGAGTGCTCAAACTACGACACGATTGCACTCATCTCACATGCTAGTAAAGTAATGCTCAAAATTCTCCAAGCCAGACTTCAGCATTATGGTAACTGTAAACTTCCAGATGTTCAAGCTGGTTTTAGAAAAGGCAGAGGAGCCAGAGATCAATTTGCCAACATCCTCTCAATCATCAAAAAAGCAACAGAGTTCCAGAAAAACATCTATTTCTGCTTTATTGACTATGCCAAAACCTTTGACTGTGTGGATCACTACAAACTATGAAAAATTCTTTAAGAGATAGAAATACCAGACCACCTGACCTGCCTCTTGAGAAATCTGTATGCAGGTCAAGAAGCAACAGTTAGAACTGGACATGGAACAACAGACTGGTTCCAGATAGGAAAAGGAGTACGTCAAGGCTGTATATTGTCACTCTGCTTATTTAACTTATATGCAGAGTACATCATGAGAAATATCAATAACCTCAGATATGCTGATAACACCACCCTTATGGCAGAAAGTGAAAAAGAACTAAAGAGCCTCTCGATAAAAGAGGAGAGTGAAAAAGTTGGCTTAAAGCTCAACATTCAGAAAACTAAGATCATGGCATCTGGTCCCATCACTTCATGGCATCTGGTCCCATCATTTCATGGTAAATAGATGGGGAAACAGTGGAAACAATGGCAGACTTTATTTTTGGGGGGTTCCAAAATCACTGCAGATAGTGACTGCAGCCATGAAATTAAAAGATGCTTATTCCCTGAAAGAAAGTCATGACCAACCTAAGCAGCATATTAAAAAGCAGAGACATTGCTTTGCCAACAAAGGTCTGTCTAGTCACAGGCTAGGTTTTGCCAGTAGTCATGTATGGATGTGAGAGTTGGAATATAAAGAAAGCTGAGCACCAAAGAATTGATGCTTTTGAACTGTGGTGTTGGAGAAGACTTGAGAGTCCCTTGGACTGCAAGGAGTTTCAACCAGTTAATCTTAAAGGAAATCAGTCCTGACCATTCATTGGAAGGACTGATGTTGAAGCTGAGACTCCAATATTTTGGCCACCTATGTGAAGAGCCAGTTCATTGGAAAAGACCCTGATGCTAGGAAAGATTGAAGGTGGGAGGAGAAGGGGACAACAGAGGATGAGATGGTTGGATGGCATCACCAACTCAATGGACATGAGTTTCAGTAAACTCTGGGAGTTGGTGATGGACAGGGAGGCCGGGCGTGCTGCAGTCCATAGGGTCACAAAGAGTCCGACATGACTGAGAGACTGAACTGAACTGAACTGAATGCCAATATATAATAGCATCAAATAGCACAGTCATTTGTTTGCTAAAATCCTGTGGACTGGTGATTTGAGTTGGGCTCATCTCTACTTGGTGGTTCTGGCTGGTCTCGCTCATGTGTTAGTGGTCATTGGGCAGGTTTGGGAACAGACCTGGGGAACAGCTCATCCCGAATAGCCTCCCTCAATGTCTAGCTGAGACTTTTGGATGAAGCCCCTTGGCTCTTCTCCTCCACCTTGTCTCCCCCAACGACCGGTTTAGGCTGTCCCACATAACTGTTTAGCTCAGAGAGAGTAGCAGTAAAAGCTTCATGTCTCTTCAGGCCTCAGCTTGAAAGTCATCAGCATCAATCCCACTGCTTTGAAGTTCTCAGAGCAACCCACAAGGTCCATCCAGATTCGAGACAGCAAAGCCATAAACTCTAAGTGAGCAAAGCATGGACATCACACTGCAAAGAGGAGTTGTGCTGACATAGGAGGAATTTTCAACCTACTGGTAAGTCACACTGTACTGTATTTACCAATATTTTAATTCAAATTCTGCCTCTTTTACATCTTGAATAAGAAATCCTCCCATTCTGATTTCAGGAAGATATTCACCCATATTTTCTTCTAAATTTATGAGAGTTTTGCTTTTTATATTTAAAATATCTAATCCAGCTGAAATTGACTTTTTGTGTGTGGTGTCACTAATTTCATCTCTTTTCATGTATATAAAACCAACCTTTAAATTAGCTCTCACTGACAATTCCATCATTTCAGTGCTGATTTGTGATGATACTTTTGTCATGTTCATCAATTACACTAAGTGGAACTCTTGGGGCAACAGCAGACAGCTTTATTATTTTCCTCTAATGCCCATTCAGACTTTTCTCTTCCCAGCCTGAGGCAGGAACCAGCTATAGAGATACCAAGAACTGAAGCAGATGGATCTCAAAATGCCAACTTTCTTGCTGGGTAAAAGCTAGGGCAAAGGACGTGACCTTGATGTTTAGCAACAGTGGGCTTCTTACTTCTGAGCCTCAAAACTAGACCTGCTAATCCATCCAGAGCAGCTCTGAATAACTACAGCATGAACTCTGAATGAAGTTTGGAGTCTGTGATCCTGCTGGGCTACCGAACAAAATGCCTGGAGACAACTGTTTGAATGTAAACCAGTAAACTATAAGCCTTTCCAAGATTTTGTTCAAGGAAGAGGTTAACTACATCTTGCCCTATGTTATTGGTGCTATGGCAATTATAAATCACGATAGCTAACAGCTCTGAATACTTAAACCATGCAGTAGGCCCCTTGCTGCTCTTGTTGCTACCAAGTCTCTTCAGACGTGTCTAATTCTTTGTGGCCCCATGGACTGTAGCCCACTAGGCTCCTCTGTTCATAGGGATTCTCCAGGTAAGAATGCTGGTGAGCGTTGGGACTTCCTACTCCAGGTGATCTTCCTGACCCAGAGATTGAACCTGTGTCTCTCACATCTCCTGCATGGAAGGCAGGTTCTTTACCGTTAGCACCTCCTGGGAAGCCCCTTACATACCTTTAATCATCTACTTTATGAGGTGAATTAGTTCAGATCCTCTCAGAAGCAGACACCAAGACAGGATTAGATGTGCAAAAGAATTATTAGGGGATATTCTTGTGAAGGAAAATTAGGAGTCAGAGGAAGCACAGCGGCAGGCAAAGGAGAGAAGAAATGAAGATTTAGTGGAAGGGTCTTTGTCTGCAGTGCCCATTCTAAGCCATTGTCTCTTGTCTCAAGACCATGGCTAAATCTATACTGGATATCTGTTGCTGCTGTCATAAATCACAGTTTTTGTGGCTTACAACACAAATATATTATCTTACTGTTCTGAAGGTCAGAAGTCCTAAACACAGTTGTTGCTAGGGCTTCATTCCTTCTGGAAAATCTGAGAGAGTCAGTCTCCTTGCCTTTTCCAGCTCCTAGACGCCACTTTTACTCCTCGGCTGTGTGACTCTCCGCGATCAAAGCCAGCTGCAGAGCGCCTTCTAAGATGCTCCTCTCCAGTACCGTCTCTGACCTCCGTTCGTCCATCCCAGTTCCTCCTCTGACTTTGACCCTATCGCCTCCCTCTAATAAGAACTCTTGGTGGTTACACTGAGACCACTAGGATAATCTTCCTAGCTCGGTGTCTTTACCTTGATCACATCTGCACAACTCCTTTTGCCGTATAAGGTGACATTCACGGGGCCTGAAGACGAGGATGTGGACATCTTTGGCAGGGGCATTGTTCTGTCTACCCCGGAACCGTCAAGCTAGATCGCCCAGAAGAGGAGACCTGCGTCTTCCTGGAAGGCTCCCCTCAATACCCGTGTCGCTGTCCCTCACTGCCGGGGGGCAGTCCGCGGAGGACTCCCTGAACACACAGGCGGAGATCCGCGAGGCTCATTTTCACGGCTGCCACACGAAGCCAGTAGATGAGCGGAGACGCAGAGAGGTTGTGTAACCTATATAAGGATGCAGAGCCAGTGGGGAAATTATGTTTTTCCCTTTCTCTCAATATTTGACTTTTTTCTTTTAGAATGCTCCACTTTAGGGACTGACTATGTATCGTTTGCTCTGGGATCTTGAAAAACTTGATAAAACTTCACCTATTCTGCCTAATAACTAGTTACTCCAAATGGCAAATTATAAAAAATAATCTAAAATAGGGAAATAGGAATAAGAGTTTCCTCCAGGCATCCAATTCTGTCCCCTTTCACTAATAGCAATTCCTAAAGACACTGAAAATTAACAATTGAAATCCTGGTTATCACATAATTCTGGCCTGTCCTCCACTTCTCCCAGAGTCCACTACAGGCAAAGAGCTTTGAGATGATCTTCCTCCAAACACTAGAGAGATAAGGTCCTGGCAGCCCGTTTCAAGGATCTCTCATGCAAAAATATGTTGGTTCCAAGAGAATTTGGTTTTGATAAGGGCTGTATTCAATATAAAACAATCCACTTAAATACCATATTGCAATAAATGCATTCACTTGCCAAACCCAAAAGGTTACATACTAGTGTGACATCAATACTAGCTATTCTTTATCATAAGTCTAAAGAAGAAATCATTAAAATTCTAAATGATAGCTATATAAGAAGACATTTTCCTTTAAGAATCCAGAGAGTTTCTGGCATAAAGCATCAGACAGACAAATCCAGATCAATAAACTTTCCCTCCCTCATCACAAGTAAAAGATCAAAAGGACAGTTTGTCAGGAAAAAAATGCTAGAGAGAACTAAAATGCTCTGTGTTCTGAACATATGGTACCCAGGGGTTGATCATTCTCAAATACAGCCTCACTGTTAAGAAACCTGGCAGGAGACATTATGAGATTATTTAGACCCGCTCTAAAATAGTACCTTCTTCTATACTAAACTCTAATCACTAATAAAGGACCAAATGGGTTATCCTATATCCACCTTATCACTAAAAATCTCAACGAAACTTAAAGACTGTAGCCAGTTATGTATCCAACTCATTAGTTCCACTGCTATATCAGATAATTTAAAATGACACTTTTCAATGCATTTATTTTATTTCAAAAAGACAGAAATCTCTGAATCTTAATGACCCCATTTTGGTATTCTGGAGAAAGATCCAAAACAATGAATGAGTACCAATGTTTATAAATAGATGCTCAGAGGTCTATTTCTTACATTAATGTATACACAAAACATAGGGATAATACAAATTAAGAGGAAAACAGTCCGTCTCGTTTCTGGACAGTCTACCCTGGGAAAATCTACCATGTGCTTCTCACAAGAAAACAACAGAAAATGGATTCTGGCTCCCCTCCCCTCTATTCTTCTTGGGGTATGAGCTTTTTCTTTACTCAGAAGACCTGTCTCCCCTTTGATGTTCTTGGTGCCTGACCTCGACCTTTCCCAACAGAAGGACTGCCTGGGGCCTGAAAAGATTCTATTTCCCAGTGAAGGCGGCAGCATCTGCTTCTTTCTTAAACCATTAGTGAGACTGGGGTGGGCTGGAGAGCAAAAAGAGGAGCCATGGGTCGAATTTACCCTCCTTGACACAAACCTTTTCTTTCATTGTGCACACAAATTGCTCCTTTAGAACCTGGGAGCTGAAAGAAAATATTTTAAAGAAGTTGGCCGAGTGTTACAGAGGCCATTGCTTTGCTCCATGTGCTATTTCCTTTCAGGCGATGAACAACATGTGACTCAATAGCAAATGTATCCCGTGTCACTTTTCATGCAGCGATATATTTTTTTAATTAGTCATTTCTGTTTGATTTCCTGTGTCAAGTTGGAGGTACATCAGAAAGCTATTTCTGCCCACAAATGCTGCTGAAACCAAAGAGGGGATCAAGAGACCTAGATTCAAAATACGTGGTGAAAGAAAACTTGACACCCAGAATGAGAGGATATGTGACTTTTATATTTTAGTCATCACTATCTGTAACCCTACTTTTTAAATAGACTGTGCCATTAACTCACACTGACCCACACTATAAATGAAAAAAAAAATCTCAGGGCATTATCATGTTAAGTACACTTAAATTTATTTAATCTATTTATTATAGTTAAATACATTAACATGTATTACATTTACAATAGTAATAATGATAGCAAAGGACACTTATTGAGCATTTAGTGTGGAAGGAGCATGATACTATGTGTATTACACACATTCCCTTTTAAGCCTTTCAGTAATCCTATGACATAAATGCTGCTTATTTTACAGGTAAACCAACTGACTAAAGCAGTGAACTTGCCCACATTCTCCTGGTTTGTAGACAACAGGGTGGAAGTTGACACTAGATCTTTTGGTACCCACCATTATTTTCTACAACCCTGGTGAATGCTACTGGATTTCCTCAGAGTAATTCAAAGAGAGATTAGACAAGGAAAGACTGTTCTAATGGAGACCAAGGAGAACATGTTCACAACCTGTTCAGATATGTGACAGCTTTCCTCTAATCTTTAGCCAGAATTTAGTAACATATATGCCATAGATCAATTTCAGGTTATATGACACAAGAGGAGATGCAGAGGACCTTGACATGTCGCTAACCATAGCGCTGAGACATCTTTGGCCTCCATCAGCTCAGTGCTTCTCACATATGTGCACGTAGAAGAATCACCTGGAGGGCCTCACCAGCAGAGATTTTGATTCCAGTAAGTTTGGGGCAGGGCCTGAGAACTTGAATTTCTACTGTGGAGCCAGGTGACCCTGATGCTGCAAGTCTGCAACCTGACCTAGAGTAGCCCCGGTCTACTTGGTAGCAGTAATACCCTCCCATTGACAAGTTCAGTTTTGCCAGAGACAGAAGGCCAAGATCTTTGGTGCACATCGCTGCAGAGTGCGCTTGAAATGGAAGCTGCAGAACGCAACCACCTTCAGTCCTTAGGCATCTGGCAGACAGAGGGCACGCTGTGAGAGTCAGTGCTGGCCTCTGACTCAGGGAGTGAGGAATGGTTCTCTAGTTGGAGTTTTCATCCTACTTTACCAAGGAGGGTCTGGAAAACAATCTGAGATGTTCTCTCTTGCTGTCCTCTGAACTTATAACAACTTAGTCCTCTGGGTACTCCTTGCATTGGATTATATTCTCTTCTTCATGACTCAACAAATAGTTACTTGGTGTCTGCAAGTACGTGATATAGTTCAAGGTGTTACTGGCATAGCAAAGATCAAAACAGAAAATGCCCATGCTTGTACCAATTGGCAATTCCTTCCCAACTTCCACTCCAGAACCCCAGTGAGCTGGGGATCTGCACACCTCTGGCCTCATGCCTGCACGCCCTGCCCCTGCAGCAGACCCCATCTTCAGCATCCTTGACCACAAGCAGATGTCACTATTATACAGCATCATTGTCCCATGAGAGGGCAAGGATAGTCCTACCTGACAGGCTCACCTCCCATTAACATATAACATAGTCCTCACCTCCCATTCTCTTGGAGCCAGAATTCATCAGGCCTCCTTGGAGCTGGAATTCTGGCCCCCAGATGATGGTAGTGCCCTTATAAAAGGTTCATTTCTCTCTGGTCACCCTTCATCCTATCAGGCATTCCCAGCCCACACAATCTTCTCAGCTCACTGTTTATGGTCCTGCTGTGGCAGAGCTGATTGTTTCAGCCACGGAACTGTTTTAGGGACAGTTGGGAGGCAGCGATTCAGGGAATAAAAAGAGCATAGGCTCAAGGGAGTCAGAACCATGATCAGGCACCAGTCTAGCATTCCTGAGACTCATCTTCCTTATCTAAGAGAACTGCTGTGATCAAAGGTAAGAGCAGGTTGGTGAAGTCCCTAAGCCATGGAAAGGGGGTGGGTGATGCTCGCTCACTGGGGCAGGTGAATGCGAAGAAGCCCTGGTTCTCCCTCCCCACCCATCACACAAGCCCCATGCACTAGCCACCTGGGTTGTCATAATGCAGTGCTACAGACTGTGTGGTTTAAACAATAGAAATGCATTTTGTTGAAAATTGCTCAGTGAGTGAGAAACTTGGATATATATTTGGAGCCTTCTCCGTCCTTTACCGAGGAGCAGCACAAATCACACAGATCTGAACGCCACACGTCTGAGATCGGGGTGCCGGCGTGGTTGGCTTCTAGTGAGAGCTCACTTCCTTCTCTGCCAACGGCTGCCTCTGTGCTGTGTCCTCCCAAGGCAGAGAGAGAGACAGCTCTCCCGAGTGTCTTGTCATAAGGGCACCAATCCCATCATGTGGGCACTCAGGCCTCATGACCTCATCCAAACCCAATAGCTCCAAAGGCCCCATCTCCAAACACTGTCACTCCAGGGGTTAGGGCTTCAACATACGAATTTGGCCGGGGATGCAATTCAGTCCAGAGAACCCCAGGTGCTGTAATTTTGCAGATCATCCCATCAAGAGGGCAAGCATATTCCTGCAACTCTTGAATCTGGGTGGTCTGAGAGTTGACTTCACCAAAACAATGTGGTACACATGATGAAAGCCAGCTCTGAGCCTTGGCCTGGAGAAGTCCTGTGGGCTTCATCTCATTCTTTTGAACCCCTGCCCGGGTGCTGTGCGTGTAAGTCTGATCTTCCTGGTGGATGACAGAGACTTCATGGAGCAGAGCTAGCTCAGCCTAGTTAATCTGAGCCATTTCCTCGGCCACACAAGTGACCCAGAGCATGCCAGCATCATGCCTTGATGACCCGCAGCTGGCAGAGGAGGTGTGGGTGAGCCCAGCCAGGAGCAGCCTGCCTGGCCTCCAACGGAAGAACCACCAAGCTGAACTATAGACTTTCGAAAAACAATAAATAGCTATTATTTTAAGTTCCTAAGTGTGGAGGTGGTTTGTTATACAGTTTTATAATATAAATAGATAAACTTTACAGACCTTTCTTATAATTCCTTTGATTATTTTGTTCAATGTATTCATCAAAAGTCAAAACTAAAAAAGGCTTTGTCTATTTTAACTTTGCTTCTTCCTCTCCACGCACTCCAACATGAAGCTCAGTGGCCACCAATCCAAAATGCCCCAGTAACTTGGACAAAGGTAACCTGTGGATCTCCTGGAAAATCTTCTCCGGGGCTGAATCTCTTCCTCATGCCTTTTCCCAGGGGATCTGCTACAGGAAGAGTCCCTCTGTTACCAGCTTATGTTCAGCCTGACATAAGATGACAGTAGGACAAATGTCTAGAACCCTTTCTGGGTCAGATCACAACAGAACAATGGTTTCCTAATTCTCCCCAAAGCTGCAAAGGCCTGTGGACACACGGCTGTCCACTGCTCCAGAACTGATCTGCATCTCGCAGAGGAGCCTTGTTCCACCCCAGCCTACTTCTTCCTCCAGCCATGCCCAGTGACCATGTGCCATGATTGTGTCCTTTATATTAAAACCTGGCTCATGGAAAGTGCTTAGAGAGAATAGGAGTAAAGATTGGATAAATTAATGCTCTTCTCACTGAAAACATGTTTCTCCCCTTTTCCATCAAATAGTTTTTATACTTTTCTAAGGACCAGCTTAAAGTGATAAGAACACATTGTGCCTCTCCAGGAGTATATTGCCTTTCTGCACCCTTTTTATAGTTAATTGTCCATCCGTCTGACCTTTGGAATTGTATTGAGTCTATGTTCAAATCCCACTCCCTCCTACAACATCATAAAATCTTTCCTGAAATAATTGGATCTGAATGCTGACTCACAATCTCAAGTGAAAGCTGTTACATTCTGAATGGCGCCATTGTATACAAATTTCCCTTAGTCTTAAATAAATGGAAAAAGCTAACTAATCTATATATTCAAGGCACCACAAGCAGCTTGGAGACCTGCCAAAGTGGACAGATACATCAGTCTGCTATATATAGTGTAATGCTGTGCAACAAACTATCACACACTTAGTGGCTAACAACATACATTCAATTTTTGTTCACATGTTTTCAGCTGAACTAGGATTTGGCTGAACTAGGCTGTGCTCAGTCAGGCTTGGATCCAGACTAAGTCTGGGTCCAGATCTGATCCACACGGCTCTTCTCTTTCTTAGACCAGTGGTAACTAGAGTCAGGTTCTCCTGATGACAAAGGGCAGAAACACAAGAAATCAAGCACAACCCCAGAGCTCACTGAAACCTCTTCATGCACCAGGTCCAACACTGGCCAAAGTACTTCATAATATCAAGCAAAACATCAATATTCTGGGAAAGGGAACTCTACCCACTATAGTGGGAAGAGCTATAAATGCAGTATATTTATAGATGTATTTATAAATGCAGCATATTCCAGAAATAGGTCGATAATAGGAAACAGTAAATTTAACACCTGTGGTTGGAAAATTAATGAATGGCAAGTAGAAGTATTTTGAGTTCATCAGAACTAAGACAAGTATTACAACTCCAAGATGCTGCTTCATCAGTGAATACACATAAAGACATCATTTTATCTACATTCATTTCAGGCTATAGGAACATCACTTGAAAAGAAATGTGGCATTATAATTAAATCCATCAGTAGTATGTACTTTAGGTGGTTTACAGAAAATACATTCCTTCCCCTTTTTCTTCCATTCAACTGAATTATAATCACCAAAAAAGCTGCTGTGGAAATGCCACCAGTAACTAGAAACAACTTTTATTTCAATTTATTATTGAAAAAAAATTTCTGTCCATGCATGCATTTTCTGCTTTAAGAACTGCCATTGAAATCAAAACCAGTCTTTATTTAGTTTAAGTAAAATATATTATTGGATAATATACCACAGAATAGACATAATCTTAAAAACATGTGGGTGGTATGAATTTGCTACCACTACAACTCGAAATCAAAAAATGTCACATTCTTTATGTTCTTTCAATCACATTAAGTCTAAATTCAAGTCTGAATGGAAAATTAAATCTCATTCATTACTAGAAGCTATCCCACAACTCAGCTTTCACCCTGCCTCATTCTCTCCACCATCACTTGGCAAAGCCTTGGATGACCCCAGGTTTCTAGGGCAGAACAGAACACTTGCGGGGCCCGGGTGGGAAGGCGGTAAGCTGACTGCCAGCACATACTAGTAGCTTATAAATTCTTCATCCTCCAGGTAACCTTGTCTCTGGAGTCTAAGAGCTCTTCAGCTTTCTAGGCACCTTGGACAAGAATTTTCATAAGCTGTGGAATCACATCTGCTCTGTCCAGCCCCCTCGGGGCACCACAGAACTATTTCCTCTGTAGTCCTGACAGGTTTTGGAGCATTTGGGGACAGGAAAGGGGGATCTTCAGTGATAGATTCTTGCTAGACACACAAATTTCCATTTCCTCCCCACTCTTGGGGAAATATCTTTTTCCTCAACTTACTTATGACTCTCCTCTTTGACAAGTATTCACTGCCTCCCTTCTGACTAAAGTACCTGTCCACCTTCTTGGGAAGTGTCTCACTTAGTCTTACTGAGTTTTAGCTTTTGAAATAGAAAACAAGAAAATAGATTTTCTTCAAGGAATTAGTTTGCTTTTTGCTACAAAACAGAATCTTTTTTTGTTTTGTTTTTTACATTAATTAATTTTAATTGGAGGCTAATTACTTTACAATATTGTAGTGGTTTTTGCCATACATTGACATGAATCAGCCATGGGTGTACATGTGTCCCCAATCCTGAATCAAATCAAGGGAATCAAGGCAGAGCTACACCCACTTGCTGGGAACGAGGGTGGGCTGGGACGGGGTGGAGAGTGATGGGCAGAGTGAGGAAGAGATACTAGCGGCCTTCTTTCTGCCTGCTCACCGCACAGCAGTGGGTCCAAAACACAGATTAATAGATCTGAAATTATCCTGACACAAATCTATTTGTTCTCCTATTATTTTATGTCAGCTTCAGAATGAAATTACTTCATGTATCTCCATTGCATCCATGTCCTAATACTTTATTCAGTGGCGCTGCTCATTAGAAGGCTTTATTAATTTGGAGATATTCTTAGTTCATTTGTTATGATATACATTTCTATCATCTGTTTCCCTTCTTTTTCCTCTTGGCAGTTGCAATCTAAAGGGCATAGTTTATAAATTAATTTTAGCAGTTTCTGGGAAACTCTGCAAACAGAAAAAACTAGAATGTCAATATCTCACAAGAGGATACCTCTTTTTAATTTAATGTGAGCTTTTTAATTTCTTTTAGAATAAACTATTGGGCACAAACAAATGAGAACACATATGAATGATCTTGCAATATCTGGATTTATGGTAGAGGAAAACATTCTAATTCATTCTTAGATTTGCATGCTATTTTTAAATCCTTATTCCTTTAATTACTTTAATCCAATATATAAAATGCTGAAAAGTTTTCTTCATCAGTCAAAATGAGAGTTAAGGTTTTCTTCAGTCTTTCCTATGTCAATCACTAATTACATTTTTATCTGGGACCTGTAAGAAAGAGGTAGTGCAGTGGTAAAGAATCTGCCTGCCAACGCAGGAGACTCAAGAGACATGGGTTCAATCCCTGAGTTGGGAAGATTCTCTGGAGTAAGAAATGGCAACCCACTCCAGTATTTGTGCCTGGAAAATTCCATGGACAGAGGAGCCTGGCAGGCTACAGTCCATGGGGTTGCAAAGAATCAGACATGACTGAACACACACTCACTAGGACCAGTAACATACCCTTGTAGGAGATACATGTATGAGTTCAACTATAGTCTCTACCACATACAACCATAAATTTAGTTATCATCAGTGATCTATAGCAACATGATGTAGTTAGTTCTCATTTCCATCCACCCCTAATCTAACAAAATACTTGAGTAGTGTCTGTAAAATTCATTCAACAAGTATTTATTTAGCACTTACTATGTGCTAAGCAAAAAATTGAAAACTAAAATATATAGTATCAGATAAAAAGCACTATGTAGTTTCACTCATTAATTCAAACAGCTGAGATAGAAAAGTGTATTTTAGCTACAAAAAGAACTGACTCTGTGTTAGTCTGTCTCAAAATATACAATGAAAAACCCTCTCCTTGTTCTGTATGAATCAAGCAACCACAGTCATTCAGTTATTTCCACTTTTTCTGGATTCAATGAAATGTTATTGAATACATTGCACTGAGTTAAATTCTGAGAATACAGCTAAGAACAAGACAGGCATGATCCCTTGCCTTCAAGATGCTTACATTCTCTAAATCACATGTGAATAGAAACCACTGAAATAGAAATACCAAGAAACACATATTCAAATAAAGTATCTCATTTCAAAATGTGTACCATGAACATTTATATTGGGAATACTTGTCTTCTTTGGAATTTTTTTCCAGGACCAAATTATGCTTAACCAAAAACAATATTGCCCAATTAAATTCCACAGCATGCTGCCCAGACTTTTGCGTTAGTTTGGTAATTAACCAATTTCAGTAATTCAGTGCTGCCCAAAAGTTTCTCATTCCCTCAAAGCCTACACTGAATTTCCGATTGGAGAGCAGATTTACAGGCTCATTCAAGGCCTAGTTTCCTTCTATCCTGTTCTCTCTCCTTCCCCTGAGGGTCTTAGATGGGGAAGAGAGACCAGAGGATTGTGGGAGGTTTCCTTGGTCCAGATCTGGAAGATTATTGCTGATCACATTCTCTTACCAGATATGTTCAGATAACCACAAAGGAGACTGGTAAATGTAGTTTAACTTGAGCCCAGAGCAAAGAGGAACCTGGTTTCAGTGGCATACAGCATTTCTCCACAACAACTTTTTCTGGATGCATTGTAGCTGTTCCTAGAAAAAACAATCCTATTTTCACAGAACAAATATGTGTCCCATAAAACACTATTAAAAACTATGTCACAGGCTCTCCAGCTCTTTCTTAATTCAACGCTTTAAAAAAACTTTTAATTTTTGATAACTTATGAATTGCAAAGATAATACATAGCTTATTACACACCCGAACCCAGGTTCTCCTAATGTTCAGATCTTGCATGAACATGGTAAACTTACAAAAATTAAGAAATAAACATAGGCACAATGTTACATAGAGGTCACTATATTTTCTAATTTACCATAGTTTCCACTAACGTCTTTTTTATGTTCCAGGTAATTACAAATGCTGTACTTTCAACACACACACACACACTCCATTCCTTCTTTAAGTTTTCTAATCCCTGGACCTTCTAGAACTAACATCCAAAAAAGATGTCATTTTCATTATAGTGGACTAGAATGCAAAAGTAGGAAGTCAAGAAACACCTGGAGTAACAGGCAAGTTTGGCCTTGGAGTACAGAATGCAGCAGGACAAAGGCTAATAGAGGTTTGCCAAGAGAACACACTGGTCATAGCAAACACCCTCTTCCAACAACACAAGAGAAGACTCTACACATGGACATCACCAGATGGTCAACATCTAAATCAGATTGATTATATTCTTTGCAGCCAAAGATGGAGAAGCTGTATACAGTCAGCAAAAACAAGACCAGGAGCTGACTGTGGCTCAGATCATGAACTCCTTATTGCAAAATTCAGACTGAAATTGAAGAAAGTGGAGAAATCCACTAGACCATTCAGTTATGACCTAAATGAAGTCTCTTATGACTATACAGTGGAAGTGAGAAATAGATTTAAGGGACTAGATCGGATAGACAGGGTGCCTGATGAACTATGGATGGAGGTTAATGACATTGTACAGGAGATAGGAATCAAGACCATCCCCAAGAAAAAGAAATGTAAGAAAGCAAAATGGCTGTCTAAGGAGGACTTACAAATAGCTGTGAAAAGATGGGAAGTAAAAAGCAAAGGAGAAAAGGAAAGATATACCCATTTGAATGCAGAGTTCCAAAAAATAGCAAGGAGAGATAAAAAAGCCTTCCTCAGCGATCAATGCAAAGAAATAGAGGAAAACAATAGAATGGGAAAGACTAGAGATCTCTTCAAGAAAATTAGAGATAGCAAGGGAACATTTCATTCAAAAATGGGCTCAATAAAGGACAGAAATTGTATGGACCTAACAGAAACAGAAGATATTAAGAAGAGGTGGCAAGAATACACAGAAGAACTGTACAAAGAAGATCTTCATGACCCAGATAATCACGATGGTGTGATCACTCACCTAGAGCCAGACATCCTGGAATGTGAAGTCAAGTAGGCCTTAGGAAGCATCACTATGAACAAAGCCAGTGGAGATGATGGAATTCCAGTTGAGTTATTTCAAATCCTGAAAGATGATGCTGTGAAAGTGCTGCACTCAACATGCCAGCAAATATGGAAAACTCAGCAGTGGCCACAGGACTGGAAAAGGTCAGTTTTCATTCCAATCCCAAAGAAAGGCAATGCCAAAGAATGCTCAAACTACCGCACGATTGCACTCATCTCACATGCTAGTAAAGTAATGCTCAAAATTCTCCAAGCCAGGCTTCAGCAATACGGGAACTATGAACTTCCAGATGTTCAAGCTGGTTTTAGAAAAGGCAGAGGAAGCAGAGATCAATTTGCCAATATCCTCTCAACCATCAAAAAAGCAACAGAATTCTACAAAAACATCTATTTCTGCTTTATTGACTATGCCAAAACCTTTGACTGTGTGGATCACTACAAACTATGAAAAATTCTTCAAGAGCTAGAAATACCAGACCACCTGACCTGCCTCTTGAGAGACCTGTATGCAGGTCAGGAAGCAACAGTTAGAACTGGACATGGAACAACAGACTGGTTCCAGATAGGAAAAGGTGTACGTCAAGGCTGTATATTGTCACCCTGCTTATTTAACTTATATGCAGAGTACATCATGAGAAACGCTGGGCTGGAAGAAAAACAAGCTGGAATCAAGATTGCTGGGAGAAATATCAATAGCCTCAGATATGCAGATGACACCACCCTTATGGCACAAAGTGAAGAAGAATTAAAGAGCCTCCTGATGAAAGAGGAGAGTGAAAAATGTTGGCTTAAAGCTCAACATTCAGAAAACTAAGATCATGGCATCCAGTCCCATCACTTCATGGCAAACAGATGGGGAAACAGTAGAAACAGTGTCAGACTTTATTTTGGGGGGCTCCAAAATCACTGCAGATGGTGACTGCAGCCATGAAATTAAAAAATGCTTACTCCTTAGAAGGAAAGTTATGACCAACCTAGACAGCATATTAAAAAGCAGAGACATTACTTTACCAACAATGGCCCGTCTAGTCAAGGCTATGATTTTTCCAGTAGTCGTGTACAGATGTGAGAGTTGGACTATAAAAAAAGCTGAGCGCTGAAGAATTGATGCTTTTGGACCATGGTGTTGGAGAAGACTCTTGAGAATCGCTTGGACTGCAAGGAGATCCAACCAGTCCATCCTAAAGGAAATCAGTCTTGTGTATTCATCAGAAGGACTGATGCTAAAGCTGAAACTACCATATTTTGGCCACCTGATGCGAAGAGCTGACTCATTGGGAAAGACCTTAATGCTGGGAAAGATTGAGATTAGGAGAAGGGGACGACAGAGGATGAGATGGTTGGTTGGCATCATTGACTCGATGGACATGAGCTTGAATAAACTCCGGGAGTTGGTAAAGGACAGGGAGGTCTGGCGTGCTGGGGTTCATGGGGTTGCAAAGAGTTGGACACGACTGAGCAATGAACTGAACTGAACTGAACTGAAAGGGAAGGGTATTTTTGTGTCCTCATAAATAATCATTTTTCAAATATTCGTAGTTTTCCAATAAGGAAATCCCACATAGACCATAAACGCTATGAGGCATTTGGCAGTCCTCTCTGGAAATTAACTAGCTCTTGGTGACAAGGGAATAAGAAAGATGGCATGAGTGCCTGAGTGCTAAGTTGTTTCAGTCGTGTCTGACTCTTTTTGACCCACCAGGCTCCTCTGTTCATGGGATTCTCCAGGCAAGAATACTGCAGTGGGTTGCCATTTCCTACTCCATGGGATCTTCCCAATCTAGGTATTGAATCTGCAACTATTATGTCTCCTGCATTGGCAAGCAGGCTCTTTACCACTAGCACCACTTGATGGCATAATGGAGTTTTATTGAAATTTTCTTTTCTTGCAATAATTCTCTTAAACCTCACAGAAGCTACATGAGCAAGACACTATTTAATGATTCTTCCTAGTAAGGAATCCCAGGCTCTGAGAGACTATGTAATTTATCAGTCCCAAAGCAATTAAAAAAAGAACCTGGACTCAACTTCAGTTTTTTCTAAAATCACCAAACTTCATTGCTTATCATATAATAGAAACTAATTACTATTATTTTCTTTCTGCCATAAATAGGAATAACTATGGTCTCCGTGAAGGAAACATACAACTTCCTGACTCAGGGTCTCTACACTGTTCAATCAGCCAGGTAAATATTACATCTTCAGAGAGGCCTTCTATGCCCACCATATAGAAAATAACCTCATGCTTGATCTTATATCGTGTTACTTATCACAACCAGAAAAGTAGGTATATTTACTTTTCATAAGTTATCTCCCAGAGAACAAACTCCACATGTGGCTAGTTAACAATATTTCTGGCATTAAGAAATGGAAAAAGCACATAATAAGTAATCAGTCTGTTAAAGAAATAATGAACAAGTGAACAATTTTTATTTTACCAGAGAAGGAGAAAGACAATAAAATGAAGAGAAAAAAGATTTCACATTTAGCAAAGATCTATGTTTTCTCAAACCTGACAGCAGTACACTGTTGAGCTACATGTTATGATTCTCATTTGAATTAGACAAGGTTATGGACTGAACAGTCTTTCCCCAGAGTTGATAACCCCCAAGGTGACTGTATTTGAAGACAGGGGCCTTGAGGAGGTAACTCAGGTTAAATGAGGTCCCAGGAGTAGAACCCTAATATGACTGGGCTGGAGTCCTGGTAAGAAGACGGAGAGACACAGGGCTTGCCCTCGTTCTCCACTCATGCAGAGAAGAGGCCATGTGAGGACACAGCAGGAAGGAAGTCACTGCAAGCCAGAAGCACAGCCTCACCGGAAACCAAAGGAGGCAGCACCTTGTTCATAGATTGCAAGCCTTCGGAACTGTGAAAATCAAATTTCTGTCATTTAAACCACACAGTCTGTAATACTGTTATGGCGGTCCAAGTTGAATAAGACAGATGAGAAAAACAACCTCATGGAGATTTAATAACTCGAGAAAGATTCAAAGCCAGTAAATTGCTGGGGTAACATTTGATAATCAATTATGTAAGATTTCGCAGCTCAAGACATTTCCATTAAATTCAATGTGCACTTAGTATTAGGGAATGGGGGTGTTATGTTTAAATAAAATAAATGGGAAAGAGCTTCTTTTCATAATTAAGTTAAATCAACAGAGGTTTGGAGCAGAAAACAAGATGATGACCCAAGGGAGGACTGGAAAAACATCTAAGGAAAGGGCACAGACAAAGGCATTTCTGGAGTGGGGTTACACCCATGCATGCATCACAAGTATCCAAGGTAAGGAAAGTTTAAATATAGGTATTAGAGGAAAAGAGAACTATATTGATTTGGCACTTTTATTCCTCATATTTCAGCATTTACCTGAGATGACAAACTCTCTTCTCCCCTGTTGTCAGAGGTCAAGTATCAACAGGAAGCAAACTGGTTGAAAAGTTGTGCTTCTGAACTTTGGCACTTCCTGGGCTCAGCGTTTCTAAACTTCAATCTCATTTCTGCCTGTGTTTCTTACTTATCTTTGCAAATCCAAATTCTTCTTGGTAGCCTAGTTTTGAGACCTAATTCCTTGGCGCTGCACCTCTAACCTTCTCTGCCCAGGCCTGAAGGTGAAGCCTCTTGCTTCTAGCAACGAAGTTCCCTGGGGTCTGCCAGTGGGATGGGCCAGGCTCCCTGCACTAGTATCATCTAAGATCCATTTTAGAATAGATCAATTTCACTAGAGCAGTTATGCTCAAAATATCATCCCTGAACTAGCAACCTCGGCCTCACCAAGGAACTTGTTAGAAATGTGAATTCTCAGTGGCCCTCATCCCAGCCCTACTGAATCAGAAATTTTGGGTGATGGAACACAGTGTTCTTTTAACAAGCCCCCTGGGGTGACTCTGATGCGTGCTAAAGTCTGAGATGTCTGCTTGAGCTTGTGGGTCTTCTCACTCCCTAAGATCCCTGCTGGTCCAGTGGATTAGGACTGAGAGGACTTGGCAACTTAGCTGGTTGCATGATCCTGGGTCCTTGCTCAGCCTTGTTTTTCTATTTTCTCATTTAAAAATAATACACCAAAGAGCTACAATCCAGCTCTCATTTTTTTATGTGTCTGCTGGTGAGTAACTAATGGCAGGCTGTGCCATCCCATGTTAATCTTAACTGCCTGAACGATGCTTAGCAATGGCTTTCGTCCTAAGGTTGTCCTTCTGACTGCTGGGCCTTTTGCTCCTGCCTTGGATTTAAACAGCAATATTCCAGTACACTTGTATTTCATAAATCACTGGGGCATGAACCAGAATGCTATACACTCATCTATTTGTAATTAAACTTAATATGGATTTAATCATTAGTTAAACTCACATGCTTCAGGATTTACTTTAAATGAAGAAAGCATGACCTTTATTCTAACAGAAGAGTACTTGCTCTTGAAGTATCTCAGGTCAAGGAATGAGAGAGAATGTTCCAGTGATATACAAATATTCCTCATAAGAAGGTCAAGTAAAACACTAAACCATTCCAAGCCAGAGTCCTTCAAGCAACTGATTTGGATAAAAACCATGAGATGAAGATGGTGGCCACAGAAAATATCAGTACTGTACAAAGAACTGGCCATGCGTATGCCAACTTTCCAGGAACAATGGAGAAGCCTTGAAAGTTTCACAAATAAACAACTTTTTGAAAGTTGCTTTTTGGACCAGAATAGAAATTAAGGAGATGGACGAAAGGAGAAAAAAACAGTGCGTGCAGATGAGACTTGTAGTTTGGATAACCCAAGGACAGATCTTGAGCAAAAGTTTCAGTGTAAATACTTTAATTGGGATGCAGTACTGGAAAATACTTGTTGGAAAGTAGTGAATTGATACAGGGAAGGGAAGAAACACAACACAATGTGTATCATCAAGCATGTTGTCACAGTCAGCAACTGAAGTATAGGGTCAGAGGTTCAAGTCCGAGTCCAGGTTCGGTGGCTTATCAATTTGGTCCCTTGAAAAATCATATCATCTCTTTGTGCATCACATCCTTATACTAAGAAATAGTAATAAAAATTTCCAGAGTCTTGGATAATGCAGTTGCTATAATAATAATATAATATATTGCATTATATATCATACATTAGTATGTATAATATAATAATAAGCAACTACCATCTGTTGAATACTGATCCTGTACCAGACTCAATGCTAATCTTGCCCCCACATCCTAGAAAATGGGTAAATGTTTTTTGCATTTTACTGAGAGATCAAAGAGACTATATGATTTCATAATTTTTAAATCATAAAGGGAATTTGTAAAATATAAGATAATGTTAAAGAGAATTTTATACAGCTTTTCATGAGTCATCAGGAAGCCTGTGCTTTAGCTATAAATGTATAATTCATTAGCTGTGAGGCCTCAGTCAGACCATTTGCTTCTTATTAAAAAGAAAAAAAAACAGATAATTCAAGATGTTAACATTAGAGGAGGCTGAATGAAAGGTTCTTGGGACCTCCCTGTATGCATCTCTGCAACTTCCTGTAAATCTTTCAAGTAATATTTGAGAATAAGAGTTAAGAAAAACAGGAGTCCATAGTGTTATAGACGGAACTGTCCCCTCAAAGTTCATAGTCCCCAATGTTCATAATTGCTGCAAGCACTTTGGAAAACCATTTGGTAGAATTTACCAAGCCAACACATGTAACCTAGGAATTCTACACAGGGGTAGACACACAAAAGAAAAACAAGCTTATATGCACCGAAAAATGTGGACTAAAATGTCCATAGCAGGATAATCTGTGTCAGGCAAAAACTACAACTCAAGTGACCATAAACTACAGAAATGGATCACTGCTATCTATTCATGTACTGGAATATAACACTGAAGAAAATGAATGTTCTGCAAGAACACATAACAATGCGAATGGATCTCACAGACAGGGTATTGAGCAGGCAGGCAAGATGCAAAAGAGAACAGTATAATTCCACTTATAAAAAGCCCCCAAAGAGGCAAAACTGAACTATGCTGTTTAGAAGTCAGGATAAAGGGGGAGAGGCAGTGACTGTAAGGGAGGCCGAGGTGGGTTTCTGGGACACTGGTAATTTCTATTTTATTTCTTGTTCTGGGTGCAGGTCACATGGTAAACTCACTTTGTGCACTCACTGAGATATTAAATTACCTGTGTACTTCTCTGTGAGTTGTAGTTTTTTAAAAAAAGTTTACCTAGTAAGAAGTTTTGAGAATTGAATTAAATGAATTCAAAGGTTTCTTCTGGCTCTGAAACCCTGATCCTGAGATGAGACTCAGACATCTCCCACCATTATTGAGGTGAGGCTTATGGTAGGGTTGGAAACTTGACAGAACGAGGTATATGTGCTGGCTCTGTTCAGTTCTGCCACTTGGAAGAGCCCTTCCCCCTGGCGCAGTCCATTTTATCCACGCTGGACACCATGATGCCCAGAAATTCACACAAAGAAGTGCAAGCGGCCATATCGTCAGGGCTTTGGGATAATGCAATTTCAGAAATTTCCACAGGGTGGCAAGGATGCTATTTCTTGATGCTTTTAGACACTTAGAGCCTTTCCCTCTGTTTTTCTCCCAATCACTTTCACAACGTGCAGGTTTCTCTATCAGTAACTAGTACAAACATTGGGGAGCAGAACTTTACATGCGATAACATTTCTAATGAATTCCCCATAGCTCAATTAAGAGACCTAATCCGCAGCTTGAGAACACTAAATAGGAAAAAGAAAACACTGGGCCAGACACTGGGATTTCTGAAACATTATAAACCTATCACAGGAAGTGGCCAAGGATAGGAATAACAGAAAAATGGGTTTCAGGGAACTAAAGTCATGTGGTGATTAATTTGGCACACCCCCAACTTTCCAGAATGTCCTAGGCATCTGAGAAGCACAGAATGCTTTTAGATCCATACTAGCCAGAAGGTGATAGGTTGTTTGCAACAAAAATGGCTTCAAGTATTTCTCTCCAGGTATCTGCATCCTTTGTCAATGTGACTTCTCTGAAAACTGCCATCAAAGGGTGGAGCTATTTCTCCCCCTGTTGAATTTAGGTTGGTCTTACCACCTGATTTAACCAGTAAAAAGCAGTGTAGGTGATTATCTTCTCATCCTGAACTTAGGTCTCAAAGCCCTTGCACATCTCCACTTTGCCTTTCGGCCTCTGCATGTGTCATGTGCACAAGCCCGAGCTTGTAACCTGCTGGAAGACGAGAGGCTACGTGATCTGTCCCATCCAGACAACTGCCAGCATTTAGCCTACATGCCAGCTGACCAGAGATACATAAGCAAGACTTGCCGAGACCAGCTGAACCTCACCCAGGTCAGCAGAAACACCCACATGACTCATAGATTTGTTGGCAATAATAAAGGGTAACTGCTTTAAGCCACTAAATTCCAAGGTGACTTATTATGCAACAACGGTTGCAGCCATATCAGAACTCTCAACCACACCTGCTTATTTGTCACTAATCCTCCTTCTGAGGCAGCTTCACTATGTGATGAAGGCCATAAGCGCACATCGCTCAGTTATGTCCGACTCTTTACGACTCTGTGGACTATACAGTCCATGGAATTCTCCAGGCCAGAATACTGGAGTGAGTAGCCTTTCCCTTCTCTAGGGGATCTTCCCAACCCAGGGATCGAACCCAGGTGTCTCACACTGCAGGCGGATTCTTTACCAGCTGAGCCACAAGGGAAGCCCAAGAATACTGGAGTGGGTAGCCTATCCCTTCTCCAGGGGATCTTCCTGACCCAGGAATCGAACTGGGGTCTCCTGCATTGCAGGCAGATTCTTTACCAACTGAACTATCGGAAATTAAGAACTTTGGATTCCAGTTTTGGGATTCAAGTAATGGTAGAGAGATGAAAGACTTGGAAAAGTAATGACTCCCATTTTCACTCCCTGGATACAGTTCAAGGGTTGGAATCCTCCTTGTGCAATCTTGTCTTCCTTTCCCATCAATAAGTAGGTAGGTATGGAGGTAGATATGTGGAATACATCCATATACACATTTGTGTATATGCATTATGCATATACACGTATATATGTATATACACATATACATAACAGGTAAGAGTATGCTATATTTTCTTCAATAACTCTACATTTTACATGTTACAAGTTCTAAATTTATCATGTGGAAGTATAATTACATTTAAGAGGTCTCTTTCCTGCTGCTTTTTTAGTTCCTTTTGCATTTATGTAATTTCAACATGACGCCTGGCACATATCATGCAGTGAATGTAGACTGTCTGACCAGTGGAATGCACCAATGGATACCCACCAGATGCGAGTAGAAAATCATGACCATAACTTACATATGCCCTAAAGCAACTGCTAAATGTCTCTGCAGGAAGGTTACGAGTCCTATGAAGGCAAAGATCCTATCTGCATTGTTTGTTTCTGTAACTAATGCCAAGCAAATGCCTGCAATAAACTAGAAACTCAGCAAATACTTAGTGAAAGGAAACACAATTTTGGAAATTTATAAACCTCTACTGAGAATTTCAAGATAACAGAAGAAAAATTAAATTACTTAGAGTTTTCTATGCATTCTGTTCTACTGGACACCACAGTTAATTTGCATTTTGGATGGGTTCTGTACTCATATATTATCTATGCCCAATTATGAATTGGATTTGAGAAAAAAATTTGCTAAACATCATGCTGGTATATTAAAAGTTATCAAAAGTCAGTCTGGGTAATATTCCATTGTGTATATATACCACAACTTCTTGAGATGTATGGAAAGAGTAACGTGGAAACTTACACTACCATATGTAAAATAGATAGCCAACGGGAATTTGCTGTTTAGCTCAGGAAACTCAAACAGGGGCTCTGTGTCAATCTAGAGGGGTGGGGAGGGAAGGGAGATGGGAGGGAGGTTCAAAAGGGAGGGGACATATGTATACCTATGGGTGATTCATGTTGATGTTTGACAGAAAACAGCAAAATTCTGTAAAGCAATTATCCTTCAATACAAATAAATTAATTTTTTTAAAAATCTGGGTTTCTAAAAAACATAACTAAAGTAAGATAGGTGAACAAATGATTGTGCTCATAGAAAAAAATGTTACAGTCAATTGTTTATTAATAAGCAATAGTTTATGTTGATTGATACAGTGTTTCAAGGCTGTTGTAATAATGAATAAGCTTTTTAAAGCAGTCATTCCAGAATTTGATTTTCCACAACTGCACTCTTCAGGGTTCAGCTTCATACTTTGACTTCTTTCAACAGGGGGTTAAATTGGCTGAGCTGTGAAATGTAGAGATTATTCTCAACTACCAGTTGTTGGTGAGTTGCTTTTGAAGGGATTCAGGACATTTTGAGAGTATCATCAAAGATGTGGAGCAGAAAAAATGAAAAACTATATAGGACCAGGGACAGTTGCATTCATGCCGGTGTCAAAGTTCATTGTACAGATGTTTTAATTTGTCATTGTAAGATGGATCTGGAAATACCGAGTACATCAAAGATCTGTTGTGATGTGATTTTTTTTTTTTTTTTTGAGAGCTACATACCGTTAGAGAGCGTCTGTCATCCAAGTTATTCCAAGACAGTTTTGTTTTCCTGCTGTGGCTGTGAATGACAGCTCAATATAATGTGTGTGGAGGAGAAAACAGGAAGAAATTCTTGTTTAGATTCAGGGCTTCAATGTGCCTAACAGCAGCCATAAAAAACAACTGCATCTTCAAATAACTCTGAAACTCGAACTTAAGCATCAATATTCACTTATGTATTAGTGGATGAGATGAATCAGACTATCTCAAACTGTGGCATCCCATGGAAAATTAAAGTCATGGTGGGCTGTTACCTTTCAGAAATTGATTTCTCTTTTATGTCTCTGTCTGCCATTATGAACTGTCCCTTACCTGCTTAGTAAACTTTAACCCTCTGGATAAGGGAAACACTAAAAATAATAATAGTAAAAAAAGCAGTTTTGCCCATGAGATGCTATTATCTCTAATAGAAAGAGACATTTCAGAATGAATGCCAAGTATAAAAATGTGTTGTGTTCATTGTTTATGATTTTGCTTTATTGAAAACCTTCTACTAAAGTAAAATTCAAGGCAAAAATCAACCATAATTCTGTCCTCAGCTCAAAGTTAAGTATTTTTACTTTTCTAATAAAGATCCCTGTCTCAGTCATGTGCATATTCAAAAGGTCACTTACCTTAAAAAAAATGGCCACCCCACACAGTTTGTGGGGTCTTAGCTCCCCCACCAGGGATGGAAAACTGTGCCCACTACAGCAGAAACATCATCTTAACCACTGGACCACCAGGGAAGTCCCCTTACTTACAGTTTTATATTTTCATTGTATAGAGATTTTGTGCTCTACATGTTTACCTAATTTTATATTTTGACTTTTTCCTCTCATTTTCCTAGAGTTGCTTTTTTTATAGTTGTTTTTGTTGTTTACTTCTGTCTCTCATTCCCATTGATTCTACCTGACCCCATCACAGGGCAAATGGAACAAATATTAATACTATCATTGTGGTGTGTATCATTTCACATTATTCTCGAATCATGTGATATGTGGTAGGCAGGGTTCTAAAATGACCTCCAGGGGCACATGACTTTCTATATCCACTCACTGAGTTGTGGGCAGGACCTGTGAATATGATGTATCAATTTTGTCAGAAGATTGCATGATATGGTCATTCCAAGGGATTTTGCTTATGTAAGTAAGGTCCCTAACAGGTGACTCTGAGTTAATCAAAAGGGAAGTTATCTGGAATGGGGCTGACCTAGTGATACAAGGTCTTAAAAGAGGCCCTGAACCCTTTTAGAAAGGAGAGAAATTCTCCTGATGGGTTTGAAGACCTAGCTTGCCATGTTGTGCAGGACAACCTGGCTACAAGTTGAGGGTGGTTTGTAGTAACTGAGAGTAACCCCTAGCTCACAGCCAGGAAAAAAAGTAGGGACCTCAGTCCAACAGTTGCAAGGAAGTAAACTCCGCTAACAACCTAAGCAAACTTGGACGAGGACTTGAGCTGAGCCCAGCTGACACTTTGACTTCACTTTGTAAAGCACTGAGCAGAGAACCCAGTCGTGCCACATCCAGACTTATGAACTAAGAAACTGTGAGATAACAGAAGGGTGCTGCTTTAACTGCTGAGTTTGCGGTCATTTGTTTTGGTGTCAATAGAAAATGAATACACAATCATTTACATACATATAGAGATAACACTGCTGTTTGTGATAGGATGTTAAAATGGAACTCTGTAGCAGACAAATCCACAATTATAGTCAGAGATTTCATTACCCCTCAGTCCATAATGATAGAACAAGTTAATAAAATAAGGAAATTGACTATTTGAACAGCACAATCAATAATCTTAACTTAATTAAACATTCTACCAGCAGAATGCATATAGTTTTCAAGGGCACATGAAACACCAAAACAGCTCATATTATTAATGTGGGTCAAAGAACAAGTCTAAATACATTTAAAACAATCTTAAGTCACAGAAAGTATTTTATCAACACAGAACTAAGTTAGAAATTAAGTAATAAGTGTTTTAAAACTAAATAACACTCTTCAAAATAATCCCACGGTTTAGAGAAGAATTTAAAAGGAAATTATAAAGTATTTTAAACTAAATAAAGTTGAAAATCAAAATTTCTGCAATGCTACTAAGAGTAATTAGGGATAAATTTACATAAATAAATTCTAATATTAGAAAAATTGAAAGATCTCAAATGACTACAGCTTCTACATAAAGAAATTAGAAAAAAAGAAGAGCAAAGAGAGCCAAATTAAGCAGGAGAAAGACTTATAACAATTAAAGTGTAAATAAAGAAAACAAGAAAATATAGACAGTCAATGAAACTAAAAGCTGGTTCTTTAAATACAGCAGTAAGAATGATAAACCCAGCCACACTGATGAGGAAAGAAAGTGAAGGCATAATTAACCATGTCAAGAATGAGAAAAGTGATATCACACAGTTTCCAGATATACATATAGCAAAAAGATATGAAAAGACAATAAGAAAAAATGTCATGCCAGCAAATTAAACTTAGAATTGACATTCATTCTCAGATGTCACACCAAAGCCAAGCAACAAAAGAAAAAAAAAAATGGACAAATCAGGCTTTATAAAAATTTAAATGTCAGGTACATCAAAGGACAGTATTACAGGGTAAAAAGGAAACACAGAATGGGAAAAATATGTGCAAATTTCAAAATAATATCCAGAATATCTAAAGAACTCCTAGAACTCAACAACAACCAAAACACCAATAACTCAATTTAAAAAGAGGCTTAAAGAGATACTTCTCCAAAGATAAGGAAATGACTAATAATCATATAAAAAGATGCTCAACAACACTAATCATTAGGGAAATACATAATACAACCACAATGAGATAACATCTTGCTCTAAAAATGTACCTGAAGTCTATTTTAATCAGGTATGATGAGATACATGGACAAGAAAAGATTTGTCATGAAGAAGTTTATACTCACAGATTTCAAGAAACAGTATGTCAAGCCATTCAAGACCACATGAGGAAGTACAGAGGTGAGTTAGGAGGCAGGAAGAGAGGAAAGCACGGCCCCGAGTCTTTCTTGGGGTCTTCCTGGAGAGAAATGGGCCAGGAGGCTCAGTTTAGGATTGGCTATTTTTAATGATTTCAGCAGACTCTAGACTATAGGGATGCTCCATGAGGTGGCCATGGGTGATTTAGAGCAGGAAGATTATTGCCTTGGTGTGTGCGAATTTCCTAAATGAGATGGTTGGGGTTGTACACTCTGAATTGTTGGTTTGTATGTCAAAGATGCACACACAGGGGAATCATTTGCTCTCTCTCTAGTCTCTGGCTAGCCCTAGGAGGGGCAGCATCTCTAGGATCAGAAGCCAAATACCAATGCATCAAGAATACAGAAAATACACTTGATAAAACTTTACACCTCTTAAGATGGTTATTGAAAAAAAGTTTTGGCAAGGATGTGAAACGTTTTTGCACTGCTGATGGGAATATAAAATGGTACAGAGGCTGTGAAAACCAGTATGGCAGTTTCTAAGCCAATTCAACATAGAATTAACATATGATTCAGCAATTTCACTTCTGAATATACACAAAAACTAGCTGAAAGCAGGGACTCAGATGTTTGTAAACTATTTCATAGCAGCATTACTCACAATACCTGAAAAGTGGAAACAACTCAAATGTTCCATTGACAGATGAATGGATAAACAAACATGGTATATAAAATCAATGGAATATTATTCAGGCTTAAAAAGGAATAAAATTTTCATACATGCTACAACATGGATGACCTAGAAGACATCCTGCTGGGGGAAATAATCTGGACACGAAAGGATAAATGTTGTAGAAGTACTCAAATTCATAGAGACATAAAGTAGAATGGTGGTTGGCAGGAACTGGAAAGCGGGGGGAATAGAGAGTTACATTTTAACGGGGACAGTGTTTTACTATAGGAAGATGAAAATACCAATAACCTCATATACGCAGATGACACCACCCTTATGGCACAAAGTGAAGAACTAAAGAGGCTCTTGATGAAAGTGAAAGAGGAGAGTGAAAAAGTTGGCTTAAAGCTCAACATTCAGAAAACTAAGATCATGGCATCTGGTCCCATCACTTCAAGGCAAATAAATGGGGAAACAGTGGAAACAGTGACTGACTTTATTTTCTTGGGCTCCAAATTCACTGCAGATGGTGACTGCAGCCATGAAATTAAAAGACTCTTGCTTCTTGGAAGAAAAGCTATGACCAACAAAGACAGCATATTAAAAAGCTGAGACATTACTTTGCTAACAAATGTCCATCTCATCAAAGCTATGGTTTTTCCAGTAGTCATGTACAGATGTGAGAGCTGGGCTATAAAGAAAGCCGAGTGCTGAAGAATTGATGCTTTTGAACTGTGGTGTTGGAAAAGACTCTTGAGAGTCGCTTGGACAGCAAGGAGATCAAACCAGTCCATCCTAAATGAGATCAGTCTTGAATATTCATTGGAAGGACTGATGTTGAAGCTGAAGCTTCAATAATTTAGCCATCTGATGTAAAGACCTTGATGTTGGGAAAGAGTGAGGGTGGGAGGAGAAGGGGACGACAGAGGATAAGGTGGTTGGATTGCATCACTGTCTCAAGGGACATGAATTTGAATAAGCTCTGGGAGTTGGTGATGGACAGGGAAGCCTGGTGTGCTGCAGTCCATGGGGTCACAAAGAGTCAGGCATGATGGGAAAATGAAAAAGGTCAAAGATGGATAGTAGCGATGGTTGCACAACAATGTAAATGTACTGAATGCTATAGAAGTGGACACTTAAAAAATGTTAAAATGGCACATGTTATATAATATACATTTTACCACACAAAAAAAATAAATTTAACAACAGTACAAAACTAGGCAGTTACTCTCCATAAGCTGTGTTCTTGTCATCTTGTTACAAGTAATAATAATAATCAGTTCAGTTCAGTTCAGTTCAGTCACTCAGTATTGTCCAACTCTTTGTGACTCCATGGACTGCAGCACATTAGGCTTCCCTAGTCATCACCAACTCCTAGAGCTTGCTCAAACTCATGTCCATTGAGTCAATAATGCCAGCTAACCACCTCATCCTGTCATCCCCTCTCCTCCTGCCTTCAATCACTCCCAGCATCAGAGTCTTTTTCAATAAGTCAGTTCTTCGCATCAGGTGGCCAAAACATTGGAGCTTCAGCTTCAGCAACAGTCCTTCCATTAATTACTCAGGACTGATCTCCTTTAGGATGGACTGGTTGGATCTTCTTGTGGTCCAAGGGACTCTCAAGAGTCTTCTCCAACACCACAGTTCAAAAGCATCAATTCTTTGGAATTCCGTTTTCTTTATGATCCAACTGTCACATCCATACATGACCACTGGGAAAACCACATATTTAACTATATGGACCTTTGTTGGCAAAGTAACATCTCTGCTTTTTAGTATGCTGTCTAATTTGATCATAGCTTTTCTTCCAAGAAGCAAGCGTCTTTTAATTTCATGGCTGCAGTCACCATCTGCAGTGGTTTTGGAGCCCAAGAAAATAAAGGTTGTCACTGTTTCCACTGTTTCCCCATCTATTTGTCATGAAGTGATCAGACCGGATGCCATGAGGTTAGTTTTCTGAATGTTGACTTTTAAACCAGCTTTTTCACTCTCTTCTTTCACTTTCATCAAGAGGCTCTTTAGTCCTTCACTTTCTGCCATAAGGATGGTGTCATCTGTGTATCTGAAGTTATTGATATTTGTCCCAGCAATCTTGATTCTAGCTTGTGCTTCATCTAGCCCAGCGCTTCTCATGATGTACCCCGCATATAAGTTAAATAAGCAGGGTGACACTATACAACCTTGACATACTTCTTTCCCAATTTGGAACCAGTCTGTTGTTTCATGTCCAATTCTAACTGTTTCTTCTTATCCTGCATACAGATTTCTCAGGAGGCAGGTAAGGTAATATGGTAAGTCCCATCTCTTGAAGAATTTTCCACCGTTTGTTGTGATCTACACAGCAAAAGGTGTTGGCATAATCAATAAAGCAGAAGTAGGTGTTTTTCTGGAACTCTCTTGCTTTTTTTATGATCCAATGGATGTTGGCAATTTGATTCCCGGTTCCTCTGGCTTTTCTAAATCCAGATTGAACATCTGGAAGTTCACGGTTCACGTACTGCTAAAGCCTTGCTTGGAGTATTTTGAGCTTTACTTTGCTAGCATGTGAGATGAGTGCAATTGTGCATAGTTTGAATATTCTTGGGCTTCCCTTGTGCCTCAGCTGGTAAAGAATCCACCTGCAATGTGGGAGACCTGGGTTATATCCCTGGCTTGGGAAGATTCCCTGGAGAAGGGAAAGGCTACCCACTCGATTATTCTGGCCTAGAGAATTCCATTGGACCTTATAGTACATGGGGTCGCAAAGAGTCGGACATGACTGAGCAACTTTCAATTTCACTTTTTCGTTTGAACATTCTTTGGCATTGCCCTTCTTTAGGATTCGAATAAAAACTGACCTCTTACAGTCCTGTGGGCACTGCTGCGTTTTCCAAATTTGCTGGCATATTGAGTGCAGCACTTTCACAGCATCATCTTTTAGGATTTGAAATAGCTCAGCTGAAATCCCATCACCTCCACTAGCTTTGTTTGTAGTGATGCTTCCTAAGGCCCACTTGACTTTGCATTCCAGGTTGTCTGACTCTACATGAGTGATAACACCATCATGGTTATCTGGGTCATGAAGATCTTTTTTGCATAGTTCTTCTGTGTATTCTTGGCACCTCCTCTTAATATCTTCTGCTTCTATTAGGTCCATACCATGTCTGTCTTTTACTGTGCCCATCCCATATGAATCAAGTATGGAGATAAAATGTTTCAGACAGGAGTGGAACCTAAACATATAAATACTTTGGCTTAATGTATGTTATATATGTATATTTATATTTTTCATGCTGTGAATATAGCTTTGTCAAGCAACAATGCTACATAATCTTAAGAATAGGAGCACTGCAATGAGATAATTTTCATCTTTGCATGAAATGTTCCCTTGTTATCTCTAATTTTCTTGAAGAGATCTCTAGTCTTTCCCATTCTATTGTAAGTAATAGAGGGGGATGCTTTAGTCAACATATGCATGTTTGAATATATACTTATATATATGTGTGTATTTGTATATATGTATATGTATATACATATAAAGATAGAAGTTAGAGTGAGAGCATTTCAGTAGAATTGTGATATGATATTTTATAAAACAGTCTTTAATAAGAACTGAGCCAGACAAAATATAGTACATATATATTTTGGGACAAAATTTATAACCTATCATTAATAGTTTCTCTATTAAAATAGAAACTTCTTTCTCTAGTCTACTATTCAATTATATTCTTCTCCTTCTTCCTCTTCCACTTTCCATATAATCTGTAGTTTGGCTTCTCCTGTGAGCACACTAAGCAACAAAGGGGATATATTAACATTTCCATGGACTAAAAGGCCTGAATATCCCCAATAACTGCACCAACTGTTTCTGTAGCAAAGACACCCACAGAGAAAAATAGAGGAGCAGAGCAGGGAAGTATCTTCCATAGAGAGGTCATGACTTCAAGAATTTACTAACCTAAAAGCAAAAGAACATGGCCTAAATAAAAACAGCCAGCTTGTGAACAGAACTCAGAAATCTCTGTATTCTCATTTTGACCAAGGACCTTCATCTTACAAGAAAAGTGATTTTTCTCCCTATGAAAGAGATACTTTACTATTGGTCAGATACTTAGCTAGAGAAAACAAAATGTAGTCATCTAGATTAACTAGAAAGGTATTTATGAAAAGATATTAGTAGCTTTGGGAACTAATGTTTAGCTACAAGAACAGACAAAACTGAGCTTCTTGGGGGGAAAAAGAATACACAAGCAAAGCTGCAGAATAGGCTGGATTTAAAAAGAAAAAGAAACCAATGCCACTGTCCTATCACACATTGAAAGGAAGGATCTTGGCTTTTCTGTAACTGCTGCCACATGTAAGTAATGCCACTTGGTGATGGATTTTTTAAATATGTCAACTGGCTTAGGCTACAGTCCTGAGTTATTTAACTAAATACTAACCTAAATGTTTCTATCATGGATATGGAAGGTGTAATTAAAGTTCCTAATCCATTGACTTTAAGTGAAGGAGATTATCAAGGATAACCTGAAAGGCCTTAATGAATCAGTTAGAAGACCTAGAACCCATGGATGAGGCCTTCCTGAAAAAGTAAGAGGAAATTTGGCCTGTTCACAACAGCTTTGGCCCGCTATGGAGTTCCATCTTGTTTATACTCTATTCTTCCTGGCTACGGGTCCTACAGATTTCAAACTTTCTCTTTTAACTCATGTAATTGAATAAGTCAATTTCTTGTAACACATCTATAAATAGGTAGAGATACAGAAATAGAATCCCACTGCTACACCACTCTGTGACAAGCATGTGAAACCACTGGAGGTGGTGGTGGTTTAGTCACTAAGTTGTGTCCAACTGTTGTGACCCCATGGACTGTAGCCTGAAAGGCTCCTCCGTCCATGGGATTCTCCAGGCAAGAATACTGGAGTGGGTCATATGGCAGTTCTATTTCCAGTTTTTTAAGAAATCTCCACACTGTTTTCCATAGCGGCTGTACTAGTTTGCATTCCCACGGCCTGGTGCACTGGGAGGACCCAGAGGGATGGGGTGGAGAGGGAGGTGGGAGGGGGGACCGGGATGGGGAATACATGTAAATCCATGGCTAATTCAATGTATGACAAAAACCACTGCAATGCTGTAAAGTAATTAGCCTCCAACTAATAAAAATAAATGGAAAAAAAAAAAAAAGAATACTGGAGTGGGTTGCCATTTCCTTCTCCAGGGGAGCTTCCCCACCCAGGAACCGAACCCGGGTCTCCTGCATTGCAGGCAGGTAATTTACCAACTGAGCTATGAGGGAAGCCCCATCTCCCAAATCCAGAGACGGCCTGTGCACAAAATTGAATCCTACTCAAAATAACTTTATTCTGTCCCCCACTTCCAAACCAATATCTCCCACAGGTATAGGTATGTCAAACACCTACAACCTAGCTACAAGAGAAGCTGGGAATTCATTTCTGATTTCTACTTTGGAATAACAAAATTACTCACAAGGGAATTTCCTCCAACACAGAATGGCCATTCGAAAAATAGAAGGCAATTATGAATACAGTTATTGTTCCCCAAATTTCTGGCCTCTCGAAACTTCTCAAAGGAAGAATTCACTCTTTTAATCCCAGGTAGTGACACATTCAGCTTTGCATAATAAAGCTCATATTGACTTTTGTTACACAAACCCACGTGATGACTGTTTTTCTATGTTAATACATCAGTCTGGATGTATTGTACAAGTCTATACATTATACTGGTGTAATAAATAACCCTTCAATCTTAATAGCTAATACAACAAGCTTTTTATGTTTGTTTGTGGGTTAGGCGGGGGCTTTTTCATGAGAGCCATCCAGGAACCCAAGATGACAATACTTCTCCATGAAACATACTTCCATAGCGGCCAGGAAAAGGAAACACGGCGCACTGTGCATTCTACCTTAAAATGTTTTCAAGAGATGACAAGCACCAGTCCAGGAATCAGAAGAGACAAATCACCCACGGCAAAACCCACTGATAATTTGAGAATAGAGTCTCTAAGGACTTGGGTCATATGCCACAGAACTCTTTCCTTGATGCAGCATTTAAGAAGACCGGAAGAGAGGGAGGTAGGAAAAGAAAAGAGACTGAATCGTGAAAAACTGAGAGTTTAAACTAGAATGACTGAGAGATGACAGCTAGCAGAATGAGCCCCTGCCCCACCCAAGGGAATATTAAGACTGCTAGAGAAATTAATAAGGTTTGTTTTATTTGTACAACTATTATTTTGTGTAAATGTGTGATCTGAAAACAAATACCCTCCAAATCTAGTGACTTGGAGTCAATATTTCCATAGAAAATGTGACCACTTAGGCAATTTCTTGAAAATACGTACTCAACAAATGAAATATCCTCAAGATATTCTTTGAAATTATATGTTACGGTAGCTCTATAGATAAAATTATTCTAGAGCTCTCTCAACTAAAAAAATAATTTGCCTCTATTTCTCCTTAAAGCAGAGATACTACTACAAAGAAGTCCCATATTCTCATAATTACCAATGTTTTACCATTCTAGTTTCATCTCATTCTTTTTTTCTCTTCACTCCCTCTCATCCTTTTTTTTTGTATTTCTCTCTCTTTCTCTTCATCCTTTTATCCCCTCTCTTTTCCTATTTTGAGGCTGATATAACCTTGATATGTAAATTTAAAGATAACAGTACAAAGAAATAAACTTCAGATGATCTGTATCAATTTAGAACTAAAATCCAAACAAATTATAAGTTAAGAGAATCCTGCTTTTTTTGTACACAGACACCTTTACAACCATATAAAAACAACATTTATGAAGGGTTGGATTTATTCTAGGAAAGGAAATAACTTTTTCATTTAAAAATTCTAATAATGTAATTTGATATAAACTATTAGAGGAAAAAAATCATTTTCAACGGATACAGAAAGTTATTTCATAAGACCAATATTTGTTTATTAAAAACCAAATAACTGCAAAGACAAACTAAGAATGGAAATCAACTTGTTAAAACCTCACTGGACAAAAAAGAAAAAAAAAAAACCTCAATGAGCAAATATATTCATAGAGTTAAACAATGGGGCCATTTCCTTTTAAATATACATAGGAAGAAGACACTCACTCTGAATGTTCATTTAGTATTATACAAGAGGTCCTAAAAGGAACCTATGAAGATGAGAAAGAAGATTTAAAATATAAATACTGCAAATAAACAAAATATTCATTGTTCAAAAATGATGCAATTACTATAACTATCAACATAAAAAGTTCAACATAAATTAATAGTGTGATAGAAAAGTTCAGAAATATTAGTAGGTACAAAGTCTTTATTAAAAGTTGTATCTTTAGATGCCAGGAATTACAACTTAGACTTTTTTTCAAAGCACTATAAAAAATTTTCATAAATCTTACATGATAGGTTAAATTATAACATTTATTCAAAGACAAAAAAGACTTCAGTAATAGAAAACCAAGTTCATGGATGGTAAAACTCAATGTTATAAAAATGTCAGTTCTCCAAAAATTAATACATAAATCCCAAATAATCCAACCAAAATACCAATATGTTCTTAAAATCTATTTTTAGAACCTTCTTTCATCTCATATCTCTGACCTATCAACACCTCTCTCCTCTGCTTTTAAAGACTCCTGTGATACATTGCTTCCGCTCAGATAATCCAGGATAATCTCTCCATCCAAGGTTCTTAATTTAATCCCACTGGCAGAGTCACTTTTTTTCCATGAGGCATATGCTTGTGCATATGGAAGAAAGATCATAAATTATGCTAAGATTTTGAACTCCATGGAAGGTCAGTGCCACTAATCCCTATGTTCAAGGATTGACTTCATTTGTTATTGTTATATGCTTTGTGTGTGTGAACAATTTTAAAGTTTAGGTGGTTTAGTTGTTAAGTGGTGTCCAACTCTTGCAACCCATGGACTGTAGCCCGCCAGGCTCCTCTGTCCATGGGATTTTCCAGGCAAGAATACTGGAGTGGATTGCCATTTCCTTCTCCAGGGGATATTCCCAACCCAGGAATCGAACCTGGGTCTCCTGCATTGCAGGCAGATTCTTTACCGACTGAGTTATCAGGGAAAGTTTTACCTTCCCCTCAGAAAAAGCATTACTAGGAGAAACAGATGAAAACTCAAAAGTGGCAAGCACAGTTGCCACACAAGTAACATGGTGACTGCATGACCCAGAGGAAAGATGCTGAGAACCCAAGAAAACATAGTGGAGAAAAATGGAGGGGGGATTCCAAAGATATTGGGGTAATTAATTTACATAACCTATTTAATAGGGGTTGTGATATTATAAGAATATATATATTTTATATATATTTGGTCTTTGTCCTTGGTTCCTGGCACAGAGCTCCTACAAACTCTTGTAATTTCCTGAGTGACAGAAGGGAGAGAAATGCCTTTGTTATTCATAATAAGCCACTTTCAACCACATCTGAGTAGGGGGAGATTCTAGGACACATTTAATTTTCCAGTTTGGATGGCTTTTTCTGAGTGATAAGCCTGCTCCTGTGGCATAAAAGTGAAGCCAAGACAGCTCGCAGAAGCAACCACTGACCACGCAGCACGGGAAGGTGATGGCGATCCTCCCCAGCGCCTTCTCCCTCTCTCCTGGGGCTTGTTCTTCATTGTCTCCTAGAGTTTCAGACAGATCTCCAGCTGCCCCCAGAGCAAACTTGCCTAGCGACACGGCCTCTGCCCTGCACTGACTTTCCTCCCCGTCTGACCTCAGACCCCTATGCCCCTGGTATCTCCCAAGCAGACAATTGGCACTCCAGTCCCTAAGGCTTTCTCCTAGGGAAACTTGAGGGAGAACAGTAATCAGATGGTGGTGGGAGGGAGGGGTAGGGATGGACTGGGAGTCCGGAGTTTTCAGATGGAAATTCTTACATATAGAATGGATAAACAACAAGGGCCTACAGTATAGCATAAGGAACCATATTCAATATCCTGTGATAAGCCATAATAGAAAAGAATATGAAAAAGAATGTGTGTGTATACACACATATAACTGAATCACTTTACTGTACAGCACAATACTGTAAACCAATTACAATTCAATAAAATAAAAACATGCTTTAATTAATAAAGATGATAGGCTATGGAATGGAGAGGGGGATCCCAGCAGCAATCCTGCTCAGATATTGTCCAACTAAGCTACAGACAGATGGATGAAGGCTCCCATGATAACTGGCTCTGGAGTGGGCAGTCCCTGTCTAGACACCAGCATCACACCCCAGTACCAACCAAGTCCTCACAAGGGTTTCTTTGTCTTATTAAGTAACAACACCATAGGTGCTGGTTAGATTTGCTTAATAAAACATAATGACAGATCACAATTATATTGTTGTTACTCTGATTAAAAGAATTACTACAGAGCAGGAAGAATTTCTCTTTATGGAAACACAGTTAATTGACAGTTGGGAAAAACTGTGGTGATAAAGTTAATTAACTTCACCAGGTGTCTCTGGATTTTACAATACCTGTCTTTTATTTAAAGGCCACTGCCAGCTATCTTGGCACAACAAAACAAAGAGCTCTGCAACAGTAACTCAATCTTCCTGAAGTGAAGTGAAAGTCGTTCAGTCGTGTCTGACTCTTTGTGACCCCATGGATTGCATAGTCCATGGAATTCTCCAGACCAGAATATACTGGAGTGGGTAGCCTGTCCCTTCTGCAGGGGATCTTCCCAGCCCAGGAATCAAACCGGGGTCTCGCGCATTGCAGGAGGATTCTTTACCTGCTGAATCTTCCTATTTTGCAGAAAAGTCTAAAGTGAACATATGGCATGGGAAGGAACAACATTCAAACAGCTCAGGCAGCTTTCTGGGGAAAGCAGCCATCACTGGCCTTCTTTCAGAATACTGGAGCTTCAAGACCAATGTTTTGCAAAATGTGATGCATGTACAACATGTATCAGAATCCTCCAATGATGCTTTTGAAACTACAGAATATTGGGATCAACCCTATATTTACTGAATCTGAATCAATAAACATGGGGCCCAGGACTCAGCACTTTTAGCTATCTCAGTGCACAACTTTTCTTAGTCTTATTTAGATTGCCTACACCACCACCATTTTTAGCTTTATTTGCGTTAGCAAGTAGCCTTTTTTAAGTAAGGAAATTAGTGTATCTTGGGTCATTCAACATTCAATATTGAATTTAACTAAAGGGAGCTCAGTTGCATGAAAGCAAAGGTTGTCAAAATGTATTCAGAATATTCTGGAGGGACCCAACATGTGTTTGATTCAACTTCTATCTTGAAAATACTTTAAAGCTGTACTTTAATAACTTACATACTCAAAAGTGTTGGAGTCCAAACACATTGGGGGCTGTCAGCATAAGTCATGTTGCCAATCTGACCAGATTTTGTACTGACATTGAGCAGTTTCCTACATATATGCAAGATGAGGTTTAAATTCTGCCCTCAGAGTTTTCTGCAGGAGTGAGCATGTCTGCACACACAAAACTGTGCACGTGATCTCCAGACAGCAGCCTGTGCAGATGTTCCGTCACATCCAGAGGGGCCAAAGCACAGCATAGGCTCCATTCCCACCCAGGAAATGATGTGACAAGTGAACACATTTTGCCATGGTGATGGCAGAGTTTTTAGTTCAGTTCAGTTCAGTCACTCAGTCATGTCTGACTCTTTGCAACCCCATGGACTACAGCACACCAGGCTTCCCTGTTCCCTGTCCATCACTAAATCCCAGAGCTCACTCAAATTCATGTCCATCAACTCGGTGATGCCATCCAACCACCTCATCCTCTGTCAGCCCTTCTCCTCCTACCTTCAATCTTTCCCAGCATCAGGGTCTTTTCCAGTGGGTCAGTTCTTCACATCACATGGCCAAAGTATTGGAGCTTCAACTTCAGCAACAGTCCTTCCAATGAATACTCAGGACTGATTTCCTTTAGGAGGGACTGGTTGGATCTCCTTGCAGTCCAAGGGACTCTCAAGAATCTTCTCCGACACCACAGTTCAAAAGCATCAATTGTTCAGCACTCAGTTTCTTTATAGTTCAACTTTCACATCCATATATATCCATTCTTACATTGGAAAAACCATAGCTTTGATTAGCTGGACCTTTGAGAGAAAAGTAGTGTCTCTGCTTTTTAATAAAAGCTATCTAGGATGGTCATAACTTTTCCTCTCAGGAGCAAGCGTCTTTTAATTTCAAGGCTGCAATCTGCAGTGATTTTGGAGCCCAAGAAAATAAAATTTGCCACTGTTTCAACTGTTTCCCCATCTATTTGTCATGAAGTGATTGGACCGGATGCCATGATCTTAGTTTTTTGAATGTTGAGTTTTAAGCCATGGTCAATAGAGCAGAAGTAGATGTATGTTCAGGAACTCTCTTGCTTTTTCGATGATCCAATAGATGTTCGCAATTTAATCTCTGGTTCCTCTGCCTTTTCTCAATCCAGTTTGAACATCTGGAGGCTCATGGTTCATGTACTGTTGAAGCCTGGCTTGGAGAATTTTGAGCATTACTTCACTAGCATGTGAAATGAGTGCAATTGTGCAGTAGTTTGAACATTCTTTGGCATTGCCTTTTTTGGGGATTGGAATGAAAACTGACATTTTTCAGTCCTGTGGCCACTGCTGAGTTTTCCAAATTTGCTGGCATATTGAGTGCAGCACTTTCACAGCATCATCTTCTAGGATGTGAAATACCTCAGCTGGAATTCCATCACCTCCACTAGCTTTGATCATAGTGATGCTTCCTAAGGCTCACTTGACTTTACATTCTACAATGTCTCACTGTAGTGGGTGATCACACCATCATGGTTATCTGGGTCATGGAGATATTTTTTATATAGTTCTTCTGTGTATTCTTGGAACCTCCTCTTAGTATCTTCTGCTTCTGTTAGGTCCAGACAATTTCTGTCCTTTATTGTGGCCATCTTTGCAAGAAATGTTCCCTTGGTATCTCTACTTTTCTTGAAGAGATCGCTAGTCTTTCCCATCCTATTATTTTCCTCTATTTCTTTGCACTGATCACTGAAGAAGGCTTTCTTATCTCTCCTTGCTATTATTTGGAACTCTGCATTCAGATGGGTATATCTTTCCTTTTCTCCTTTGCCTTTAGTGTCTCCTCTTTTCTCAGCTATTTGTAAGGCCTCCTTAGACAATCATTTTGCGTTTCTGCATTTCTTTTCCTTGGGGATGGTCTTGATCACTGCCTCCTGTACAATGTCATGAACCTCTGTCCAAAGTTCTTCAGGCACTCTATCAGGTCTAATCCCTTGAATCTATTTGTCACTTCCACTGTATAATAGTAAGGGATTTGACTTAGGTCATACCTGAATGGTCTAGTGGTTTTCCCTACTTTCTTCAATTTGTCGATATGGAGTTCATGACCTGAGCCATAGTTTGAGTGTTTGAGTGTCTCCTGCAGAGGCACGAGTCAGCAGCAGCTGGCTGCAGGCGCAGGGGCTCTGGTTGCAGCAAACTAGGGTGTGGCATAAGCCCTCTTGGAGGAGTTCACCATTAACCCCTCCAGAAAGTCGCCAAGCAGACAACCCACAAACTGCAGAATAATTATACCAAAGAAATTCTCGCACTGTTAAGGAAGTTCTAGGAACCACAACAGATTTCCCAACCTGGGTACCTGGCAAAACCCCCAGAGCATTTGACTTTGGAGAAGAGTGGGATTTGAATACAGAACTTACACAGGACTGGAGAAACAGACTCTTGGAGCACACACAAAAAAACAAAAAACAAAAACAAACCTTGTGCACATCAGGACCCAGGAGAAAGGAGCAGTGACCCCAAAAGAGACTGGCCCAGACTTGTCTGTGCATGTCCAAGAGTCTCTGGTGGAGGCGTAGGTTGGGGGTGGCCTGCTGCAAGGTCAGGGGTACTGAGTGTGGTAGTGAATGCACTGGACCTTTTGAAGGAGGTCACCATTTTCTTCATTACCTCCACCATAGTTTGATCTCAGGCCAAACAACAGGGAGGGAACACAGCCCTGCACATCAACAGAAAATTGGATTAAAGATTTACTGAGCATGGCCTTGCCCATCAGAACAAGACCCAGTTTCGCCCTCAGTCAGTCTCTCCCATCAGGAAGCCTCTTTCCTAATCCCTCTGAAGGCAGGCAGAAAGAAAACCACAATCACAAAAAACTAATCAAGTTGATCACATGGACCACAGCCTTGTCTAACTCAATGAAACTATGAGCCAGGCTGTGTAGGGCCACCCAAGATGGATGGGTTCTGGTGGAGAGTTCTGACAAAACGTGGTCCACTGGAGAAGGCAATGGCAAACCACTTTGGTATTCTTGCCTTTAGAACCCCAGGAACAGCATGAAAAGTCAAACAGATATGACACTGAAAGATGAAGATCCCAGGTTAGTAAGTGCACAATATGCTACTGGAGAAGAATGGAGAAATAACTCCAGAAAGAATGAAGAGATGGAGCCAAAGCGAAAAAAATGCCCAGCTGTGAATGTGACTGGTGATGGAAGTCAAGTCTGGTGCTGTAAGAGCAATATTGCATAGGAACCTGGAATGTTAGGTCCAAGAAATAGGAAGTGGTCAAACAGGAGAAGGCAAGACTGAACATTGACATTTTAGGAATCAATGAATTAAAATGGACTGGAATGACCGTATTTAATTCAGATGACCACTATATCTACTACTGTGGGCAAGAACACCTTAGAAGAGATGGAGTGGCCCTCATAGTCAAAGAAAGAGTACGAACCACAGTATACTTGGGTGCAATCTCAAACATGACAGAATGATCTCTGTTTATTTCCAAGGCAAACCATTCACTATTACAGTAATCCAAGTCTATGCCCCAAATGGTTATCCTGAAGAGGATGAAGTTGAACAGTTCTATGAAGAAATACAAGACCCTCTAGAACTAACACACACACAAAAAGATATCTTTTTCATTAAATGAGTTGGAATGAAAAAGTAGGATGTCAAGAGGTACCTGGAGTAACAGGCAAGTTTGGCCTCAGATTACAAAATGAAGTAGGGCAAAGGCTCACAGAGTTTTGCAAGAGAATGCACTGGTCATAGCAAACAGTTTCTTCCAACAACACAAGAGAAGACCCTACACATCGACATTACCAGATGGTCAATACTGAAATCAGATTGATTATACTCTTTGCAGTCAATGATGGAAAAGCTCTATACAGTCAGCAGAGAAACAAGACCAGAAGCTGACTGTGGCTCAGACCATGAACTTCTTATTGACAAATTCAGGTTTAAATTGAAGAAAGAAGGGAAAACCGCTAGATCATTCAGGTATGACTGAAATTAAATCCCTTATGATTATACAGTGGAAGTGCTAAATAGATTCAAGGGATTAGACCTGATAGAGTAACTGAAGAACTATGGAAAGAGGTTTGTGACATTGTACAGGAGGCAGTGATCAAGACCATCCCTAAGAAAAGGAAATGCAAAAAAGCAAAATGGTTTTCTGAGGAAGACTTACAAATAGTTGAGGGAAGAAGAGAAGCTAAAGGCAAAGAAGAAAAGGAAAGATATACCCATCTCTTGTAAAGATATACCAACTCTGAATGCAGAGTTGCAAAGAATAGCAAGGAGAGATAAGAAAGCCTTCCTCAGTGATCAATGCAAAGAAATAGAGGAAAACAACAGAATGGGAAAGACTAGAGATCTCTTCAAGAAAATTAGGCATACCAAGGGAACATTTCATGCAAAGATGGACACAATAAAGGACAGAAATTGTTTTGACCTAGCAGAAGCAGAAGATACTAAGAAGAGGTGGCAAAAATACACACAAAAACTACACAAAAAAGATCTTCACGACCCAGATAACCATGATGGTGTGATCACTCACCTAGAGCCAGACATCCTGGAATGTGAAGTCAAGTGGGCCTTAGGAAGCATCACTATGAACAAAGCTAGTGGAAGTGATGGAATTCCAGCTGAGCTATGTCAAATCCTAAAAGATGGCCATGAAAGTGCTGCACTCAATATGCCAGCAAATTTGGAAAACTCAGCAGTGGCCATAGGATTGGAAAACGTCAGTTTTCACTCCTATCTCAGAGAAAGGCAATGCCAAAGAGTGTTCAAACTACCATACAATTGCACTCATCTCACACGCTAGCAAAGTAAAGCTCAAAATCTCCAAGGGAGACTTCAACAGTACATGAACTATTAGCTTTCATATGTTCAAGCTGGATTTAGAAAAGGCAGAGGAACCAGAGCTCAAATTGTCAACAGCTATTGGATAATCGAAAAAGCAAGAGCGTTCCAGAAAAACACCTACTTATGCTTTATTGATTATGCCAAAGCCTTTGACTGTGTGGATCACAAGAAACTGTGGAAAACTCTACAAGACATGGAAATACCAGACCACCTTACCTGTCTCTTGAGAAATCTGTATGCAGGTCAAGAAGGAACGATTAGAACTGGACATGGAAAAAGAGACTGGTTCCAAATCAGGAAAGGAGTACGTACGTCAAGGCTGTATGTTGTCACCATACTTATTTATTTTATATGCAGAGGACATTATGAGAAATGTCAGGCTGGATGAAGCACAAGCTGAAATCGAGATTGTCAGAAGAAATATAAATAACCTCAGATATGCAGATAACACCACCCTTATGGCAGAAAGCATAAAAGAACTAAAGAGCCTCATCTGATCCCATCACTTCATGGCAAATAGATGGGGAAACAGTGGAAACAGTGACAGACTTTATTTTCTTGGGCTCCAAAATCACTGCAGATGGTGACTGCAGCCGTGAAATTAAAAGACACTAGCTTCTTGGAAGAAAAGCGATGACCAACATAGATAGCATATTAAAAAGCAGAGACATTACTTTGCCAACTAAGGTCTGTTTAGTCAAAGCTATGGTTTTTCCAGTAGTCATGTATGGATGTAAGAGCTGGACCATAAAGAAGGCTGAGTGCTGACGAATTGATGCTTTTGAACTGTGGTGTTGGAGAAGACTCTTGAGAGTCCCTTGGACTGCAAGGAGATCAAACCAGTCAATCCTCAAGGAAATCAGTCCTGAATATTCATTGGAAGGACTGATGCTGAAGCTGAAGCTCCAATACTTTGACCACATGATGCGAAGAACTGACTCATTGGAAAAGACCCTTATGCCGGGAAAGACTGAAGGCAGGAGAAGAAGGGGACAACAGAGGATGAGATGGTTTGATTGCATCACTGTCAATGGACATGAATTTGAGTAAGCTCTGAGAGTTGGTGGTGGACAGGGAAGCCTGGTATGCTGCAGTCCATGGGGTCGTAAAGGGTGGAACAGTACTGAGTGACTGAACTGAACTGACCATGCCCCTGCCCATCAGAACAAGACCCAGTTTCCCCCTCACCCACCACAGTAAGTCTCTCCCATCAGGAAGCTTCTTTCCTTATCCCTCAGAGGGCAGACAGAATGAAAACCACAACCTCAGAAAACTATAGTCAAACAGATCACATGGACCACAGCCTTGTCTAAATCAATGAAACTATGAGCCATGCTGCGTAGGGCCACCCAAGACAGATGAGTCATGGTAGATAATTCTGACAAAACATGGCCCATTGAGAAGGGAATGGAAAACCACCTCAGTAGTCTTGCCTTGAGAGCCCCATGAACAGTTTGAAAAGGCAAAAAGATAGGACACTGAAAGATGAACTCCTCATGTTGGTAGGCAGCCAATGTGCTACTGAAGACCAGTGGAGAAATAGCTCCAGAAAGAATGAAGAGAGAGATCCAAAGAGAAAACAACGCCCAGCTGTGGGTGTGACTGGTGATGGAAGTCAAGTCTGGTGCTGTACGAGCAATATTGCATAGGAACCTGGAATGTTAGGTCCATGAATCAAGGTAAATTGGAAGTGGTCAACCAGGAGAAGGCAAGACTGAACATCGACAGTTTAGGAATCGGTGAACTAAAATGGACTGGAATGGGCAAATTTAATTCAGATGACCATTATATCTACTACTGTGTGTAAGAATCCCTTAGAATAAACGCAGTAGCCCTCATAGTCAATAAAAGAGTCTGAAACGCCATACTTGTATGCAATCTCAAAAATGACAGAATGAGCTCTGTTCGTTTCCAAGGCAAACCATTCAATATCACAGTAATCCAAGTCTATGTCCCAACCAGTAATGCTGAAGAAGCTGAAGTTGAACAGTTCTATGAAGACCTTCAAGATCTTCTAGAACTAACACCCAAAAAAGATGTCCTTTTTGTAATTGGGGATTGGAATGCAAAAGTAGGAAGTCAGAGTTTTAGCCTTTACCAGTGTTAAGTTTTGGGGCCTATCATTTATATTTATAAATGTTATCATAATATTTCAAGTGAGGGTAATAAAATTGCCCTTAAAACCAGAAATGGATCAGTGTAAAATAATGAAAAAGCAAAAAGATGTGTGTTGATAGAATATAGAGCTGAGCAGGACAAGAGGAAATGACCCACTGCCCTATGTGATTGGCAGTGGGATTTTCAGACAAGGGGTCACACTGATGACAGTGAAGAAACTCCTATTGAAAACTCTCATGAGTCTCCAAGAGACAACAGAGCCCAAGGATGGTCAGTAGGTGTTTGGCTTTACTTTACAAGGCAGAAAATTGCCCGTGTGCTCACTGTGTTTTAGGCAATGAAATTTCCTATTTTGTGTATAACCCTTCTCAAGTTACAATGCCATACCGAAAGCAAGTACAGAGTCTAAAATTAAGATTTCAGCCTTTTTCAGCATAAGAACTGCACCAGTCCAGTTCCAGTTCAGTCACTCAGTCGTGTCCAACTCTTTTGTGACCCCATGAATCGCAGCTCGCCAGGCCTCCCATCACCAACTCCTGGAGTTTACTCAAACCCATGTCCATCGAGTCGGTGATACCATCCAGTCATCTCATCCCCTGTCGTCCCCTTCTCCTCCTGCCCCCAACTACACAGCTTTATCGAAAAAATATATGCAAGCAACATCTAGACATAAAGATTAAAACACACTATAAGTAAATTTACATTTTTTAAATAAAATACACTATAGTATCATTCAAAGTGGTAACAAATATGAATGAGGGGAAGACAGAATCAAACAGCAATATCACACTGCAGGTATCTTTACCTGAATATAACAGGGAGTGTCCAGGCTTTGTCCTACATATCCCATCAATGAACTTGTGACCATTTTAGATATAATTTAAGTGAACACAAAGATGACTAATCTGGTGGACATATAAGATTTCTTTTTTGATAAGAGGGTTTCTGTAGATAAACATCAGGAAGACTGACACTGGAAAATACTGGACATCCAGGTGGGGGGTGTACTGTTCAATGCTGACACCTGTTGTCAATTTGCCATCATATACATGTCAACACACACACAATTCAACACTTTTAGGTCAGACTACTTGTGCTCCTGGTACAAATGCAGTGGCACCAGTGATGGCTGGAGTGGAAGCTCTCAACTAAATGTCACTGAAAATTCAGGTGAGCACTGACTTTGGATGACAATATCTGTCAAGAGTGCTGAATGACAGATAGCACCATTGTTACCATTTTGATGACACATTGCCTTCCAATTAGATTTTTGTGAGTTCTCTGAAATAACACAAATGATAATATCCAAATATCATTATTTGAACATGTTCATAGGCAGCCCTAAGGTGAGGGGATCTTAAGGTTCTATCTGTTGAAATATACACCCATTAAGTCTTTATCCATGAAGCATGAATAAAGGATGAGAAGGCAATGCCTTGTGCATGCACACAGCTGTTCTGTTCCTTGGGAAAGGTTTATTTGGATGACCTATTACATAAAATGGGTCTTCCCTGATAGCTCAGTTGGTAAAGAATCTGTCTGCAATGAAGGAGACCCTGGTTCGATTCTTGGGTCCGGAAGATCCCCTGGAGAAGGGAAAGACTACCCACTCCAGTATTCTGGCCTGGAGAATTCCATGGACTGTATAGTCCTTGGGATCACAAAGAGCCGGACAGGACTGAGCGACTCTCACTTTCACTTCACTTTCACTACTTAAAATAACAGGGTGGAGCCAACAGAGGTGGAGCCTCACAGCACCAAAATTTAATGGATGTGGATGAGAAGAGAGGCACCTGAGGAGAGGGTGGAGGTGCTGAAGGCCTGGAAAAGAGGAAAAGACTGAATTCTAGAGCCCACACAGACCAGCTTCTCCCACCTCTTGTTTCTTCCTGAGTCGATGGAGCGAGGCTTGGCTGACCCAGGTGGAAGGATATGTAAGAAGGAGCAAAATGAAAGCAATTCCTTTGAATTTGCCCACTGCACTTGATTCTACATTGATAGTCAGAGATCAGTTGGATAGGGTAAAAAATTCCTGACTCTGTTAGCTAAACACACCTCAGAAGTAACTTGGCTCCCCATCTTGCACCTTGCACAGCTCACTGGAGTCATCTTTTCCCTGAGTTGAATTAGCTTAGTCTGGTTTACAGAAAATCATGTGGCATGTGAAATATTTCTTAGCATGTCAAAAAAGAAAAAAGTTGGCTTTTCTGAAATTTTGCACACACTGCTGAGGAGATGAGCACCAAGAGTTTCTTTAAATGAGATTGCTGAATATCTTATACTACCAAGGATATCTGAGAATAATTTTCTTTTGCTTCCAAATAAATGTTTATCAAAATTTGATGTTTAAAATAATTAGGTAAGTATTTAAAATAATCCTATTTTGAAACAAAATGTTTTTTCATTTTGAAATTTGAAGACAAGGTTGTTTGAAGTGTATTTTGATATGCTAAGGTGAATTGTTACAAAGTTGTTGCCATTTGCCACAACCTATTTGTTTAAATTGAGGATTTAAAAGAGAATAGTCCATGTGCAAAAAAATTTTAGAAAACGAGAAAAATCACATGATAAGGTTTCTGTCAGGCTCCAAATGCCACCAGTAAGCCCTGATTTTGTATCTGTATTCAGGCAACATCCTTAATAATCTTCTTATTGAATTTATAATAAGTAAATCAAATAAATTGAAAATTGCAAATAAATATTTTTTTTTTTAAATGACTGCTTTTGTCTGTCTATATGAGACTTTGTTAGGGTCTTGCTATAAAGAGCATTTGCAAAGCACAGCACTGAGGCAGGAGGAATTCGATAGGAAGATGAGGTTGGGTTCCAGGTGAGGCTGGGCAGGGCTGAGGGGTGATGTGGAAGAAAAGAGTCCCGGAGAGAAGACAGAACCAAGAGAGCACCGCAGAGGGCCACAGAGAAGATGGCAACCTAGCTGTCCTGCCAACTTCTGCCACAGAGGATCTCTGCCCAGGAGACACAGACTGCTAGCATGTTAAAATTTCAGAATAAGTGCCAACTGGGGGGTTGTCCCTGTAAGAACTGTTTTTCATTCGGGGATCATGCATGACTGGAGGCCGGTTCCCCGCTTTGGCTGCACTGTCTTAGTTGTGGCGTGCATGACCTTCTAGCTGTGGCATGTTGGATCCGGTTCCCTGACCAGGAAGCAAACCAGGCCGCTTGCACTGGGAGCACAGAGCCTCAGTCCCTGGGCCACCAGCGAAGTGCCCTGAACGGAGACTCTCACGGCTGCGATTACCCACGAAACTTACATCCTAGCCTACATCACTCTGGGCCAAAGCGAAACAATGCCTAGTCACGGATGTGACTGGTGATGGAAGTAAAGTACAATGCTGTTAAGAACAGTACTACATAGGAACCTGGAATGTTATGTCCATTCATCAAAGGCAAATTGGAAGTGGTCAAATAGGAGATGGCAAGACTGAACATCGACAGTTTAGGAATCAGTGAACTAAAATAGACTGGATGGCCGAATTTAATTCAGATGGCCATTATATATCTACTACCGCAGGCAAGAATCCCTTAGAAGAGTTGGAGTGGCCATCAAAGTTAACAGAAGAGTCTGAAACACAGCACTTGTGTGCAATTTCAAAAACAGCAGAATGATATCTGTTTGTTTCCAAGGCAAACCATTCAGTATTACAGTAATCCAAGTCTATTCTCCAGCCACTAATGCTGAAGAAGCTGAAGTTGAAGGGTTCTGTGAAGACCTACAAGACCTTCTAGAACTAATACCAAAAGAAGATGTCCTTTTCATTTTAGGGGACTGGAATGCAAAAGTAGGAAGTCAAGAGATCCCTGGAGTAACAGAACAAGTTTGGCCTTGGAGTACAAAGTGAGGCAGGGCAAAGGCTAACAGAGTTTTGCCAAGAGAATGCACTGGTCATAGCGAACACCCACTTCCAGCAACACAAGGGAAGACTCTACACATGGACATCACCAGATGGTCAACACCAAAATCAGATTGATTATATTATTTGCAGCCAAAGATGGAGAAGCTGTCTACAATCAGCAGAGAAACATGACCAGAAGTTCACTGTGGCTAAGGTCATGAACACCTTATTGCCTAATTCAGACTTAAACTGAAGAAAGTAGGGAAAACCACTAGTCCATTCAGGTATGACCTAAATCAAATCCCTTATGATTATACAGTGGAAGTGACAAACAGATTTAAGAGATTAGATCTGATAGATAGAGTGCCTGAAGAACTATGGACTGAGGTTTGTAACACTACACAGGAGGTGGTGATCAAAACCATCTCCAAGAAAAATAAATGCAAAAAGGCAAAACAGTTGTCTGAGGATGCTTTACAAATAGCTGAGAATGGAAGAGAAGGAAAGGCAAAGGAGAAAAAGAAAGATATATCCATCTAAATGCAGAGATCTGAAAAATAGCAAGGAGAGATAAGAAAGTCTTCCTCAGTGATCAATGCAAAGAAATAGAGGAAAACAATAGAATGGGAAAGACTAGAAATCTCTTCAAGAAGAGTAGAGATACCAAGGGAATATTTCATTCGAAGATGGACACAATAAAGGACAGAAATAGTATGGACCTAACAGAAGCAGAAGATATTAAGAAGACGTGACAAGAATATACAGAAGAACTAAACAAAAAAGATCTTAAGGACCCAGATAACCACAATGGTATGATCACTCACCTAGAGTTAGATATCCTGGAGTGTGAAGTTAAGTGGGCCTTAGGAAGCATCACTATGAACAAAGCTAGTGGAGGTGATGGAATTCCAGCTGAGCCATTTTAAATCCTAAATGTGATGCTGTAAAAGTGCTGCACTCAATGCCAGCAAATTTCGAAAACTCAGCAGTGGCCACAGGACTGGAAAAGGTCAGTTTTCATTCCAATCCCAAAGAAAGGCAATTCCAAAGAATGTTCAAACTACAGCACAATTGCACTCATCTCACATGCTAGCAAAGTTACGCTCAAAATTCTCCAATGGTGCGTGAAATGAGAACTTCCAGATATTCACACTGGATTTAGAAAAGTCAAAGGAACAAAAGACCAAATTGCCAACATCCACTGGGTCAAAGAAAAAGCAAGAGAATTCCAGAAAAAAATATCCACTTTTGCTTCATTGACAATGCTAAAGACTTTGACTATATGGATCACAACAAACTGCGGGAAATTCTTCAAGAGATGGACATACCAGACCACTTATCTACCTCCTGAGAAATCTGTATGCAGATCAAGAAACAGAACTGGAAATGTTTCAAAATGGGAAAGAAGTACTTCATGTTGTATATTGTCACCCTGCTTATTTAAATTCTGTGCAGAGTACATCATGAAAAGTGTGGGCTGGATGAAGAACAAGCTGGAATCAAGATTGCTGGGAGAAATATCAATAACCTCAGATAAGCAGATGGCACCACCCTTATGGCAGAAAAGTGAAGAGGAACTCAAGAGCCTCTTGATGAAAATGAAAGTGGAGAGAGAAAAAGCCAGCTTAAAAGTCAACATTCAAAAATCTAAGATCATGGCATCTGGTCCCATCACTTCACGGCAAATAGATGGGGAAAGGGGAAACAGTGACAGACTATTTTCTTGGGCTCCAAAATCACTGCAGATGGAAATTGAAGCCATGAAATTAAAAGATGCTTGCTCCTTGGAAGAAAAGCTATGACCAACCTAGACAGCATATTAAAAAGCAGAGACATGTCTTTGCCAACAAAGGTCCATCTTATCAAAGCTATGGTTTTCCCAGTAGTCATGTATGGATGTGAGTAGTCATGCATGGATGTATGGAACATAAAGAAAGCTGAGCACCAAAGGATTGATGCTTTTGAACTGTGGGTCCTGAATATGCTTTGGAAGGACTGATGCTAAAACTGAAGTTCCAGTGCTTTGGCCACCTGATGCAAAGAACTGACTCATTGGAAAGGATCCTGATGCTAGAAGAGATTGAGGCAGGAGGAGAAGGGGATGACAGAGGATGAGATGGTTGGATGGCATCACTGACTCAATGGATATGAGTTTGGGCATGCTCTAGAAGTCGGTGATAGACAGGGAAGCCTGGTGTGCTGCAGTCCATGGGGTTGCAATCACTCAGACATGACTGAGTGATTGAACTAAAATACATCACTCTGTAGAGTAGAGAAAATCTGACTCCTAGAAAGCACACAGATAAATTTTCCAAACAGGAGAGGAAATTTAAAATGGGTAATAATTTTCATGCACTAAAAACTGCTTTAACAAAACCTCAGTGTCTTTCTCTCAGTATAGTTTTTTAAAGATTTTTAAAAAGATGGAAACTTCCAATTGAGGAAGATTCAAATTAAAATGAGAAAAATGTACAGTACCCAGTAAGAAGACATAAAAACTAGCTGTAACTTCATAAGCAACTCAGCAAAAGTAGAAAATGAACTTTGGGCTCAATCATTCAGATGGAAGCCCAGACACATTGGGTTTTGAACACAACTTGTGGTCTCCTCAGGAAAATAGAGCAATTTATTATCTAGGCCAGATCTGAAGAGGTGGCCTGAGGGGTCAAAGAGCTTGCTTCAGCATTACGAACTCATGGGGCATTTAGCTCATAAATGTCTGTCATGATTTCAGTGCTAGGAGGAGCATTTCAGATGGTTCAACTGTAAAATAATGTACAATGATTAAATAAAGTTAGTTGCAAGCCAGGATCATTAAGTGAAATTGCTTTCTGGCCTGGAGGAATAGGTCGACACCTTGTTGATTGCTGTCTGGCAATTAGGCAATGACACATATATGAAGAATCATAGGTTAATATGACTTTCCTTAGCTTTTGAGTAAAAACATACTTTTAGTCTCAGCATACCAGAGTAAAAATGATCTGTGCCCCAGTGGGTGTTGGGATGTATAAGTCTTCAAATTTAGATGATAGTTTCAAATTTTGATTGATGATCAGAGTGCATGCATTAGTTTGCCACTGCTTAATAATTACCCCCAAAACTTAGCAGCTGGACACAACCATATGTATTTATTATCTTACATGGCTTCTACGAATTGGGGATTCAAAAGTGATTTAGGGCTGCAGTCCTTGGAAGGCTTGACTGGGGCGGACGCTCCACCTCTCGGGTGCCGGGTTTTGGCAAGAGGCTTTATTTACTCTCCTTGTCTTTGAGGGCCTCTCTAGCAGCCTATTTGAGCATCCTTACAACATGGTAGCTGGCTTCCCTCAGAATGACGGATCCAAGAAAGCAAGGCTGAAGCCACAGTATCTTTTATGACTTATTCTCCAAAGCCAGATATCATCACTCCTGCACCATCTCCCTGGACATCTCTGCTCATGTGGCGGGGAATTACACAGGGCCTAACAGAGAGTCGAAAGCATTGGGGGTCATCTTGCAAGCTGGTTACCACATTCCCCCAAAAGAAGTTTTTGTGGAAAATGTAATCCTCTCCTATCCTTCTTCTATTTTAGGAGACTAAAAACTCCCTAACACCCTCATATTTAGACTGCTAACCAGATAGGGCCCATAAGCCACTCCTAGTAGAAAAACCAGAGACTGCTGAGGGCTAACAGAATTTTAGGCGTGTACTAGCTTTAGATTAGAGAAGTGCTGAAACCAAAGGGATGCCCAAGAAAATCTGTCAGGAAAGCCATGAGTACCAAGGTTGACCACAAAGAGACAATTAAGAAGCCTGCTAAGGGAGGGCCCCATTTCAGAGTAAATTTAGTAAATAGCACAGACCAGCATTACAAGGAAAAACACCACGGAGACAGAACTCAGATATCATTGTGGCCACAAGAGAAAGATTTTCTATTAAAAATTTAAAACCATTATTTTGAGTGTTTTCAGATGTACTTGGGGATTTCAATTTGGTTTCCTTTGCCTTTGATCAAAGAGTCTTGATTCTCTGTACCATGCTAAAGGGTGTGAGGCACCTGGCTTAGAACCAGTGTTGTGCTGGTTAATACTTAACACCTGGATCTCAGGGGAAAAAATCTAGAATTTGCCAATTTCCATAGTTAAAATATTTCCATCATGGGTGACTTCAAGCAACCAGCATGACATCACATGCAGAGCTGGGAAGAGACAAGCACAGCTGGCCTCCTGCAAACCACAGCTTCTAACACTTACTTAGTACCTAAGAGATAGGAAAGAGATTTGGGTCCTTCTAGTTTTTGTCCAACTCACCTTGGCTAATGTCTTAGGTGGATGTCCACAAACTTTTCCTTAAAAAGCTAAGTTCCTTAAAAGTTCCTTAAGTTCCTTAAAAAGCTAAGTATTTTAGGCTTTGTGAATTACACGATCTCTGTTACAACTGCTTAGGTCGGCTGCGATGACGCAAAAGCAGCCACAGGCAATATACAAATAACAGGCATAGCTGTTTTCCAGTAAAATTTGATTTGCACAAACTGGTGGCTGGCCCGCAGGTCATGGTCTCCCTGCCCTATGATTGTAGGTGAGCAGATCCCCTGGAAGTAGAGCCTGAGACAAGGATTCAGCGCTGGGCGGTACTGGGGGAGGATTCTTTATAAGGGAGCAGAGGAAAAGGCAAGGACATGAGCAGGGACTGGGCATCAGGTAAAGTCTGACCCCGGCCTGAGTCCTCGGAGGAGCCCTGCCACAGAACTGTCAGGCCTTGAGGTAACGGGCTGGACTGTCAGAGCCCACCACAGTCGCTGGTTGGCCAGGCTCCGGGGGAGGTTGTGGCATCATCCCTGATGCGTTTCCATGTCTGGGCAAGGGCTTTCAACCAAGAGCAATTGTTAGTGAAAGCTGGAACTGTGGGCTGTTAGCTGCCCACCCCGCAGACGCTCACGAGTGATAGCACCAGCTGGTAAAGGAATCTGGTCCAGAACCAGCAGTGTTCACACAGCACAGGTTCTCCAACTCTAACATGCGGGAGAATATCCTGGAGGGCTTGTTAAAGCATCAGTTCCTGGGCTTCAACCGCCGACATCTGCTTCAGCGTCTGGGGTGAGACCGAAGGATTCACACGTCTAAGTCCCCAGGTTATGCTAGTGCTGTGAGCCTGGGACCACACCTTGAGCACGACTGTATTCCAATATTAACCCCTTGAGTGCAGAAAGCTCAGATGATCCAACTATGCCATTATGGCTTCCAATGATGATCTGAAGGAGGGGAGGAAAAGTGTAGGAAAGAAAGAGTAGGAAGTGTAGGAAGAAAAGTATAGGAAGGAAAGAGTTTTTCAAGTGGTTTATATTCTCTCTGGCTCTGATTCATCCTTTATTCAATAAATCTTTCTTCTGGGATAGATTTGTAGTATACTACATGGATTTAGTGAAACGATTTATAATATTATTTAAAGAAAAGTTAAGAATTCTTTCTGAGTTATTATTATCTTCCCTCTGACTGCTGACACTTTCTATATTCTATAACACCCTTAAGGTGATAAATTATCCAGAAGTACAACTTTTAACCAGAAGCTGATCTTTATCATCCAACTTGCATGATGCCGGGGCCAAGGCAGATGATAAGATTATCCCCAGGGCTTGCTGGGACAGCTGCCTGAGCCGTCACCGCCACTGACAGTGGAAACCGAGAACACAGCTGCTCTAACCACACCTTGTACAGGTGGAAACAGAGCTGCCTGTGACAGCAAGCACCCCCTGGGGCAAAACCACAAACCACGGGAGGAACAGTGGGTGCACACCTGTGTGCCTCAGTCCTCTCACCTTGAATCTGCTTGCCTCCCGTGAGCCCACTGTTGGCAGCTTCCCAAGATTTTCAGCTCCTCTCTAAAAGAGGTAAAAATGGCAGGGACTTCCCTAGTAGCTCATATGGTAAAGCATTTGCCTGCAATGCAGGAGACCTGGGTTCAATCCCTGGGTAGGGAAGATCCCCTGGAGGAGGAAATGGCAACCCACTCCAGTATTCTTGCCTGGAGAATCCCATGGACAGAGGAGACTGGGGGGCTACAATCCACGGGGTCGCATCGAGTCGGACACGACTGAGCGACTAACACACACAATGGCAGAACTCCTGACATTTTCCAAATTATAAACCTGCTGTGTATTCAACCTCTCTTTATTTCTCCATTTTCATTTTAGAGAAACTCCACGGCTGGGTTTCTGTCAGAACAGAACTGAAGAACTTCAGGATTGGAAGGATTATTAGAATTATCTGGGGCACTTGTGATATCTTAACATATCAGAATGACACCTCAGTTTAAAGTGTGACCAAATAATTTGTTCCTAATAACAAACAGCAGGATTTTCAAATAATTCACTTTTTTAATGACTTGGTGAGGACTTGAGTTACTTTTATAATGTCAATGTCATGCACAGGCAGTCTAAAAGTTTCTTCAGCAAATGAGAAAATCTTGATAATAAAGCTAACGTTTCTGGAATTGTGCATCTCCCTGCCTATGCCTACCAGGGTGTTTCAGCTGGAAATACCAAAGTGAGGTGGAGTGAAGAACTGTTGTTCTGTGAGTGAACTGTTGAACTGTGAGTTAAGAACTGTTGCTACGATCCAATCAAAATTTCCTGTGGGCCATAACCTAAGACACACATGGAATTTTAAAGTTCCTAGAAGAATAAACTGGTGAAATTTACTTTAATATATTTTATTTCACCCAGGATATGCAAAATATTATCATTTCAATACATAATCAACATAAAAAAACACAAGACACTTTACATGACTTTTTTCATACTAAGCTCTGAAGCTTAGTGTGGGTTTTACATGTAGGGCAATCTCAATTTGGCCACATTTAAAGAGCTTGTTGGTCATACAAGGCGAGAGGCTATCTATAGGACAGTGTGGGTCTAGCCTAATCATTTTAATTCATGGCAAAAAAGCAGAATTCCAAGGTCCAAAGTGACCTTCCCAACTCATAAAGTGATCACAGAAGAAAAGGGAATTTAACCTATGCCTGGTCTGTCCCACACCAGCAAATCACAGCACCTGAATCATCCAGAAGTTGACGTTTCCCTCCTCAGTTCAGTTCAGTCACTCAGTCATGTCCAACTCTTTGCGATTCCATGGACTGCAGCAAGTCAGGCCTTCCTGTCCATAGCCAACTCCCGGAGTTTACTCAAACTTATGTCCATTAAGTCAGTGATGCCATCCAACCATCTCATCCTCTATTGTCCCCTTCTCCTGCCTTCAATCTTTCCCAGCATCAGGATCTCTTCTAATGAGTTAGTTTGTCACATCAGGTGGCCATAGTATTGGAGTTTCAGCTTCAGCATCAGTCCTTCCAATGAATATTCAGGACTGATTTCCTTTAGGATGGACTGGTTGGATCTTCTTGCAGTCCAAGGAACTCTCAAGAGTCTTTTCCAACACCACAGTTCAAAAGCATCAATTCTTCGGCACTCAGCTTTCTTTATAGTCCAACTCTCACATACACACATGACTACCGGAAAAACCACAGCCTTGACAAGATGGAACTTTGTTGGCAAAGTAATGTCTCTGCTTTTTAATATGCTGTCTAGGTTGGTCATACATTTTCTTACAAGGAGTAAGCCTCTTTTAATTTCATGACTTCAGTCACTATCTGCAGTGATATTGGAGCAAAATAAATAAATAAAGTCTGCCACTGTTTCCACTGCTTCCCCATCTATTTCTCATGAAGTGATGGGACTGGATGCCATGATCTTAATTTTCTGAATGTTGAGCTTTAAGCCAACTTTTCCACTCTCCTCTTTCACTTTAATCAAGAGGCTCTTTAGTTCTTTTTCACTTTCTGTCATAAGGGTGGTGTCATCTGCATATCTGAGGTTATTGATATTTCTCCCGGCAATCTTTATTCCAGCTTGTGCTTCCTCCAGCCCAGCATTTCTCATGATGTACTCTGCATATAAGTTAAATAAGCAGGGTGTCAATATACAGCCTCAATGTACTCCTTTCCCGATTTGGAACCAGTCTGTTGTTCCATGTCCAGTTCTAACTGTTGCTTCCTGACCTGCATAAAGGTTTCTCAAGAGGCAGATCAGGTGGTCTGGTATTCCCATCTCTCAGACTTTTTTAACAGTTTATCGTGATCCACACAGTCAAAGGCTTTGGTATAGTCAATAAAGTAGAAATAGATGTTTTTCTGGAACTTTTGCTTTTTTGATGATTCAGCTGATATTGGCAATTTGATCTCTGGTTCCTCTGCCTTTTCCAAGACCAACTGGAACATTGGAAGTTCATAGTTCACATATTGTTGAAGCCTGGCTTGGAGATTTTTGAGCATTACTTTACTAGCTTGTAGATGAGTGCAATTGTGCAGTAGTTTGAGCATACTTTGGCATTGCCTTTCTTTGGGATTAGAATGAAAACTGACATTTTCCAGTCCTGTGGCCACTGCTGTGTTTTCCAAATTTGTTGGCATATTGAGTGCAACACTTTCACAGCATCACCTTTTAGGATTTGAAATAGCTCAGCTGGAATTCCATCACTTCCACTAGCTTTGTTCATAGTGATGCTTCCTAAGGCCCACTGGACTTCACACTCCAGGATGTCTGGCTCTAGGTGAGTGATCACACCATCGTTATTATCTGGTTCGTGAAGATCTTTTTTGTATAGTTCCTTAGAACTGAACAAAATTTCTATTAAAAAAAAAGTTCTGTAAAAGGGACTATAGTCCCTCCAAGAAGCTGCATAAGAACTTGACCTCAGGGCAATACAGGGTGTTGGCTCAGAAGACAGGTTCTGGGACAGAGTAGTGGGGTTCTTCCTTTCATTGTAACTTTGGTGGGTTACTTATTCTGTCAGTGCCTTAGTTCCCTAATCCATAAAATGCATACGTTCCTAACAGTCCCTACTTTCCATGTGGGTATAGGATTAAATGTATTAATGTCTATGTATGTATACATATTCTTCCCAGGTGGCTCAGTGATAAAGAATCTACCTACCAATACAGGAGACTGCAGGTTCAATCCCTGTGTTGGGAAGATTCCCCTTGGGGAAGGAAATGGCAATCCACTCCATCATTCTTGCCTGGGAAATCCAATGGACAGAGGAGCCTGGTGAACTACATACAGTCCATGAGGGTGCAAAAGAGTTGGACACAACTTAGCGACTAAACAACAAATTCGCATATATACACACACAGAGATACTCATACAAAATTTAGAAAAGTAACTGGCACACAGAAAGTACTATGAAAGTGTGAGGTATGTTTTACCAAAATCTCTAAATATCTTCTGAGGCATAATTTTACTTAAGTATTAATATTATTCAGCCATAAGGATGAAGTAATGCCACTCGCAGCAACATGGATGGATGTAGAGAGTGTCAGACCAAGTGAAGGAAGTCAGAGAGAGAGACGAATGTCTCATGATATCATTCATACGTGAAATCTTAAAAAGGGGAGGGGGTACAAATGAATTTATGTGCAAAACAGGAATAGAGCTGCAGTTGTGGAAAACACACTTTTAGTTACCAGGGAGTTAGTGGGAGAGGGATAAGTTGGGAGATTGGGGCTGACATATACACACGACATGAAATAGATAACTAACAAAAACCTGCTGTAGGTCACAGGGAACTCTACACAATACTCTGTACGACCCTATGAGAAAGAGTCTTAAAAAGACTGGGTATACGTGTAAGTATGACCGAATCACTGCACTGTACGCCTGAAGCGAACACAACATGGGAAATCAACTCTACTCCAAGAAAATTTTTTAAAGTATAAATTAAGTCCAAACCCATTTGCTTTTTACCTGACCATCCTGCACTATATTAAAAGGAGAGTCTAGTGTATCATCACAATATTTCTACAGCATTTTTTAATTTAAAACTGTTTGGGGGAAAAAAAAAAGGATTTCCTGATTGACTTTGTTAAGTCTCAAATTTGAATATAAATCTCTCCAATAATTGAGTTAATTAAGGTGTTACTCTACTTTTTTTTAGTTTTCTTCATGATCTCTAAGAAGAATGAGATGCACTTAGCTATCCTTTGCTTAAAAAGAGGCATACATAATCATCTGAAATCTCACTGAATGCACAAAAATGGTGACTGTCCAGATTCAACATGTATCAAAACAATATATTCACTGCCAAGTCACCCCAAAGAAGAACCACAGCCAAAAGTTCTCTCCAAGTCTGGTTTATAGCTAGAAATAGGAGGGTTGTGTGTTGTTTTAAACAAACTTAGGTGTACAAAGGTCAAAATAATTTTCTTTGTTGCAAAAACACAGAAAATTGTTCTGTAAAACATACTCTAAAAATAATATCTGATTACTAAAGAAGGTCACTTTATCTGTCTCTCTAAGGAGTTTTAGTAGCTGTTGCTGTTTGGGTGAATTTACAAGGTAAATTTATTGTGGGTAGGTTGTGAAATGGGGTCATAGCCCCACAGTTTATTCTAAAAATGTTCCTACACTGCACCGAGCCATAGAAATATGCAATTTCACCTCAGATGGTGACATTTGTTCTTGAAATCTAGAAAGTTTTTATGTGCTAGAAGTTATTTCTGAGACTATATTGAGATTTATATATAGTGCCTATTCCCTCAATAGGCTAAAGATCTTTTTACATTAGTAATGCTCTCCTCTGAGCTCAAAGATAACCCCTTGACTGGTGGTACTGTCAAGAATGGGGATATTTGGGGTAATTTATGGAGACCCAAAAGTCTTTTTTTTTCCATTGCACATAACTGTTAAACCATGCCTTTGGGTTATAATTGGACCTGCTGGTCTGATTCCCATTGCTCACTGGGACTATTTCTTTGTCTTAAGTAGTCCATGGTTTCCCATACGAAAATAATAATAATAAAATGGACTTTGACTGGTTGCTGCAAGCCAGATTTTTCTTCCTCTGGCTGGAATTTAAATACATTTCATTATAACACTGTATTATTTTTCTTTGGCCACCTGATGCAAAGAGCTGACTTACTGGAAAAGACCCCGATAGTGGGAAAGACTGAAGGCAAAAGGAAAAGGGGGAAGCAGAGGATGAGATGGTTAGACAGCATCACTGACTCAATGGACATGAATCTGAGCAAACTCCAGGAAATAGTGAAGGACAGCAAAGACTGGTATGCTCCAGTCCATGGGGCTGCAGAGTCAGACACGACTCAGTGACTGAACAACAACAAAAATTCTTTTGCTTTGCCCCCAGAATGCAGCTCTTTTTTCCTTCTTGCTTCCAGTCCATTCAATTTGTCTTGACACAGACTGCAGTGACCTTTTAACATTCTTTCTCCAAACTCGCAGAAGCATCACTGTAATGTTTGCTGCTGTCGACATTTTAGAGCCCAGCTGGAAATCTCAGTACTTACCTTTCATCAATAACTTGCAGAAGATTTGGAAAATCAATAGCTTATTTTCTCTGCGACTCATCTGAAGCAAAAGAGCACAAATAAGAAATAATTTCACTATGCCAGCAATTTGAGGATTGGTACATTAAGTACATTTTCAGGTTCACACATGAAGTTAGTGCCAAATCATGATCAGTACTTTTTTTTTCCTCACAAACATTGTAGAAGGGTCTAGAATGAAAGGATATGGATATAGTGTCTGCCCTACTAGTTGGCTGTGTGATTTTGGCAAATCCCAGGATACCATCCTAATGGCAGAAAGCAAAGAGGAACTAAAGAGTCTCTTGATGGAGGTGAAAGAAGAGAGTGAAAAAGCTGGCTTAAAACTCAACATTCAAAAAATGAAGATCATGGCATCTGGTCCCATCACTTCAGGGAAAATAGAAGAGGAAAAAGTGGAAGCAGTGACAGATTTTATTTTCTTGGGCTCCAAAATCACTGTGGACAGTGACTGAAGCCATGAACACTTACTCCTTGAAGTGTCATAGCTTTCCAGCTATGACAAACATAGACAGCATGTTAAAAAAGCAGAGATATCACTTTGCCAACAAACTCCATATAGTCAAGGCAATGGTCTTTCCAGTAGTCACATATGGATATGAGAGTTGGACCATAAAGAAGGCAGAGCACTGAAGAACTGATGCTTTTGAACTCTGGTGCTGGAGAAGACTGTTGAAAATCCCTTGGACTTTCAAGCTAGTCCATCCTAAAGGAAATCAACCCTGGATATTCATTGGAAGGACTGATGTTGAAGCTGAAGCCCCAATACTTTGGCCAACTGATGCAAAGAACCTATTCATTAGAAAAGAGCCTGATGCTGGGAAAGATTGAAAGCAGGGGGATAAGGGGATGGCAGAGAATGAGATGGTTGGATGGCATCACTGACTCAATGGACGTGAGTCTGAATAAACTCTGAGCGATGGTGAAGGACAGGGAAGCCTGGCATGCTCCAGTCCCTGGAGTTGCAAAAAGTTGGACAGTACTAAGCCACTGAACAACAACAGTATCCTTCTGAGTCTCCATTCCCTCATACATAGAACAGGGCTTAGAACTCCAGGGGGAGGTCAGGTGACCGTGGCTGCCCCTTCCTCAGGGACACTGTTCTGTCCCTACCTCCATGTCGTCCTCATGGGACATAACCCTGACCACAACGGGGCCAGCTGACACCTTCAGCCCAATCACAAGTGCATTCCCAAGGTTGAATCTTGAATGGAGATTGACAGGATGGAAAGTGAAGAAACTGAGTCATTTCAGAGACTTCCATGAATTCTACATATTTTACTGAGGGCTTATTAGATGCTGCTCTTCATGTGTCTTACACAAATTACCTCATTTAGTTCACAAAACCACGTGACTTACAGTAGCTCCCCATGAAATGGGGTGTCAATTGTCTTTACTGTCTTTAATTGGATCTCTCCAGAAGCAGAACCCATGACAGAATTTGGGACCAGGCCAAGGTGGCTTAGATGCTAAAGAATCTGCCTGCACGGCAGCAGGCCTGGGTTCGATCCCTGGGTCAGGAAGATCCCCTGGAGAAGGAAATGGCAACCCACTCCAGTATTCTTGCCTGGAAAATCCCATGGACAGAGAAGGCTGGCGGGCTAAAGCCTGTGGGGTCACAAAGACTCAGACATGACTGAGCAACTTTCACACACAGTTTCTTTAGGAGCTGACCCAGGAGGCATGTGGTATCTGCAGTGAGATAGGAAGGCAGAGAAACCAATGAAGGTTGTTAATGACCCTGGTTCCTAATGGACAGTGTGAACTGTAACCTCTCCAAGATCCCAAATCACGAGTCAAATCATACACGTGATCTGTTACAGTACATTTTTGCACAGTTTTCTTTTTTATTGTAGTGTCTTCTGGAAATCAAGAGGAGGTGACTTTTACTTTGGGAGTCAGCATGGCAAGAGGTGTTAACACTAGATAAAAACAGAAGCTGAGAAACAAAAGACACTGTAAGCTTTTTAGGACTCAGAAATCACAGAGTGAACTTTGAGATTTCACAGGATGTACAATGCCTGAGAATGTAGAATTGAGAGCTGCACTGTTTTGTTTTATTTTTTTTTTCCTCTCTACATTTTAAAGATCTGGTACACTCCAGATATTTAACAAGTAAAATAAGCAAAGTCATATCTGTCCAATTTCATGATAACCATTTATTCAAATTTTGTGTTATAGTAAAGTTTAACTTCTGAATTTGGATTAATCCTCAATAAAATATGCTCTATCCTCAAGGACAACACTGGAAATAAATTTATCCTTGAGAGTACATCCATAAAGAAGGCTGAGTCCCAAAGAATTGGTACTTTCGAACTGTGGTGTTGAAAAAGACTCTTGAGAGTCCCTTGAACTACAAGAAGATCAAAACAGTCAATCCTAAAGGAAATCAACACTGAATATTCACTGGAAGGACTGATGCTGAAGTTCCAATAATTTGGCCACCTTATGTGAAGAGCCGACTCATTGGAAAAGAACTTCATTGAAAGCAAAATGAGAAGGGGGCAGCAGAGGGTGAGATGGTTGGCTAGTATCACTAATTCAATGGATGTGAACCTAAGCAAACTCCAGGAGATAGTTAAGGACAAAGGGGCTTGGCATGCTGTGGTCCATGGGGTCATATATTTGTCACAACAACAAATACTAAACAGTAGCTGTACCTCTATAATTTGTATTTTCTTCCCTACAATGCTGCCCAGTAATGCACATTTTTGCCAAGGATTTGAGATCCTTCAAGTAAGAAATCTGAAATTCAAATTCTATCTTATTTTTATATTTCCCAGGAAGGAGAAAAACTGACCTCATTTTCCTTCCACACAGAAAAAAAAAAAGAAAAGATTTTACTCAGCAAACAGGCTGAATACGTCCTGACTACATCATAACTTTTTCCAACAGCATCTTAAATCTAAGTTATTACTCTAAGTTGTTTATCTAGTACTTTGTGTTGCTTAACACTTGCTGCTGACAGATTTAGGACACAGTATAAGTCTTGCTTTGTGCTTGAATCCTTGAATAACCTGAAGATGGATAACAGTAAAGATAGAGTTGGTCCTGAGGTGGTTGTAAGAAACACAGCCCCAGTGATATGAGATAAGGCATATATTTCAAGGGTGTGATCAGGTTCTCTCACCATCCATAGAAAGTGAGCATCATTCTCATTGTTGTCAGAGAATTTACATGTCTAGACCTAAACTTGCATATCCTTTTCAGAAATGAAGATCAAGACTTGGTCAAGGCAAGTCAACAAACAATACTGAACTTCTGCTCTATCTTACCAGAATTGGCACAAGAATTATGGAGCCAGATGTCACCTGGGGTGTCCCTGACTCTTTAGAGCTGGTAAGTTTGCTCACATTCCCAATTTATCCTTGATGGGATATCAATGTCTTCTCCCAAGACACGTGAAAAGGCCAGGAGGCTCAATGTCTTAACATAGCCCCTTTGAGCTCCCACATCTGCCAAGGAAGACTGGTTTATCATTCTGTATGGTTTAGCATCTGTTAACCTACATGTAGAACTCATTCCAGTAGACATTCAAGAAATAATCACAACAACAAAAAGCACCACAATGCATGTCTGTGTGTAGTGGATTTCATTCGGATTTAGAAGGATCCATTTGAGGGTACATTGTAGCGAAGGAAACAACCCATATGGAATATTTGGTATTACTGCTCATAAAATTCTATTACATTTCACATATCAGGTAATTGTCCACTGGCCACTCCCTTTCACACAGGCCCCTCCCCACACATTATTCCTGATGCTTCTCTTGCTTTTCTCATTGATACTCAGACCCCTATTCAGCCAAGGAATTCAAAGACTGTCTACTTCCCTTGGGTATAATAGTGTGGCTCTTACACTTTGGGGTACATAGCAAACATTTAAAATGATAAATCATAGGGACAACCAAAGACTGATAATCAGATGTAGGGTGAAGCCCTGGAATCAGCACTTTTGACAAACACATTAGATGGCTGATCTGCAACTGTTGCAGGGAACACAATGTGACCATTTGCGCATTTTTTTTTACTATCATCCTTTCAGGGGTTTCTAGCCATGTTTTAACATGGCTTTTGTTAAGATCATATAGCTGGAGCAATGGTCTCAAAGGGCATGTCAAAACCCCTACCACCACAGAAGCTGATGGTCCAGGGTGGATTCAAGAATCTGTATTTCTAACAATTTCCCAGGTGATGCTAAAATCACAGGGACCACACTACAGGAACCACTCAGATGTTTACCTTTCTTCTCACGTCTGACAATCTCTGAAACATGTAATCAATTTTTATCCACTAAAATCCATCATACTTATGCCAATGTCTACTGTTATATTCAGGTTTATTTATTTCCACTCTGTGTGTGTGTTGAGTGCAGGCCACTCTTTCTATGCTATTTCATCTTTCCTTTCTGACTTTGTTTAGATTGATTTTTTTCCCCCTTTGTTTCCACTAGCTTCAGAGTTACACCTTCTGCCTCACTCCTTTGGTTGGTCTCCCTAAAAACTGAAAATGAGGATTCACTTATCAAACTCAAACTTTACCAGTATCTTTGCTATACATAAAACAAACTGATGATCTATGAAATGGTTCAATGGATAACATGCATTGATCAGTACACAAGGACCAATAGTACTTATTGAACTCAAACTATTTACTATTGTAAAAATTTAATGAAAGCATTATGAGATCTAAATACAATCTTTGACAACTGCAACAGAATAAGTGGTATATTTAAAAAATAATGCTGGTGAGCAATAAAAAATAAATTTAGAAAAATCTCAAGTACAAGGACATTAAATGTGATAAATCCAAAATCACCTCCCTTCTTTTCATTATCGTGTATTATGTTTCCTTAAAATAGACTGTTTTTGCTAATTACTCCTCCTTGCCTCGTAAAATTTCTATCTGGAATCATTTTCCTTCTGTCTGAAATACATTGTCTAGAATTTCCTTTAGGGATACACTATTGGTTATAAACTGTTTTTATACTTTTGAAAAAGCTGTTTTCATTATGAAAAAATAACTGAACTTTGATTTGTTTGGATGGGAAATTCTAGGTCAGGTATTATTTTCTCCCAAATTATTGACAATATGGTTTTACTATCTCCTGGTTTCCATTACTTTTACTGTTAAACTGGCAATTGTCTTTAGGAGGTGGACGGGGGTAATTTTTCTTATTCACTAAATAACTTTGACTATCTTCTCATTGGCATGGATTTGCTTTATGTTATTCTGTTTCAAATTTGTTGGACATCCTGAACCTGAAACTTTTTATTTTTAGTTCTAGAGAATTCTCTAGCAATGTTTCTTCAAATATTTTCTCTACTCTCTTGTCTTTTTATGTCACTCTAAATATATTCTTTAAATCTATGTTACAGTGAAAAATAATAATTTCCTTTTTGGCTAAATTTAATGTCATTGAACCCATTCATTAATTTATAAAACTTTATAAAGTCTATATTTTTAATGTCTAAAAGTTCTTTTCCACTTTGCTAGACCTTATCAGATATTCATATAAATTATTTTCTCCTTGCTCTCATTTTCAATCTCATAAATTATTAAAATGCATGGAGCATCCATTTTATATTCTGAGTTGGAGAATTCTAATATCTGAAATTTTGGCTGGTCTAATTATCTCTCTTGTTCCTGCTGGATTTTGCTTCCTTTTGTCTTGTAAATTCATATATTGTGATTTCATGCTCTTGGGATGTTTTCTGTGGCCCTTCTTTGAGACCTGAGTCGAAGGTTGGCTTTTTAGCTTAATCAAAGTGTGATCCATGGACCAGCAGTATCTGCTTTACCTTAGAGACTGTGAACTTGCAGAATCATAAGCCCCAGACCTACCGAATCAGAATCTGCATTTTAATCATAACCCTATGCACAGCAGAATTTGATAAAGGCTGGTCTAAGGAGGGTTTGGACTGGTGGGATTTTTTTCCTGTCAGGTATCTGGAGGCATCACCACACTTCATATGAAATTCTCAGCTAGAAGCTTTTTTGGAGCACATAAATCAAATTAATTCAAGATTTGAACTCATGCGTGGGCTGGTTATGAATGCTCAAAGACAACTTTTTTCCCTTCCACCCAGAGCCAAGGTTCAGGAGAGAAAACTTCCTTGCATAAGGAAGCAGGAGGTAGGACCGACTTACTCCCAGTTTACCCTTACAGCTAGGGACGGTCCTTTGTTGTTGAGTGGCGGGGGGGCCCTCCTGAAACACTGCCAGGTGGTGGGGTGTGGGCTGAAGACTGTATCACCTAACTTTTGCACCCCAGGAAGCTATGAAAACTCGGGCTCCATATCACATTGGTTCAACGGATGCTTTCTGGAAACCACCCCCTCCCTTCCTTTGACCTCCTGGATTCCTGCCTTCATCAAGGTTTAGCTCCCAAAGACTATTTGCTTTCTTGTCAGCTCAGTAATAAACGTGAACAGGTTCTGCTTTTAAATACACTTGGGTATTTCTTTTTGCTCTGATAATATAGTCAGTTAGAGCAGACTGACATACCCCAGGAAACAGAAATGCAAGTCTTAAGACTTTTATTTCATTGTGAAGAATAACACACAGCTAGGACATAGATGGAAAAATGCTTCATTTTTTGATCAAGAGAAAAATAAATGAAAAGAAAAAATGATAGATTTCTATCATTTTCTAACAAGTTTCTCTCATGCCATCATCTGGAATCGAGTATAGCACTTTTCCTATACTATCTCATTTATATCTCACATCACCACACTTTAGGTACAATTATCATTATCCCCCTTTACAGATGAGGAAACAGAAGCTCAAGATGGATACAATTTTCTCAAGGTCATCCATCTACGAAGGAGTAGGATTTGAATCCCTATTCATGTGAGGGCTTCCCTTGTGGCTCAGCTGATAAAGAATCCACCTGCAATGTGGGAGACCTGGGTTCAATTCCTGGGTTGGGAAGATCCTCTGGAGAAGGGAAAGGCTACCCACTCCAGTATTCTGGTCTGGAGAACTCCATGGACTGTATAGTCCATGGGGTCTCAAAGAGTTGGACATGACTGAGCAAACTTCACTTTCACCTGAGTCCAAAGTACACCTTCAAATCACAGAACTCTTTTTGGACCACTTTCCCTCCATCCCTCCCTCCCACTGAGTCCTTGAGCTGATGTTCTGCTTATGAGTCAGCAGAAAATAGTTCTTTCGTGTCCCTATCTCCAGCTCAAGAATGTGCAGGAGCTCCTATGAAATTTCAGAGTGGTTCCAAACCCAATTCACCTAATAACACTAACTCCATGTCTAACTCTTCCTTGAAACCCCACCCAGTTCTCCCAGTCCATAAGGATTGCTCTTTTTTCCCTACTGTACAGTGGACCCAAGGCCTATTCATTTTTGCATATTAGCTTGATTTCAAGACTAAATTGTAGGCTACTCTAAGGCAAACACAATGGGTTGTTATTTTGTTGGTTTTCACTATTCCCCATGAAGGTATGTGTGACACTTTGTAGGTATTAAATACTTACTCATTGATTGACTGCAGGGCAAACCATTATTTTTATTTTGTTCAACTTTTTATTTTGCAAAGAGTGATAAGCAAAGAAAGCAGAGTGTTTAAAATCTTAAAACTGCAATTAATGTAAATAAAAAGAGAAAAGATGGCCAGATTATGAACTTCCTTTTTGTCTCTAGATGTTTATTCCAAGCATTGCTTTGGTCGATGCAGTTTAGGCAACAGGGAATTCTTAGAGATGATTAATTCCAGGTGGATCAAACCTTAATATCCTTTTGAGGATGATTCACTTCAATTTGCTGCATCATTACTTTTAGGAGGCAGTAAATGATAGCAAACACTATACACACTTTCCCATCCTCTGCAATTTCCCTCCCAAGTTGAAAACCATTTAAAAATAATTCGAGATAAAGTTCAGTCAGTTAGCTAGTTACAGCATTCTCTTAGGGTAGCATTAGCATTAATTAATGTTTGTGGACTGCTTTGAAAATCACAAGTGCTATCGAAGTGCTGACTATTAATTTAGTAAAAGCAGAAGCCATGAAAGCTAAAATTTAAAGGCAGTTGCGCACTGCTGAAATGTTTTAATATTTAAATGAACCAGCCTGAAGAAAGTCTCTGACATCCCATGTTTATAAATCAGGGAGAAAAGAAGTCTCAAGTGGAGAGATTACAAACGATTTAAAAGAGAAGACCGAGGTAGGAGTGGATAGGGATGACTGTTAACTATTAGAGGAAGGTGGAGGATGATCAAATCGTGATGGGCGGGTACAGGTCCATCAGTTTGGAGATAAGTCCTTGTGCTGGAGTGCTGGAGATTGGCAGTGACTTTGGAGGTGAGACACTGAGGACGAAGAGAGAGAAGAGGCAGAGAAAGAAGGAAAACTAAGGAAGAAAAAAGAGGGAAGCAGGAAGAAAAAGAAGGAAAAGTAGACCTCTTGACTGAGATTAAAAATAATGACAAAAAGTGATAAAACTGATGTTTCTCCATTGCACATCCACTCAAGGGGCAATTATAGTATAATAATGACTCCAGATAGAAACCACCTTCTGATTCCTTCTTGACAGTCATCTCCAAACACTCGCTCCATCATTACCGGTGGACGTGTGAACCTGAGTCAGCAGATTCTGTCTCCCCACCTCCCCTCACCCTAGGCTGTCTGCATCCTTTCCCTTTTATCACATGGTTTCCCAAGATAAGGTGAGCATCCTTGTCCCTCTCATCTTCCTCCTCCACTTCCACCAAGACAACTTCCTCTTCAAGACTGTCCTTGATATTCAGCTTTTCCAGTAAAGTCACATGAGGCCTTTGTGCCCATATCTGCTGTTCTCATGACTGAAACCTGTATGCTCTTCCCAACGACAGTTTCCAGGAGAGTAGAATCCCATAACTGTGAAGGCTGTTGAACCATTGAACTTGGAACTTTCTGGGTAACTTTGCTGTGATACTATAAGAAGTTAGACCCATGAATTAAATGACCAAGAGCACAACCTGTGATAGTATAGGAAGTGTCTACAGAAAGGATAAGAAACTATCTTTCTTCCTTTCCTCCTTCATTCTTTCTGCCTTTCTGTTATCTTTTTAAAGCATAACATGGCTAGTGCACTGGGAAGACCCAGAGGGATCGGGTGGAAAAGGAGGTGGGAGGGGGGATTGGGGTGGGGAAATACATATAAATCCATGGCTGATTCATGTCAATGTATGGCAAAAACCACTACAATCTTGTAAAGTAATTAGCCTCCAACTAATAAAAATAAATGGAAAAAAAGAAAAAAGCATAACATATATTTACACTGCAGGATATTTGGAAAATAGAGAAAGGCAAAAATGCAGTAACTGTACTCCATCTGCTCAGATAGAGCCAAACCTTATATTTAATCATAGTCCCTGTTTTAAGTTTATTCATGTTCACATAAGATATGGCATCAAATAATGTTATATATAATTTTATAAGTATTTATATATTATGTAAATATAAGTAATATGATAAATATATGTAGCATAATATATTTAAGCATTTTATAACATAAAATACAATATATTTTATGTGTTATATATTTGTTATATATGTTATATCTTTATTATAAAATATTTTCCACTAATTTCTTTATAACAGATGTTTAATATTCTGTCATATGGATATACCACAATCATTCTTTAAATTTAGAATTAAAACCACTACAATATTGTAAAGTAATTAGCCTCGAAATAAATGAAAAAAAAATAAATTTAGAATTATACTTTTATCAGTTTCACAATATTTGTCTTTATAAAGAATGTTTTAAATAGACATGCTTGGGCACACTTTTTTTCAGAATTTTTATTAAGTGAGACAAGGCCTATTTTCAAAAAAAACCATTCAAATTTCATGTTTTCTAATTTTCTTACCATGGCTTTTCCTATAAATTGTTATATATATGCAATTTTTAAACAGTTTCTCCTAATCCAGTAGTCAGATAATCTCTGGGAGTACTGTAATCATCACGTTTTAACAGAATTTTGATTCTGACAGAGATTTAAGGAACAAACAAAATGAGTTACATTATTTCTGATTCTTTTTTTTTCAAATCCACATGTTGTGCAGTGTAATCTTTTTTAAGTTAATTTATTCATTTTAACTGGAGGCTAGTTACTTTACAATATGTGGTGGTTTTGGCCATACATTGACATGAACCAGTATGATTGTTGTTAAATGCCCAGAAGTGCCGGGTGCTGAGCACACCAAGATGGCGCTAGAGACGCCAAGTAAATGGTCAGGCCACCGGCTTGTGGAGCCTCCCAGTTGCTCATTTGACCTGTGCAAAGATGGGCACAGTTCTCCTCTTCCCTGTATTCACAGCACTAGCAGTGTGAGGTCAAAGCGTTTAGTGTCTATTCCCTACCCCCTGGGCCTGGGCTGGCTGTGTGATTTTGCCAACAGAATGCACCAAGTGACTATGTGCTGGTTCCAATCTGGAACACAAGGATCTCACATACCGGCCTCTTCCCCTGGAACCATACTCCTGAACCCTACTCCTGACATATGAACAAGCCCAAGCTAGCCTGCTAGAGCATGAGAGACTCTGCAGGGCATAAACAAAGAGGTCTACAGAGGTGACCGTGAACAGCTGGCCCCCAGCCAAGCCAGCAGCTGACCACAAACATGCCAACTAAGGCCAGGAGAACTGCCCAAATAAACCCAGAATCCCGTGCTAAATAAATGTGCTTTGGTACGGAGTATAACACAGGAGATGCTGTTTAATACTGCCTATAAATCAATCCCAGCAATGTGCTTAGTATCACAACAGAGGAAGAAGCAAGGAGTTATAAGGAGTTAGCTTCTTTCTTCCTCAACTGCTTCTGATTTTGACACTACAGTCTAAAGTAATGAGCGCTGTGTCCTTAAAGAGGTACATTTCTACAAAAGAGTGAAAGCATTCTGATAAAGGAGACAGATCAGTGTGTGTGTATGTGTGTGTGTGTGTGTGTTTCTTAAACATTATTAACTCCCTATGTGTACCTTCCCTAGGTGGGATTGCAAGGTTCCCCAAGTAATAGAGGTGACTACTGTTGGATTGAGCAACAAATCCTTTTGTTTCTGGATCTGGTGATGGGTGGTCACTGATGCTGCCAGGAAAGTAAATGTATAGGCATTCTGACCCTGAGAGGTAATATTCTGTGAACTGCCTGATGTGCCCAAGATAATAGTGTTATCCAAAGAGCTATTTTCTGCTACAGGCATTAGCTTGAGGTTTGCAGCTCTGGTTTACTGAAGCCAGCATCTTTGTGTCCTATGAGCCTCCTCTCTTTGGTAAGTCTATAAATAAAAGTCAGTTTTGCCTGCCCACATTTCTCTGTGTTGCCATCAAAATCTAGCAGCCAGTTGAACCTTTCTCCTAGACTCTTGCTTTTTGCTATAGCAGTGCATCTCAGACTTTAATGTACGTAGGAATCACCTAGGGATCTTGCTAATCTGCAGGTTCTGACTCAGTAGGACTGGGATGGGGATCAAGAATTTGCATTTCTAACAAGTCTCCAGGTGATGCTGCCACTCACAGTAAAACATTTTGAATGTCAAGTGGCCACAGGACAAATGAACTCAACGCTACTAACCAATGGCTGGTTGATGGATAACCAGAGTTAAGAGAGTGCCTGATCTCAGCATCTTCCTATTCTCATTGTCCGGTGAGCAAACGTCTGCCCTCCAGGAGCCAAAGAATCAGATTTACCCTGATAGTTCTGTGTAATGTTGTTTAGCCAATAAGCCATGTCCAACTCTTTGCAACCCCATTGACTGCAGCATCCCAGGCTCCTCTGTCCTTGACCATCTCTCAGAGTTTGCTCAAATTCATATGATGCTATTTAACAATCTCATTCTCTGCTGTTCTCCTTTTGCTTCCAATCTTTCCCAGCATCAGGGCCTTCTTCAATAAGTCAGCCCTTTGCATCAGAAGACCAAAGTCTTAGAGCTTCAGCATCAGTCCTTCCAATGAATATTCAGGGTTGATTTCCTTTAGAATTGACTGGTTGGGTCTCCTTTGAAGGCCAAGGGACTCTCAAGAGTCTTCTCCAGCACCATAATTCAAAAGCATCAATTCTGCAGCATTCAGTCTTCTTTATGGTCCAACTTTCCTATCCATACATGACTACACACATAACTACTGGAAAAACCATAGCTTTGACTATATGGATCTTTGTCAGTAATGTTTCCACTTTTTAATACATTGTCTAGCTTTGTCATAGCTTTTTTTCCAAGGAGCAAGGGTCTTTTAATTTCATGACTGAAGTCACCATCCACAGTGATTTCAGAGCCCCAGAAAATAAAATCTGTCACTGCTTCCACTTTTTCCCCATCAATTTGTCATGAAGTGATAGGACTGGATGTCATGATGTTAGGTTTCTTTTTGTTGTTTTTTTTTGTTTGCTTGTTTATTTTTTAAATTTGAGTTTTAAGTCAGCTTTTTCAATCTCCTCTCTCACCTTCATCAAGAGGCTCTTTAGTTCCCCTTCACTTTCTGCCATCAGAGTGGTACTATCTGTGTATCGAGTTGGTATTTCTACTGGCAATCTTGATTCCAGTTTGTGATTTATCCAGTCCAGCATTTCACATGATGTACTCTGCATGTAAGTTAAATAAACAGGGTGACAATATACAGTCTTGCTATATTCCTTCCCCAATTTTGAACCAGTCCATTGTTCCAGGTCTGGTTCTACTTGTTGCTTCTTGACCTGCATATAGATTTCTCAGGAGGCAGGTAAGGTGGTCTGGTATTCCCATCTTTTGAAGAATTTTCCAGTTTGTTGTGATGCACACAATAAAAGGCTTTGGTGTAGTCAATGAAGCAGAAGTAGATGTTTTTCTGGAACTCCCTTGCCTTCTCCATGATCCAACAGATGTATGTAATTTGATCTCTGGTTCTTCTGCCTTTTCTAACCCCAGCTTGTACATATGGAAATTCTCAGTTCATGTACTGCTAAAGCCTAGCTTGGAGGATTTTGAGCATTACCTTGCTAGCATGTGAAATGAGAGCAATTGTGCAGTGATTTGAACATTCTTTGCATTGTCCTTCTTTGGGACTGGAATGAAAACTGACCTTTTCCAGTCCTGTGGCCACTTCTAAGTTTTCCAAATTTGCTGACATACTGAGTGCATCACTTTACCAGCATCATCTTTTAGGTTTTTAAATGGCTTAGTTGAAATTCTGCCACCTGCACTAGTTTTGTTCACAGTAATGCTTGTCAAGGTCCCATTTGACTTCACAGTCAAGGATGTCCTACTCTAGGTGAGTGACCACACCACTGTGGTCATTAAGACCTTTCTTGTATAGTTCTTCTGTGTATTTTTGCCACCTCTTATTAATTGCTTCTGCTTACGTTAGGTCCTTATTGTTTCTGTCTTTTATTGTGCCCATCCTTACATGAAATGTTCTCTTGATACCTCCAATTTTCTTGAACAGATCTGTTTTCCTCTGTTTGTTTGCATTGGTCATTTAAGAAGGCCTTCTTTAATCTCCTTGCTATTCTCTGCAATTCTGCATTCAGTTGGGTTTATCTTTCCCTTTCTCCCTTGCCTTTCACTTCTCTTCTTTCCTCAGCTATTTTTAAAGCCTCCTCAGACAACCACTTTGCCTTCTTGCATTTCTTTTTCTTTGGGATGGTTTTGGTCACTGCCTCCTGTACAATATTACGATCTTCATCCATAGTTCTTCAGGCATTCTCTCTATCAGATCTAATCCCTTGAATGTATCCTTCACCTCCACTGTATAATCATAAGGGATTTGATTTAGGTCACACCTGAATGGCCTAGTGGCTTTCCTACTTTCTTCAATTTAAGCCTGAATTTTGCAAAAGGACTCATAGTGTGAGCCACAATCTGCTCCAGGTCTTGCTTTTGCTGATTGTATAGAGCTTCTCCATCTTTGGCTGCAAAGAACATAATCTGATTTCAATACTGACCATTTGGTGATGTCCAGGTATAGAGTCGTCTCTTATGTTGTTGGGAAAAGGTGTTTGCTATTGGGACTGGAATGAAAACTGACCTTTTCCAGTCCTGTGGCCACTGCTGAGTTTTCCAAATTTGCTGACATATGGCGTGTAGCACTTCAACAGCATCATCTTTTAGGATTTTAAGTGGCTCAGCTGAAACTCTTCCACCTGCACTAGCTTTGTTCATAGTAATGCTTCTTAAGGCCCATTTGACTTCACACTCCAGGATGTCCTGATCCAGGGGACTGACCACACCATTGTGGTCATCTGGGTCATTGTGGTTATGACCAGCATGTTCTCTTGAAAAATCTCTGTCAGCTTTTTCCCTGCTTCATTTTGTACTCTAATGCCAAACCCACCTGCCATTCCAGGTATCTCTTGACTTCCTACTTTTGCATCCCAGTCCCCTATGAGGTAAAGGTATATTTTCAGGTAAAGCATTTCATTTAAGTACTCATTTGCCACAGCCACTCCTTACAGGGTGTGAAGTTGGTTCCCCATGAGCTCCACAGCTCCCACTTGTCTCTTTATGTCATCTCTGATGTCCTATTTCTGACCATCTCTTATTTCTTTGCTCTCACTCTGCATAGTGCCACAAAACTAAAATACCATTGGAAAAGCTTCCCACTCTCCCAACTCCTAATTAATTCTGTGAATTCCAGGAGCCCCTACACCTAGAGTACTATGTTTTTTGGCACCCTGTAGGATATGGTTAATGCATGACATCTCTTCTCAAAGCTGTTACCCCATTTCAAAGTGTTAGTTGCTCAATCATGTCCAATTCTTTGCAACCCCATGAACTAGAGCCCACCTGGCTCCTCTGTCCATGGAACTCTCCAGGCAAGAATACTGGAGCGGGTAGCTATTCCCTTCTCCAGGAGTTCTTCCCAACTCAAGGATTGAACCCAGGTCTCTTGCATTGCAGGCAGATTCTCTACATCTGAGCCGCCAGGGAAGCCCCCAAAGGAAACAGAACCACACCATGTTGGCTGGAAATTGGTCCCGGTCTCCCCTGTGTGAGGCGAGAACTCTAACACTGAACCACCCACCTCAAAGTGCAGGCAATGACCCTCCACCTGACTGTGCGTTCAATCAATGCAGGCGGGACCTATGGATCAGTAGTATCACCTGGAAGCTTGTTAGAAATGCAAAACCTCCAGCTCCATTCCAAAATACTGAATTAGAATCAGCATTTTATCAAGATTTCCAGGTGACTTTTATCAAAATCTGACCCATACTAGTGTGGCAACCGGAACATCTAGTTATTCCTGCAGTATGCATTTCACAGCAATTCTTACACTGTGATAGAGAAAAGACTGGATTCCAGTCCTCCAATCATATTCCAATATGATATTTTATATCTGAGAGTAGATAATGGGTAGATACTTTTAGGCTTATGACAATAAGATATACAAAAACATTTTACTCAGTATCCAGCATTCATTATTCCATTTATTCCATATGGAATAAATCCTTTTTGTTTAATGAAAGACATATGAAAAAATTGAAAGATGCTGATATTAATTCAATAAGAATAAAATGTGGCAATAAAGTTGGACACTGATAAGTAGTACTTTATAAGCACAGAGCATTAGATTCATAATTCTCACTTATTAGCTTGGAATGAAATGTTTTACTACTCAAAAAGTATTTATGCACATATATTTTGAAAGTGAATACTACTGAATCTTGAATAGCTCTAGAAATGTGAAATCAGAGACATATTTGCTTCGCCATTGTCCAAAAATTTAGATGGCTACTTGGTGCTAAAAAATACAGCATAGCATTCCAAGGCAGAATATAGGTGTTTAAAGATCTAAATAACTGCTGACAATGGCAAGATTTTGAGTTGAAGTTATTTTGTAAACATTCAAATTCAATGGAAAGTTATATTACATAAAGTCACTTGGAGTCTGATGCTTCCTTGTAACCCCATTTATATGGGTACAGAAAGGTCAGTCTCCTTTCAAACTGGGATGGCATCTGAGCAGCATTAACTGTCCACGGAACCAGGGTCTGTGCATCTTGAAATCAACAATAAACTGAAAAGTTCAGCACAACTGCCCACGTTACTGCATAAAATATCAACACAAAGATTTACCCAATCTTTGTATGTCTTCAAATCAATACAAAGATTTATAAACAAATATTTTTATACCTTGAAATCACTACTAAAGGGAAAAGTTCCTCAGTGATCATTCACTTTAATGTCTCTCTCTCAAGTGTCATTTTGAATGTCGAGAAAAGGAATCACATGGAGAGGGAGGTGGGAGGGGGGACCGGGATGGGGAATACATGTAAATCCATGGCTAATTCATTTCAATGTATGACAAAAACTACTGTAATGATGTAAAGTAATTAGCCTCCAACTAATAAAAATAAATGGAAAAAAAAATAAAGGACACACCTAGAGCTCATTAAATCACTTCAGTGACTATCCCTAGATGTCCTTCTTCATACTAACAGGATACAATGGCTAAATCTGTTTTTTTTGTTTTTTCTTTTTTATAAGCAAATCCATTTCAAGGTCTTCTACTAAAAGTATTCAGGTTGCTCTTTTTAGAATCATTTTAGACTCAAACCTTAAAAAATAGTCTAAAAACACATGTCATATCATCTGTTAGGGTGGACCACATGAAATTGCCAATACTTGACCATCTTGACCCATAATAATGGCAATTTCATATAGTTCAACATACTAGAGTCCTCACCCAGGTTTAAAGGAACATTTTCTATTGACTGTGATATCAGTTAGGAAAATATATTTCTTAAATGACCAAGAAGCTAAGTTTTTTCTGGCAATTCCTAGGGTCACATAAATTGAAAGTTCCTAATTTGCATATATAAACCACTATGAGTAGACCAGTACTGTTCTGATTAATACTTGGTAATTGTATCAACAGCCATAAGGTTGGACATCAGAGGAGAAAAGAAACTAGGAAGGTTTTTTCTAAAAGTTTCCTTTGGAAAACTTTAAGAGTAAAATGGATTAAAAAATGTTCCCTTTGGGTAAATGGTTTAACCAAAAAGTCTTATACATGGATCAATAATAATAGAAAAGCTTGAATAACCACCCATGCCCCCAACTATATTTTTAATGGTTGAATAATGAGCAAAGTTATGAGACTTTTGCTCAGTAAATGGCTAGAGTGTGCCACAGAATAAAAGACAATCTGCCTGTGCATCCATTCTTTTATGTTTGTTGCCCAGCCTTGTGAGAAGTGTTGTTTTTTAATGATTACACAGAGGAATGTGAAAATCTCAACTGCCTTCAAAGCCATTAAGGAGATTAGTCATGTTCTGTGAAGCATCAGACGCTTATGTGTTTCATTGCTCCTCAATTTCCTGAAAACTTGTAAATTGCTGATTCTCACAGAATGATGGTATACAGAATGAACTTTGATGTGGGCTAAGCAGAAGTCTACATATGCTACCATTCTGAATAATAAAAATGCTTTTGAAAAGAGGCTTGTAATAGCCCACATTTTCAGATGATAAATTAAATCCTTAGCCTTCAGAGCACGTGTCTGTTATCCAATGTCTCACAAATTAGGATGCATGACCGGAAATCCAGCGACTCACTTGCCAGACCCACCGGGAGCTTGTGAAGTTTGTCACTCTGATTAAGGAGTGGGTCTCTGCCCACTCTGCAGTGGGAGGGAGTTTTCTTATATGGCAGAGACCACTGTTACCACCTGACAAAAGCTTTTCCACTAAGCGTCCTGGATAGAGGTTCAATTTCCAGGGAACACACAGCAGGCAAGGCCCAATCAGCTAGAGGAAACTGGCGCCAAGCTGGCATCTTATCAAAACACAGCATTGCAGGTTTTGGAGGAAGAAATGGAATTTATCAAAGGTCCATCTGCCCCATCTCCAATGTATTCAAACTGAACACAAAGGCAAGCAATGTACCTGTTAGCCCTTGTTACTCTTTTTTTAGGGAGCAGTAAATCTTATCACTGAAGCATTAAGTATTCTTGGAAGAATATCTAAAGATGTCAGAAGGGTAAGTGGATCTGATTGGAAAAAGGGCTTTAAAAATTCATGGACATTTCAAAACTCCATAACGAAGAGGAGAGGTATATTATAAAACAATTATTAAGCAACAGCCAACTGGAGAAAGAGCAAACTGATGTGAAGTTGGCTCAAAATTTGCAAAAAGGAAATCCTTCCACACGTTACCTGGTTCAGCTGTTTTCTAAGCGGGGTTCATAGAGCAGCTCTTTTTTCTTTTTCAGACAAGGCGAATCTGGGTGTGTTCCTGTGTGTGGGTCCTGATGAACGTGCAGTGAGAGTATGCGCTGGCACGCGCTGAGCATCCGCAGAAGCGTGGAGCGTGGCGGGGCCAGGCCCGGGCACTGCAGCCCTGAGCACCCTTCCAGGAGCAGCCCCACCCCGCAGTTCTGCGAGGCTGCAGGAGGGGCCTGGGATGGGAACCACCTGGGTAACCGGGGCAGCGGAGGCCCCTCCTCCCAGGCTCCTCGCTTGGAGCCTAGTTCACACCACGCATCGGTAAACGCCGATGCTCAGGCACTCGAGCCCCCTGCGGCTCCCAGCCCTTCGGTGTCACAGGGCAACGGAGCCTCGCCCAGTAGCCGGGCAGGGTCAGATGAAGGTCTCTGCTTGAAAGGCCGGAGAGGAGGGACCTCCGCAGGCCAGATCGCAGGAATGGACGGCGCATGCTGCAGGGGGGATGCTTGGCCCGTGATGTGGGGCAGAGGGTGGGGGAGAGGCATCCATCCAGGCGTCCGGCGCCTGAAACTCTGGAGCCTCTATCCCAGCTACCTCTCAGGGCTAAGCAGAAAGAGAAGTACAGACTTCGAAAAGAAAGACTTTTATAGCAGCTGCATGTAAAAAACTAAATCGTTTTATATGTGTTGAGCATAAAGGAGGTAGCCTACAGAGGTCTGATGTTAAGATATTTGGATTGTAGCTTTGTGTCTTTTAAAACGTGTTTAGTGGGGCTTCATGGAGAAGGCAATGGCACCCCACCCCAGTACTCTTGCCTGGAAAATCCCATGGATGGAGGAGCTGGTGGGCTGCAGTCCATGGGATCACTAAGAGTCGGACACGACTGAGCGACTTCACTTTCACTTTTCACTTTCATGCATTGGAGAAGGAAATGGCAACCCACTCCAGTGGTTTTGCCTGGAGAATCCGAGGGACAGCGGAGTCTGCTGGGCTGCAGTCTACGGGGTCGCACAGGACTGAAGCGACTTAGCAGCAGCCGCGGCAGCGGGACTTCCCTGGCGGTTCCGTGGTTAAGACTCCACCTTCCAGTGCAGGGGATGTGCGTTCCATCCCTGGTTGGGGAATTGTGATCCCACATGGGGAGGGGCCAGTCAAAAAAGTAATTAAGTAATTGAAATTTTATTTAGTAACTCATTTATATTGTATTTTGCAAAAACATAATGGTCCACAATGGATTAGAAATTTAAAAAATAAACCACAAATGAAAACAAGAACAAAAAAACAGCATTTCCTTACGAAAGTCCTAGTCAATCTCTAGATTCCAAATAATTTGGGGATTTTTTAAATTTGACTTTTGAGCATGGCACTTTGTCTTGTTGCTGTGTCCATAATATTTTCTTGATTTGAGCTCTCAACTCTTTCAAATATACCAATAATTTTCTTCTACTGAATTCTTTTGCCTGACACTAAATGTAGAAATTGAAAGTCAAGCGAAGGGGGAAGATCTGTATGTTCTCTCATTTTCGTTTACTATGTATGTTGCTTACCAGACAAGTTCTTTATTAAGCCAGCCATTGCTGGATGCTTTCATCTTAAAAAACAAAAAAACAGGAATAGCAGGGAAAAATCATTTTATAACCTCCTTTCCAGTTCATTTGTGTCTGTGCTCTCTGCCCGTCTTCCTGCCTACCCCACTGCCCTCTTTATACAAAGGAAAGATAAGGCCCCAGAGAAAAGTGGAGTTGATTGTTACCTGAGCTAAATATTAACCTGGTTTAGAATAACCAGTCACCAGGACATTTATTTTTCTTTGTTTTTTCTAACTACCATGAGGATGGAAATAGACTTGCTCTAAAGCTCACAAGGGCTTCCCAAACATTTGGATAAGAGGTGCTGTTCTGAACAGGTCAAACCAGGGGTGTGGCCCCTGCATCTGAGACGGAGAGTGTGTCTTGAAATTTGGCTTATTGTGATTGCTTTGTCCTTGGTCTAGACATTAAGGGTTCTCATCGCTTTACCACCAGTGGAATCTTTTAAGTCAGCAGCGGCTCTAATTATGCACCAATTAACCTTAATTAAGACAGTTCTTGTGTAACAGCACACCCAGAGAGTTCACTAAACAAACGGCTTGACAAATGCTGTCATTTAAAATCCTTTCTAAACATGTCACTTTCTTAATTAGGAAGTGAGGTTGTGAAGAGGCTATATTCACAGACGTTATTGGGGAATTAGAGGCGAGAAGGTGGGAGCCACATTCCTTAAATGCATTGGTTACACAGAACACACGGCCTTGGATGGGCCCACAGGACAGCGCCGTGAAGATCACCCTCTTCTGGACACATTTGCTCCAGGTGGGCAATAGAATGATGTCAAATTACTTAAGTCTCATTTTCCAAGGAAAGATTAGAAAATAAAAGGAGGCATTTCATGGAAATAAGAAAGGATTCAAGACTGATCTTTTTCTATTTGTATTAAGTTTGAAGACACACAGACACCATAAATTTAATAGAAAATGCTGATAAATTTGGTATTTTGCACTATATCTTTGACATCTTTATAATATTGGATCCTAGTTTTTGAAAGACATATTTCTATTCAAGTCACGATTTATGCTATGCAACAGATTTTTTGTATTAAACTTGCATATTTCTTACTACGTATTCATACTTTTGTCACTTTCGTAAATGAAATCTTTCAACGTATTTAATTTTATCTCGAAACATCTTAATGTGAAATCTACCATGCAAAAAAGTACAGATTATATATATGTAGTGTTTTAAGAAAACTTACAATAGTTACTAGTTTAGGGAATAAAGCATTAATAGTAACTTTAAATCCATATGTTCCCCTCCCTGATTACACTCTCTTTCTCCCCCACTCCAGAAATATCTTCTCCTAAATTTGTGCTAAAAATTTCTTATTTAGAGTTCTCCCACCTATATGTAACATAAATGGAAACTGTGTGTAATTTTGTGCATTATTAGCAGTTGTATAAGTAGAATCATATTGTTGACATTCTCTAATTTTTTCTATAAGATATGTTTGACATTTATTCAAGTGTTAGTGTGTAATTCAACTTCATTTGTTTTTACTGTTACAAGTTATTCTGTCATATGACCCTATTATTAAAAAAAACAACTATGATGTTTTTGTGAAAAGGTATTTTTTTGTTTTATCTAATTTTGTTGTGAATGGTTAAATATTATCAATTTTTTTTAATCTATTGCAACTATAAAGTTGTTATACTTTTGTTTTCAATATGCTAATATGGAGAATTATGTGACATAATAATCTTAAATATGATTAATAAATCCAACTTGGTCACAATGTATTATATATTGTTTTGTTTTACAGTGTTGAATGAATTTTTTTATTGATTTTGGAGGGGGCTTTGAAGAAATCAAAGCCATGTCCATGACGGATTGGGTCATAATTGCCATTTATCCTATTGTCCTACAGTGATTTTAGTATGAAGACTTTATTAGCTTTAGGACATACATTTATTTAATATATTTGGCTGTGCTGGGTCCTAGTTGTGGCACAGAGTCTCTTTAGTTGTAGCATGTGGGATCTAGTTCCCTGGCCAGGGATCGAACCTGGTCCCCCTGCCTTGGGAGGGCAGAGTCCCAACCGCTAGACCAAAACGGACGTCCCAGGACATAACATTTCAAAGTACTCTCCTTCAAGTCTCTGAAGGAATTTTCTTAAATTTGAAGAATCTATTCTTTGAATATTTAGTATAATTTTTCTTCAAATGCAAGTAGGATGAGAGTAACTCAAATTTTCTATTTTCTGGATTTATTCATATTTCTAGGAATTTTCCTCAATTTCACTAAATCTTCCAATATATTGGTGCACATTTCTCTGTAGTTCTCTCTATTATCATTTTATTATCTACTCATTACTTGTTGAGTCCTTTATCCTTCATATATCCTATCAGAGGATTAGAGGTTGTTAGAGGATAATAAGGTGGGGTCTACAGTATATTTGCTTTCTTTTTAAGAATTCCTGTGTCATTACTCCTTCTATTTTTTTAAGTTTATAATGATTTATCTTAGTTAGTTTAGTTTTTGTTGTTGCTTCTTTTTCTTAAGTTGAACTATTAGCTCATTAATTTTGATTATTCCTCCTTTTTGGCCTAGGCCTTTGAATATTGTTTATTCTTTAAGAACTATAACCTGTGTCACACAAATTTAATGAGTAGTAGTTTTATTATTATTTCATACTAGTAATAAATTGTTAAATAAAAATAAACTCTTTCACTTCTTCTTTCAGTCCATGTAAACTTGTGAACTCACAAAATGGGGATTCTTATGCTCTGTTTTGTTTTTTTTTTTAATTCTATGCTTTGCTTCTGTTTCAAGACTTTGCCTTCCATATGCGACTCATGATGGGGCCCGAGGCTCCCAGTTCACTAAAGGTAATTCTGGCTTGCCTTTTAGCCCCACAAGCAATGATTTGTTTTGTATTGCCTTCTAAGCTGAGTGATCACTTGAACTTGAGTAGATATACTTCATAGCTGCCAATTATTGGACTAAGAAATTGATGATCTTACCCTAGCCATTCTATGTCAGCTTATTCTACTATCAGTATACTTTGATCTGAAAGTCTTTGGATTCTGTCTCCACACAATAAGAAAAATATTTTATTCCTGAACTTTTGATTAAAAATAATGTCTCCTGGACCAAGTAGAAATGACCATTGCTTTGGGAAACAACAACCCCACCTCCACACCACACTTTGCTCTGTCTGCCTGACAGGGATTTAACAGGCTTTATGAACATCAAAGGCAATACGGAGTTGAAGGAAAGTCTCCTAATGCCTTTTAAATCCTTTATCTTTCTTTTTCAAACCTGCAGTGTGTAAGTATTCATTATATGCAACTAGCATTCAAATTTCTGCTGTTCAAGCAGAAAAATGTCTTTTATCAATTTTAAATTCTTTAAATATTTCCTAATCCTCTACATGTAGGTTAGACTGAACAGCCATTCAGAAGACTGAAATAACTCCTCCTGATACCTGGACTTAGGCAAACTATTTTGACTGCAAGTAAAAACACAATTGTACAAACACAAACATAAAAGGAGAATTTAATAAGATACAGGGGTTTTTGTGGACTCTATGATCTGTTAGTTCTGAAAAGTACCTAGAACCAAAGGTTGGAAACTGTGTATAGGCTATTAAGGCCCAAATAACACTTCGAATCCCAGTTATAAATTCTCAAGAGAGAAAATTCTCTTGAGCCTGGATTGGACAGATGCCCATTCGTTGCCTAGTCCATCATGGTGACAGGATAAGAACAGAGGATGAAAAGGAGCTTGAAGATCAATTGCTCTATGTGGGGCCGACAATTCTTGGCCGGAAAAGGGTAGCTATTCTATAAAGAGAATTAATCCTGCATTAAACACTTGGAAATTTCTGCCAGAATTTTAAGGAAAAGGAGTCAAAGCTAAAAACAATTGGAGAGAACATAGTGTAATTTTATAGCAGCAAATGGAGAGTGAAGATGTGAATAATCAGTGTTTCTTTAAAAAGAAAAAAACAGCAAATTGTTGTTATTAAGTCAAATTCATCAAAGTGAAAAAACATCCTGAGACAAAGATATGACCCAGGGAACAACAGTTAAAGATATGATTCTAATATATAGTGAAAATAATAAATGCAAAGGAACAATATCTGGATATTAGAAACACTCAACAGAAACAGTACAAAGACAAAATAAAATGATATGGAGGCAAGAAAACTTGGCTGACTTTTTATTTATTTTATGAAATTTAGATGCCAGAACCATTTCAAAGTTTTGAGTAGAAAACTTGGGACTCCCATAATTTAAAATAAACCAATTCTCCTCCACTCCTCTTGGGGAAAAGGTGTTCCGCCAACTCCTCAGCCTATGACGTGCACAGGTCTCCTTACTCGGCGACCCCTTTTTATTTCATCACCTTTTAGAATCAGCTCAATAACCATTCCTTCCCTGGGTTCTCAAATCAAAACCAGCTGAGATGCTATTCTCTCTTTCACAGAACAAAATCATTTTTCTTTTACAACACATTTCAGAATTTGCATTTATATGTTCAATTGTGTTCATTATTACATATCAATCTTCCACATCAGGTTAAAAGATTCATGAGAGCAGAACCCATTTCTATTTTTTTTTTCACCACTGTATATGCAGTATATAGCTGTGTCAGATAGAACACACTCAACATATGTGGAGGCAAGGGCAGGGAAGGAAGAGAACACCTATGTTTGAACTGGGGGGTGAGGGAAGCAACAGAGGCAACAGGAAAAGAGGAAAAAAGTGGGAAAATGTCTTAGCTCAGGCTTCTCTAACAACATACCCAGAAACTAGGAGGCTTATAAATAATAGAAATTGAGTTATCATGGTTCTGGAGGCTGGCAGTCAGAGATGAGGATGCCAGCAGGGTGGGGTTCTGGTGAGAACCCTCTCGTCCAGGTTGCAGACTGAGAGTTCTCCATGGTATCCTCATATGGCCGAGAACAGAGCAGTAGAAGCAAGCTCTCCAGTGACTCCTACAAAGGCACTAATCCCATTCATTAGGGCCCCACCCCCATGACCTCACGTGTACCTGTGTTCTCAGATGCTTCAGCTGGGTCAGGGTCTTTGCAACTTCATGGACTGTAGCCTGCCAGGCTCCTTTGTCCATGAGATTTCCCAGGGAAGAATACTGGAGTGGGTTGTCATGCCTCCTCCAGTGGATATTTCTGACTCAAAGATCAAACCCACATCTCTTATGTCTCCTGCATTGGCAGATCAGTTCTTTATCACTAGCACCACCTGGGAAACCACCCCCCACCCCATGACCTCATGGTCATAATGACCTCATAATCTAACTCCAAGTACCTGCCAAAGACCCTGACTCCTAATACCATCACATTGTGGGTAGTTTCAACATATGATTTTTCAGAGACATAAACATTCAGTGCCAACCAGTAGATTGCTGGGCACATAATCTGAGGAGGGGTGTAAAAAACTGCTAGAGTAAATGTCATTCACGTCTGAGTATGTGAAGTCAGTAGCTACATATAACTGTGCAGAGTGGAGAGGGGGACAATGAAGGTGTTTATGAAAATGAGAGAGAATGGATGAAACAGGAGACAAAAATATCTTTTCCTAATTTCCAGTGAAAATCCCTCTCTTTTAGATTAACTTTTATTAAAAAGTAGATTTGTGCATCTCAAAGAGACAGGCTTCAGTTGATAATATATCTCTAGGGTGTCCTCTTCAACAAGTTGACAAAGAGAAGTTCTTTTTTCTCTGAAAAAAGAATACGTCATACTGTCTGTTCCATTTAACTTCAGCCTTTTATCCAGCAAATAAAAGCATCCTGAAAGTAGGAAATTCTGTTCAGTATCTTTTGTCATGGAGGAGTTTCCACCACCCCATTTACCAGTTCTGGGCTGTGCCCTTCAAGCTACTACAATTCCTCCTGGCCATTAAAGATGCCGTTGTCTGTTGAGGTCAGAGGATAGAGTATCGGTGCTTTTAAGGTCACAGAATATCGGCACAGGGAATTGTCCCAGGCGGTTAAAACTGGGTTAAGCAAAGTTCCAAAGCACAAGTGGCATTCTGTAACTACGATGTCCACAGGTGCTGTGCTGACGATCACCGATGCGGGCTCCAGTAACCACAATAAGAGACGAACAGCTAAGACAGCCCTTTTGCCCAGGAGACACAGCCGCAATACCGGACGGTGGCCGGAGTTAGCTCTCAGGACTGGGCACTGACCAGGCACAGCTCTCTCCCAGGGCTGATGCCAAGTACTTCCTGCGGTTCCCTTGCATCAGTGCTCTGACACCACACCTCCCATGCCAGGCAGTGTTCCTCTAGCTTGGCTTTTCCTAAATTTGTGTTCCTTCAGATCTTAAAAATCACCTCGCCCTTGCAAATCGTGCAAATCCAGCGTATCATGATCATAAAGTCTTATTAGGGTTTTTAATATTTCAGTACATGTTTATTTTTTAACCATAAACATTATGTGTAGAAAGTGAAACAAAGAAAAATAAAGGAAAACGGGCATGTCAGAAGTCACATTACTAATCAGTGAGTAAACAATTTTATATAATAGATCAATAAATTCTGTGGTTTAAATGCTTCATATGCATTCCTACTTTTGTCATCTTATTTTATCTATTTTTGTAAGGACTTTGTTAAAATCTCCAGTGTAACTGTGTTTGTTCACTTCTCCTGGTAATTCAGTAAGCTTTACTTTTATTAAGCTTAAAGTTTATGTTGTTGTGTGCCTACAAATTTATAATCAGTATAGATTCCTATTGGCTTTTTAAAATGATTATATGGTATGTTATTTTTTTATGCTAATAATGTCATAAATTTTATTTTACAGGGTATTACTTTTTTTATACTTCTCTTTTAAACTAAGAATTTACTTTGTTTTTTATGCCTTTATTTTGAATCTTTCTATGTGGAATAGTTTTAGGTATTTTGTCTTATGGAAGCAGCCTATTTCAAATTCAATTTTACAAATTGTGACTTTTAATAGTAAAGCCTATTTACATTTCATGTGAGTCTAGTGGGGTTTCTTTCTATCACCTTATTTTTGGTTTGAGGTAAACATGTTTTTTCTTTATTGCTGTTATTGTCTTTCTCGACCTTCTGTTGGTTCGGCATGATGTCCTATTTTCCCTTTTTTATTTGCTTTGCAGTGAATAGTTTGCTTGTCTTTGTTTGGGAGCCCATCCGGGCCCTAACCTAAAGGTAGCTTCTATTATCAGCAGTCATAGTCAGGACGTGGCAGATCCAGGCCCAGCTGTCACAGTTCCTGGTTATGCAGATGTGATGATGTCTCCACCTTTCTCAGGCTTCATACTAAGGAACCTATTAATAGGAAACCTATTCCCAAGAGAAGACCTTCCTAAGTAGGTGTCCATCTTAGCATTGTCATCTTCTGTGGAACCCTTTCAATTCCTCTTAACCCAGAGTTAGCAAAACTGCTCGTGATGACTGCTTATTTCATATGCAAAGCGCAACAAAGTCTTACCTTCTGCTCTGTTCACCATTTTGCTTTTTTACTGCTCCTTGACTAGGGAAATGCCTTCCTTTTATTTGAGTCTAGCTATGTCTCTTTAACTACGTGTTTTTTTCTTTCTTGCTGTGTGACTCAAGCAAAGATGCCATCTTGACCTGAAGACTTGCTATTCTTTCTAATCCTGTGACTGTGGCCAAAACATCACCCCATCTCTCTGAAGACATCCCTTTTGATTCTCAAAAGACTGTTTTGGAAGTCAGAAAGAACATCGACTGTTTCTTCTTTTCATTTTCTCTCTAATGATCTACTTATCCTCAAGGCAATGTTGATGCCTCTTACTGAGAAGAGGAAAGGTCATGATAAAAAGGAAATGATAAAAAGTGAAAGCTCAAAAATTACTATTTTGAGAAATTATATATATGTATATATACCCTTAATAAGGTATGTGTTTCAAAGCCTAGCTTACACCATTCATGTGTGCATGAAATTAAATATAGACCATTCTAGAAACAACTGCTGAGATTGAACTAATGTGCCTTATTGATTTCCTCCAGCATTTAGCATTCTCTAAGCTCTGGTGACTGAGAATTAGGAAGGAAGAAGAGATGCTGGAAGTAGATTTATCCCATGGGGACTTTGAACATGGGACCAATTCTTAGCTCTCACGGGTGTGAATAAATAGATGACACCTGAGTAGCAAAATAGGAAATCCTCAAATAGATGAGGGGAGTAAGAGAGAGTGAGAAAAACAGTCCTGGGATTTTAAATATACCCTACTGAGATGGTCACTGTGCTTGCCACTCTCTTCTGGCTGACCTTGTATGACCCTGCGCTCTTCCGGGGCATTCCAAGGATCAGGTGAACTAGATTCCGTATGGACTTCATGCCTGTGAAAGGAGACCCACACAAGGCGGTACTCATAGCTGATCTGAAAATACATCAATAATGGACTCGACTTAAAAATTCTATCCCAATATACATACATATATCTTAGTGTCAGGACACTGCAGATAGTGTACTGAAAAAAAACTGAACAGAATTTTACTTTTAAAACTCATTTTTGGTGGAGAGTGTGATGATCAGCTTTATGTCAACTTAACTAGGCTACACTCCCCAGTCACTCAAACATTAAACGTGTTGCCATGATGATATATTAGAGATGTACTAACCTCTACAATCAGTAGATTTTAAGTAAAGGAGATTACCTTCGATCATCTGAGTGGGCCACCCCAATCGATTGAAAGACCCTAAAGGCAGAACTGATGTTTCCCTGAGGAAAACGAAATTCTGCCTATGGACTGTAGCTTCAGCTTGTGCATAAGAATTCCTGGACTTATCTCTGATGGGCTAGTCTATGGATTTTAGAGTTGCCTCACCAGCCTTCATGATAGCAAAGGCTAATTTCTTATGATAAATCTCTTGATATATAGAAATATGTGTGTTTGTGTGTGTGTGGATGTGTATGTATATATAAATCTTGAGTGTATAGATATATCCTGGGCTTCCCAAGTGGTGCTACTGGTAAAGAACATGCAAGAGGTGAGAGACACAGTTTCAATCCCTGGTCAGGAAGATCTCCTGGAAGAGGGCAACCCACTCCAGTATTCTTGCTTGGAGAATCCCATGGACAGAGAAGCCTGGCAGGCTACAGTCCATAGGGTTACACAAAATCAGACATGACTAAAGTAACTGAGCACGCAGATATATTCTACTGGGTCTATTTCTCTTGTGGAACCCTAACTTATATGGATTTTTATACTAGAAGTGTTTCATGAGGGACAGAATCTTAAGAATGAGGTTTCTAAATTGATTTTAAGTTTTCTGAAATAAGTTCTCTAGTTTTGTTGCTGGTGAATTTGAGGTTTTTGCTTCATTATGAAAGAGCTCGAGATGACGTTATAGGTAAGAAGTAGATTTAGTTAGTGGGGGTCAACTCAGAAGGTGAGATACAGAGACTTGAAATATGGCATGGTTAGTTTTCATGGGCTAATGAGTGAGAGGATTATTCCAATTATTCAGGGAAGAGGCAGGAATTTCCAGGAATTTGGTCACCGCTCACTGTTTGATCATGGTTGGCCTTGAAACTGTCTTAGAGGTGGTGGGTGTGTCATTTAGCATGCTAATGTATTACAATGAGTGTGTAGTGAGGATTGAGATACACTGGAAGTAAAATCTTCTGCCATCTTGGACCTAGTTGGTTCTAACCAGTCTTTGTAATGTCCTATGGCCATCTCATCCTTTTAAACGTTGTGCCCTGCCCCCTTCCCTCCTATTTCAGTTTGGTTAGACTGAAAGACACTAATGAATATTTCCACTGATAATCCATAGTATGATGCGATACTCTGTGTGTGTGTGTGTGTGTGTGTGTGTGCGTGCATGCATGCTTAATGGCTTAGTCATGTCCAACTCTTTGTGACCCTTTGGGTTGTAGCCCACCAAGCTCCTCTGTCCATGGGATTTTTCAGGCAAGAATGCTGGAGTTAGTTGCCATTTCCTTCTCCATGATGCAGCAGTAGAGATGGGCAAAATATCGCCATTGGATATCTATAAAAAATAGGGTTCTGGGTAGCCATGTATTTGATATTGTATAACATTTTGGTCAAATCAACCTAAAGAATATAATGGATTTGGCTGGCTGCTCCTAACTGTACTGGAGAAAATAGGGAAAGGCAAACGATTTGGAAGTTTCTATGCCTTCCCTTAAAGAAACCTTTAACTCCTCTCTGCTTGTAGCGCTGAGATTTCTAAAAACCAAATCCACAGGCTCATCCTGCATTATCATGCAGATTGAATTCCCAGTTTTAAGGATGTCCTCTGCTAAGGTGAGGTCATTGATTAGGAAGGACACTGGGACATACAGAAGATCCTAGTGAACCTGGGTCCTTGAACTCCTAAATTCTGTGGAATCTTCTTTGGCAGTGGAAGAAGCCATTCTCCTTCTGTTTGAGGAGGTCACACTTGCTTTGCCTGAAGAAACGGTCATGTCCCCTCCTGAGGTAGTTGCCTTGAAAGACACTCTTGATTCCTCTGAGGAACGATCCCCACTATCCGTGTTCGCTTCTAGACTTGTAATTAGACTCCGTTTCCAACTGGCTCCAGAGAATGAGACGCAAAGTGTGACTTGCAATGAAGTACACTACAAACCCCAAAACAGCATGATTTTCCAACTGATACAGATATTTGGGTAATATGTATCAGAATCAAAGGACTTCCCTGATCATCCAGTGGTTAGGAATCTACCTGCCAGTGCAATGGACAAGGGTTCCATCGCTGGTCCGGGAAGATCCCACATGCCGCAGGGCAACTAAGGCTGTTTGCCACACCACTGAGCCCACAGCCCAGAGCCTGTTCTCTGTAGCCAGAAGTCACCAGAATGAGAAGCCTGTGCACCACAGACAGCAGCCCCTGCTTGCTGCAACTGGAGAAAGCTTGCATGCAGCAACAGAAAACCAGAACAGACAAAGAAAGAATAAATAATAGGTAGAATGAGAGTTTGTCTTTTAAAGATTGGATATTAAGGACCATATTTATTGACACAGGCCCACCAAGCAGAGTTTCTGCATATAACATTGCAGGTAAGGGGTTAGGAAAACTCAACCAGTTTGTTGGCTGGTTTACCAAATAAGGACCAAAAGGTAGTATATTAGACAAAGTCGAAATGCCAGGACTGCCTTTGTATACCATAGAGGACGGTATACAGAGTCCTAGGGAAATGCGCATGTTAGAATAGATTCATCATTTAGACGTGCTCATCTGCTTTGGGACAGTCCTTTCACCAGTGAGAGAAATAAATTTGTGAGGGCAACCCCAGCCTCCTTGAAGAGCTCTGTGATTGCTCTTCTCTAAAGTTCAGAAATTACCTTGGGAGCTGCTGCCTGCCACCAAACTCTGATCCCTCAGTGAAATTGGGATTAGATCCCAGGGTGGCAGGGTCCAAGTGGCACAACGCAGTTGCCAAACCCAAGTAGGCGTGGTTACCATGGTGGGCAGCGGAATCAGAGCAGTGACCAGAGTAATCTGACCACCTGCCGCCTCTGATGGCAGCTAATTGATTATGGTATCCCTGGGAAAGACATAGTAGGCAGTCTATCAAATTCTTACTTGATTTGTATAAGTGGAAGGGTTTTAGGTCAAGTGAACAGCAGTCTAACTTAAATCACCAAAAGCAGAGATTCATGTCTCCTCAATCAATTCCAAGATTCGAGTCCATTTAAAGACTTAGAGCTGCTTGAGTGAAGAGGAGGATCTGTCTCCTTGAAGAATGACTTCACCACACTGCCAAAAATTCGTACATTTTACTGCAATAGACACTTCTGCCAGATAAGGATTTGCTTTTCCTGCACACAACACTTCTGCCAAAACTGGACGTGCAGAACGCCTTATTCACTGTGACTGTGCTGCAAAGCGTGTCTTCCGGTCAGTCAGGAGCTCATTTCATAGCAGATGAAGTGCGGCCCTGGGCCCAGGGTCATGAAACCCGACTTGGAAGTGAAAAGGAGAATATGCGGAATATAGGAGGTCCCTTAAGTTGCCTCTTTTGGAGCTACTATGCCCCGTGATTCAAGTCAATGGAAAACTACAACAGTCCTTTGAAGGCAGGACTGCTAACGGTCTGGATCCTTCAGGAATGCAGGAAAGATGGTTTGAGTCAGCCCACCAGGCAAAGAGTCATGACTGACTGAGGTGCATGAGGGCTTCCCTGGTAGCTCAGCCGCTGGTAAGAAGACTCTGCCTGCAGTGGAGGAGCTGCAGGAGACGCGGGTTTGATCCCTGGGTGGGGAGGATGCCCTGGAGAAAAGCATGGCTGCCCACCCCAGGATTGTTGCCTGGAGAACCCCATGGACAGAGGAGCCTGCTACAGCCCAGGGGGTCACGAAGAGTCGGACACGACTGAAGTGACTGAGGACGCACACACAAGGTGCATGCTGAGGGCAGAGGGACTATGGAACGGGTACTGGAAGAGGCTACTATAGTTTTGTGGCTAAAACCATGTGGCCAACTGTAGAAATGAAGATTTTAACAAAACAGCCTTTTTGTTATGCACATGTTTATGTGTGTGTGCAAACAGGTCTGTTCCTCTTTTATCCCCTTATCTTATAAAATAAGATGTATTAATAATAGCTAACTGTGGGGACTTCCCTGGTGGTCCAGTGATTAACAATCTGCCTTCCAAAGCAGGGAACATGGGTTCAATCCCTGGCTAGAGAATTAAGATCCCTCATGCCACAGGGTGACTAAGTCCACACGCAACAACTACTGAGCCTGCTTGCTCTAAAGACGACACTCCACAGCAAGAAAAGCCCATGGGCCATAGCGAAAACCCAGTGCAGCCAGAAAAAAAAAGAAAAGTTAACTTTGCACCAGTATGTTTAACTTACAGGATATCAAGGAAAAGACTGAACTCCACCCAGGACTTTGGATTGTCTTCTGGGGAAAGATTAGAGCCCTTTCAGGTGTACCCAGGATAGTTATATCCGTTTACATGGAAGTGTGTCTCTGTTAATGCTCCCCAGCTGGTTCAGTGGCAAAGAATCCGCCTGCCAATGCAGGAGGCACAGGAGACGTGAGTTCAAGCCCCGGGTCAGGAAGGTCCGCTGGAGTAGAAAGTGGCAACCCACACTAGTATTCTTACCTGGAAAGTTCAACAGACAGAGGAGCCTGGCTGGCTATGGGGCCACAGGAGTCAGACACGGCTGAGCCACTAGGCGCACAGGTCTCTGTTATTGTCTTTGGTTGTTAGATATGGTTTAAGGAGAAGTGTGTGGGCGCCAAGCTCATATGGGGTAGACTGTTGTACTCGTTCTTTTATGTCAAAACTTTACTAGGCTCCAGTCTCTCGTTACTCAACCAAACTGTGTATATCTGACTGTTACAGACAGGCAGAGAAAAAAATACCTCCCCCAACTTTCCATGTTCCCTTTAAAAAAAAATGCTCATTTTCAAAGTAAGGATTACATATACTACTGATTAGTAATAGATGCTTTACGTATAGTGTCACATTTAACCCTCACCATGACCTATGAGAATGAATAATTGGAATACAGGTCAAATAACTAGCTTGAAATATTTCAACTAGTGAATTCAAGATCAGGATTTAAATTCAAATTGTCTGACTCCAAAACCCAACATTTTCCACTAAGACACACAGACACCACTATAACTACACATTTTATAAACACTTAGAAATATCATATGCTTCTGTGCAAACTGCTTGACCTTGAACCCCAGCCTCTCTTTCATGAACCCTTATCTTACTCACAGCAAATGAGAATTTTTTTCTGAACCAATGGATAACTTTTAACAGCCTTAAACCTTAAAAAAAGAGAGGGGGGGATGTCTGCTTGTTTTGTATTTGAATGCAGCTGAAAGTAGATTACCTAATTTAAAACAAACAAACAAGAAATCAAAGCCACAGCCCAGACCCTTTCCCATTCCTTGGTTGTGCATTTAAGCAAATCACTTAAATCAATTTGGCCTCATTTTTATTCCTCAATTATTAAAAAATAATAATAATGAAAAGGTAATAATCCTTATGTAAACTTTCACAAAATTTTCCTTAGGATTCTTTGAGATACCATAAGCAAAGCTACTGTATACATTTAAGAATTGAATTAAACATTTGTCTTTTTTACTGACTTAGACTATAAACTGCTTCACAATAGTTCTTTATCTTGCTCACTTTTGTAAAACCTGTGCACATGACCTTGCATAAAATAGTTGCACAATAAATACGGGTTGTGTTAGGTGAATAGTACATCCTGAATAAACAACAGGTGATAAACTCCATAAAGGCACTGGTTACATGTGTTGTTTTCATTACTGTATCTCCAGTATCCAATATTAGCCTGGCATAGAATAAAAATAAATGAATGACAATTAAAATAGCATATTGGTCAATAGATCAATTTCGAGATTCTTTCATAATGGACATAGGAAAAACTTTCCAAGCCTATTTACAACTTCCCATTTCCTCAGTGTCCCTTTCAAGCTTCCATTATTTATGTTTATTCTTAAATTAACAAAATTCTTCCATATAAATCCTTAACCACAACCAGCCTTTTCTTTCTACCTCTTCTTCCCTGTTTCCTCCTCCTGAAAATGTGTCCTCCAAAGTCAGCAGTAGTCACTGGCAGATGGACTATATTTTCATATATATATATATATATATATATAAGATCCCATTTGACTTTTTTTTTTTTTTTGCTCTACTTTCCTGCCTCGAATCACTCAGACAATTAGATCAATCAGTTTTCCTTCTTCTAGGGGATGTGCTGATGACTTGATAAAAAAGGAATCAACAGTGAGAATTACTGTTGTGACAATCAAGTAAGAAAACCTATTAAATATTTGCAAAATGAGAGCATGAAAGCTTTTAATTTTTTAAGTTGCAATTATCTTCCCTACCACATTAAGCTTTAGTGAGAGATATTCAAAAAGGTCTAAAACACAGCAAATTTAAACTGCACAGTCAGTTCCCTTTCAGAATTCTTGTAAGAAAGAGGGACTTAGGTATCTTTCCTCTAGTGACTTACAGCCTCTGCTTTTTCTTTGCTCTTTTTCAGTGTCTCCCACCTCACAGGTTGGTCTCTGGGTCAGTAGGTAGGTTGAGATAGTGCTACTTGGTGAGTGGAAACCGTGTCTTCTTCCCAGAGCGCATTGCTGCCAACACGTCTGCTCTGGCCCAGACAGAGTTAGGATTCTAATGAACCCTGCAGTATGAAGGAAGGAAGAAAGAAAGGGGGTAGGAAAGAAGGAAGGCAGGAAGAGGCAGGGAGGGACGGAGAGGGGAAGGAGGGAGGGAAAGGGGTTAGGAAGTAAGAAGGAGGGAGGGAGGACGGAAGGCGAAATATTTAATTTCCATGAAGATGTCCATCCAATATTTAGTAGCAGAAGAGATTCTCACAAAATTCTAAAGTACTAAGGCATAAATTACTCATCCAAATATTTAATAGTTAATCTTCCACATTGAACTAATGATTTTCAGAGTGAAGAAGCAGGACGTAATGGAGACCTATCAGGTTAATAAGCTGGGCTTTTCTTTCCTTTTCCTCTTGTTCCCAGAGCCCGTGACTCCTGGGATAGTCAAGCAAGACCCCTTCCCTACCAGTAATTCCCTCGTGAGCCCCAGAGCTCTCTCTGCCAAGAAGTCTTGGAAAACATGGAGGGCTGAGGAGCAGAGGCCAGGGCCTGGCCCTCATGAGACAAGAGTTCAGATGGCCGAGGAACCCGTGGGGCTGGGGATCGCCAAGGGGAGCCCGAGCTGGTTAGCCTTCACTTTGGAGAAAGCACAGACATTCCAGGAGAATTTTCACCAGGCAAGGTGATCTCCTCTCCTGTGCTAGATTCCCTGTGAAACTGCTGCTATGGAAACAAAAGAGACCTCCAACCTACTCTTTTCATACTCTATACCCCTGACGGCTGGAGGGGCCAATGCTAGAAGCCACGTGCTCTGGCTTAGGCTGCAGGCTCTTGCGTTGGAAGTCACAACGGCCTGCCATGCCGTTGCCCAAGGGGAGTGGCTCCTGTCACTCAAACACGAGAAAGAGGCTTAAGTCCTCTAGAATTGTCTCATCTATAAGAAGGTAAGTGGGGACAGATGAATTGTAAGAGCATTATTTATATGAAGGCTGTACTTTTGACTAAAGACAAGCCTGGTGAGTTATTCTTTTTGAGCACATTTACTTGACCTGGGAGTAGAGGGGTTTGGATGGAGAGCAGGAATCGATGGATATTCCTTTGTGTGACTCCAGGGGGCAGCAGCTTCTTGGGTAAAGAGAGGACAGTGAGGAATGAGCAGCTATAGGAAACACTGTTAATGCCATCTCTTAAAGCCCGAGGTACGGAGAGACGTCCACCAAAATGAATTGTTTTTTAAGGAACAAAATATTCTGAAATTGTGTGTCAGTTCTAAAGAAATTGGTTCCCAGGAGATCCTCAGAATGTGAAACTTGTTGGTGCAATGATATTTCTCCTGAAGGGTTTTCCTTTGATTTTCTTGGATGGATTTTTGGTGAGAGCAGATTTATTTTTAACACATGGCATCCTCTTTCTTGATGACAAGGACTTTTTATTTTTCCAAAATGTGCCTGGCAAGCCCCAAAGCCAGAGAAACGAGATTGGGAGGCCTGTTATTACACACTGCGTTGCCATTGGTATGCAAAACTGCTCTGGTTTCCTGGTTCCTCCTGATCCAAAAATGGATGCGTTTTTAGCACTCAGGAGTTTCCCACCTGGTAGAAAACTTTCATCTCTACTCTATTTTTTCCATTTTCATTAGTGGAAAGGAAGGAAGGTAATGCAATAGCTGAAGATTCAGAGAATTCTAACAGAATTGCCAGATTTTGGGTCTCCCCACCCCCACCCCCCGTGGCTTTAAGCCCAGTGCTTGCATCAGAAGCCTTTGAAATCTTTACAGCTAGGAAGCTGATTCTGAAGGAATGAATATGCATGGCACACGTAATCTACAATTTATTAGCCTGCTTCGCTGGTCATTACTGAGATTTGATTGTAATGCTTAACAGCACTAACATCGTCTCCACATCTAACTAACAACATTTACGGTCAGTAATAATATTAGCTCAGTCCTTGAGCCGTGTTCTGCGGAATGAATCTGCCCCAGCTCATCTTGGCTCATTACTCCTCTTGTGGCTCCCCGTGTGGGGTCACCCTCGTCACACGCCGGATAGAACAACATCTTTTAAAGATTTTTCTGACAGATTTCACTTGAGATGTTAGCTTCTCCATTAGTGCGACGCACCAGGAAGTGATGGATTACGGAGAATGAGCTGATTCTCTGGGCGAGCAAGGATGTCCCAACAGTACCGAGGGTCTTGAGAAGACGTCCGTGAATATGCCCAGGAAAGGCTCTTTGGAGATGTTCCCACGGCCCAGGTAGGCACTGTGGGAGTTGCTTCCAGCCGCTCTCCGGTGACACTTCCCAGCACTGTGCACCGTTGCCCAGCTCTACACGCTGTGCTGATTTTGGCCACTTCCAGCCACCGTGGGCGTCAAGGCTGCCCAGACCCTGCTTCACAAAGGAGCCCAAGCTGATGGCGTTCGGGCTCAGAGGCACGAAAACCCAGGCTCTTTGCCACGAGGGGCCATTCCTGCTCCAGAGCCTGTCTCTGGGGTCCGGCTGCCGCTGGGGTTTCACTTGTGATCACACCCTGCTTGGCTTCCTCTCCCCCTTCCTGCTTCCCAGCCCTTCCAGGCCTCTCCAGGGAGCCTTTTCTTGATAAATCACTTTCACAGGAATGTTTGGCTCAGGATCTGCTTCTGGGAGAACCTGATCTCAGAAGCATTAGGCAGGCTCCTGCCTTTCCAGCTGTGCACAAGCCTCAGGGCCATTCTGCATCTGAAGTTGGCCCCCTACCGCAAGAAAATCTCCTAGCAGCCCAGACTGTGTGTCCTCCCAAACCTCTCCACCTCCACTCAAGGCTCAGGGCCTTCTAGCAGCTTGGGCCTTCTGTCCAGAATAGCCAAAAGGAATCTGAAGTTTTGGCTTGTTCACCACACTCATTTATGTACATACTTCCATTTTCTCTTTGCACCAATCATTTCAACTACAGATTACCAAAAGCATTTTATAGTTTCAGGAAACCAAAGTTCAGAAAGGTTATGAAAACTGAACAAATTCCCACACCCATAAGATGCGAGGCCTTTAACCCCATCTTTTAATTCCAAGCCCAGTGAATTTTTCACATTCTTCCTCCTGTGGCCCCACTGCAGCCAAGACACCACGTCCCACGCAGAGCATCAGTAACGCCGATGGTCGTCCGCGTCTCCTCTGTTGACTCACATTGTGTCACTGTTACTCTTTACCAATGACAACCCTAGCCTCACTTCGGTCCTCTTGCTTCTGGACAAAATTTATCTTAATTTCTTGGCAATATTTAATCTAGAATCAGCCTCCACTTACCAAATTTCTCCTTAGATTTATTCTAAGCCCAATCCTATCCAAAGCCCTCTCCCCAACCCCCACTTACTGTAATGGTCCCAGGCTTTCTCTTTTCTTTGCTGCACTGCCTATCCAAACCTAACTTTATTTTAGGTATGTTCCTCATGGTGTCATCATCAACATTTCATCACCCATCAAGTTATTTTCAAAAATAATTTCTCATGAATAACTATGCTGCTGTCTAGCGCCAGGTTTCACAAAAGGTTAGGTGTTATTAATTATATAGTGCACATGTACCAATAAAAAGAAGAAAACAGGCTGCAAATTAAATAATGACATCAAACCTTTATGATAGTCTTGTGATGAATCAGCCTCATCAGCTTCTTGTGGGTTTCTTTATTTTATTTTTTCACATGTTCCTGGATATGTGATTATTTTTCCAACTTCAGTTGCATTGGTTGTCATGGGATAGGTCACGCTTTTCCTTGTATCTCAAAGACAAATCTTCACTACTTGTGACTATCTTCCCTTCTTTATTCACATAAAGCAGATGGTGTGGCTTTGCAAGAAAATATGAAATTGCATTTCTAACATCAAATATTTGCATTAATATATAATTTATACCCCAAAGCTCTATTACGTGTTTCTGCCTTCAGAATATTTCATTTCAAGGTTAAGTTATTAAAGACAATTAGACAGACAGCGCCAATACGACAGATGAAATAAATGAAGAGATGACCAGGTTTTTGCAGGCATGCATGATGCTGCCAGGTCGCAGCTTTGACCCCAGGGATTATAAGAATCAAGATGCATTGTGACTTTGGCAATATCAGAATGTGGAAAAGCATGCATTCTAAGTATTGATGAAATACACGAAGGTACCTGCAGTTAAATTTTATTTTGAATAGAATTATCCATCTTACTAATTTACAATTACATATAAAATAGAAAGAAGACTGCTTTTAAAAGGAGCAGATGCAAATAATGGTGTAAACCTTTCTCTCAACTAAAGGAAACATGTGAAGGCACACAGATTTCTTACTTTTATAAAAAGAGAAAAAGTATTCCTAGGACCTATACCTAAGTAGTAATGTTAGTAATACTGACTAAATAACCACATAGTCATTGTGGTTTTTTTAAAAAATATGATCAACTCCCAATAAATGACGTAATGAATGTATTAATACACATAGACAGGTGAGAAAGAGAGATGCCTGGATTAGATGGAAGTGGATTTGCTTTGACTCCAGTCCTTGCCACAAGTCAGCTGCTTACAAGACATCCCAAACCCAGTGACCCACTCCATTCTTCCCAGTTCAAGGTGACCTACTCTTCCCTCCTAAGTGGTTTGGTTCAAAATTGGGAAAGGAGTATGTCAAGGCTATATATTGTCACCCTGCCTATTTAACTTCTATGCAGAGTACATCATGAGAAATGCCAGGCTGGATGAAGCACAAGCTGGAATCAAGATTGCCTTGAGAAATATCAATAACCTCAGATATGCAATCTGACACCACCCTTATGGCAGAAAGTGAAGAAGAGCTAAAGAGCTTTTGATGAAAGTGAAAGAGGAGAGTGAAAAAGTTGACTTAAAGCTTAACATTCAGAAAACTAAGATCATGGCATCTGGTTCCATCACTTCATGGCAAATAGATGGGGAAACAATGCAAACAGTGACAGACTATAACTTCCTGGGCTCCAAAATCAGTGCAAATGGTGACTGCAGCCATGAAATTAAAAGACACTTGCTCCTTGGAAGAGAAGTTATGACCAACCTAAACAGCATATTAAAAAAGCAGAGACTTTATTTTGCCAACAAAAATCTGTATAGTCAAAGCTATGGCTTTTCCAATAGTCATGTATGGATGTGAGAGTTGGATTATAAAGAAACCTGAGCGCTGAAGAATTGATGCTTTTGAACTGTGGTGTTGGAGAAGACTCTTGAGAGTCCCTTGGACTGCAAGGAGGTCAAACCAATCTATCCTAAAGGAAATCAGTCCTGAATATTCATTGGAAGGACTGATGCTGAAGCTGAAGCTCCAATAATTTGGCCACCTGATGCGAAGAACTGACTCATTAGAAAAGACTCTGATGCTGGGAAAGACTGAAGGCAGGAGGAGAAGGGGATGACAGAGGATGAGATGGTTGGATGGCATCACTGACTCAATGGACATGAGTTTGAGCAAGCTCTGGGAGTTGATGATAGATGGGGAAGCCTGGTGTGCTGCAGTCCATGGGGTAACAAAGAGTTGGACACGACTGAGTGACTGAACTGAACTGCTCTTCCCTCCTAAGTGGTTAATTCTTAACATATATGGTAGGTGTTGCTGATGCCTCATCTAAACCTCCTTTTATGGTTTGTTTTCCCCAGCTCCCAGCTTTTGTGAGTATTGGCTCCTTATGGCTCAGAGCAGCCCTCTACTTGAGTTGACCTTCAACAACTGAAATCACTTCACCTGTATGTAGATAGATAGAGAGATAAGCAGGGAGGCTGGTCATTCTCCCATCCCTGGGAATGGCCAGCAGCCAAAGTTTTCAGCCAAGAAGAGCAGGAGGCAAGTACAAATCGACTTTTGTACTCATGCTCCAGAACTCTCCAGGAGATGAGGCTTGAAGGTAGATTCATATTCTTAATTGACTCTCTCTTCTGTCCTAAGTTGCTGCCTTCAATCCTCATGCCCATGTCTCCCTTGAGAGAGCCCCGCTCAACAAACTGCCTCCACAAGAATCCCCATCTCTAGCTCCAGGCCCAAGGGAACCTGAGAGCAAACCCCATCCCAAGGGTCTTTGCATTTTCACATCAAGTCTAGGCCCCTTGCCACCTCTGTGTGTGTATGTCTCCATGTGAACTCAGTTCTGCTCACAGAACCTAAGTCAGTAAGAAAACCTTGGCTTCACCTTCGCTATGTTAACTGTGCGTCTGCTCGCACCCTGTCTCATGAAGAGGAAGAGGAACTTCAAGTTACATCCTCCACCCACCAACCCTGGAATAAGGAAATGAGATGGAGACCTCTCAGGCACCTCCTAGAGATCATTTCAGAGCTTTAGAGAAAGTCATATGGAAAAGTCACTTTTGAAACACAAGGCTTTACTGACATTCATCCATCGCTTTATTAAACTTCATCCTCATGTGGTTTTAGAAGGAGGCTCTGTTGAGTCCGATCGTCTTTCTACCCACTGCCCCTTCCCTTAGGCCACTTGTGCTATCACTGGCAGACAATGATACACGTTGTCTGTACAACCTCGGCTCCCTCTCTGCCTCTAAGATCCTTCCTCACTGTGCTCATTTCCCCTGAGTCCTTTCTTTCTCCACAGTCAGTGATGATTATAGGTTGCTTTTTCCATGGACACTTCTGAAAACAAAGCCCCAAAGAATTTGAATCAAAATGTCACTGTTTTGGGAAAAAAAAAATCTTTTTGAATCAGAGACCTAGAGATTTCTTGGAGGTAATGTGTAAGCTTATTTTTCCTCCTTTTCCAAAAAAACAAAAAACAAAACTTTGTTTTTGGTGTTGATTTATTTATCATGTCTCACAGTCACTGAACAGACAGGTTCAGCTTACATTACTCTATATTTAAATCCTTGAGGTTTGTCAACTTTTTAAATTCCATTCTGTTCCTTCCACATCATTTGTGCTGGCATGTTTATCTTTTTCTTATATTCAGTCCCTGACTTGTTAGTTCTCAAGCTCTCTTAGGAGATTTATATAAATATAGATTTTATATTTTAAAAAAGATTAGAAGAAATAAATTCTCTGAAAACCACTGCATTGGGAGTTCTTTTTGATTCAGCTAGTTTCTCTTCTTTTTGATCTTATAAAGGGCAGAGATTTGGGTAACATCTTAAGTTCCTAAATAAGCAAAAGAGAGAACAATTGCTCAGTCAATGATGAAACCAATGATCTTGGATCCAGATCAGCTCAAACAGAGGTTCACAGCCTCTGACCAGCTGTTCCATCGTGTCTCAAGTCCACCTGAATCATTTTGCCTTCTCCCATGCCCCCAAAGTATCATAGAGACACTAGAAGTGGTTTTAAACCATGAGTCAAAGACTTTCTGTAAAGGACAACTGGATAGAAGAACAAGGGGCATCAGGGGAGGACATTTATAGTTAAGAAGCTAAATCAGGGGAGGGGAAGGGAAGTAACATTGATTGGGCACTCGGTGCAAATCGCATTATTCTTTAATTCTTCTCAGGAGCCCTGTAAGGCACAAGATATTGTTGTTGCTATTATCATTTTCAAGATGTAGGACTGAAGCTTGGAGTAACTGAGTAACCCGCTCAGGGATGATCAGTGGATAAGCAGCAGAGCTGAAACTCAATCCTAAGCCAATCTCTTCCTGAGTCTGTTCCAGACCATCCGTGGCCATTTTCCTTTTACAGTGGCTCCACTGGGGTCTAGGATCCCAACCATCTTTGAGATCCCGTTGCAAGCTATGGGCCCCAGGAAAAAAATATCCCTATACACTTTGGTGTGCTCCCCTGCTGGCTCAGATGGTAAAGAATCTGCCTGCAATGCAGGAGACCTGGCTTTGATCCCTGGGTCAAAAAGATACCCTGGAGAAGAAATGGCAACCCACTACAGTATTCTCGCCTGGGAAATCCCATGAGCAGAGCAGTCTACAGTCCATGGGGCCATAGAGTCAGACATGACTGAGCGACTAACACTTTCACACGCAGTTTCAGGAGTGTCATATTATTTTGCAGGAAATGTCAGTTCAGTTAAGTGACTCCAGTCGTGTCCGACCCTGTGACCCCATGGACTGCAGCACGCCAGGCCTCCCTGTCCATCACCAACTCCCGGAGTTTACTCAAACTCATGTCCATCGAGTCGGTGATGCCATCCAACCACCTCAGCCTCTGTTGTCCCCTTCTCCTCCTGACTTCAATGCCAAGCTTTCACAAATTCCTCCAGGTCCTATTCACTAGAGATACATTCCTTCAGGGAGAGTTACTTTAGAGACCTGAAATTATGTCATGAAGCACCTGCCTACTGACGCTGAGACCCATCAGGTTCATTCTGAGTGGTCCTCAAGATACCAAGCCAGCCCTGCAGTTGTGTTGGGTGGAGAAAAGGAGGCTAAGAGAGGGTAAACCTCTTCTGGAAACTTGCTTTAATGAGTTTTTGGAATTTATTATACGGGTTGTGTGCTAGACAGTGGGCTTCAAGTCTTAGATGCACTATGTCGCTGAATAGCGTCACAACTGCAGGAGGGAGACTGACTGTCACAGCAGTGTATGCGGGGGGATATCATGGTCCATGAAAGAGGCAAAATGACTCAAGCCACACCCCTGGAAGAGAAAGGGCTCAAACCAAGGAAGTACTTTCTAGCGTGTGTGCCCTTAGTGACTTACACTTCCAGAAAGCTTCCCCCAGACCTGTAGGTGGAGACAGGTGGAGTTCTCTGTGTCCTACATAGAAACACCTGCAACCTCTGTGATGAATATTCACAATTTAAAGTGCTGATCGTTTTGCTGTAGACATTGTCATTATTAAAAATGTGAAAGTAAATATTTATAAACAGCTTGGTAGGAAAACTAGGCGTCTGGGGAGGAATTTTGAACAAAAATGGAAATACACAGAATGACTTTAAATATAAACCTCCCTCCTCTTCAAATTCTTGTCTCTGATCACCCAGCTAAGGCTCCCCTAAAATTCAACACTGGGTCCTCAGGAAAATGACAGCTTTGAAAAAGTTAAGCTGCAGTGAAATGCTACTGCTTACCCCCTACAATAGTAAAGTGATCAAGACAAGTAATACCAAGGATTGGAAAAGATGTGGAGCAACTGGAACTCTCAAACACTGCTATAAGGAGTGGGAAACAGAATAACAGCTCCTTCACAAAATTGATGAGTATTTCCTAATAATGTTAAATTCATTCGCCTGCACTATGACCTAGAAATTTCACTTCTGGGTACCTACCTGAGACAAATGATAACATATAGATAGCCATACAAGGAAATGTACAAGAAGATTCACTGCAGCTTTATTCATAAGAACCACAAATTGGACACAACGCAAATGTCTATCAACAGATGACTGCTTGTCAAACAAATTGTGGCATAGCTACATAATGGCATGCTGCTCTAGAAACAGAACAAATTGCTATTACTACTGATAATATACTACTACATGGATGGACACCAAAAACATTGTTCTGAGCAAACAAAGCCAGACAGAACAGACTATCCTTTCATTTATGTGACACTGGAGAAAATGCAAACTAATCTATAGTGGCAGAAAGTAAATCTGTCCTTTCCTTTGATGGATGAGAGGTGGAAGCAAAAGGGTATGGGGGGATTTGTTGAAGTGGTGGGTGTTTCTGCACCTTGTTCTGTATTGTGATGGGTGGTGGGAACCACTGAAGTGTGCACTTGTCAAAGCCCATTGATCCATATTCTTAAAAATCTGTGCATCTTACTGCACATAAATCATATCCTTATAAAATAAGAATCCTGGAAGGGAAACGGAAAGGCTGGATGACGAATGTCTATCCTTGATGGGCTCAGCTGATGACCCAGCTTCCTCAGGCACAGGACTCCTCAGAAGTTTATCACCCTTGCAGGTTGCTCTGACACTTTGAAGGGTTAAGGGGGAAAAAAAAAGATGTACACTCCCATTTTCCTAACTCTCCAAATGGACCTACAAAAATGGGCAATGTTTATATGCTTCCAAATTCCAAAAAGCAATGTGGATGGAAACCTTCCATCTTGACTTTTCCAGTGTTTGGTTCCTGGAGTCCCGATCCTGAAGAATGACTGTGGCACTTTGTTTTGATGGACTAAATGTCCTTCTTGGTTGATCTGGTACCGGTTTGGCCTTTATTTGGGGATTCAACCTACCTGGGGCTGGAGTTGAAAGGGGCATGCCACAAGAAGGGGCTTTCAGGGGGAGCTGAGCAGATTCTGAGACGCGCCCTCCTCAGTAGCAGCCCTGACCTCCAAAGAAATATAATGAGCAGAGGGGGCTGGAGGTAGTGGTCAGCCCCCACAGTGTTCATCATGGAAACGCCTCTGCTGATTTCAAGGCGCCTTCTGAGGTGACTAACCCTCCAATATTCTTCATGAGTTTAGAGACACATTAGCTTGATTTACATAATCATATTTTTAGATACACGATTGCTTTGGAGAGTTAATTGTCTTTCCATTTTTCCTTCCTCGACTGAACTGTGGCGTTACAAATACCCTCCCAGAGAGCCCAAGAGGAGGCAGATGTGGCTGAGAGAAGAACATAGAACAATCCACACCTTGCAAATGCCAACAAGAAGGGCAATCTGGAATTTGCTGGCCTATCAATCCTTAAAGCAAGACTGGCGAACGGGGCAAGCATCTTAAAAATCATTTTGTGTGGGCAAAAATGCATGCCTTGTTCCGGAACACAGTGCGGGTGTGAGGGTCCATCTCGGCCTCCAGTGAGGCCCCTCGTCCTTAGGAGGGCGGAGCTGCTCCAAGGGACAGAGAGCCTGGCGGCGGCGGTTGCCAGGCGCCCGGCGGGCGGCGCGGCTCTGCAGACAGGCGGGCTGCCAGGATCCGGAGCTCGCTGGCCTCCTCAGAGCACCTGTCATCCTTCCCTTTGCAGGAAGGCGCCTCCTTCCCCCGCCTCTCTCTGCTTTCCCCCGCCGGGCTCCCTGTTGCCTTTCCCATTGGCAGATGCCCGCTGCCTTCCTCCCAGCAGTTGGGGGCGCTGGAGGAGGGGAGGGCCTCAGCAAGCACATCCTCCGCCCTAGCAGGCTCCTGCATCCCAGGAATCAGTCGGTTGCAGGTGCTGTGACATGATGACAAGCACTCAGGCCCTGGGTGACAGCATGCACGTCACTTGCTGTGCCTGACAGTCGCCGACACCCCATCAATCATGGTCTTGATTAGGCCACTCAGAGTCTCCCGTCTCAACTTTGGGCTCTGAACGGAATTTACAGCGAACTGAACAGCCTTATTTCCAACGTGGGCGTCCAGCGCCTTGTTTACAAGAGCATCATCGAGCTAGAAGTTCACACTTGCACACTCGAATGGGCCAGTTTTTTCTCTTGTCAATACTGCAGTTAGGTGCAAGTCAGGCACACGAATTTGCTGGCAAGTTTTGCTTTCCTTGGCTCCTTCATTTTTTACAAAGATGCATTTTGTTGGTTCTCACGTGCTGTACTTAGGGAAGGTGGTGACTGTCCATGTATTCATGAGCAGTGGGTCTTCTCATGGAACGGGAAGAGAGGAAAGGACTCAGAGTTACTCCAGTGGTGATTAAAAGTTTGGGATGAACTGGGAGACTGGGATTGACAGCTACGCATCACTATGTGTAACACAGGTAACTAACGAGAACCTGTGCCTACACAGGGACCCTTACTCAGGGTGCCTCAGTGACCTAAATGAAGGAAGCCCGAGAAAGAGGGGCTGTATGTGTACATATAGCTGATTCACTTTGCTTGCAGCAGAAAATAATATAACACTGTAAAGCAACTATACTCCAGTAAAAAAAAAAAAAAAAAAAAGTCTTGGTACTAACTAGCTGCCTACATCAAACAGGTTATTTATCCACTAACATTGATTAAGCTTGGTATCTGTGTCCAGGCCAGTCTGAGACTCTTGGAGGGCCCTCAGGTAAGATAAACATGATTGTTGCCCAGGAGAACCTCAGAATATAGTTAGGGAGATAATTATACAAATATTTCGGTGGCAAAATGTGGATCAAACTTCTTTGCCTGGTACCAAAGGCATTTGAGAACCTGACCACAGTAGACAGGTCCTCACAGGCCTATCCTGGACATGTCAGGAATAACTGTCATGCTTTCTTCCCCTAGAGAAGTTCATGGCTGTGTCCTTATCTGGGACCCCATTTTTCATGTATTTCTCGTATTCTCTAAATCAGAGGTCAACAAAGTTTTTCTGTAAAAGGTAAAATAATAAATATTTTAGGCCTCATGAACCAAGAGGCAAAATGCAGGAACTGTTCTTGCTGAAAGGTTAATAGTCTTGTTTACATTCTACATTTAAGAATGTAAAAACCATTACTAGCTAATAGACCATACAGAAATAGGTGGTGGATTGAATTTGCCCTGAGGGTTGTCATTTGCTGACATCAATATAAATCCCATTTGACTTTCAAGACCCAGCTCAAACTCCAATTGCTATGTAAAACGTATCTGATACCTCTCACCTGAAATTTTCCTCTCTGTTAGGAATGTCTAATTTATACAGTTTGTCAAGTAAGTATTCTTACATTTACAAATGCATCTATCAGAAGTATGGTTAGAGGAGAAAATAGAAATTTTTTAAATCAGACAGAATAACATTCAAATTCTGATTTCTCAGCTTACAGTTGAGTGGCACTGTGAAAACAACTTATATTCTCTGAGAAGTTTATTTTTGAAAAAAAAATCAAAATATGTTTATATCTGTATAGGAGGTATTTTTTTTTCCATTTCCTTACTTAGATTTTCAAAATTATCTGCACCAAATATGTATCCCTTCTATAGTACAGGTATATCAAATACCTCATCCACAGGGCTATTTGTATTTAAAAAATGATATCTCTGAAATGGTATAAAGGGTAAGTGAACATTTTCTTCCATCTCTTCATGAATTCTTTCTATATTCTCATCAAGAATATATGTCTTATGTTCAAATCTAAATTGCATTATTTTTAGGACCAGATGCCATCTTAAATTTTAAGCCCTCAACAATACCAAATTGAGATCTTGCACTTGGCTAGTGGTCAGAATCGTTTGCTGTTAATCTAAATGTTTCCCCTGAACTCTTTTACACTAAAACCCTTCAAAAGAATTTTCTCTATTCATTTCTATTTGCTTACCCTACTACTCAATCTAATTCAGCCTGTCTTCTCTATCATTCAACCCACCTCCATGTCTCTAAATCCAGTGAACATATTTCAGAGCTCATCTTATTTAACTCTTCATGAGCATTAGAGTCAAACACGTCCTTCTTTCTGACACTTCAGTACTTTTAACTCCATGACATCAGGATTTCCTGGATCTCCTCCTTATCCCTCTCTCTCTGTTTCTGTCTCATTTGCAGGATCTGTATCAGGCAGAGACCATTAAGCACTGGCATTTCTGAAGACATAGCCCTCACTATTATCTCTCTGCATTTCCAACCATATCCCAGGTTTCAGAAAGCATCTACATACAGATGTGGCACTAGATTTAATCTTTCACCAAGACCTCTAAGGTTACCTCAGCCATCCCACTTACAGACCCCTTGGAGTCAACATGACCAGGACTAAATCTATGTGCCATGCTGATCCCTCAAGCTTTCCCCCCAAAGCTAGTCTTCCTTCCAAGTTTTCTATCTCATAGAAAGATATTGCCATCCTTCCTGTCAAACAAGCCAGAAACCTAGGAATTTATTCTGAAAACCAACCTCTTTCTTACTATACAGGTAATTTATTACCAACCTCTGCAGATTTTCTTTCTTTTATAAATTTTGAATCCTTCTCCTTTTTCTGTGGTCAGTGCCACCACTGTAGGCCAACAAGAGTCATCTGTGGAATAGGATGTTGATAGTGGGGGAGGTTGTATGTATTTGGGTGTAGGGATTATATAGTAACTCTCTGCTTAATAGTTTCTGCTTAATTTTGGTGCAAACCTAGAACTGCTCTAAAAAAATAAAGCCTATTAAACACAAAAACAAAAACACTAGTGCCATTTATTATGGGTAGAATCAGGGCAAAGTTAGGCTTCCCTTAAACCCACATCTTTCGTTTACCTTCTCTTCGGGCCCTATTTTACTCCCTCCACCTCCTTTCTTCTGAGATTATTCCTTCAATAAATCACTTAAAATCCCCATCTGAGGCTCTGCTCCCAGGACACCAGTCCCAGGCAGAGCTGTAGGTGTGGCATACATGATCGCTGACCTGTCCAGCCCTTTTCTTCTGCTTAGAAAGTGGGACATGGCAGAGTGATTTTTGACAGAACAAAGAGACGTAATCGATATCTGAAATATATAAATAGGTTCTGATAGAAAACATGGGCCTGGAGACTGTTGAAAAGAAATCTCATCTCACCACACCTAGGAAGATGGAAATGTGCCAAAGACAAATTTCACAGACTCTAAAGATTTGTCTGGGTGCAGCTCTTCATTCTGTGAGAGGGAAGCAAATGCTGTCAACTCCTTTCACCCACTGTATTTGCTTTCTTCGGCTGCTGTGATACAGTACCACAAACTGGGAGGCTTACAACAACAGAAATGTATCCTCTCATAGTCCTGGAGACCTGAAGTCCAAAATCAAAGCGTTGCTGAAGCCATCCTCTCTCTGGAGGCTCCAGGGGAGAATCCATTCTTGCCTTTGCCAGCGCTGCATGCTTACTGGCAATCCACGGCTTTCTTGGCTTCTGGCCACACCACTCTCATCTCTGCTTCTGTCTGCATGCTGCCTTCTCTGTGTCCATCTTCTCTTCAGTATGTCTCTTACAAAGACACTTTTCACTGAGTTTGGAGTCCACCCAAATAAGCCAGGATTATCTCAAGGTCCTTAACTTAATGAAGTCTGCAAAGGCCTTTGTTCCAAATAAGGAAACATTCACAGATTCCATGGATGAGGAGGCTGACATGTATTTTAAGGGAGGAGGCACCATTCGGGCCACTATACTCAGTAACTTTTCCCCTAATTTTTTATAATAATATTTCTTATGTTTATATATCTGTTTGCAGCCTGCCCAGTTCTTTCAATTAAATAGCCTATTAATTACCATAACAAATAAACAAGAAGAATACCTGTTGTGTAACACATTTTTCATACGTCCCAAACATTCCCTGTTAGGTGCTATTATTCCAATTTTAGAGTTAAGGAAACTGGGGCTGGGATGGGCTTTAATTTTTACCTTTAGTATTTCAAACTTGGTATCTTCACTTGGTCACTCCTGTAAGAGCTAGAATTAGAAGGGTCTCCAGCAAGAATGGACTCACCTTGCTCCTTGGGTTAGTGTTCTGAGTACAAGGCAAATAAAAATATTCTTAGAACCAAAGTAGATGGAGCAGGGATTGACTGGCATCTGTACTGTGGGGGGATGCAGGAGAAAGAACTAGGGCTTTGGTCTTGCACAGAGAGCTGGAATCCCCACTGTGTTCTCTGACTAGCTTCCTGAATTTGGCAAATCATAATATTTCTCTAAGACTGCCATTAAAGTAGAATGTTCCTAATAAAAGCTATATATGACAAACCCACAGCAAGCATCACCCTCAATGGTGAAAAATTGAAAGCATTTCCCCTGAAATCAGGAACAAGACAAGGGTGCCCACTCTCACCACTACTATTCAACATAATTTTGGAAGTCTTGGCTACAGCAATCAGGGCAGAAAAAGAAGTAAAAGGAATCCAGATAGGAAAAGAAGAAGTGAAACTCTCCCTGTTTGCAGATGACATGATCCTCTACATAGAAAACCCTAAAGACTCTACAAAAAAATTACTAGAGCTAATCAACGAATACAGTAAAGTTGCAGGATATAAAATTAACACACAGAAATCTCTTGCATTCCTATACACTAACAATGAGAAAACAGAAAGAGAAATTAAGGAAACAATACCATTCACCATTGCAACAAAAAGAATAAAATAATTAGGAGTATATCTACCTAAAGAAACAAAAGACCTATACATAGAAAACTATAAAACACTGATGAAAGAAATCAAAGAGGACACAAACAGATGGAGAAATATACCGTGTTCATGGATTGGAAGAATCAATATTGTCAAAATGGCTATACTACCCAAAGCAATCTATAGATTCAATGCAATCCCTATCAAACTACCAACGGTATTTTTCACAGAACTAGAACAAATAATTTCACAATTTGTATGGAAATACAAAAAAACCTCGAATAGCCAAAGTAACCTTGAGAAAGAAGAATGGAACTGGAGGAATCAACCTGCCTGACTTCAGACTCTACTACAAAGCCACAGTCATCAAGACAGTATGGTACTGGCACAAAGACAGAAATATAGATCAATGGAACAGAATAGAAAGCCCAGAGATAAATCCACGAACCTATGGTCACCTTATCTTCGACAAAGGAGGCAAGGATATACAATGGAAAAAAGACAACCTCTTTAACAAATGGTGCTGGGAAAACTGGTCAACCACCTGTAAAAGAATGAAACTAGAACACTTTCTAACACCATACACAAAAATAAACTCATAATGGATTAAAGATCTAAATGTAAGACCAGAAACTATCAAACTCCTAGAGGAGAACATAGGCAAAACACTCTCCGACATAAATCACAGCAGGATCCTCTATGACCCACATCCCAGAATTTTAGAAACAAAAGCAAAAATAAACAAATGGCACCTAATGAAACTTAAAAGCTTTTGCACAACAAAGGAAACTATAAGCAAGGTGAAAAGACAGCCCTCAGATTGGGAGAAAATAATAGCAAATGAAGCAACAGACAAAGGATTAATCTCAAAAATACACAAGCAACTCCTCCAGCTCAACTCCAGAAAAATAAATGACCCAATCAAAAAATGGGCCAAAGAACTAAACAGACATTTCTCCAAGGAAGACATACAGATGGCAAAAAAACACATGAAAAGATACTCAACATCACTCATTATCAGAGAAATGCAAATCAAAACCACAATGATGTACCATTATACGCCAGTCAGGATGGCTGCTATCCAAAAGTCTACAAGCAATAAATGCTGGAGAGGGTGTGGAGAAAAGGGAACCCTCTTACACTGTTGGTGGGAATGCAAATTAGTACAGCCACTATGGAAAACAGTGTGGAGATTTCTTAAAAAGCTGGAAATAGAACTGCCATATGACCCAGCAATCCCACTTCTGGGCATACACACTGAGGAAACCAGATCTGAAAGAGACATGTGCACCCCAATGTTCATCGCAGCACTGTTTATAATAGCCAGGACATGGAAGCAACCCAGATGCCCATCAGCAGACGAATGGATGAGGAAGCTGTGGTACATATACACCATGGAATATTACTCAGCCATTAAAAAGAATTCATTTGAATCAGTTCTAATAAGATGGATGAAACTGGAGCCCATTATACAGAGCGAAGTAAGCCAGAAAGATAAAGACCATTACAGTATACTGACACATATATATGGAATTTAGAAAGATGGTAACGATAACCCTATATGCAAAACAGAAAAAGAGACTCAGATGTATAGAACTGACTTGTGGACTCTGGGAGAAGGTGAGGGTGGGATGTTTCAAGAGAACAGCATCGAAACATGTATATTATCTAGGGTGAAACAGATCACCAGCCCAGGTTGGGTGCATGAGACAAGTGCTCGGGTCTGGTGTACTGGGAAGACCCAGAAGGATCGCATGGAGAGGGAGGTGGGAGGGGGGACCGGGATGGGGAATACATGTAAATCCATGGCTAATTCATTTCAGTGTATGACAAGAAACACTGCAATGATGTAAAGTAATTAGCCTCCAACTAATAAAAATAAATGAAAAAAAAAATAGTAGAATGTTCCCACATTGCTCATTCCCACGTGGCATCAATAGTAAAGAGCCCACCCACCAATGTAGGACACATAAGAGACATGGGTTTGATCCCTGGGTGGGGAAAATCCCCTGAAGAGGGGCATGACAATCCATTCCAGTATTCTTGAGATTCCCATGGACAGAAAAGCCTGGTGTGCTATAGTCCTTTAGGTCGTAAAGATTCAGACATGACTGAAGAGACTTAATAGGCATGCATATAAAAAGCTCCTATGGCTTTTTAAGGAACAGTTCAGTTCAGTTCAGTCACTCAGTCATGTCTGACTCTTTGTGATCCCATGAATCGCAGCACGCCAGGCCTCCCTCTCCATCACCAGCTCCTGGAGTTTACTCAAACTCATGTCCATCGAGTCGGTGATGCCATCCAGTCATCTCATCCTCTGTCATCCCCTTCTCCTCCTGCCCCCAATCCCTCCCAGCATCAGGGTCTTTTCCAATGAGTCAACTCTTCACATTAGGTGGCCAAAGTATTGGAGTTTCAGCTTCAGCATCAGTCCTTCCAATGAACACCCAGGACTGATCTCCTTTAGGATGGACTGCTTGGATCTCCTTGCCGTCCAAGGGACTCTCAAGATATTCTCCAACACCACAGTTCAAAAGCATCAGTTATTCAGTGCTCAGCTTTCTTCACAGTCCAACTGTCAGATGACCACTGGAAAAACCATAGCCTTGACCAGACGGACCTTTGTTGGCAAAGTAATGTCTCTGCTTTTTAATATGCTATCTAGGTTGGCCATAACTTTCCTTCCAAGGAGTAAGCATCTTTTAATTTCATGGCTGCAGTCCCCATCTGCAGTGATTTTGGAGCCCCCAAAAATAAAGTCTGACACTGTTTCCACTGTCTCCCCATCTATTTCCCATGAGGTGATGGGACCAGATGCCATGATCTTAGTTTTATGAATGTTAAGCTTTAAGCCAACTTTTTCACTCTCCTCTTTCACTTTCATCAAGAGGCTTTTCAGTTCCCCTTCACTCTCTGCCATAAGGGTGGTGTCATCTGCATATCTGAGGTTATTGATATTTCTCCCAGCAATCTTGATTCCAGCTTGTGCTTCTTCCAGCACAGCGTTTCTCATGATGTACTCTGCATATAAGTGAAATAAGCCTTGATGTACTCCTTTTCCTATGTGGAACCAGTTTGTTGGTCCATGTCCAGTTCTAACTGTTGCTTCCTGACCTGCATATAGGTTTCTCAAGAGGCAGGTCAGGTGGTCTAATATTCCTATCTCTTGACGAATTTTCCACAGTTTATTGTGATCCACACAGTCAAAGGCTTTGGCATAGTCAATAAAACAGAAATAGATATTTTTCTGGAACTCTCTTACTTTTTCGATGATCCAGCAGATATTGGCAATTTGATCTCTGGTTCCTCTGCCTTTTCTAGAACCAGCTTGAACATCTGGAAGTTCACGGTTCACGTATTGCTGAAGCCTGGCTTGGAGAATTTTGAGCATTACTTTACTAGCGTGTGAGATGAGTGCAATTGTGTGGTAGTTTGAGCATTCTTTGGGATTGCCTTTCTTAAGGATTGGAATGAAAACTGACCTTTTCCAGGCCTGTGGCCACTGCTGAGTTTTCCAAATTTCCTGGCATATTGAATGCAGCACTTTCACAGCATCATCTTTCAAATGGCTCAAATGGAATTCATTCACCTCCACTAGCTTTGTTCGTAGTGATGATTTCTAAGGCCCACTTGACTTCACATTCCAGGATGTCTGGCTCTAGGTGTGTGATCACACCATTGTGATAATCTGGCTCATGAAGATCTTTTTTGTACAGTTCTTCTGTGTATTCTTGCCACCTCTTCTTAGTATCTTCCGCTTCTGTTAGGTCCATACCATTTCTGTCCTTTATCGAACCCATCTTTGCCTGAAATGTAAACAGTTGGGTTAAAAGCAAAGTCACCTTTACCAGATTAATTATGCATTAATATATAATTGTAGTGACATACACATTAACACTGGTGTCCTTCCTTTTGTATCTGCATACCACAAGAAGGCACCCAGGATAGCTTCACAATCTCCATTTATTAATCCTTGACCAAGACCTTCCACTACTGCGAGCTGGCTCCCACCTCCACAAGAAAGCTGGGAGAGAAAACTTGAAAATTTTGAGAATGGAAATGTTCCCATCTCTATATATAATTATGACTGATTCATGTTGCCATACAGAAGAAAGCAATACAACACTGTAAATCTTTTTTCTTCCAATTAAAAAATAAATTAAAAAAAAGAAATGTTCCCAGCTCATCTCAATCAAGGCTTTTATATAAGCATTTAGATAAGTCCCTACTTTTGTGTAAGTTCTTTTCTTCAATTACCCACAAGGCACCTGCTTCTAAAGGATATAGCATCTACATTGGGCTAAAATGAATTATGGAGCAGAGACTATTTTCTTTCTTGGCAACCCTCCCTCACACCACCGTCATCACCCAATGGTCAAAATTTACTATGTGAACCCCTAACAAAAACGATGGTAAGTTCACTGTTCTGCAGGAAAAGGAGGTCATTCAGTATGTCAGGACTGCCATCAGGAGATCCCAGTGCCTCTGCCTCCTCACCCCCCGAGGTGCCACCCAGGCAAGCAGCGTCAGCTCAGGACGCGCGCACGTTCACACTGCACCCCGGCCCATGAGTCAGAACCTCCATGCTGGGGCCCACGAGGCAGCTCTTTTCAAGCCTCCAGGAGATTCTGATACAGAAGTTTCAGGAGCCCTTTGCTGTAGCAGTGTTTCTCAAACTTCCACGGCACCTTTTTTTCTTTCTGGATGTGAAAAGTTGTATTGCCAAAAAGAAAACCATTCCGATTTGGAAGACTGCTTTTATGCCTGGCTTTCCCATTGCATAAGTTCCTCTGGGCTTCTGGGAGCTGGTTCCTCCATTCTCTCTAGACAGGAAGTCATCATGCCTTTTCATGTCCTCTTCAAAATATTTCAGACCTATCCTGGGTCTCCTGAAGCTGCTTACTGCTCCAAGCTTGTCCTTTTTGCCTCCAAATCCATTCCATTTCTGTCTTCATACTATCACCAGATATGCCTTCCCTAAGCCCCATTTTGGTTTCAAAATTTTGTGAAGTTATCAAGGACTCTAGTTCCTGCTGTCTGCAACGCAGAAGACTTGGGTTTGATCCCTGGGTCGGGAAGATTCCCTGGAGAAGGAAATAGCAACCCTCTCCAGTATTCTTGCCTGGAAAAGCCCATGGACATAGGAGGCTGGTAGGCTACAGCCCTTGGGATCGCAAAGAGTCGGACATGACTAAGCGACTTCTCTTCTAGTTCCTGCTATATCAAATCTAAATTGTTCCTTCTAGTTTTCATCCAATCTCTCTTCACAATCACTCCTGTAACTCACTAACTCACTCTCCGCTTAAACAGTTGCTTTCTGGGCCACACACATAGAAATTCATTTTTCATCATTGCTACTGTTGTTCTTCACTTAGAATATTCTTCTTTCCCAATCTAAACTCCAACACATCCTTCAAGCCCAGATGAAGCGCCACTTTACATCCACGTTTGCACACCAGCCACCACTTCTCCCTGTCCACAACACATACTGCGGGTCAGTTATGAAACTCAAGCTGAGATACCAAACACTGCCTCTGAATCCTACTTAACACAACACTCCAGGCCACTACCACTAATCAAAGGGTGAAACCTCTGTGCTATAACCCTTTGTGACTTTTGTTATTCCCACTATGCCAGGATCCACCATCAGGTATATATTCATTGTTATTCACTACCTTGTAATCTCACTTAGGAGAGGTAGAAGGCTTAAAATACTTCTGTACACCTCCAGAATTTCACAGCCCTGAGTATAAGGGAAGACCTGAGGAATACCGGTTTGTTTGATTTTGGTTAGACTGACAATATTGTAATAAAAGCGCTTCTTTAGTGGCTCAGTGATAAAGAATCTGCCTGCAGTGCAGGAGATGCAAGAGATGCTGGCTCAATCCCTGATCGGGAAGATCCCCTGGAGGAGGGCATGGCAGCTCACTCCAGTATTCTTGCCTGGATAATCCCATGGACAGAGGAACCTGGCAGGCTACAGTCCATGGGGTTGCAGAGTCAGACACGACTGAGGCAACTTGGCACATGTGAACGCACACATTTTAACAGATATGCAGTGATGCTTTCACTTGATCTGGCTGACTTCACTCTAAGGAGATCCAGGTTCACCTGAGCTCCTCATTCACTGCCTCAAAGAATAATAGTAGACATATTTGCTTCATTAACTCCTCAGGTTTCCACAGAATAAAGTGGGAATTATCTTCATCTCCTCAGTAAGCTAGAACTGAGAGATATGCAATTTAAATCAGCTTAAAAGCAAACTAGCATCAGATAAGGATATAAACCACGCACTGTGTCTCACACAGACTAATGGTACAAGATAATGGCAAACGTTGACAGCAGCACCATGTAAATACCGAGCTTTACCTTGGTTTGAATGAACATTTACCTGAGGTAGTGTTTTCATCTGAAATAAAATCTTGACCTCAACTCTGTTTTTTCCTCTCCATATCTTGACACACAAAAATACTAAAGGAGATGTGGGGGAGGCACCAGAACTGTGATTAAATCTGCTTCTCACATCTATTATCTTCTCACTTTCCACGAGCTCTAATTTAAACATCTTATTTATAGTATAATGTTCTTAAGAGTTTTCTGGGTATATTTAAATGGGGATAACTAATTGGGGCCATTCTAGTAGAAATCAGCTCCAAGCTCATCTTCCTAGGTGGCAGCTCCTATCTGCTCCTGAAAAATAATGTAATTTTCTCTTTTTCAGTCTAATTTTCATGTTCACTGTTACTGTTCTGAATGTCATGACTTCAGGCTACATGAGCTTAACAATGTTTTTAGTTTCAATATTATCCCTAATATTTGAAATCTTTACATCATGAATTTATTATCTTCTTCCAGAACTTCCCACTCTTCTTGACATTAAAAAATAAGTAAAGTTTAAAGCAGGGGACAACTTAAAAATAGTCTGAACTAGGAATATTTTTAAAAAGTGAAAACTGTATGCTCTGTTTTAGATATATGTTTATTGAATGAGCATAGAAAATGAACAGAATCTATTTTCCAGCTCTACAAAATGTTGTTTTACCCATTTATTCTTGTTTCCTGGTAATATATGCCTCAGGTAACAAGTATATTTCTATTATTTATGATTTAGTGGAATAATCTGATGCCAGTACCTGGGGCCACATGCAAATTTAGATTAATTTATACACCAGCTTCTCTTGTTCTCTCCCAATCACCCAGTGTAGGTTGAGTTCTCCAGAGGCAGATCCTGAGAACAGGGTGAGTTGTTGATTAAGGATGTGGACCAGGAGAAAATGGTAAGAAGTGGAGAATAGGACAGGGAAAGAGATAAGACCATGGCAGAGGGATTTCAGGGGAGGTCTCAACCACTGCCTGGCCTGCGGGGAGCTCCAAGTGTAAAGTTTATTCCTTGGAGTTTATTCCTTCTTGAAAAAAGTGAGCTGGGCTCTCACACTTCAGCAGTCCCTGGACTCCTGTAAGTCCCAGAATCATGACCTTCCAGGCACTTCTGGCCCTTAGTACGTCTGGGCAACACATCTCCAGTAACCCAAGAGTAGATTACTGAAGAAGACTGCAGGGGCCAGGTGTTTCCATGGATGAGCCTTCCCATGGGATCAGCTACAAATGTCCTGCACTGCTTCTTCTAGGGATGGGTTTTGGGGAATACCCTCCAACCATACTCCTTCCAGCCCCTCAGACCTCCACAGCTGCTATTTGCCCATACTTCCAAATGCAGGGACAGTGTCTTTCTTCATCAGGTGGCCATTCTCTTCAGCACTGCTACTGCTACATAACAAACCATTGAAAAAATTAAAGTGCCATAAAACAATAATCATTTATTCTGTGTAGGAGTCTCTGTGTTAGCAGGTTGGATTAAGCTTAGTTGGGTGGTTCTTCTGGTCTTGCTGTGTTCCCTTGTGCACCTGAGCTCAACTATAGGAGCTTTAGCTGGTCCTGGATGAATATCTTATTCCTGTGGCTTCAGTTGGGACAACTGGAATGATTTCTATCTCCTCCACATGAAATGAGTTCTCTCAGCCTTCAACAGGTTATCTCGAGTGTGTTCATGTGACAGGGATGCCAGCAGAACAAGTGGCATTGTACAAAGTCACTTGAGGGCCAGGCTCAGGACCAGCTCACTCTCACTTCTGCCACATTCGGTTGGTCACAGCAAGTCATGCAAACAGGCCAGAGTCAAGAAGTGGAAATCAGGGGCAGATGCAAAGTAAAATCGGATGCAGAGCCAGCAAAAGGCATGGATGGCAATGTAAACAATCACACATATTCTTTTGCAACATTACACAACTTCTCAGCACACAACTCTCCTACTCCCAAAACATCAGCTTAACTCCAGGATGAGCCCAATCTTCCCAGCATAATCCCAGGTAGAGGTTTTCTTTATCTTGCTTCCTGATGCCCACAGATGCTGTCCACCCACCAGCACAAGGTCTTCTCTGTTTTTTTCAAGTTCTCCAGAGAAACAGAACTAATAGGACACATAGACAGTACACAGAAAGGGATTTATCATGAGGGATTGGCTCTTTCAAGAACACCCTCACTCAGAAATAATGGTTACCAGCTATTTGGGCATTCCAGTTAAGTTGACACATAAAGTGAGCCATCACAGGCATGTAGAGTAGGGGAAGGGGTAATTCATTTCCTCTTTCTTCTAGCAGCTCAGACAAGACAGAACTCACTCTCAGCAGATTATCCCTCTAGATATATTCAACAGTGCTTCCTTTCTGTTCATTTTATGCCTCTGTGTGTGATGTATCTTGTTTATCTTCATGTGACATCTGGTGATTGAGAATCACAAGAGGGAGTTCTATTTTCAGCTGCTGGGCATGTTTAACACTTTTCCCAGGTGGTCCTTCCCAGTAGCTCTAACTTGTGAATTGGATAATGATAAAGGTTTTCCATGTGCCCTCCTATTCATGGATCCCTTTTAAATAAGATAATTTACAACAGAAGATATTCAGATGATACCACCCTAATAGCACAAAGCTAAGAGGAACTAAAGAGACTCTTGATGAAAGTGAAGGAGGAGACTGAAAAGCTGACTTAAAATTCAGCATTCAAATAATGAAGATCATGGCACCTGGTCCCATCACTTCATGGCAAATAGATGGGGAAACAATGGAAATAGTGACAGACAATTTTCTTGGGCTCCAGAATCACTGCAGATGGTGACTGCAGCCATGAAATTAAAAGACCTTGCTCCTTGGAAGAAAAGCTATGACCAACTTAGACAACATATTAAAAAGCAGAGACACCATGTTGCCGACAAAGGTCCGTATAGTCAAAGCTATGGTTTCTCTAGTAGTCATGTATGGATGTGAGAATTGTACCAGAAAGGAGGTTGAGCACTGAAGAATTGATGTGTTCGAACTGTGGTGCTGAGGAACATGCCTGAGAGCCCCTTGGACAGCAAGAAGATCAAACCAGTCCATCCTAAAGGAAACCAACCTTGAATATTCATTGGAAGGACTGATGTTGAAGCTGAAGCTTCAACAATTTGGCCACCTGGTGTGAAGAGAGACTTATTGGAAAAGACCCTGATGCTGGGAAACATTGAGGGCAGGAGGAGAAGGGGGCAAAAGAGGAAGAGATGGTTGGATGGCATCATCAACCCAATGGGCATGAGTCTGAGCAAATTCTGAGAGATAGTGAAGGACAGGGAAGACTGGTATACTGCAGTCCATGGAGTCACAGAGTCAGATGTGACTTAGTGACTGAACAGCGACAATAATAATGGACTGGACATCGAGTGTGAAGTGAGGAAGATCTATACAAGCTTCAAATCATCAAATGTTGTCCCCAAAGACTTTCTTCCCAACATATAAAACATATTATGCATTTCATGAGTTCTAAGATGATCATTTTTCATATTTTAACCTCTCTGAAATTGGCATGCCTCTTAAAACTGATTGTCTCAGAATTATTTGGCAGTGTTTTCTTAATAGCCTATTAAATAGTGGTGAATCTTACAACCAATGTTGCCTTGGTTCTGATGATGTATGCAAAGAATTGGACAGGACTGAGTGACTGAACTGAACTGAACTGAACTGATGACAAGAAGTAGTTGTTTCATTACGTAAAATATTGGCTGCAAAGCACACCTGGACTTGTTAAAACGGTGGCAGGTGAGGCTTTTGATATGAGTGCTCAATAATTCAACAGACGTCACTTTTTGAACAAATCAACTAAACTCTAGTCACCCAAGTTGAACATATGCATGGGTAGATGAGCAGGTTAGCAAGCATGAGAGGAATTCTTCAGAATCATCCTCAAAGTATTGTGAAGTTATAGGGAAAATTTTTTTCTGGATGCCTTTATAACAGCTTAAATTAGCTATACTGTATAAAGGAGTATTACTGAGTCATCATCAAAAAGTAGCCCATAATGCATAAAATTATGGCAATTCTCTTGGCATAAAGGTCTGACATAAAGGATGGGGTAGGAGGTTGGGAGGGAGGTTCAAGAGGGGGGCAACATATGTATACTTATGGTTGATCCATGTTGCTATACAGCAGAAACCAACACAACATTATAAAACAATTATCTTCCAATTAAAAATAAATTTTTAAAAATGTTAAGAAAGGAAATTTCAGAAGAATCAACTGAGATCTTACATTTCCAACTTCACCCTCTGAGTTCATACCTCATAGACTCTGTTTGAAAATACTTTCCCTCATTACCGTGACTAATTCCCAGTCTACATTCTGCCCAAATGTACTTACCTCATCTAAAGCAAAATATACATGTTAGAGAATTAAGGGTATTTTAAAAATCAATTTACTGCAGTTTTCCACATCTTTTCAGTTTTTCCCAGTACATATGTACTTTCTTGAGAATCAGAAAATTTGTTTAAATGAAAAAAAAAAAATCTGTAGAAGAGCAAAACAGATCACTACAAACACAATAAGTGAACAAGATAATAATAAAAGCTAACCCAACTGTTACACTCACTTTCCGCCAGGCCACTGACCGGCGGGCCCCCTCACACCCTTGAGTGGTCAGGGCTGCTTCCACCTCCCTTCACAGATGAGGAAGCACTGACTCAGGAGGATTTCTGAGCCGAGGACCCGCCTGTCAGTGGAAAAGCAGGAGAAGGCAAGCGATCAGGCTCCAGAGTCCGCATTGGCTGCAGCCTGAGGGATAAACAGGAAGTGAACATAAACAAGCGGGTCAGAGTGTCAAGAAGTCATTCTATTTTTCATCTCTTTGCAGCTTCATGGTAAATGGATACTTCTCTCTCTCTAAACATCAGCTTCTTTGTTTGTAATGTGGAGATGCTGGCATTAAAAACTGACCCTTTTAAGGATCAAATGAAACAATGAATATGAAGATGCCTGGAAACTGACAGAAAGTGAAGCTGCTCAGTCATGTCTGACTTTTTGCGACCCCATGGACTGTAGCCTACCAGGCTCCTCAGTCCATGGAATTATCCAGGCAAGAGTATTGGAGTGGGTTGCCATTTCCTTCTCCAGGGGATCTTCCTGACCCAGGGACTGAACCCCGGTCTCTCTGGTCTCCCACATTGCAGGCAGACGCTTTACCATCTGAGCGACCAGGGAAGCCCACAAGACTGACAAATGATGTAAACTTGACATCTGACGAGCTTGCCATGTAAACTGACAAGTGGTATGTAAATAGCCCGTTAGTAACAACACCATCTTCTTTTCCCTCTGAGGACTTGGTAAGAAAACAGGAGGTGGTTCTCTCTCCAGAAGCTGCTCGCCTATCATGCTTCTGTCTGCTGTCCTGGCAATAAAGCACTAAACTCCTTCCTCCTGTTTCTGAGACCTACTCTCAATAGGTGCTATTTGCACTCTGCCATTAGGATCCTGCCCAGGATCCCACTGGCAAGAAAGTAAATGTAGAGCACACATGCCTTAGCTTCCCCCTTCCTTGTCCATGACAGATACTGATAATCAAGCCCAGATCTCCCACCAGTTTAGCCAAAGTTCAAATGTTGCCTCAGAATCCTTAACAGAGATCTAAGCAGCTGCTTGCTACTACCAATCAAATGTAATCAACAGCTGAAATTAAATCTATTTCCCATTCCTGTTGCAAAGTAGTATAAAATGCACCTGTAAGCAGAATTTAGAATTAAAAAGTAGGGAGCTCTTTGAAATATGAAGTTAGTAATAGTAGCTAGGCTACTTCAGTTCTGTTGTGCAGGTCACTCCACTCACCTCCATTCTCTCATCTCCATTTCCTGATCATTCTAATGAGAGAGTTGAATCCTGATCTCTTACAAAATCGATTTCGATTCCAGCCTAGATTCCTCTTTTAACTTCTAACATCTTCCAAGTTATTATTAATTTTTGCTTTTCCTCTTACCCACCTGAACTGCCACTCCTACTTCTTTCTCTCCATCCATTTAAGCTGTACTTCAACACCTTCAAATTTCATGTTTCCCACAAAGGTATTCCTTTGCTACTCCAATTGATAAGGATCTTGCTTTCCACTGGTGGGCTTTAACATAAATTGCCAATAGATACAGTTGGCATCATATGGTCTGATGAACTAGACTACAAGGGCCCTGGTGAAACAGGTCCAGGTTCTATATTTCTTTCCATTTCAGTGCCCTGCACAGAGTTTTATATAGTAGATCAGTTCAGTTCAGTCGCTCAGTGTGTGTGATTCTTTGAGACCCCATGGACTGCAGCATACCAGGCTTCCCTCTCCATCACCAACTCCTGCAGTTTGCTCCAACTCATGTCCACTGAGTTGGTGATGCCATCCAACTATCTCACCTTCTGGCATCCCTTTTCCCTCCTGCCTCAGTCTTTGCCAGCACTGGGGTCTTTTCCAGTTAGTCAGTTCTTCACATCAGGTGGCCAAAGTACTGGAGCTTCTGTTTCAGCATCAGTCCTTCCAATGAATATTCAGGACTGATTTCCTTTAGGACTGACTGGTTGGATCTCCTTGCAGTCCAAGGGACTCTCAAGAGTCTTCTCCAACACCATGGTTCAAAAGCACCAACTCTTCAGTATATACTATATAACAGAGACACCAGGGAAGCTCTGGTGATAAAGCTGAAGCTTTATCATTTAAAGGTGGAGCTCAATGATAAAACCTGAGTTTATATTGTTTCTAATTTTCACAAAAAATTCCAAATATGTTTGATCTAAATTGATCTCTCCATTTTCCTGAAAATGTTAACATTAGAAATGTTGGTAATGCTAAAATTTAGGAAAAGAACTGAAATTTGTCTCCAAAGTGATCCTTTGAAAGCACTTGTTTTTCTCACAAAAACTATATTCTAGATCATTATACAGGAGTATAATCATTGTATGAGTATAACTCTTACGTGGGAAAAGAGATAAGGGTTTAAAAAAAGTCCGTAATAAATTCAGGATCACTTCTCAAGTCTCAACTTTAACATATATCATTCTATAGTTGATTTTAAGTATTTCTTTTGTGTGTTGAGTTGCTTAGCTGTGTCAGACTCTGAGACCTCCCTGCTAGTCTCCTTCTGTCCATGGGATTTCCCAGGCAAGAACATTGGAGTGGATTACCATTTTATTCTCCAGAGGATCTTTCCGACCTAGGAATTGAACTTACATCTCTTAACATGTCCCGCATTGGCAGGTGGATTCTTTACCACTGAGTCACCAAGGACTTCTTTTAATTATTTTATTTAATATTATCACATATCCTTGAATATGTTTTTAATTGATATATAATTTACAGATATAGCAGTATAGATATTATAGTTTATAATATAAACAATAATTCAAATATAGTTTATTCTTGATAGTCAGATTTTATATTAAATGCTTTGTACAATAATTATTATTATTATTTATGCCATGTTTCTTTTGCAAAAAAAAAAAAGTTTGAGATATATTTTAGAATACAGTTGAAGTGATAAGATGCCCTATGAAAAAGGTTTTATTGTTTTTTCTCCTCACCCACTTTACCCCACAGCTTTCCGTTTATTTTTATTCTGACTTAAGGCACTTTGTTTTGCTTTGCTCTTTCTAATGCTGGTTTTCCCTGTGTGGGGCTTCAGGCCTACAGCAGGAGGTATAAAGAAAGTAGGAAGGATTAAGACACAGTTGGATTATAGAAAGAAGAATCTGAATGAAAAAGAAATTCCATTATCACTACCTGAGAAGCTGAGCTTCTTTCATCAAAGGGTGGGAGAGGGAGGGAAAAAGTCTTCAAAATGGATTTCCTTTCATTTCCACTTCAATTCACTCTGCTTGGGTGTTCAGTACATTCTATCCTCTCAGACCCTGAAAGAACTCGAATTTGAGTTTAACATATTGGGAATTTCAGCTCAAGCAGATCTGACGAGGGAAGACAGACGCCTGAACAGATGCAGCTTGTATAGAGAGATTATTTTTTTTTTTAGCCAAAGTTGCTGATTTTTCATCTATAAAAACCCTTCCCCTGATAAGTTTTAAAGTGTGAAAATTTTGACATTTTTCTTTGCACATCACAGGTTACTGTGTTTAGTTATTTAGCGTGTGTGTGCGTGTGTGTGTGTGTGTGTGTAACATAATCATCCTGTGGTGGATTGAGAAGACAGTATTCAGGTTCTGTCAAAACCCTTGGGCTGTTGCCATGTTTTTGAAACTTTGAGCTTCACTGAGCTTACTGGGGGCCTGGTTTCCCTGATGTGTGAATTGCTACAGAAATTAAAACATGGCCAGTGCTGGAATCTCCACTGACAAGCTGATGAGATCCACGTCCCTGGAGTTCCTCTCAACTCTCAGTGATCCTGTCAGGGAAATCACCACATCTGCTCCAAATTGCTACCTGAGGAGAGAACAGGACGTCAGAGGCATCTTAAAAACACTGTGAAAAAGAAGGGAGGACTCTGAGCAAAACAAACAGGAGTATCTTGTGGCTGAGGGTGAACTGAGGTGGTGGGAAATGCGTAAATGTCCTTGTGTTCTGTATCTACGTGGAAAGAGACGTGAGAAGAACAGACACCAGTGACAGAGACAATGAGGAGAAACGTGTGGACTGACTGCTCTCCCTACTCATCCTAGCATTTCTATAACCACGTGAGTAAACATACCGATTACGTGGGTTGACTGACCGACACTCATTGACCAATATCAACCCTCAGTGTTCCCAAGACAGCAAAACCAAGAGAAAAAAAATTCACATTTTCTGCATCTAGGCTCCTCTGTTTTTGGCAGTGACCATATTCCTTTCTTTCTCTAGAGTTGTAGCCTTGGGAGTGCAGTCACTAGACTAGCTGTATCATCATCATTTGTGAACCTATTAGAGATGCAAATTCTAAGGCCACATCCCAGGCCAACTGAATCAGAAACTCTGGGATGGAGCTCCGCACTGTGGGTCTTAATAAGCTTGCAGTTTGTTCCTAATGCATGTGAAAATTTGAAAACCTTATGTCTACCGCAAAGCATCATCAGTCTTTTGATCGCAACTGATTTATTCTCATCAGCGTGTGATACGAACTAGTACCTGCTACATTTAAAAAATGCTCTCTGGTCTTCCTAGCTTCCAGATATTTTCCTTCTCTTTCTACTGTCACTGCATTATTTCTTTTAAAAGTTTGTCTGTAGAGCAACATGACAAACTAGAATTCCCGACCTTGCTCTCTCACAGAGACACTGACTTAACAATAACATACAGTCCAAAAGCCTTTATGAAAACTCAAGAAACCAGTAGAGAAGTTGCAGCACCTGAGGTGTGCTCAAAGCTGTGTTGAAATGAGTTAGAAAATCCATCATTTCTCACCCATGTGGCACCTTCCCCAAGTGAGCACAGCTCAGCACAATTGGGAGTAAATGTCCAATTCATGGTTTCCCTATAGATGGAGGACGAGGGAAAGAAGTGGAATATATGTCCAACACCCTGGATTTTCAGAGGGCTATCTGAGAGACTGGCTCCCATCATGTCTGGCACTGAGCACTGATGAAGATCTTGGATGTTTGGGGACTTTTGAGGAAAAAAGAAAGCCCCTTGGTTGTTGCAAAATCAGAGAACCTCCAGTACTTGAAGACAGGCACCAGAGGGAGAAAAATGACAAGCTCTGAAAAAAGAAGCATAAGACACACTTTACAATTAAAATGTCAAAAGTTAAAGAAAAAGGAGAGACTTTTTAAAAGCAGCAAGAGAAAAACAATTTGTTTTATACATAGAAACCCCCACAGACTATCAGCAGAAACCTTGCAGGCTGGAATGGAGTAGCAAGATATATTTAGTGTTAAAAGAAAACACTTCCAACCAAGAATTCCCTACTTGGCAAAGTGATCATTCAGAGTTTAAGATGGAGATAAAGAGTTTCCAGATTACCAAAAACTAAAAGAGTTCCTCACCACTAAGTGTTACAAGAAAGATTATGAAGATTTATTTAAGCTGACAAGAAAGGGCACTAATTACTAACAAGAATACTTGAGAAAGAATAAATCTCACTTGAAAGGTAAATATATAATAATAAAGGTAGTGGGTTAATTACATATAAATTTAATATAAATGTTAAAAGACAAAAGCAATAAAAATAACTGTAACTACAATACTTAAAAGTTGCAGAGGACAAAAAGGACTAAACTGTGACATCAAAAACACAAAATGTGGAAGAAAGTAAAACTGTTGACCTGTAGAATGGGACCAAACTTAAGTTGTTATGAACTTGAATTAATATAGATGTTAATAAGCCTCATTGTTAGAGAAGCACACTGACTGAAACCGCCCACCCTGGCCAGGCACCACAGTAACCACTTGCATGAGTTGTTTTATGACAGGAGGTCCTGGTAAGGAACACGGAACTAATAACCCACCACCAACCAGAAGAGTTCAGGAAAGGCCAAAAGGAGACACCAAATGTCTGACCACCTCCCAGAATCCTTCTCTCTGGCATCCATCTTGACTGAACAAGGTGTGCACGACCAGGAAGGACTCCGAGTCAGAAGGATTGGCTAAAGACAACCCGGAAACTAATCCCATCTCCATAAAACCCGAGACTTCAAGCCACTGGCAGATCAGTTCCCCCGGGTTCCCTCACCCTCCTGATCTCCACCCGGGCGCCCTTTCCCAATAAAATCTCTTGCTCATGTGTCTCCTCAGACAATTCATTTCCGAGTGTTAGACAAGAGCCCAGTTTCAGGCCCTGGAAGGGGTCCCCATTCCTGGAACAAATGGCGATTCTGGTGGGGACTCTTCTTTGCTACAACTGACATCCTGATCACTCAGGGTACTCAGGGACCAACTTGCCCATCGATGGACCAGACCCAGAAGCAGCAACTAGGACCCTTTTGTCCCTGCTCTCCTCCTGACACGGACAACTGGCTAGAGTGCCCCAACTGGTAAGGAAGAAGAGACTTTACTTACCTCTCTCCCCTCCCCTCTCTCTTTCTTCTCCTTAGTCCTTCCTATCCTTCCCCTTTGTTCTAGTCCCCCAGTCCTGGATGCAAGAATCTGGCCAAAGGGCCTCAGCCTGAGCTGAGGATTGGAGACTGATCACCTCCTCTTGGCAGAGAACTCGAATTCTGATTTCTGGTAGGGCTGAGTTCCAGTCCTCCCTTCTCTGGAGGCCCAGGGTAAAGTCCCGTAATGCCTGGGTGTCTGTAGGTGGCAGGAGACATCTGTAGGGCCACCCCTTTTGCCCCCCTCTCCCGCCTCCTCCCCTTCTTCTTTTAACCTGGCTTCCTTTTCTCCCTTTGAAATCTTTGAAGATCTGAGATATTTTCATTTACTTTGCTAGTACTTGGATCTGAAGTTCTGTGTCTCTATAGGTTTTCTGAGATACTGTATTTTTGTATTTAAGGGACTGTCTGATGAGGACTGCCAGGTCTGTGTGTGTTTTAACCCTGTGTTCTGTGTTGTGATTTTTGATGGCCACTTTGCTTTGTCTGGCCACCATTTGGTTTAGACCTGCTGCCATTTTATTAGAACTTGATTTTCTTTCCCTGTGCCTTAAGACCAGGGCTCTGGCTCTGTTCTCAGGAACACTTATCTAGACCATCTCTAACTCCTGAGACTGAAGGAAAATGGGGAAAAGCCTTTAAAAATTTTATTTATTCAAACTGTTTTCTAATAAACTAGTAAATTTTATATTGTAATATCTAATTCATGACTAAGCTTAGAAAATGAATCTAGATCTTCCTTTGTGTCTGTCTAAATATGTCTTGGTATGTCTTTGTCTCTGGGTAATATTTTTGAAGCTAATTTGTAAATGAACTCTATTTAACTGGCTTAAAGAAAAGTAAGTGCTAACAAATCAAATAATTCTAAATTAAACAATAAATTCCAGGTTCATGTGAACTGGGAATATTTAGCATTAAATACCTGATATTAATATTTGTTTGTTGACCTATCTAATATAGACATGCCTTAGAATAATTAACACTAAGTAGAATATTTTCATTGTACCTAGATTTAATATATGTTAAATATTATCATATCTGTTACAAGTTTGTCAACAAGGAAATTACCTTGAGTGAAGAAACTTCTACACAAATGTAAATGAGATATGAGCTTTTAGATAAACTCTATTAAGAATAATTATGCTTTAGAAATGTCTGACTAAAATATTCTCTCTAGATTGGGGTAACCTAAATTTCTAAGGGTTATGCTAAACTAAGTGTTGGAAGTCTATTGAATAGTTAGGTCATTTCCAAATAAAATAAGATTTTGAAACATTTACTACTAAACACTAAGCCTTTTATAGAAAAACTAAAGAGATTTGGGACTACAAATAAACAATGTTTGGTGCCATCCTAAAATGTTCTAAGAAAGCAAGGGTTTTAGAAATTATCACTGGTATTCGTGCTCACCAATCTATAAAGTGCTAATATAAAAGTTAGTTCTTGGTTACTAGAGCAAAGTAGGAAGTATGTTTTCAGAAAAAAAAAGAGTACTAAAAAGAATTATGCATGTTCAGGATTTTCTAAAATTGGATTACAATTAGTTAGATAAATGGATTTTGTTAGGAATGACACAGCCATAGGAAAACTGGTTAGAGCCAACTAGGTCCAAGATAGTGGAGTTGACTTTCACTAGATCTGGAGCCTCAGTATATACCCCCATAGTGACATATCAACAAGTTAAATGATACACCCATCAACATTGACTAAATCTGACCAAACGTTCTAAACCCTTTTAAATAATCTTTTTGACAAAACTTCCTAAACTGAATTTTTTTGAAGTTCCTTTGACCTCTGGCTAACTTTGGGGTGCTTCAGAGGGCCCCTGAAACATCCCAAAGAGAGATATTAAACTAATTGTGTTTACTGAGTTGGTTAAATTACATGAAAAGTATTATCAAATGAGTAATAAATCCTCTCGTTATAATGTGTGGTAAATATTACTAATATAGATATCCTAGAAATTATATGCAGTTTTTAACATTTTGGTATGTCCTGGTATTCTAATGGAAACCTGATGACATCACAAAAGTTAACAAAAGGACTAAATGAACCAGTGAATATGCTTATAACTTTTATGGTTTCTATCTGAAAAATTATGGGTTTGAATCTTATGTTTTCCGGGAGTAGGGAAAACCTTCCTGTCAAACTAATTATGACAAAAATTTGGTAAAATTATATGTTATAAACAAAACAACTATATTTTCTCTCTATCTGACTCCTCCAGAAATTGGAAACTCTTAGGTTTCCAGTAAGTTTATCAAATGAGCTAGGAAGGTTATCTCACTAACAGGTACAAAAATCTCAAGGAATTTTTAAGACCTTACAAAAGGGAAGAAGTCACCTAGATCTGTTAGGCAAAATATGTGATAAGCCTTTGGTGTGAGTTTCCCAGCCCTGTTTTATTTTAAAAGTTCAATCTGATACTCTATAAATGTTTCAGCAAAAAGTCTATGATCAATTATGGTCATATAAATCATCAGACAAAAATGAGTGAGAATAGACCTATTTTGCAAACAAACTGGTCTTAATTTGGTTATATTTGACAAAAATGAGGGTAATTTTAGGGAGAAAAAGATGTTTCAGTAAATGTTAAATCCCAGTTTGTTAATGGAGGTCTGCATCTAGTAAGACTCATTTCTTGGATAGTTCTTTGCTGTTATGCGATATTAATGTAAAATTTACTTGAATTCTCAAAGAACACCCTAAATTTGTTTCTGAAGCTTATCTCAGTAATCTGTCTTTGGATGAAGATCAGATGCATCATGACTTGCAAACAGGACTGGAAAAAGACATGATTTAAGGGACTGTTTCTAACCTGGAAGGAAGGACTTTTTTATCAGGTACTCTTAACTAGCTCATGCACAATGAAACTGAAGGGAAATTGACTCAGATTAATTCCCACTTCCAAAGGCCCCTACACTGGACTGATCTATAGAGAAGACAGCTGACCTGATCTCACCTTAAAATGATCCTCAGACAACTCCAGGATGAGAAGACAATGACATCAGAGGTAGCCAACTTGTCCAACATGCTGGACCTGATTCGTATGATCATTTATAATGTTTTCTTGACTTCTTAGACCTTTGCATATAAACCAAATGCTTTTCTATCATAGGCCTAATCTTATGCTAGTTTTAGAAAGCAATCCAATTGTTGGGTTTGTGGCCAATTACATGTGTCTAGTTCTGGGTTACCTTGGTAAATTTCTCTACTACAAGTTCCTAACTGGTTGGCTCTGAGAAAATTCACTTAAAAATTATATTCATATTCAGGTCACTATTGATATTACTAGATGGGATTCCCTCACAGGTCAATTAATACTGCCTGCTCTGACTCTGGCCAAGAATTTGAGTTTTCTTCTATTACTCAAGCTCAATCAGAGCAACAAGCAAAGTTTCAGCAAAGGAAAAAATATCCCACAATTATGGGATGGATTTATATAGATAACACCAGGCTATAGTAATTTAGGTTTAAAGTCTCCTCTATGTTGGAAACAATTAAATCATACTAAGTATAATCAGTCTAGTAACACAAGAAAACTGGGCTATGTGCCTTATAGACAGTGCCAGTATATAATTTCCCTGGAAGATAAAGACTCATACAAAATAGACTAAGTCAGATGACCTGGGATATACTGGGCTACATCTAACGGAAGCTCTTAAGTCTTACTTGTGACTTTACTAATACTGCTGGCTATGTTATTTGTATTTCACCTGTTTTACAAAATTGCTATTTCTTACACTGCCAAATGTGTGACTGAGGCCTCTGATAAAGTCATATATAGTTCCATATGAGATTGATGATGGTAACAGTGTAACTCTAGATATGGGAAGAAGCAGTAAGAGGGAATGTTTTTCCTGGGCCAAGAGGCTAGTAAGACAGGCGGTCCAGAGAATTTTGGATACGGTTTTATGGCCTAGTCTAGTAACAGCACATTAAGTGACCTGTCAACAAAATCTTTGCCAAACCTGAGAATGGACATTCTCAGCACCATGGGATAAAATGGTCATGAAATGCCCCCCCTCAAAATCATGGTCAAGTTTATGAGCAAAAAGGGGCTCTGCCAACTGAAAACTGAAACTTGCCATCTATGTCTACAAAGATTAAATCACGGTCACTGCAACTGCTAACATTCAACTCCCCTGAAAGGAGTTCAGGGTGAGAATCAGGAATGAGGCACTCTGTGCTCTGGGAAAAAACTGGCAGAACAGGCCTTCAGATAATTAGATCTTTTCAGGAGAAGATTTTACCAGTCCCAATTCTTGCATCTTCTCATACCTAGAAAAACACTGACATCATTAATGGTGACATCTGCTTTGGCTATTAAGGAAAATTTTACAACTAAAAGTCAAAATAGAGTAGCTATGGTTCAGACATCCTGGGAAATAACCAGGTGTTACTATGGGTGTAATTTCAGATTAGACATTGTATTGCTAAACACTTGAGTTTTCTGGGTCATGGCAGGCATGGATGCAACCATTCTCAAAACAATGTCTGCTGGAAGTTAGTAACTTATACCTTACTTTTCATAAAACTAGGCAACTGGCTACCTGGCTAGAAGTCTCCCTGAAGTGCCAGGTCCAGACTGGTTTTCAGGCCTATTCTTCTAAAAAGAAATGAGATTTATTTTGCCTATTAAAATTCCAGTTATCACTCCTCCAACTACCTCTAATTGGGTCTGTTACACCAAAATGGCAGACTAAGAGATTGAGATTTTAATCATACAAGACTCAGATCTAGGACTTGGAACTTGGGAATACTTCCAATTCGGTGTCTATTCTCCAAGCTGAGGCTCCATTTTGACAGGAAGTTATCACAGTCATAGTTGCCCTGTTCCCTAAGTTAAAACTGAGCAGGACTCTGTAGGCCTCTGGAGTACAGATCTGTTCTGTGTTCTCCATTTCTTGTCTGTAGGATGTAGGCTTCATTCAGCCTCCTTCAACCTTCCCTGAATTCCAAGGGATGGGTTCAAACAATTGCTAATCAGGAAAGGGAGGGGATACAGAAACAGAGGAGAAACAATCAAATGGTGGTACAGCCTGGAGACAGGGTCCTGGTCCCCACTCAAAGAAATATGCATAACTATGTCTTTGAGTTCTTCTACAGAACTGGTGCCCCCACCCAGGTGGACGATGGTAACTTCAGACTAAACACAAGATTCCCGGAGCACAGCTCTGTTGCTTTACCACCAACCAATCAAAAAAAAAACAAAATTCACAAACCCTGCAGCCCTCACCCCAAATGTTGCCTTCTATTTCCGGGGACCAGTGATGATCATCCTGTTAGGTCTCCTGTCGGCCCCTGTCTATTTCATCTCTGAGAGGAGCCAACAGTTTCAGACTAAATTGCTGTATTACATGGGGGAATGCTGATTTCAGGCAAAAAAATACCTTGACTTAGATCAGTTAGAGAGACTTCTGCTTTTCTAGGCAGGCCTACTCCCATGCACAGCAGGAAGAAGTCACAGAAGAAGCAGACCTCTGCCCCAATGCCCAAGAAGTATCTTGAGTATGAAATCTCTCAGCGGGGAATTGTTAAGGGAAGCACACTGATTGAAACCGCCCACTGGCCAGGCACCACAGTAACCATCTGCATGAGTTGTTTTACAACAGGAAGTCCTTGTAAGGAACACGGAACTAATAACCCAACACCAACCGGAAGAGTTCAGGAAAGGTCAAAAGGAGACCCTACATGTCTGACCACCTCCCAGAATCCTTCTCTCTGGCATCCATCTTGGCTGAACAAGGTGTGCACCACCAGGAAGGACTCTGAGTCAGAAGGATTGGCTAAAGACAACCCGGAAACTAATCCCATCACCATAAAGCCCAAGATTTCAAGCCACTGGCAGAGCAGTTCTCCTGGGTTCCCTCACCCTCCTGCTCTCCGCCCGGGCGCCCTTTCCCAATAAAGTTTCTTGCTTTGTCAGTCAGCACATGTGTCTCCTCAGACAATTCATTTCTGAGTGTTAGACAAGAGCCTGGTTTGGGGCCTGGAAGGGTCCCCCTTCCTGCAACATCATGGTAATCACAAAGCAAAAACCTACAGTAAATACTGAGAGATACAGAGAAAGGAATATAAATATTCCTTTTCACAAAAGAAAGTAATCAAACCACAAAGAAAGAGAGCAAACTTGAAAAAGAACAAAGCTACAAGCATCATGCTCCCTAATTTCAAACTAGAGTACAAAGCTCTGGTGTGTATGTTATTGGCATAAAAAGACACATGTTAATGGAACAAAATAGAGAATCCAGAAATAAACCCATAACGTACAACAAAGGAGCCAAGAATATACAACGGGGAAAGAATATTCTCTTCAATAAACCAGACAGCCATATGCAAAAGAATCAAACTGGACCACTATCATAAAGCATGTACAAAAATTAACTCAAAATGAATTGAAGATTTGAATGTAAGACCTGAAACCATAAAACTCCTAAAAGAAGCCCTAGGCGTAAGGTCCTTGACACCCGTTTTAAGTGATGATTTTTTGCATAACACCAGAAGCAGAAGTAACAAAAACAAGATTAAACACCTGGGACATCAAGCTACGAAGTTTTTGAACAGCAAAGGAAACCCCCGACAAAGTAAAAAGTCAAAGTCCTGAATGGGAGAAAATTTTGTAAATCATATATCTTATAAGGGCTTCCCTGATGGCTCAGAAGGTAAAGAATCTGGCTGCCATGAGGGAGACCTGGGTTTGATCCCTGGGTCAGGAAGATTCCCTGGAGAAGGGAATGGCAACTCACTCCACTTGCCTGGAGAATTCCATGACAGAGGAGCTCAGTGGGATACAGGCCATTGGGGTCACAAAGAGTCTGGACACAACTGAGTGACTTTCACGTCATTTTCATAAAGGGTCAATATCCAAAATACATAAAGAACTCACACAACTCGACAGGAAACAATCTAATTAAAAATTGGGCAGAAAATCTGAACAATTTTCCAAAGAACACATACAGATGGCCTACAAGTGCATGAAAAAATTTTCATTATAATTAATCATCAGGGATATGTAAATCAAAGCCACAGTGAAATATCATCCCACACCTGTGAGAGTGGCTGTTATTGAAAAGACAAGAAATAGTAACCGCTGCAAGAATGCAGAGAAAAGGGAACCTTCATGCACTAGTGGTGGGGTAGATTGGTGCAGCCACTCTGGAAAAGAGTATGTAGATTCCTCCCCAAAATTAAAAGTGGAACTACTATATGATCCAGCAATTCCATATCTGGGCATTTATCTGAAGAAAATGAAAACACTAATTAAAAAAGGATATATTAACCCTCTTGTTCATTGTAACATTATTTACAATTGCCAAGATATGGAAACTACTAAGTGTGTATCAAGAAATGAATGAATAAAGAAACTGTGTATGTGTACAAGGTGATATTATTCAGCCATAAGGCAGAATGAAATCTTGCCTTTGCAACAATGTCAATGGACTTAAGGGTATTATGCTAAGTGAAATAAGTCAGACAGAGAAAGACAAGTACCCTATGATCCCTCTTATACCTGGAATCTAAATACACACACACACACCAAACAAAAGAACAAACAAATGAAGCTCATAGATACAGAGAACTGATTGGTGGTAGCCAAAGGCAGAGGACCAGAGGTGGAAAAAAATGGATAGACTGTTTAACTGTTTTGTTTATTGTGTTAGTAAAATAAAGAAAACAGAAAGCAGCAAGTCAAGGCTCTCTAATTGCAAAATTAAACTCACTGGCCTGTGGAAGACGATGCAACCCAAGAAAAAACTTTGGAGATACCCAGGATCTCTAGCTGATCTGATTAGTGAAGAAGGTCTTTGCCTATATAAAGTCAGTCCATAAAAAATCGGCCAAAGTAGTTGCTCTTTTCAAATGTGTAAGTCACAGCAAAACATAACAAGATAGGAAGAAACAGGGAAACGGGTCCCAGTCAAAGAAAAAATCCAAGTCTTTAGAAGCTGACCATGAAGACATGGAGATGCAAGATGAAAGAGACTATGTGAAATTAACACAATACTCTAGAGGTTACACTCCAATACAAATTAATTTTAAAAAAGAAACAAAAGCAGCAAAAACACTAAGATAGATACATTACTTTAAAATTATAATATTTTATGTTTCCAGGGGTTTGTTTTATCTTTCAGCATAGTCTCTAGGAAGGGTGCAAAGTCTGACACAGAAATCCTATACAAGTGAAACAGTGAATTGCTTTCTGAACTGAGACTCAGGAAAACAGGTGTACCAGCCATCTGTCAGTGTGTAGAGGATGCTCTTCCCCAAAATATGTCAGTCCAGACATTGATTCACATAAGACTTCAGAACCACCAGCCTCTGAGGGAAACGCCATGGAAGAAGCGGCCTCATTTCCCTTAGTAAACCAGGGCAGGAAAACCTGGTCGGATGCCAGGGCCGCTTTAGGAAACGCCACTTGGGAGCCAGGTGTGCTGTTCCCCTCGAGTCCTCTCGCTTTATCCCCAGGAGGAGATGATGCACGCAGTCAGCTCGGTACCCAAGCTCCCGAAGTCATCAGAGCCACCCCACTCTCCAGGCCCCTGCAGGGGTGCCTGACCTTGCCAGCTCAACTTGCTCATCACTTGACAAAAGCCAGTGCTTCTGTGAGGACACCTCTCTCCTGTGGTTCATGGAGCAGTGTCCAGACAAGAGAAAATACACCCCAGGAAGTGAACAAGAAGAACAAATGGAAGAGTTCTGTACTGCTCAGATGCAGACTCTGGGAAACATGAAGCAGAGACACCAACACATCTTAGCTAAACATCCAGGGTCTTTTGTTTGAAGGGTTATTTATTTCTTTATGGAGAACTCACTGTTTGGAAGCATTTTGGACATTTACTAGGTGGAAATCACCTGAATTTGCTGAGACTTCATAAAGATAAAAGGCTTCCCTGATAGCTCAGTTGGTAAAGAATCTGCCTGCAATACAGGAGACCCCAGTTCGATTCCTGGGTCAGGAAGACCTGCTGGAGAAGGGATAAGCCACCCACCCAAGTATTTTGGGGCTTCCCTTGTGGCTCAGCTGGTAAAGAATCCCACTGCCATGTGGGAGACCTGGCTTCGATCCCTGGGTTGTGAAGATCCCCTGGAGAAGGGAAAGGCTACCCACTCCAGTATTCTGGCCTGGAGAATTCCATGGATGTATAGTCCATGGCGTGGCAGAGTGGGACACCACTGAGCGACTTACACTTCCACTTCACTTCACAGATAAAAGGGAGAGGAAATAACAAGGGAGTGGGAAAGATGCTGTGATCAAACCAAAAATAGAATTCCCAGAAACTCACAAAATCTCCCCAGTAACCAAAGAGTAATTAACCTGATATCCTGTGTAGAACAAAGACCTCCTCTTTCTTTCACATTATCTCCTTGCTAATTGGAAACTAGTTATCAGCATTTGTTAAATTCTGGTTCATTTAGGTAATAAAACATAACACAGTCATTTACAGAAAGGAGATAGGTAATATGTTTTGATATAAAATGTTCTCTAAGATAAAGTATTTAATGAAAAAAAAAAAATGAAGATCCAAAACAAAGTGCAAAATATTTGTGGCAAAACAATGAAGATTCATGTTATATATGTGCATGTGTATAAATGTGTATATATACATAGGTGTGCAAAATATAATATATAACATACACAAACGGGACACTCTTCTCTTCTTACCCTTTTGCTTAGGAGTATTTTCCCATGGGCATCTAACTGCATACATGTGTGCTAAGTTGCTTCAGTCTGGTCTGACTCTTCGGGATCCTGTGGACTGTAGCCCACTCTCCAAATGGGATTCTCCTCTCTCTCTCTATGGGATTCTCTCCTCTCTCCATGGGATTCTCCAGGCAAGAATCCTGGAGTGGGTTGCTATGCCCTCCTTCAGGGGATCTTACGTCTCTTGCATTCAGGCTAGTTCTTTACCGCTAGTGCCACCTGGGAAGCCCTTGCATCTAACTAAACATATGTAAAAACATTTCAAAAGACTATAACCCACAAAAGCAAAACAGGTAATACCGTGGTAAACAATATAGCTTTTGTTATGGAGGGTCAGCAGTTGGGCATGGCTATTCACATTTGCTAAGCCAAACTCTTATCATGTAAACATTATTTCTTGAAATTCCCAAAGATGCTTTGAAAATATTGTGATGCTTGTAGCTTCCTGGGGTACCATGGTGTGGTCTTAAGCTATAATTGCTATGTCCTAGCACTGTGGTCTTACCAAAGCATTCGTTTACTGATTTCAGGTTTGAACCCTTAGAGAAAATGCATGCAGTGGGAGAACCCAGACATGCCCTTCCCAGGGTAGTTAGTTCTCAAGGCCACCTTGGAGAAAGACCATTGGGAACCATGGGTCAAAGTGACTGCTGACTCACATGAGGAAAAGACCAAGAAGCTTTGAGTAAACAGAGTATTTAGCCCTTTGTAATAAAGAAGGATTACAAGGAAGACAAAAGCTTCAAAGATGAGATTAATTCTTTAGGCACCTGTGTTAGGGACCAGCATCCTTCATCTTCTCAAAAATATAGGGGATGAAAATTCGAATCTTTAAAATGTTTACTTTAGAGCAAAGTGCAGCATCCACCTAGTAATTCTCAAGGATGTAGCAGCTAAGAGCTAAAAATATCTTCACGGGGAGGGGTGTGCAGATGGGGCGTGGAGAGCAGGGGGTGGGGGCACAGAGAACCCAGAAGAGCAGCCATCTGAGCAGATTTCACACGATTAATAGGGAGTTTGTTGGCTGGTGGACTTTAAAAATAGAACCTCATTTCTGAGCGGTGGGTGCCCTGCTCCGGAGCCCTAGAATGAGCCTGCTGAGAGGGATGATTAAAATGAAAGATTGTGCGGCTTTAAGGAAATGTTGGCATAAAGAAATGGCAGCGATTACTGATGCTCCAGCCACCTTCTAAAAGGTTTCTGCAAATTGCTTTCCTTGGATGAAATACCAAATATCTGTTCCCAAAATGTTATGAAGCAAAATAAATCACATTCCATTGACATATCCAATATGTCGTATCAGAGACCCTGAATCCAGACAAAGCAGAGCGGCCGTTACCTCGGTGCTATTACATTTCTTTCTCTTGCTTTTGTATTAAGGCTGCAAGATGAAAACGTGTTCCTTGTAAACAAAAATGTTACCTCTGCCTCCTCGTTACATGAAACGAGAAATCAAGTCCACCGCAGACAAATATTTAGAGTTCAAGAGTAACTCAGAATTCATCTCCTCTGACCCCTGACTTTGATCAATGAAGAACGTGCAATAAGAAAGGGGGCATCATTTTTGCAAGGTCATGTTGCTGTGGGGCACACAGGCAGAACCAGAACACCGGCCGCTCAGCTAGTTATCAGCAGCTAGCCCTGCTGCTCAGTAGGGTGTGCTCAGATGCTCAAGGTAGGATTTCTCTGCAAGACCTTGCATTTTCCCTAAAATTGAAGTTTTCAGAGAAAGGTGATTTCTCAGGCAGTAACCAGTATGTGGCTGAGTACCGCAGAATTGATGCCTTCAAACTGTGGTGCTGAAGAAGACTCTTGAGAGTCCCTTAGACAGCAAGGAGATCAAACCAGTCAATCCCAAAGGAAATAAACCCTGAATATATATTGGAAGGACTGATGCTGAAGCTGAAACTCCAATACTTTGGCCACCTAGTGTAAAGAACCGACACATTGGAAAAGACCCTGATGCTGGAAAAGATTGAAGGCAGGAGGAGAAGGGGACGACAGAGGATGAGATAGTTGGATGGCATCATTGACTCAATGGACATGAGTTTGAGCAAACTCTGGGAGTTGGTGATGGACAGGGAGGCCTGGCGTGTTGCGGTTCATGGGATTACAAAGAGTCGGACATGATTGAGCAACTGAACAACAACAATAAAGCCAGTGCATGAAGGAGCCGTGTTTTGAGGTATGCAAAGAAAGAAATAGAAATATCTGGTCCTACAAAATAATTTAGTGTTAAAGTTGTATGCACTTTGGGACTATTTATTGCATTCTCTCATAGTTCAGTCGGTAAAGAATCTGCCTGCAATACAGGAGCCACGGGTTTGATTCCTGGGTCAGAAGGATCCCCTGGAGAAGGAAATGGCAACACTTCCAGTATCACTGCCTGAAGAATCCCATGGACAGAGAGGCCTGACAAACTACAGTCCACGGGGTCGGAAGAGTCAGACACAACTTAGTGACTATACCACCAGCACAGATATAAATACCGAGGCACAGTGCCACCAGCTGTGTTCATCCAGGTGCAAAAGCTGCTGTCGGATCATCCTGGCCAGCAGGTGCCCCTGCCTCCCAGCTACTGTGAGTGTTGGCTTCGAAGAACTCGCTGCTCCAGAGCATTTACCTAGTCTTCTGGAAATGCCTGAGAATCGCAAATGACTCTTCGATATGGAGTTTCAACAGGCCAGCCCCCTGTGCCTGAACTCAGTGGTTTTATTCACAGTCCAGAGCTCCCCAAGAGATCAGGGTGAGGCCCAACTCCAGCTGTGACAACATGGTTGTTCAGCTCCTTCCCCTGCCCTGTTTTATTTCCTTCACCTCCCTGTTGTCTTGAAACACACCTTCAATAAATCAAGTGCTTCCAGAGACCCTGACCTTAAATACCAAGTGCATATGCAAGAGAGGTAAGTGTCAGAGAGCAATCTGTAACATCCTACATCTTCATTCATCCCACTTTAGTCTCCATGCAAATGTGTATTTGTGACAAGAGAGTTTTGCATGTTTCTGCTGGAAGCAGATGACTGTGCTCTCCTTGTCTGCTAGTATAGAAGGTTTCCCAATTTTTCTGCTTAGTCACATGCTTTCTGATCTGTCCTTTGAATTATGCGATGTCTTTTCTTTATATTTTTCCTAAAATCAAATAAAAACCAGATTTCTGGTGTGGTCATGATTAATGGAACAAAGACCTGAAGGCACAAATGTGAATTTTAAGTTGCTAACATTTAATAGGCGCTTGGGTGGTTCTCCTGCCTTCTGTCTTCAGTGTTCCTGATGTGCAGCAAAGAGCCCACTACCAGGAGCTGAGACCTTGGCCGACAAGGGAGACTGAGGGCCTCAGCACGTACACAGCAATGGAGAGCCCATGGATTCCAGTGTTTAAGAGTCTTTGGCTGTCAGCAACAGAAATGACTCCTCCCTGCTTAAGCAAAGGGGTTTCTATCGATAAGCAAGGAGGTGTGCAAAGGACTGGATGGCAGATGCGCAGGAACAGAGTGGAGGATGCCCCTAGCCTGGCTTAGGTGCACCGAGGAAGACTTCTTCCCTCTGCTGTCAAGAATCAGGCATCGGGGAGAGAGTCCAGCTAGCCAAACTGAGGTTATGGTCCCACTGTTTGACTGTGCTGGGTCAATGAGAGTAAAGACCTTGAGACAGGGTTGTCTGACCTTAACCGCACATTAAAATCACATGTGGGGAGCTTATAAAAACCTGATCCTTAGGTCATGCCACAGACTAATTACATCAGAATACCCAGAGGTGGGACCAAGACATTTGATATTTTTGAAACTCTCTACTCTTGAGAGTCCCTAGGACTGCAAAGAGATCCAACCAGTCCATCCTAAAGGAGATCAGTCCTGGGTGTTCATTGGAAGGACTGATGCTGAAGCTGAAACTCCAATACTTTGGCCACCTCATGCGAAGAGTTGACTCATTGGAAAAGAGCCTGATGCTGGGAGGGATTGGGGGCAGGAGGAGAAGGGGACGACAGAGGGTGAGATGACTGGATGGCATCACCGATTCAATGGACATGAGTTTGAGTAAACTCCGGGAGCTGGTGATGGACAGGGAGGCCTGGCGTGCTGCGATTCATGGGGTCACAAAGAGTGGGACATGACTGAGCAACTGAACTGAACTGAACTGAGCTGAAGAGGCTTCATTGCATAACTTGTGTAGCCAAGATTGTAAAATACTGATCTAGAGGGAAAGCTTTCAGAGAGCACTTCAAATTCTTTCGCAGAAGGGCAGGCTACAAGCCTTACCATCCTAGCATGACTCCTCCAACCTGGACAGAAGGCATCTTCCCCAAATAGAATCGGGTTACACTAAGAAGAAGGGGGATGGACACTGAATGGCCAGTCAATCAATCAGTAAACACAAAGATCCATTGCACTTGCAATCTAATCAAACATGGTTCCAGAGATTAGAGCAAGCTCTGGCATACAATAGATGCTTTATAAATATTTGTTGAATAAGTAAATAAATAAACAGCAAGAGGTTCTCAAAATGTCATATATAATTTCACCAATAAAATTACTGGTTTTTCTTATTTGAGCCAAGAAAATCTCTATTACAGATTAAAAGGAGTAAACCTTTATCAAGAGAGAATGAAACAAAGACATGTGGGGGAATTAAGTGCTGTATCCATGAGAAATTGTTAGGAAATGTAGGGATCTATTGAGCTGTACACTTTTCTACTAGACACTAGTCTTTATTTACCATCATCTTTGAAGAATAGTTTCTGCTGGTGTCAGCTTGTAATACTACACTTTTTTGTTTACATTTTCAATACATCCATCTGCTTTGATTGGTCAAATAACAGCCATTTGCTTCAAGACTCTAACATCTTGGTGCTCAGAGTGTGGTTGGAGGACCATCACTGTCTCTCATAGAAGTGTGTTAGAAATACAGAATTTGGAGCCCCATCCCTAATCTACTGGATCAGCACCTGTATTTTAATAAGACCCACAGGAAAATCATAAACATATTAAAGTGTGAAGACAATTAGCCTAGCTCACATGGCTCCAAATGCCTAAAATAGCCAACCTTACCCATCATTCAGACCAGGTAGGAAGAAGTTTAGGACCCCTGAACATGGCACCCTTGCTCACTGCTCTCAACTCAAATCCCTTTGATTCTCCCAAGACAAAGGGCAAACGGATGCAGAAAGGTTCTGGCTTCCGTTGAGGTCCTGGACATGAGTGAAGTTGTGAAATTTTGGTCTCATAATCTGAGCAAATAAGTGGAGAACAGCATCAGAAACTAGTCAAGGACTTAAAACAGATTCTGGGGGAAACTTGTCATACAGAAACCTGTAGCCCTGAAGGGAATGTTGATGTCAATTCTGGAAGAATGTGCTAGATTTCCAAAAGTCCAAGTGGGAAGTGAACAAGTAAGCTGGATATTTCCTTCCTTGAGATGGGAGAGGTGGAGAATGCCAGTCTGCCTAGTTCTATCCATGTAGTCCATCAAGGTAGGGATCTCTCTGCTTTCCACTGCCTATAAGTTCAAAATATTAAGATTCAAGCTTAATCAAAAAACACATCCATAGGTATACCATGGGGAAAAATCTTGATCTCTAAGGAAAAAGAGCAAGTACACAAACACTCTTAAAGGTGAAAAAAGTAATGTCCTATGAAAGAATGTCTTATCACCGACAGATGGAAGAGGCTAGTAGAACATCTAGTTATACCCAACTAAACTATCATTAATCTCTTCACGTGAACAAAAGTTATAATAGAAGGGGAAAGAATTTAGAGAGAACATCACTTAAGAACCTCTTCTGAGAAAAGCACTGAAAAATCTCTATTCCAACAACAAATGAGAAAATTCAGAAACCTGAAGAGATAAAAATGTCATCAATAATTATATATAATATGCATGTTGCATGTACATAGGTGCACATGTGTATATATATACATGATAAATATAAATTCATATATAGCTATTGAGCTATGTAGATAAATATTCAAAAATAATAAAAGTTTATATAACAACATGTAATATCAGACATTAATAACACCAAGTCAGAAGAACATATTTAAGAAAATGTTAACATTTAACAAATTAGTAAGTACTACACTTTACCTCTCAAGCCTATGAGAAATGGTTACCAAAGAGGCAGCAAAAAGATTTCAACATCTTTCCAGGGAAAGAAAAAAATGAAGGGGAGGAGAATAAAAATCGACTTGTAAAATCTCATCTTTTTGGAGCAAAGTGAGGCAGGAAGAAAACAGTGATTTTTATTCCCAAGAGGGAGAGGGAATCTCCTTTTTTAGAATATTGACACTGTTATATAATCATTTAGATCAAGAGAATAGCTATTAATTATCAATGACAAGGACAAATACAGTAGTCTTTTCAAATTAGCAAAGAAGAAAAGACTTCTGTATAATACAAAGAAGAAACAACATTCTATCTAATAGTAAACATAAAATAAGATCAAAGCAATACACCCAGCATATAAGTCACTGTATAAAATGTAAAAGAAGAGGAATGTATCATGAAAAGACAGAGAAAACACATTTCTTTGTAATAAACCACAGCCAGATGTTATATATAAGGAAACTTCTCAAAATAATTCTGAAATAAGACAAAGATAAAAGGAGTGAGCAAAGAGATATCAGAAAACTGAAACAAAATGGAAGCAAAAGTGGCAATATTAATATCAGGAAAGTGTAATTTAAAGGTAAAAGGACCAAACAGGATAAAAAGAGACAATATAGAATGATAAATAGCAAACTGTAGAAGTAGCAGCAGTTATAAATGAGATGAGTCAATCACTGTAGCTGCTCAATACTTACATTTATTTTAAAAGAAAGAAAAACTTGCTAGAAATATAATGGTGGAAACACCAATGTACTTCTCTCACAACCGAAAGATCTAGTTAAAAAAAAGGTAAAAAACTAAAAAATACAAATAATAAGCAAGTCAATATGTCACTTCATTATTGAATATACTTTTAAAAACAGTCATGGAACATTTTAAAGTTTGGTCATATATATGGCCACTGAGGGGAAAAGTAGAAAAATGTATAAGTAGACAGTTTTTATACATTGCATTCTCTGTCAGAATCAAATAAAATTAAAAAGAAAAAATAAATGGCAACCAATAAGATCTTAATGACTTGACAATGAAGCAGCCTGCTTCTAGATAATCTTTGATCAAAAAGGAAATTAAAACCTGCCTAGAAAGTAATGAAAAAGAACACTCCTAACAACAGAACCTACAGAACACATCAAAAGCTATATTCAGAGGAAAATTTATAGCCTTAATTGCCTTCAATATTAAAAAAGAAAGCTGGTGATAAAAGTAATTTTTCATCTGAAAACTGAAATACGAAGGCAAAATCAAGCAACACTGAAGAATAGGAAATTTTATACTATTTTACCATGGGAAAAAGTAGTGAAAAAGACAAATTAAAATATGATTCTGATAAAGGGAAAGAGCAAAACCAAAGTAAAAGAAACAAAGGAAAGAGTGGGCCACAGCCACAGCACGAAGGAGGTTAGCAGCATCATAAAAAACACTGCCTGCAACCTGATGACTACAAAAGAAAATGAATGCTTTTTAAGCAAAATACTTCTAGCCCACCAACTTTTCATGATTTCCACTGTATTTCACCAGTTGACTGTCCTTTTAAAGTATCACATTTTGATCAACCATCTTCTCTTTCCTGCCCAGCTCCCCACCCTTGATGGACGTTTTCCTTCAATCAAGCGTCGTCTTAGTTTTACTGGTGGAATGTAGGTGGAGGGCTCTTTGTTTCTTACAGCCCAGATTCAATAGGGGTAGATTTTGTGCTTTCACTCTCACATCCTACTTCTAAGTTCTTAGAGCAATTCTCTCTTGTACCCCATTTCACCGATACATGGCATCACTCTCTTTTAACATATTAAAGTTCTTTCACATTCAACGTAGTAATAATTTTTGAAATTTTAGATTGTAGAGAAAACCTTTATATGAAAAGTAAAATAAATAGTTCTGATTAACTGAGAGGAAGTTTTCCACTAGTTTTTGTTTTTTTAATTTTTGGCTATTCTGTGTGGCATGTGGGATGTCAGTTTCCTGATCAGGGATGGACCCTATTCCCCCTGCAGTGGAAGCACAGAGTCTTAAACACTGGAACACCAGGGAATTACTTCCACTAGTTTTTAATTATTGAACACATTTCATAGGCACTAGATAATAGCTATATCATCTCACGACTTACTCTTTGAAAAAGTTAAAATAGCCTCTTTATCCAGATAGAGAAAAGCCAACATAATCAATATTAAATGTGTTTGCTCTTTGCGTCATTAAGCATTTGCTGTGTAACAAACTATCCCCAAATGAGTAACTTAAAACAACAGCCGATTATTTAGCCGGCAGCTCTGTGGATCAGCCGTCTGGGCTGGGTTTGGCTTGGTTAGGTGGCTCTGCTTCTCCTACTGGGCCTCCTCCATACCCATGGCCAGCTGATGGTCAGCTCTGCTCTCTGTCTAGGGACTTGGCTGAGGCAACTGGGTTGATTGAATTCTCGTCCACCTGATGGCCAACCTTGTAGAAGACTGATTCATTCTTACTCACAGGCGCTTGGTCATGGTCCCAGTAGAGAGTCATAGGGAGCGGCTGGGGTGGCACAGACTTGGGCCTGGTGCAGTTCCATTCGCCTAGCCCAGTTCCATTCACCGGCTCTCCCTCTTGCTTCTCCAGCCAGGAGTAACACACCAGTCCCTGTGCCTCCCAGCTTTAAACTCCATGGGCCCAGGCCAGGTTTTCCAAGAGGCCCCCTGCTCAAGTAGCTTCACGCTCATCTCCCCCAAGAGGAGGGGGGATGCACACTCCCCGAGCAATTCTCTGCAGGTAAAGCTACACTAGGAGCCTTTCTCATCTCTCTTTGTCTCCTTTTCTCCATATACGAGCAATGTGCTAAGGGGTTAAAAACTAGTTTCTTGTTTTTCTTAATTTGGGTTCCCCCTGAACCATCAGGAGATGCGAGTGCAAGAAGATGAATTAGGGATGTGATCCCAAGAATCTGAGAGGCAGGAAGAGAGACAGGGAGAAGCAGGAAGCCAGAACAGGCTGTTTTCAATATAGTTATCACTATGGGAAAGAACTCAGAGTCAGGATACGACACAGACCTCCAAGTTGCCCCTCCTGGGGACGAGGGCACTGGGGCAGGCGGGCAACACTCCATCTTTGTATAAATACGCCATTTATGCAATCAGCCTATTGTTGACTGAAGGTACCCTATGTGAGTTGTGCCTAATTCCCTGACACTTCCAATGTGCTATGAATCCTTTCAGGCAGAGCAGGCACCAGAAGCCAGAGAAAACAATCAGACAAAGAAGGCAGGTCCTGGAAAGAGTCAAGAACACAGCAATAGCTTCTGGCTGTCACACTTGTCTTATGTAGATGGTGTGGCAATTCCATCAGACTTCAAAACAACAGGAAATATTGGCTTTAGCATTCTATTACAGATGTTATACACTCAAATGGCATTCTCTTAGCCTCACCCTCTTTCAGAAATATGCCTTTTCCTTCTAGCCAGTCTCTATTATTTTTTTACCAGTTACACATTGTTTCCTTCCCTGTCTTCAGAAAGCTTTGAATACTAAAGTTAAGATTCATTGACTCCTCCCTTTCTTCTGCCTGTCTTCTCTCTTATCATCCATTCTCTCCTGCCAATATCTTCTCCTCTGATAAATGTCTCACATATACAACAGGGTCTGGCCAATAGTAGAGGTTCAACAAGTATTTCTGGAATAAAAGAATTAATAAGTGAGCTTCATTATTTATTTGTAACTGAGCATCAGGGTATTTTCCATGACAGTACCAGATACAAAATATCCTTGGGCTTCCTCTTCTCAGCTCCCTGGAGAAACGCAACCTCTCATTACCTGAAAGTTTGTGTTAGTTTTAACCAGAGGTTTATCATAGAAGAAATTCAACCTGACACTTCCCATTTGTCATAGTCATTCTGTTTCCTGCAACTTTAAAACTTTTTTTTTTTTTTTCTGCAGGTCTATACCTATCATCAGAGAAGGCAATGGCAGCCCACTCCAGTACTCTTGCCTGGAAAATCCCATGGACGGAGGAGCCTGGTGGACTGCAGTCCATGGGTTTGTGAAGAGTCGGACACGACTGAGCGACTTCACTTTCACTTTTCACTTTCATGCATTGGAGAAGGAAATGGCACCCCACTCCATTGTTCTTGCCTGGAGAGTCCCAGGGATGGGAGCCTGGTGGGCTGCCGTCTATGGGGTCACATAGAGTTGGACACGACTGAAGTGACTTAGCAGCAGTAGCAGCAGCATACCTATCTATACTTCCACTTTGAAAGCACCAATTACCAAGCATCTTAGGCATTATACCTTAGGAATAATACACTCTCTATTATCTGTATACAGTGTATACTATATAATAATATGCTCATTATAGTCTAGGAATAAAGAACCGCCTTTCTCTCTACTTCACCCGCTTCCTCGTTCCTTCTCTTTTTCCTTCTCTCTTTCAGAAATACACACACACACATAGCAGTTGAATCACGTATTTTCATATTGTTCTCTCTGCCAGGAATTTCATTCCTCTAGTCATCGCCTATACACCTCAATCATCTTTTAGTGCACTTTCTATCGAGGTGAAACACCCACAGGGAAAAAGCAAATAAATCACAGAGTATGGCTGGGTGAATTTTCCCAAGGGATGTGGAGCCGGAGCGCCTTCCTCAGGCGCACCTTCAGCCTCTCTCTGCTGAGGGCTCCTGGCCCTTCCCTAGGACCGCTGACAACCTCACTAAGATTCAGTCTACTCCGTGGTCCTCAACTGGGTCTGGAAGATCCCAAACACCACCTACCTGTGAAAGGCAAGAAGGCTACACTGCTCAGCTTTCCGGTCATATTTTTAGCTCTGTTTTCAGGTTCGGAATGTTACCTGCTTACTTTCTAGCTCCATCTTTGGTCTTCCCGTCTATTGTCTGATCCTTCATTGATTATATAATTTCCCCTGTTTTCTGTAATTTCTTTGACTGTGCAGCATGTGTGGTAATTCACTCGGAGGGTCCTCTGTTTCAGAAAAAGTTTCCCAGGGGCATCTTCAGACCTTTGCATATAATACTCATTTACCATTGTGGAGAGTAAGTGCCATGACCTCTCAGTCTGTTTCACCATCTAGCCCCATCTATCTATTCTGAGCCTAGAACAGAGCTTGGCTCATTGCTTGTAATCAAATATTTGCTCAATGAATATGGAATGAAGCTTTGCCTGCTTTCCACATGGAGAACTTTGGCTTCTCCCTGATCTTTGGATGGGAGCAACTGTCTTCCAACATTCAATTACTGAAAAACATTCAGATAGCTTTTTAGGGTAGGGGTGTGCAAGGGGTGATTAGGTGAACATGAGGAGAAATGTGAGTGACAGAAAAGAAAATTCAGGAGTGTGAGAATCATAATGCTGTTTTGGAATAGTTTTCTAGTCATTTTCTAGTTTCTGTCCTAAGAACCTTCTATCAGCTGTAAATACCTACACCCTTCCCAACACAGACACGCACACAGCTACCCACACACGCAGTTAGCATCATGCTTTAAGTCAACACTGATGAATCCTTACGATGCTGCTGGCTACTTCTCATGAATCCTCACTGCCTTATCTCTAGGCCAGTTCTCCAGAGGAAGCACGCAGTCCACAAAAAAGAACAACAATACAGGTAATGTGTTTAAAGTATGTTTTCTTCAGTCCCCTGCCCCCACTGGTGCACCAAGCCAAAAACACATTTTAAGGAGTCTAACTTCTCCTTTTCTGACTCCCACAACATCCACTTATTTGTCATTCCCACAGAATCCTCCCATTTATTTTCCAAGAGTACAGCATCCTGCATTAAATCTGAGTGTTTCTGTATTTATTCATGACATCTTCCCTTGAATTTATTTGCATGTTATATTTAGCTAATATTCGTTATTGTCTGTGGCCATGGGCTTCAGCAATCATCAGTGGATCTAGTTGGGGTCTCGTAATTTTCAAGCCTCTCCCATTTATCCTCATGCCAGCAGGTTTCAGGAGGGAAAATGGAAAAAAGCCATTATTTCACCAGCTTTTCCTGAAAGTCTTAGTCAATATTTCAAATATGTTTTTAATTACTAAGGTGCTCTGATTTGAATACTCTGACATCACAGCTGAATTCTATTTCCCTTGCTGGAAAATAGGAAGAGCTCATCAGTAAATAAGAGCATTTCACAGGCTATGTTCAAAGGAAGTCTTGAAGTGAACACTGTCTGATCCTCAGCCATGTTCTTAGGACAACTCTTAAACCAGTGACCCAGAAGGGGCTGAGTGGTAGCTTCTGAACTTTACAATTCTGTGAAGTTACCTCTTATTTTTGATTACTGCTTTTCTCTGTCCATATTTATATCCTCTTAGGGTACAATTAGTCATTCAGAAACTAAGAATCAGATTGTTGGGAGGAGAATCTGAGTCAGCCATCCATCATAGACCTGTTTGAGAATCTAGCAGGGGAAGCAGAAAATCACAGTGCTGGATTTGGGGAATGCCGTTTCTCAAGTTCCGTCTTGGAGCCAACTTCTCCATAGATGGTTCTATGCCCTGAGAAAACTCGTCATCTGCTGAGAACCTGATACATAAATGGACCCAATATGGCGCACACATACACCAACCCTGTGCCATGGAAGTAGCCAACGGGCCCAGTGCTGTGTAGGCATACTTCGTCTGCTCTCTCTGCCTCCTCTCCTATGTCACAGCTGGATGTTCAGGGCTACCCCTACAAGGACTCCCACGTGATCTTTTAAAGAAAAAGCTTCTAGTGTACAAGCTGTTCCCCAAGCTGGGTTCTACAGAGTGCTGAGGTCACATGAAGAGGTTCCATGGAACTTGGGGGGCACTCAAGGGAAAACTGTGTGTGAGCCTCCAGGTCACATCAGGTCAGAGAATATGACTTTTCCTGATCTGTCTATATATGGAATTTTTTACATCATTCTGATTTAAAAACAAAAGATCACCCGATAAAGAGAAGTCAATAAAGATTAAGCTTCTGCAACCCAGATGATGTGGTATTGCATCAACTATCCACAGCACAAAACTCTTCATGGGGGGATCTCTATTAAATACACTGTGGCTAATAATGGTTGGGATTTTCAAATAGAGCAATTGCATTTTATCTTCCTTCTGTCCTTCCCATCAATGAACTAATCAAACCAATGGCTTTTTCTCCTCCCCCTGAGGATTTCGATTGGCTGCCAGTGTTCTAAAGCCTCTAAAAGGCCAACAATTAGATGCAAGGTGACTAGGAATGGAACAGGGTATTTTCCAGTTACAGTCATAACAGATGGATGCCCCCACCCACCCACCCACCCACATCTCACTAAGGACATTGGTAGTAGTCAGTCAAAGTCAAAATTAAAATCAGCTTTGTTCTGGATATAGCATAAGGCTCAATGGTTCTGAGAATTTTCAGGCTGGTGGAGAAGACATTTTTGACCAAAGTATCTCAGACTCATCACAAAGACAAGAACCTAAACACCTAAAATCTGACCTCTTACTCTTGCTTTAATTGATTCTGTAGAATATGTGGCATTTTTGCTACCTTCACACCCACTCTACACTCAAGATTATTGATACTCTCCTCTAAATAGCAGCAGCATTTACAGGCTGTAGATATAGCATTACAATGTTCCCTGAAAATATGCTCAAAGGCTACAGTTAAATAATAATTAAGTGGCCTAAAATAGCTTCATGGTACTAAAAAAAAAAAAAAAAAAAAAGAACTAAACTGAGTGTTTATTATTAGCCAGAATATGGGAAATCTTATTTTAATTGGGGATGGAGAGGCATGTGTGCATGTGTGTGTTTATCATGGCTATTAAACTTAATATGGTGCTCACTGAATTGTAAAATAAGTGAAGACTCACACTATACTCTTTATGTCAACCAAATGCTGGGAGACTAAAGATCATTGGAGATCTATTTGAACAGGTGTGCATGGGCTTTTTCTGCCAAGGGGATGGACCTGCGAGAAACAAATGTTGTTCCCCGCCCCCTCCTGGTTCCAGCGAGTGAGACTGTGTTTGTTGAGTTCTGACTTCAGCTCAAAACGGAGTGTGGGTGTTTTGGGGGCTGAGCTGGTGAGCTGGCTGAGTGAAAAGGTTGATTCACACAGACACACACCCACACACATCCACACATAGAGGCATCTGGGGATAAATCAGGTGTCACCTCATAGGACCTTGGTTCTGTTTCTGTTTCCATATTTTTAGGCAGAGAAGAGGGGAATAAGAGAGAAAAAGAGCAAGTTTTCCTATAATCTGCTTGCAAATAGAGTAGCACATCCTTAACCACAATGGAAGGACATCCATAAATAAAGCTTTCATGAGTGGTTTGTGGCTTCCTTAAGTATACACACACAAAATTAGAATACATAGATTTGGTTTTTTTTTGTTTTATGTACATACAAAAATATTTTAAAATTCTAGTATATTTATATTTTCTTCTAGAAATGAAATATCCCTCTGTCTTTCAAATTCCACCCAGTGTTGCTTCTTGGTATTTGAGATATACAGAATTAATTGAGAGTACTGATTGGGAATCTGTGTTTAATCAAAACTCTTGAAAATTAGTCTTCTTTCGAAGATTATTTGATGAGGAAAGCAAAATGCACTGATACCAAGTGGAGACTGAGTTTTAATGTAATGAAAAATGATCATTCTTAACTTTTTGATGTAATTGACAAGTTATATCTAGCCAAATTTAATGACACCCAAGGAAGTATTAAAACATTAGTTTTATCCTCCAGGGTTTCCATCTGGCCCAGCTGGAATCTTCTATGATCTAGCATTGCACAAAATGAAGAAGTGGACATTTTAGGGGTGAGCAGAACTGGGTGTGATATTGTCTATTCTAAATATAGGCTGTTTCACCCTGGGTAAGACCAGTAACCAATCCAAACTTCAGTTCCTCCTCTGTAAAATGGGGGTCATAATGTACTGTCTGGATGATCTGTCCATTGATGTAAAGAGTTATTAAATTCTCCTACTATCATTGTATTATTGTCAATTTCTTCCTCCATGTCTGTTAATATTTGCTTTACATATTTAGATGCTCTTATGTTAACAAATATATGTTCTTTTTCTATTGATCCCTTTATCATTATATAATGCCCTTCTTTGCTTTCACTGTAGACTTTGTTTTAAAATCTTGTCTAATATGAATATGACCACCTCAGTTTCTTTGTCATTTCACTTTGCTTGAAGTGTCTTTTTCCACTCCCTCACTTTAGTCTCTGTGTGTATTTATGTCCAAAGTGAGTCTCTTGTAAGCAGCATATAAATAAGTCTTCTTTGTTTTTTAATCTAATCAACGTCTTTTGATTGCACTGCATTGACGCTTAAAGTGATTATTGATATGTACTTGTTGCCGTTTTGTTCTTGTTTTATGATTGTGTTGTCATTCTTTTTTGTTTTCTTCTTCATGTTTATTCCCTCTGGTTTAATGATGTTCTTTAATGGTATATTTGTATTCTTTTACTTCTAGATTTTGGGTATGTATGGTAAGTTTTTGAATTGTGGTTATGATGAGGTTCATATATATTGACCTATATCTTCCTGTTTTAAACTGCTAGTCATCTAAATTCAAATATAGTCCAAAAGATCTACATTTTTTTAGCCCTCCTTTCTCATATTTTCTGCTTTTGGTGTCATATTTCACATCTTCATGTTTATTATCTCTTAACTGTTTGTTGTAGCCATAATTCATTTGATAAGTTTTGTCTTTTAATGCTTGTACTAGCTTATCTAAGTGGTTGGACCATAGCCTTTACTATATATTTGCCTTTACTAGATACTTGCATGGTGGTTGAGTCGCTCAGTCATGTCGGACTCTTGTGACCCCAAAGACTGTAGCCCGCCAGACTCCTCTTCCCAGGGAAGAGTACTGGAGGAGGTTGCCATTTCCTTCTCCAGGGGATCTTCCTGACCAAGGAATCGAACCTGGGTCTCCTGCATTGGCAGGCAGATTCTTTACTGACAACTACAATTTGCCTTTACTAGTGGCGCTTTTCCTTTCTTATAAATTCTTACTTCTTGCAGCCTTTTCTTTTCCATTAAAAGAAGACCTTTTTTTTATCCTTTTTGTATGGTTGGTTTAATATTGATGAATTTTTTTTAGGTTTTGATTCTCTGAGAACTTTATCTCCTCTCCAATTCTGAATAATAATCTTGCTGGGTAGAGTGTCCGAGGTTGAAAGTGCCCCACTTTCAACACTTAAAATATATTATGCCACTCGCTTCTGGCCTGCAAAATGTCTGTGGAACACTCAGCTGATAGCTCTGTGGGGGTTCTCTTGCAACATGACCCTTTTGTTTTCTCTTTGCCTTTAAAATTATCTTTCAATTTTGCCATTTTAATTATGGTGTGTCTTGGTATGAGTCTATTAGGGTTCATCTTGTTTGGAGCCCTCTATGCTTCCTGTACCTGGATATCTGTTTTCTTTGGTTTTGAGACGTTTTCAATCATAGTTTCATCAAATATATTTGAACTTTTCTATTTCTCTTCTCCTCTGGAATTCTTATAATGCAAATGTGAGTAAGCCTGATACTGTCCCAGAGGTCCCTTAAACTATCATTTTGTTTAACATTCTCTTTCTGATGAAATTAGGTGAAACACAGTTACCTATCCCAGCCTTGAGGAGTCACCTTGTGTGCAGGCACCCCTATATAGTCTGTGTGGCTTTGATGGGAGCGCTGAATCTGAAATGACCATGGGTCACGTCTTCATCTGGAGTGTGATGGCAGCTGTCACCTTCGTGGGAGGTGGGGGTAGAGATGAAGGGGCTAGAGCAAAAGCTAAGGAGAACCTGGACTTTTCCTATGCTCAGCGGCCATCACTGCCATAAGGTCACGGGGCGGGGGTGGGGGGGGCGGGGGGTGCAGGGTGCTTGAACAGAAGCAGCCTTGAGGATTGAACCAAGCTGATTCAGCTCCATCTACACTCTCCCCACTTCCCACAGGAGCACCTTTACCCCAGAGGGAAGCAGCGCTGGCACAGCTGAGTTCCAGTGGCATGAGGTGGGCACTGGTGCAGCCAGGGTGAATGCTGGGACTGTCCTGGCGCACTAGCCAGAGCCCCAAGGCTCCCGATTCACTGCCTCCTTGCAGGCCATCAGGGGCCCCCCAGCCCTGCTCAGGTGCTGGGCTGGGTCTAAGCAGGTGCCATCTCCTCCCCACACCCGTGCGCACTTCCTTCAGCGATGGCAGGCTTTGCCCTAGCAGGGAGCTGTGCTGAAGCAAGAAGGGCCTGAGCGGCACCAGCTGTGGGCTGGGGCGTGTGCTGGGCAGTGGAAGGAAACTGGCTAGAGCCCTGGGCTCTTCTCGATCTGCTTCTTCCACCTTGTTCCTGGGAGTGAGTAGGCAAGCGTGTGAGCTCTTCACAGGCAGAGTCTCTGTTTATCACAGCCCCCTGGTAAGTCCCACTGGTTTTCACACCAGCTACGTGGGCTCATTTTTCCACTGTTGGAACCCAGGACTGTGGTGTCTAATAAATGACTCAACGTCCTCACTCCCCAGGGAGATTTCTGAGCCCATGACATCCCCCTGACCTCCTAGGACACGGGATCCAAACTGATCACTTCTCTTCCCTTCCCATCCTACTTTGTGTGGATATTTCCTTTACAGTCTTGGTTGGAGAAGAGTCTTCCTGTTAGCGTCCAGATGGTTTTCCGTGAGGATAGCCCCACCTGCACAGGTATGTTGGATGTGTTCTTGGGGCAAGGTGAACTCACTATCCTCCTCCTTCATCTTGCTGATCTCCTCCTCAATTATCCATGCGGCAATAATTTTTATCCTAATTATTTTTAATGTATATTTTCTTATCTCTGCTATCAACTAATAACATTAAGATGATCTAGTTAGCTCTGCCTTGAACAGAAGTTCCTTTGATGGTGTGGAATCTCTGAGCACTCAGCTCTCTAAGCAAAGTCAGAGCCTCTCTGCCTCTCCCACCTGATCAAAAGGAAAGTGCTATTATTAAACTACCCAGAGCCCAGACCAGGAGAACTCTTCCTGGGCAATGAATTCTTTCCTTAGAAGAGAGGACTGGTATCTGAGCTTAGGAGGAAAGGTTGGAAGAGACAGTATCAAATAGCCTTAGAAAGGAGTATCTCCTAGTGTGTGCATCCTGAATCTTACTAGAAGTTTGACCTCAAGTAAATTACTCACCATCTTTGTAACATGCTGTTTTCATTTTCTAAGTGGAGATAATAAGGTCTACTTCACAGAATTGTTGGAGGTTTAAGTGTGAAAATCTATCAAATTTAATGCAATGACTAGCACTTTAGCAGCATTCCATAGATAGGTGTTACTGATCATTTTTTATCTAAGCTGTTTATGCTTTATTCCTCTTATATCCTAATGGTCTTTTGACTTTGGTTGTAAAAATATTTGCCCCTATGTTTTCCTTTTTCCCTTTCTTTTGTCCTTACATTTCCCTATTTTTAAATTAATCATTTATTAGTTCAGAAAAGGGCTAATAATTTAGAAAGTCAGAAGGGGTTGCAAAAAACCATATCTATCTCAACCATACACAAACATACACACACACACAAACACACATATAATCAAGACAGCCTTGCCATTGGCTTTGGGTCAATTCAAACCTTAGTTCACTTCTCAGCTTAACCATTTCCCGTTTATATAACCATTGGCTATAGATTAATCTTATGCAAAATGCAAATGGGTTCATAACTCCAACACTGTAGTTACAGCTCAATGAGATAATTGCTACTAACCTTGAGTTTTCTAATTTAGAAAACAGGGGTACTAACAATTACCAATTTAACAGAGCTAATAAGACAATAAGCTGGAAATTGACTGTCATACATGAGATGAATAAATGATGGTTGATATGACCCAGTAATCGCACTCCTGGGTATATATACGTAGAAAAGATGAAAATTCCTATTTGAAAAGATACACAGAAACCAGCTCTGTGTACCACAGCACTATTTATAATAGCCAGGACATAGAAACAACTCAAGTGTCCATCAACAGACAACTGGCTTAAGGAAATGTGATGTGTGTGTGGGGGGAATATTTTTTGTTGTTGTTTAGTTGCTAAGTTGTGTTTGTGCATGCATACTCAGTTGTGTCAGACTCTTTGGAACCTCATGGACTATAGCCTGCCAGGCCCCTCTGTCCATGGGATTTTCCAGGCAAGAATACTAGAGTGGGTTGTCATTTCCTCCTCCAGGGGATCTTCCCAACCCAGGGATTGAACCCAGGTCTCCTGCAGCTCCTGCATTGTAAGATTCTTTACCACTGAGCCACCCGGGAAGCCCCTTAGTTGTATCTACTCAGACATAAGAGAGAATGAAACATTGCTGTTTGCAGCAACATAAATGGACCTAGAGAATATCATACTAAGTGAAGGAAGTCAGAGAAAGACAAAATATATGATATCATTTGCATATGGAATCTAAAAAATAATACAAATGAAGCTATATACAAAATGGAAACAGACTCACTGACATAGCAAACAAACTTAATGGTTACCAAAAGGGAAAGGGAGTGGGCAGAGATAGATGAGTACAGGATTAATAGATACAAACCACTATACATAAAATAGGCAAGAAATAAGGATTTACTGTATAGCACAGGAAACTCTATTTAATATTTTGTAATGGCTTATAATGGAAAAATCTGAAAAAAATATTTACATACATGTATGTATATATGGATATATATAAATATATACATATATAAAACTGTATCACTTTGCTCTACACTTGACACTAATACAATATTGTAAATCAACTATATTTAAATACAAAGAAAATTAAATAAGACATAAAAATAAATGATGACTGTTATTATTTTTTTTTAAATTTAGTAATTCTCATTTTATAAAACATTAATTAGGCTCAAGTAAGCTAATATGTAAGAGGCTTTGCACAGAGCAGAAACTCTGAAACTTCTAATTTCTACTTTCCTTTTTTTTCCCCTTTGTGCTCGGTGAATAAATCTACTTATATGGGTTGATGGGAACACTTGTTGTAGATAACACATGCAATTTGCTGAAATAGCAGACTAGGACATGTCTCTTCACCAGTGTTAGCAATGATGTTTAGCAGACAAAATTTCCCTCCAAAATAGACTTAACTGACTCACTGAGGGGACAGTGAAACCCCCTTGACCTCAACTCAGCCAACATCACTCCCACCACTGGTGGATGCCAGAACCTAACTGTTGCCCTCTTACTTTTGACTTTGATGCATGTTAAACCATTAATATTCCTACAAGAAATACTTTTGAATAAATAGTTCTATCTCCTCTAGAGCAGGGGTCCCCAGCCTCTGGGAAACCAGGCCACACAGCAGAAAGAGAGCAGCAGGTAAGCAAGCCTCATCTGCACTTAGAGCCAGCCCCATCACTTGCAGGGCTGCCGAGTTCCACCTCCTGCCAGACCAGCAGTGGCATTAGATTCTCACAGGAGCGGGGATCCCAACCCGAGAGTCAAGGCAGAACATCCTGAAAGTGACAGTGAAGTGAAAGTCGCTCAGTCGTGTCCGACTCTTTGCGACCCCGTGGACAATATAATCCATGGAATTCTCCAGGCCAGAATACTGGAGTGGGGTAGCCTTTCTCTTCTCCAGGGCATCTTCCCAACCCAGGGATTGAACCCAGGTGATTCTGAGATTGCCACAAAATAGAAATACAGTGCACAGTAAATGTAAAACACTTGAATCATCCCCAAACCATTCCCCTGACTCCAGACCGTGGGAAAACTGTCTTCCAAAAACCAGTCCCTGGTGCCAAAAAAAGTTGGGGACCGCTACTCTAGAGTAAGAGGGTAGAAGAGATTTATAAGCAGATTTCTGGGATATATGTTTAGGGATTTGTGTTTCAAAAAGAGGAGAGGAATGATGAATTCCAGAGGGAAATGGAAGGAGGAGCCACAAACCTGAAAGGGGAATATATTGAAGACAAAGAAAATGTTGCCTATTTTGGAAATTTGCCCAGATTTACTCCTTAGTTCCAATACATAGTGAGCCTCCACTGCACATTGAGACCTGAGTGGGTGCATCCCAAAGAGGGAAGCACACTCTTTCTTCCCTGTTACCTCAGCCTGAGAAACAGGTGACCCTCAAATGGACTGTCCTAGTTCTTCAGCTCTTTTCTCATCAAGTTAAAGTTTTTTAGGTGTATTTTTGTGAAGTTTCCTTCAGGGAAGATGAGACCAAGATAGTATTTGGTTTAGAAGTTCTAAAATGAAAAATGAGACTACTCACAATTTTAACTAGTGGTTACATGGAACAGCTCTCCCAAAACTGACAAGAAACAGAGAAAATTGAAATATGTTCATTTTTAAGACTCTTCCATTTGAACAATTATCCTGAAAGACCAAAAAAAAAAAAAAAAACCCAAAAAAACAAAAAAACCAAAGTATTTTGAGTGAGTTGTTTTTTTTAAGATGAGATTGGGCGTGTTCAGCATGATATGGTGGCAGACGAGATTTTTTTTAGGACATGACCACACATTCTACCATGATATATGGAGTTTTCTGGGAGTGGGGAGGGCAGGATTGTTGAAAGTCCAGGAAAAGAAGTCATAATTTGAAGTAAGCAACAATAAGAATAGAAAACCCTTCAGTGGTTTCAGCTATATAGATAGCAGTGCTATTCTTTTTCAAAGTTTAAATGTGAATATTTAATTACATTATTCATCTATCATGCACAGCAGAGAATCACTGATATTCCTCCAGGAGCAACCACATGGCATCAACATTCTTAAGACCCAGCAGGGCTTCCTCTTACACTAGGTCTGAGGAACGCTGACTGAGGGAGCTTTCTCAGTCTGGATTTCAGCCATCTTGCCAGCTTCTCCATGCTACTGAAATCTCATTGTCACACTCAGAATTTGTCTGCTCCTTGGGATCACTTTCAAAGCATTTCACTGCCTGTGACAAGACAGAGTCACTGCTGATGAGTTTGGGATTCTTTTCCCAGTCTCTCAGCTTTTCTGTCTTATAGTTTGGCGTCTCATTCCTCTGCCACATCAGATGCCATATTAGAAATCCCTGTTTGATCTTGACATATATCAAAGGTGCTGACTGATGAGGCTTTAGGTACAGCTTAAACTCAGTCGTTAATAGCCACCACTTTTCAAACATTTAAGACTGTAGTTAGCAGAATTCAGAAAGCACTTGAAACCTTCACATATAGCAAATTCAGATTTTAGTGGGCCTGTCAGATGTTTTTACCTCTTTCCTGATACCAGGACCAGAAGGATAAGGCAGTTTCTCAATAGTTTCAGAAATAATATTTCAGACTAAAGTATAAACTGGATATTCTATTTTGGTCTGTTCTTCCTCATTTTTACATATTCCTTTCTCTTATTTCTCGAAAGATGCTATTGAATAAAAAAATGGCGATAATCTTCATAGTTCTCACCTAAAAGTAATGATATAAAACTTCTTGATCTGAGATAAAATCTTGAAAAAGAGGGATCATTTTCTGGATCAAAAGATTAGAATGATATATTTTTAAACCTATTAAATATGGACTAACTAGTATTCCATTCAATTTACTATACTGAAACAAAATCATCACTAAGGCACCTCAACATTTTGCATTAATAAGTTTTAAAAGTATTAATAAATTTAAAAAGATTTAAAAGCAGAGACATCATTTTGCCAGCAAAGATCTGTATAGTCAAAGCTATGATTTTTCCAGTAGTTGTATATGAATGTTGAAAGCTGGACCATAAAAAAGGCTGAGTGCCAAATAATTGATGCTTTTGAACTGTGCTGGAAAAGACTCTTGAGGGTCTCTTGGACAGCAAGGAGATTAAATCCTAAAGAAAATCAACTCCGAATATTCATTGGAAGGACTGATGCTGATGCTGAAGCTCCAATACTTTGGCCACCTGACATGAAGAGTCAACTCATTGGAGAAGCCCCTGATGCTGGGAAAAATTGAGAGCAGGAGAAGGGAACGACAGAGGATGAGATGGCTGGATGGCATCATCAACTCAATGGACATCAGTCTGAGCAAACTCCAGGAGACTGAAGAACAGGAAAGCCTGGTGTGCTATAGCCCATGAGGTTACAAAGAGTCAGACGCAGCTGAGCAACTGAACAACTGCAAAATTTAATTTAAGGAGTTCCAGATGAGAGGCTCTAAAGAGGAGACAGTACAGGCTGTTTATATATTTATATGAAAACATATTTATTTTTCAATTAGTAGGCCTCCTCATAAATCACTTTGTATATTGAGAATTCCACTTCAGTGGGAAAACTGACACATTTATTTTCATTTCATGACAAAATCAGAGCCTGTTCAATAAAACAAATAGACTGCATATTAAATACAAATATACTGACAATATTCACCAGATAACTATGATATTTCTCCTGGAGGGTGAGAGACTCAGAGTGCCTACTTTCTAAGAAAATTATGTGTTTGCTGTGGTATGTTTCTTATGCCTTCTGCAAATCTTTAATTTTACTTTAAAATAGATGTTGGATTTCATTCTCCTGCAAAGAGGAAACCTGAATTCACAAACAGAGGCACATGACATGAGATACATCAAACATATTTTGCAAATAGAATATGCCAGAGTTAGCAGAAAAGTAGACTTTGGGGGAAACTTATATTATGAATAAAATTGTTGTTTGTTACCTTTATTTTGCTGGGAGGCAAATTAGTCATCACATAGCCTGTTCCTTTTTTTTTTTTTTTCTTGAAATCAGGTCACTTAATCCCTTCTGGGATGTATTCAGAATGAAAGCCTATATTTTCCTCTCAGATTAGTCTGGAGAGAATTTCAAGTTGCAGGTCTTCATATAATAGGGCACATGGAAATGGAGTCTGAAGTGTCTGACACTTTTAATGATACGACTTCATCCACAATGGCATTACTTGTGAATATAATTTAAATGAAAATATAGGCAAACCAAATCCCCACATGACTTCAGCAACTCTCAAATTATAGTCTTGTAATGGGCTTCATACCTCCTATATCCTAAATACGGCTGGTAACCTCTAGATGCCAGCATTTGTGGATAGAAACCTATTTCTGAGCACAATATGTCATCTGTTCCTAGGATATAACAGTTATTCATTCTTCAGGGACAAAAATCCATGTTTAACAATATTTGTGATTTAAAGGTAGAACTAGCCAAATGCATGAAATTCAAAGTTTCAGTTGGACCATCCAACTATTCACCACCTATCCAGTTTTCTTGATTTTTCTAAATATAATAGCACTCGCTGAGGAAGGAGGGTGAGTTGGTTTCAGGTCTCTAAATTAAAAGCTGAACAACTGCTGCATAATTATTGAACTGATATTATCGGTAAGAAAAGTCTTCAAGATAAAACATTTCCTCTTCTCAAAGAATAACCAAAAATAGACATTTTGATGCTAGTGGAAATCCTTTTTCACATAGGGAAAAGATCTGGAGAAAAATCAGAATATAGATAGATAGATAAATAAATAATTCTCAAATTATCTGTAATGAAGGGCCAGTTTATTTTTAATTTCCAATCTATCAAGGATATATATCTATATCTATATATGCAATTGTAGAATTTTAAGAATGGCAATTAGAAAGTGAAATAAAAAATAAGCCAAGTCACACAAACTACAAGCCCAGACTTCCATTATTAGATTCAACAGTCAAGGAAATGAAATTGGAATGAATATTACCAGATAAAGAATAACAGGAAAATTGGTTAGAACTTTCTAAATATTTACTCTCAATCTACACACTTTACACCACAGACTGGTACCAGTCCACTGGGCCATATTTTGGGAAACATTGAGATAGAACAAATATTCTTGCCTTGCCTTTCTCCCTATTTATTTCATACTTGGTACATTTCTCAGCATCTCTAAACAGTGTGTTAGCTGCAGTATTTTAGTGAAATAAGTAATTCTTCTCTTCTGTGTCTGCTTATCCTTATCCCCCGGTAGCTGGGGATGGTGCCAAGAGCCTGGGAAAGGTGCCATGCTACAGAAAATGTTAGACATGATTCCTACCCTAAAGAAATATAACTCACTAAGAAAGGAAAGCATCATAAACTTCTTAATGAAGTGTTTCCCACTGTGGTCATGGACAAGTAGAGTGTCATAGACTTCTTCCAAGGTGGAATGCCTATGTGTACCAAATAATGTCAGCAGCCTGAATAAATGCTTTATGGATGTGAATTCTTTTACATTTCCAAACAATAGGTGCAGCTGTGATTAGTAAAGTATTTGTTCATTTTTAAATGCTACCAGAATTGATAGTAACTATATGCTAATATGTATACACTCTATTGGTAAATTCCAGAGATACTAGAGTCATGGGGGGAGGGTGTGGCACTCAGAAAGTGGGAGATATCACTCAGTAAACATTTTTTTTCATTTATTTTTATTAGTTGGAGGCTAATTACTTTGCGATATTGTAGTGGGTTTTGTCATACATTGACATGAATCACTCAGTAAACATTTTTAAAGAAGACCATATAGGGTTGGAGAAGGCAGCAGGGGAATAGAAATTTGAGTTTGTACTGGAGAAATAGGTGTGACTGTTTTCATAGAAATCATTATAAATGGAGGGAGTAATATGAGTAAGAATATAAAGCCACAATAGACTCTCCTATGGAAAATGAAATAGATTGTGGGGGTGAATTGCTTGAGAAGGACTCAGTTCAGTTTAGTTGCTCAGTTGTGTCTGACTCTTTGCGACCACATAGACTGCAGCATCAGGCTTCCCTGTCCATCATCAACTCCTGGAGCTTGCTCAAACTCATGTCCATCTAGTTGGTGACGCCATCCAACCATCTCATCCTCAGTTGTCCCCTTCTCCTCCTGCCTTCAGTCTTTCCCAGCATCAGGGTCTTTTCCAGTGAGTCAGATCTTCACATCAGGTGGCCAAAGTATTGGAGTTTCAGCTTCAGCATCAGTCCTTCCAATGAATATTGGTCCAGTGAGAAGGACTAGAACACTGCTAAAGGTGGATGCTTAACTACAACACCGGGGACAACGAAAACATTTCAATGAAAGTCTAATGCTCTGATTTACAAGCGGTAACTTCCTAAAGCTCGATGTTGACAATGACTCTGAAGTTGTACCTTCACTCAAATATTGCATTTGACTACTGATGTTGGTCACAGGTATGGGCTAGGAAAGCAATGGCTGACATTATCACTTCTGCCCTGAGATGTGGTTTCCAGACCTTTCTGAAAGGTGAAAAACGTTCCAGGTTTTAAACATTCAGCTCCACAAGGTCCACAGCTTCTAGCAACTGGTCTGTACACTAGAAAGGAGGTAAAGGCTTTTGAGGACATCAAGGTGAGATCTAAGAAGGAAAGGCCTGAGCTAGGTGCAGAAAGGGCAAGAGTCCAGAGCATGAACTGATGGAAGGCCGTGACAAAATAAGTGCACAACAGAGCAAAAAATTCCTGCTTGAGAAACATTCTAAAACATCATAGAATATTACAGCTGAAGATTAATTTTAAAGTATCATAGCCCAATTCTGATTTTTAAAAATATAGAAACAGAGACACACGAATATTATGCCTCTTGTCCCCCCATAAAATTTTAGAAACTTAAACAGGAATTAGAACCATAGTCTCTCCCAGTCTCTGTTTATGCTATCAAGAGCATTTAGCAAATCATTAAATGGAAGAATCACAGATAATTCCAAAATTTTGAAACTGAATTACTGGAGGAATTATAGTTCACTGTCAGTAAAGTGAAACAGAGTGACATTTCATTTTAATTCTGATAACAAAATTCCGGTGATGAAGTATAATATCTTTATCAGTAGAGGCATTTCTCCCTTAAGTAATTAGATGTATATTACATTATTCAGGGCAGGTTAAGTTAGGTTGCAGCAACAAATATCTCTAAAACCTCAGCATCTTAACACAACAAACATTTATCTCTTGCTTTCAAATTGTGTACTTGTTGGGTACAGGCAACTCTCAAGGGCAGCAATCCTATACCCACAGGTGTTAACTCAGCATTCCAGGGTCTTTATCCTAACAATTAAATGCTGCTATCCAGAAATGATACACATTACTTCACTTCAATTCCTCTGGCTAAAGCAAGTTACATGGCAATGCCAGCTCCTGGAAAAGGAGATGCTGATGAACAGTCACAATGCTACCAACAATAACAGGTACAATAAAATTTAAAAGAAGGCAGATACGAATGTATCTCAAATGAGGAATATCACACATATAACGGAGCTTGTTTTGGTGACTTTTTTTGGGCCAAAAGTCTTGTGTGGTTTTTATGCAATCCCTGAAGGGATCCTAGTCCACAAAAATGTAAATAATCAGGAAAACTGTGTTTTTCTACACCTCCATATGGTATGTAACTCAAAGGGAAATACCATAAAGGAAAAATGAGCTCCAGATCAAGAGTAGGATACGTTTTATGACAACATTATGCCAAGTAAACAAACATAAATTTTAAAAAACCTCCATTTTAACAAAATAAAATTCTAATTTACCTATGAAATGGAAGCATAAAAATTACTGATTTTTCTAACTCTGATACCTAGGTAAATATGTGTTTTTGTTGGAATGTTGGTGTTTGCAAGCTAACTTCCTGAAGAATTTTTAAAGGGATCCCTTAAACAGTCAGGAGTATTATGCCTACACCAGATCCATTACGTCTAAGCTATAAACTCACAGGACGATTTTGGGAAAAAAAGAAACTTTTTAGAATTTTAGAATTAAAAAAAAATATGAATATTAAACTCTCAAATCCAAATACTGGTTGATTTGCCACAGCAGCAAAGTAAACAATGGAAAATTGAAAAATTATGCTGACCAGGAAGTCATTTGTTGCTATGATGTCAAAAGTTTACATGTTCTATATATTCTAGAAAGTTAAGGATGTGTAGTAGTATATTCAAGTTTTTTATTTTGATTTCTCAAAGATGTTGGAAACCGTAATGTCAACATGAAAAATGTTACCTGGTTATTTACACTAACTCTATATGAAACTGACATTGTGAATTTCATGCCCTAATGTTGGTTCTCTGGGAGCCTCTGTAAGGAGCAATAAAGTGGCCCTTCCTAGATTCCACTTGTCTGTGAGCACGGCTCTTCTCCAAGCAGAGAATTGTATGGTTTCATGTGGTGCAACCTCACTGGCTTACAACACGGCAGAAGAAGGACACTCCTGCGTACCTGTGTGCATGTTTCCCTGGAGTGGACGTTCTTAGACGCAGGTGTTGTAAATGTGCAACTGGATTGCAAATGCCAGTTTATTTTCCAAACCCGTGTCCCCTGCATTGGCAGGTGATTCTTAGCCATTGGACCACCAGGGAAGTCCCATCTGAAGGTTTTTAAGAATCACGACTGAGGAAGCACGAGGGTCTCCCCTTACATGATGAGAGGATCCAACACAATGTAAAATAAGATGCGGCAGTCTTGGCCCCAGCTCTCTCCTGTCAGCTCCGTGTTGATAGCCGCTGCCCCTCTCCTGGAAGGATTCATCCAAGGGCTGCAGTCCAAGCCTTCAATTGACATCTTAAGTGCTAAACTGCAGCCAGTTTCCATGGAGCTTTGAAGGAGGCAGTTCCTCTTCTGGAAGGCCAGTCTTCAGCGGACCTGTTATTGGACAAACTAACCCTTCCCTTGCATTCCACATCCCTTTCTTTCCGGAATAACTTAGTTATTAATTACTAACTTAATTATGTTGAAGTTAGAGTATGTAGTACTAAGATTATAAATCTTGGAAAGTTAAAAGACTTTCTTTCTGGTCTGCTGCTGCTGCTGCTGCTGCTAAGTCACTTCAGTCGTGTCCGACTCTGTGCGACCCCATAGACGGCAGCCCACCAGGCTCCTCCATCCCTGGGATTCTCCAGGCAAGAACACTGGAGATGGGTTGCCATTTCCTTCTACAAGGCATGCAACCGTGCTATGTCACTTCAGTCGTGTCCAACTCTGTGTGACCCTATGGACAGCAGCCCACCAGGCTCCTCCATCCACAGGATTCTCCAGGCAAGAGTACTGGAGTGGGTTGCCATTTCCTTCTCCTAGTGTATCATTAATTGTCATAAATTTTCTATGCATTGACAGGAACAATATTTTAAATGTATCTGTTATGTCAAACTTGTTAGTTACATTGCTCAAAACATCTATAGTCTTATTTTTGTTTGATTAACCCATCAATCACTTAGAGAGACAGATATATTGAAATCTTCTAGCATACACATGAATGTTTTAGCTTCCCTTCAAGGCTATATGCTGTCACTCTGCTAATTTAACTTATATGCAGAATACATCATGAGAAATGCTGGACTTGATGAAGCACAAGCTGGAATCAAGATTGCTGGGAGAAATATCAATAACCTCAGATATTTAGATGACACCCTTATGGCAGAAAGCAGACGAACTAAAGAGCCTCTTGAAAAGTGAAAGAGGAGAGTGAAAAAGTTGGCTTAAAACTCAACATTCAGAAAACTAAGATCACGGCATCTGGTCCCATCACTTCATGGCAAATAGATGGGGAAACAGTGGAAACAGTGCCAGACTTTATTTTCTTGGCTTCAAAATCACTGCAGATGGTGACTGCAGCCATGAAATTAAAAGACACTTGCTCCTTGGAAGAAAAGCTATGATCAACCTAGACAGCATATTAAAAAGCAGAGATATTACTTTGCCAACAAAGGTCCATATAGTCAAAGCTAGGGTTTTTCCAATAGTCATGTATGGATGTGAGAGTTGGATCATAAAGAAAGCTGAGCACCGAAGAAATGATGCTTTTGAACTGTGGTGTTGGAGAAGACTCTTGAGAGTCCCTTAGACTGCAAGGAGATCAAACCAGTCAATCCTAAAGGAAATCAATCCTGAATATTCATTGGAGGGACTGATGCTGAAGCTGAAGCTCCAATACTTTGGCCACCTGATGTGAACAGCCAACTCATGAGAAAAGGCCCTGATGCTGGGAAAGGTTGAAGGCAGGGGGAGAGGGAGAAAACAGAGGGTGAGATGGTTGGATGGCATCACGGTCTCAATGGACATTAGTTTGAGCAAGCTCCCGGAGATGGTGAAGGACAGGGAAGCCTGGTGTGCTGCAGTCCATGGAGTTGAAGAGTCGGAAACAACTGAGAGACTGAATGACGACAAATGCAGTTTTATGCATTTTTAGTTTATTTATTTACGGTCTATTTTGCAAGATGCATACAAATTTGTAACATATTTTTCAGATGAATAAAAACTTTCATGGTTATGTAAATGATCCTGTTTCCCTCTAATATTGCTTTCTGCTATAACTTGACTTTATTATACTCCTAAAAACTTTCTTTTAATTAGTATATGACCGGCATTTGTTCTATACGTTTAATTTTCAACTTTCCTGTTGCCTCTGTCTTTGAAAAGCGTTCACTTTTTTTTTTTTTTTATCGAAACAGAAAAAAAAAAAAATCATTGAATTTTAGTAGGGAGTTTAGTTCTCTACTGTATGGATGATGAGCCTTGATACATTTATTTTTGTTTCTCTCAGCTTATTTCCTACCTGCCTGTCTTATTTTTTATGTGTTGATTTACCCTTTCTCTGTGCCACTTCAACTGAGGTTTATTTTCCCCATTTTTTTTTTTTTGTTTTTTTTGTTTGTTTGTTTTTAACATCTTACTAGTTTGAAAGATCTGCATTCAACTGCTACATTTTAGGGACTCCTATGGCCATTTTAACATGCATTATTAGCTTAAGACATTTAAAGTTCGTCTGTATCTTCAGTCCTCTCTACATAAGAGATGAACTTTAAAACAGTCACTCCAGTCACTCCTGTTAAATAAGATTCGGTTGTTGTCCAGAATTAGGTCTATCTTAATTTTTTTACTGTTCTAGATTAGATTATTATTGTTTGTTTAATCAATATATTTTAGGTTTAACAACATATTCATTATTTTAGTTTTGATTTCTTTCATTTCATCCAGGCATACCTTCTGGGATTATTTTCTTTCCACCTGAATAAATTCCTGATTCTCTGCCTTTGTGAGGTTCACTACTTGTGAAAGCTCTGTGTTTGAAAACATTTTAATTTCCTCTTGCTCTTTCTCAAGGTATGCATTTACAAACTGACAGGTATTTTCAATACTTGCATTTTGTCAGTCTTATACCCTGACTCCTGCCTTCCAATGTTGCTTCCAAAAGCCAGCTGCTACTCTCATAGCTATTCCCTTGTCCATGCTATTTGTCTTCTCTTTGAAATAACAATTGTGAGAGCCTCTGTGTACCCTGAGTTCGCTATCATATATCGAGATGAGCTTCTTTTAATTTATTTTTCCTGGGCTTCACTGGGACCTTTTAATCTGAGGACTGGTGTCTTTGGTTTACTCTGGAGACTCTTAGGCATCACATTTAAGAATACTCCTTTTAGGACTTCCTTGGTGGTTCAGTGGTTAGGACTCTGAGTTTTCACTGCAGGGGGCACAGGTTCAATCCCTGGTCAGAAACTAAGATCCTGCAAGCTGCACGGTAAAGCCAAATAAGAAAAAACACTCTCTTTTCCCCCTTCTTTTCTTTTTGTCTCTGTGTAGATATATGTGCATCTGAAGTGTTTTTTCATATTTTCATTCCCTTTTCTCTATACACTGCATTCTGGGTAGTTTCTTCAGATCTTTTTTCCAGATCACTAACTAGCTCTTCAGTTGAGTCGAATCTGCTACTCTTGAAATCATCCATTGCACAGCAAATCCATATCTGAAACTCTGTGCCTTGGAAATACACAAGTCCAAGTAGTTTTTGCTTAAAGGTACTCCTTGTGCCCTTATTTGGAACAGGAAAAAGAAAAAATATCTCTTAGTAGGAAATGGTTCAATAAATTACACACATCTTTTTCATCAAATTAACATGAAAAGCTTTTGCACAGCAGAGGAAACCATCAACAAAACAAAAAGAAGACTTACTGAATGGGAGAAAATATTTGCAAATGATAAAAATATATGAATAGCTTATACAACTCAACATCAAAACTCCAAACAACTTGAGTTTAAAATAGGCAGAAGATCCCCCCTCCCATTTAGCCTCCAACTAATAACAATAAATGAAAAAAAAAAAAAGAAAAAAAAGTGTAAAAATAAAATAAAATAGGCAGAAGAACTGAATAGACATTTTTCCAAGAAATGCAGATGGCCAACAAACACATGAGAAGATGCTCAACATCACTAAGTATAAATAAATGCAAATCCAAACCAAAATGAGATATCACCTCACACCCATCACAATAGCTATCATAAAAAAAAATACCAAGTAATAAATGTTGCTAAAGATGTGGAGGAAAGGGAATCCTCATACACAACTGGTGGGAATGTAACTTGGTGCAGCCACTGTGGAAAACAGTACAGAGGTTTCTCAGAAAACTAAAAATAGAACTACTATTAATATGCACTAGTCTGTGCTTAGTTGCTCAGTAGTGTCCAACTCTGCGAACCCATGGACTATAGCCTGCAGGCTCTCTGTCCATGGGGATTCTTGAGGCAAGAATACTGGAATGGGTTGACATTCCCTCCTCCAGGGGATCTTCCCAGCCCAGGGATCAAACCCAGGTCTCCTGCATTGCAGGCAGATTCTTTACCATCTGAGCCACCAGGGAAGCATATGATCCAGTAATTCCACTCCTGGGTACATATCTGAAAAAAACTAATGCCACTAATTTGAAATGAGACATGTACCCCAGTGTTCACAGCAGCATTATTTACAGTTGCTAAGATGTGGAAGCAACCTAAGTGTCCATCAACAGATGAAGGGATAAGGAAGATGTGGTGGATATGCACAATGGAATACTACTCAGCCATAAAAGAATGAAATTGTGTCATTTGCATCAGCATGTATGGACTTGGAGGGCATTATGCTCAGTGAAATAAGTCAGACAGGGAAAGACAAATATTGTATGATATCAGTTATATATGAAATTTAAAAAATACAACAAACTAGTGAATATAACAAAAATGAAGCAGAACTGCAGATACAGTGAACAAACCAGTGGCTACCAGTGGAGGGGTGGGCCATGTAGGAGCAGAGGACTGGGAGATACAAACTGCTGAGTGTAAGGTAGGCTCGAGGATATATTGTGCACCATGAGGCATATAGACAATATTTTGCAATATCTGTAAATGGAAAGTAATCTTTAAAATATATTGTAAAATAAAATTTTAAAAATATAAATATAAATTAAAAGTATAAAATATAATAAAAATATAATAAAAAAATCACATAGCTATTTAAAATCAAGGGCTTTGCTTCATAAAGTCCACCTTGGACCAATGCCAAACTACATATAGTAGAAAAAAATAAGTTCGAGTGAGTATAAATGTGTGTGTGTGTGTGTGTGTGTGTAGAGAATGGTCTAAAAGTGACTATCCCAAATTGACATATTTTAGTGTCAAATATACTCTGGATATCAAAAGACTTGTATGAAAAAAATTAGATTACCTCATTAATAATCTTACATTGATTGTGTGTTGGAATAATAAAACTTTGAATTTATTGGGTTAAATAAAATATTATTTAAATTAATTTCACTTTTTCTTGCCGAGTAGACATTTTAAAATTGCATATTATTTTAAAATGCTGTTGATTTTCTAATTTAAAATTCATTTTACAACTCTAGAATTATTACTCAACTCTTGCACTGTTAAGTGCAATATTGATATTTCCTATTTCCTAGTCACACCTTTAATACTCCTTTATTTCTTAAATATGTGCATCATAATTATTTCATATTCATTATCTGGTAATTCCAATACTGACTGTCATTATAGGTGTGATTCTAAAGTGTGTTGTTTCTGTTGACCCTCTCCAATGGTGTCTCATTTTACTCTTGTACTTATGAGTTCTCAGAACTTAAGGATTCTGAGTTTAATTTACATTTCTCCAAAGCAGATGTGCATTGACTTCTGTCAGGAATATGGAACCGTGCCACTCCAGCACAAGTTAAAACATGTGCTCAGCTTATGAGTTTGGGGGGGAATCATACAGGCATTATGATTTTTTCACTTTTTGTTATAGTATAGATGCATAGAAAGATGTACACATATAAGTAAGAGCTCAATAAACTTTCATAAACTAAGCATATCCGTACAGTCAGCAAAACCATGAAAGTTAAAAAAAAAAGAAAACAGATATCACAAGTACTTAGAAGTACATGCCCTCCACGGGTCCTGCCCTATAGAGTTTATAGCTTTGAATTCAGCAGACACCCTCAAGGTCTCCTGTATGTGTGTAGCCCCCCTTTCCTAGAGTTTGGTTTTGCTTCTTACTTGTTGGGATCCCAGGTTTTGTCTCTTGTCTCCCTGTGAGTGGCCAATTGAAACTCAAGTTTCAGGTATTCATGGATGTGCAATATCCCCAGGAAAAACACTGTTCCTACTACTTTAGTATTCTCCAGATTTGAGGTTTTCTTTTCCTCTGATCTTAGTCCTTACTTTACTAGAAGCTACAAAATGTATAAGAGAGAGACAGGGACATAGAAAATTTGAGAAATGCTTTTTTTAACATCTAAACCTGCAATAGAGAATTAGTTAATAAACTACCATAAATGATAAAGATGAAAATTCTACAGCATAGAAATTGTGCTTAAATGTCCATGATGTTGCTGTTCAGTAGCTCAGTTGTGTCCAAGTCTTTATGACCCATTGGACTGCAGCGCACCAGGCCTCCCTGTCCCTCAGTCTCCTGGAGTTTGCTCAGACTCATGTCCATCGAGTCAGTGATGTCATCCAACCATCCCATCCTCTGTCATGCCCTTCTCCTCCTGCCTTCTATCTTTCCCAGCATCAGGGTCTTTTCCAATGAATTAGCTCTTTGTATCAGGTGGCCAAAGTATTGGAGCTTCAGCTTCAGCATCAGTCCCTCCAATGAATATTCAGAATTAATTTCCTTCAGGATTGACTGGTTGGATCTCCTTGCAGTCCAAGGGACTCTCAAGAGTCTTCTCCAACAACACAACTCAAAAGCATCAATTCTTTGGCACTCAGCTTTCCTTATAGTCCAACTCTCACATCTGTACATGACTACTGGAAAAACCATAGCCTTGACTAGATGGACCTTTGTTGGAAAGTAATGTCTCTGCTTCTAAATACACTGTCTAGGTTTGTCATAACTTTTCTTCTAAGCAGCTAGCATCTTTTAATTTCATGACTGCAGTCACCATCTGCAGTGATTTTGGAGCCTAAGAAAATAGTTTGTCATTGTTTCCATTGTTTCCCCATCTATTTGCTGTGAAGTGATAGGACCATGATGAGTCCATGATGTTATTAGAAAGAAAATAGTGATTCAAACCTGTATATGCAGGTTTAAAAAAAAAATTTCATGTGTTTGTACACACCTAAAAATTAAGGAAGGAAATGAATTAAAGTACTAACAGTGATTTTCTTTGGGGAATATACCCACAAATTCTTTTAGTCTTATGATTTTCTGTATTTTATGCAAGTTGCTCATTTTATAAAATGAACACAAATTAGGAAGAATTAAGAAGAAAGAGCAGAAGCCAGAAACACTTTTCTTACCCATCTTCACTCTTTGTCACACACTCCGACTATGTCAGTGACATGAGAAAAGCTGGAAAAAAATAAAGAATAGCCCCAATAAGGCTCAACAAGAAAATTCTGCAGCAGAGTGGACACAATGCTGCTCTGTCTTCTACACATACTAATGATGATTAAATAGAAAGTGCTACCTCATTGAGGAGGAAGCTTTAACTCTTTCCACCCATGGGTTTTCTTCTTTGTTGCATCTTTAAGCTGCCTTCCTTCTAACAGCCACTGTAGGTGTAGAAAGGATGTAACAGAACTCTTCACATCCTCTCATTTAAGATTCATAATGCTAAAAATTCTCTAAGCCAGACTTCAGCAATACATGAATCGTGAACTTCCAGATGTTCAAGTTGGTTTTAGAAAAGGCAGAGGAACCAGAGATCAAATTGCCAATATCTGCTGGATCATCGAAAAAGCAAGAGAGTTCCAGAAAAAACACCTATTTCTGCTTTATTGACTATGCCAAAGCCTTTGACTGTGTGGATCATGATAAACTGTGAAAAATTCTTCAAGAGATGGGAATATCAGACCACCTGACCTGCCTCTTGAGAAACCTATATGCAGGTCAGGAAGCAACCGTTAGAACTGGACATGGAACAACAGACTGGCTCCAAATAGGAAAAGGAGTAAGTCAAGGAGATATATTGTCACCCTGCTTATTTAACTCCTATGCAGATTACATCATGAGAAATGCTGGGCTGGAGGAAGCACAAGCTGGAATCAAGATTGCTGGGAGAAATATCAATAACCTCAGATATGCAGAGGACACCACCCTTATGGCAGAAAGTGAAGAGGAACTAAAAAGCCTCTTGATGAAAGTGAAAGAGGAGAGTGAAAAAGTTGGCTTAAAGCTCAGCATTCAAAAAACTAAGATCATGGCATCCGGTCCTATCACTTCATGGGAAATAGATGGGGAAACAGTGGAAAGAGTGGCAGACTTTATTTTTTGGGCTCCAAATTCACTGCAGATGGTGACTGCAGCCATGAAATTAAAAGACACTTAGTCCTTGGAAGGAAAGTTATGACCAACCGAGATAGCATATTAAAAAGCAGAGACATTACTTTGCCACAGAGGTCCATCTAGTCAAGGCTATGGTTTTTCCAGTGGTCATGTATGGATGTGAGAGTTGGACTATAAAGAAAGCTGAGCGCCGAAGAATTGATGCTTTTGAACTGTTGGAGATCAGTTGGAGAAGACTCTTGAAGAGTCTCTTGAACTGCAAGGAGATCCAACCAGTCCATCCCAAAGGAGATCAGTCCTGGGTGTTCATTGGAAGGACTGATGCTGAAGCTGAAACTCCAATACTTTGGCCACCTCATGCAAAGAGTTGACTCATTGGAAAAGACCCTGATGCTGGGAGGGATTGGGGGCAGGAGGAGAAGGGGACGACAGAGGATGAGATGGCTGGACGACATCATCCATACTCGATGGATATGAGTTTGAGTAAACTCCGGGAGTTGGTGATGAACAAGGAGGCCTGGCATGCTGTGATTCATGGGGTCGCAAAGAGTCGGACATGACTGAGCGACTGAACTGAACTGAACTGAACTGAAGGTTTTGTTTCCTTGGCTTGATGGACTTTGTGACGTGCTGGAAGGCACGAGACTCCAGAAAGGACAGAAAAGCAGTAGTAACTTTTTACAAATCTCCATTATTGCAAATGGATTATTAGGAAGAAATATGCCTTTTTTTCCCCAACATAGAATGTTGATCTGCACTCATGCTTTTGGACCAGTTATTGGGGACAAGATTTATTTTTTTAAAAGCTGGAAATAATTTGCCTGAGAGAATGCTTTTATGTTTCTCTTCGGAGTTGTGAGGCACCTGCCACTCAAAAATGTGGTACAAGGCCCATCACTAGGGAACCTGCTAGGGATGCAGGTTCTCGGGCCCTACTCCAAAGCTATAGCGTCAGAATCTCCAGGGATCTATGGTTTAATAAACTCCCTAATAATCCCCATACACACTCACATTTCAAAACACCTTAAGAACATCCAAAAATAATATCAAGAAATCGCACTCAAAGTTGAAAAGAAAAGGAGGCAATTTTATTCCTCTAAATATCTAATTTCTCTTTTATCTGAGAGAAAAACATACTATAAACCCTCACCCTAGTAGCCACGATAGAGTGTGGGAACTCTTTGCACATCAATAAATAGAGGTCAGGGACATTTAAATAGACTGGCCCATACCTGCTTTCCTTTCACAGTTAAGCCCCAGGAATGGGCTTTTTGTTCAATTTCTCCTTTCACGTCTTCTTTGAAGAAATGCAACTTTGAACTAACAGTGTCACTGTTGGGAACTGTTTTGTGCCTGCCATAAATTGTGTCTTCCTCTGTGTGACTCTCTGATGAGCCAGTGCAAAAATAGGGACAAAACCAACAAAAACTTGCAAGGAAACAGGAAATGCTCTAAAACACAGGAGTCTGCCAGCTTAATTTAGTTGTTCTTTTCTTACACACCACCGTGCTATATGATTTTCTGCCTTTTTTTAGGATCATGGTTAATTGAACACATAAAAAATTCTTTTTGACTATAAGCATACGACAAAGTCTGAAAAATAAGTGAAAAATCTAAGCTATGCATTTGGGATCTTCTTTTCTCATATTATTCACTATAAGGACTAACACTTTTGTAAATCTAACTTGTGAAAAATGTTGATTAATTACTTGCTATGTCTTAGGAACTTTTCAGGGTCATAATTTCCTCTAATCAAAATTTATCTATCCAATTTCCTATTCTCTCCAAATGCTTCATTATGCTAATATAACATATTGAACTATGATGGCAATGCATATGAATGACTGTGTTCCCAATATTTTTCTCCCTTGCTTCTGCATCAGTTATCTAATAATGCTTGTAACAACAACAACAAAAATCACAAGACCTCAGTGGCGTCATACAGTAGTATTTATTGCTCACATGTCAGGGGTCAGCAGGGAACTTGCTGGGCCTCTGTGTCTGCTGATGGCCTCGATCACTGGGATGTGTACCCAAAGGCTGTCCACTGGTCCGGACCAGGCTCAGCAGGGCTAGCAGGGCAGTTGGAATCTGCTCCACGTGTCCTTTGTGCTCCAGCTGGCCGCCTTGGACATGTCCTCATGGAGATGATAGAGTCACAAGGAAAAGCAAGGCTTCCTGAGTCGTAGACGTGGAGGTACCGCAGTCACACTTTTCCTTCATTCTATTGGCCAGAGCCAGGCACATGGTCAAGTCCAGAGACAGAGGCAGAGGATGCTTCAAAGTTAAATGGTGAAGGGGATGCAGACAGGGTGAAGAATCAGGGCTGTGTTTGCAACGAGTCTGCCACACCTCCTCATCCAGTCCCTCAACAAGACTTGCTGAGTCCTCTCTGGAAATTCTTTCCACACCCATGCAGTGTTCTCTACTGTATCACGACTACCGCTTCAGGCCACCATGACCTCTTTCCTACAGCCTCCTAACTGGTCCATTCACACCTTTCTCGTCCATTGCTTCTTAGGCCATTCTCAACGCAGCAGTGAGAGTAATCTTTCTAATATGAAAACAGAGAGTAGAGTTGACAGACACACACTACCACGTGTAGAACAGATAGCTGTGGGAAGCTGCTGTATCGCACAAGGTGCTCTGTGATGGCCTAGAGGGACCGGATAAGGGGGTGGGATGGAGGTCAGGAAGGAGGGGATCCCTGTATACTTAGAGCTGATACACACTGGTGTAGAGCGGAAATTAACACAACATTGTAAAGCAATTATCCTCCAACTTAAAAAGAAAGAAAATCTTCTCTTGTGGCTCATTTACTTAAGTTCATTGAACGCTTTCCTGCTGTCCTCCAGATGTGTGTAAAGCCCTGCCCGGTAGGAGTGTGGAACCTGCCCCTCCAGCCTTTCTTAGCTCTCCTGTAGACGCTGGCTCTGCCCGGACTGGCCGGCAGTTCCCTTCTCCAGCGCTGCACAAAGCTTCCTCTCCCTCAACTGGTCTTTTCCTGGTTTAAGACTATGCATCCACCGGATTGCATGCAAACATCACTCCTTCACCGTCAGCCCCCTGACCTGATCACAATGTGTCCTAATTTTATGTTCTCAAAGCTGCTTACAATTTTCCATTACTGCCTTTGCCACTTTTTATAACCAACAATGATCGTGTCATTAACTTATTAATGTTCACCATAAAACTAAACCATAAAACTCCTGATGTCACTAGTCTTGTTTGTAAGTTCGATTTGGCTTCCTAAAACATTTGCTAAAATATAAAATAAATTATATTTTACTTAATTTTGAATACACAGTTGGCTATATCTTGAACTTAAGTGAAATGACTATGTGTGATGGTGCTGTGTACCTAGATTCTTTTAATACAATTACATATAAATATAGCAAAATGTCAATCATTTTTGCACCTTCCAAATTTATCAGCCAAATCCACTCATTAATTTGAGCACATATGCCTTGCCCCTGGGAATAAAACCATGAAATAGATTAACCAGATTGCTGGTAAAATTATTCCTGAAGGTTTGTGTTTATTTTTTTGTCATTTAAAAAAAATGATTACATCCCCTGTAGGGGGAAAGCACAAATTCAAGTCTGTTTTGTATTCTGACAACTGAGAGGCAATACCTACACATTCAAGGTAGCTAGTGTTTCCCTCTGACAAAAATGCAAATTATAATGAAAATTGCAAAAACATATGCATACAGTAGTATGTAACTGATTTGGTGTAATCAAATTTTAAGAAATTCAGAAATTTGGTCAACGCTTTTTCATATGTGTTGACCTGATGAGTTATGTAACTACAATAGATTATCCTAGAAGAGTCACATTAATTTCAGGAATATTATCCTCTTAATTGCACACTTTATATGTTGCAAACCTATTCTCAGACCCAAAAAGGAAGCCCTTTAAACTCTCCTTGTCATGGGGGTTTGACTGAGTTTGGACCTTGGATTCAAATTGGACTATAGTCCTCCTCCTGGCAATTTGTAATTAGGACACAATGGCATTAAGCTGCCTGCAACCAGAATGTCAGGCAAATTCCAAGACTCAATCTCCTCTACTTAGGAAGGGTATGTAGGCTACTGAGAATCACAATCAGAGAAACACAGTCTGCAAGAAGGAGGGAAAGAGAATACAGCATAGACACAGGGGGACCAAGGAGCTCTTGTGGGGAGATAGAAAAGACAAAGAAAAAGTGTGTGAGAGCAACATGACATTCTTGGTTCCTGATGCTCTCATTTCCAAGGCTAAGCCTGGAAAACCCTGGCTGTGTTTTCTGTCATACATTTTGAGAGAATTCCTTAAACCATGTAATAAATTCCCTGCCTTATTCAGTGAATTTCTATTTCCTACAAGAAAATAATTTCTGGTCAAGACAGAGAAGAGAAGAGGCTGATAAATACCTTCAAGCCCCAGAGAATAGTCCTTTTGGGAGTTTCTAGGTCCTTTCATTCTTGGACCGTCCTCATGGGATTCTGACTTTACCTGGACATTTGCTTCTTATGGTGAATTACAACACTAAAATGGGGCCTCCTATAGGAGAATCATCTACTTTTAATGCCAGAAAAATCCTTTCGGGAGTTTTTTTGTTCTTTTACAAGTGTATCAGAGTCACTTGTGAATTTTACAGGAGCATGGAATTTGGGGCCCAGCCAAATCTAGTGCTTTTGAATCACTAGATTGACATCCACAGGTGATTACTGTATTTATGTATTATTGTACTATATTATTGTATTACTATTATTAATATTGTATTATATTATTGTTGTATTGTATTATTGGAGACATCAGCCCAGCAATCCTTCCTTCAAAAGTAAAATCATTGAGGTCATTATCAAATAGTTATTGCTATGTATCAATAACAAACAATCCCTAACTCCATGGTTTGAAATAAATAACAAGAATGATTGCTTTATGAGTCTGTGGGCCATAACTAGGCAGCTTTTCTGGTCTTTGCCGGATCCACACATTCATATTTGTTCACAGAGGTGCTCATCTCTCATATAGCTGGGCCCTCTCACATGTTTGGGTGAGACAGGCTCAAGAAGGTCCTGAGCTGGGACAATTAGGCTTTCTGCCCTGTGGTTTCTTGTTCCAGCAGGCATCTCATGGTTCTAAGATACAAGAACAGAAGAGGGTAAGGCCCCCTGAGAGGTGGTTCAGAGCTGACACAATGTCGCAGCCTCTGGATTCCATTGGTCATAGCAGGTCACACATCCCACCTCCATTCAAGGGGTCAGGAAGTCAACTTTATTTCTGGGTGAGAAGAGCTACTTAGTCTTGCAAGTGATGTGGATCCAGAGAGGGGTGAATTGCTTCAACAAGTTTTTGCAATCCATCTACTGGAGGCCCATAAAGGGTTAAGCAAAGCACAGCAAAGAAATAGGTTCCCTGACATTTAGTTGAGTGCTTTTCTACCACCCAGAAGAGCCCCTTCTCACAGGTCTTAAATATAGGTTCTCCCTTCAAGCTTCCCTGGGACTAACACGAGAATACTAATGGTGAAGGTTGGTTGTGGTTCCCTTTCTGCTTGAGGCTCCGTGTCAGCTCCCATCAGCCAGCACAGCCTGAAGAGAGTCAGTAACTGCCAGGCAGCTTAGAAGGACTCAGAACACAAAGCCAAGAAAGCTTCTCCAATTCAGCCCAAGTGACCCAGTCACCTCCATCAAGACGAATGCATCTTGGGATAGTGCAAACCATGAACATTTCATTCTGCTTTCAAATGCAATTCTCGGGAGTGATTGCCTTATCTACTAAGCAGCCAAATAAGCTCATTTCAGCAGAGGCAGAACTGGATACAAATCAAGTGAAAGCTAGATGCAGGAACTGGAGGTAGGAGCTAAAAACAAGGGAAAAGAGAGTGGCAAGATCAAATGGAATAAATAGCCATTTATATGACAGCTTTGCTCCAGTAAACAGTGTGGAAAGAGGAAAAGGCCATCACTGGCATTTCAGGTCTTCCAACATCAGTGTTCCAATAGCACCTGCTACTTCCAGCACCCTAGATCCCACATCACAGAAATGCAATGATGCCTTAAGTATAACCAGCAAATACTAGCACCTAAACTAGTGGTTCTCAATTTTGGTGGCCCAGTGAGATTGAATTTGGAAATTCTGAAGTCTGGCTGCTGCCTCAGTAATCCTAATTTGATCAGTCCAGAGTGTGACTTGAACACTGGGACATTTTAATTTTACCTCAGAGTTGTTCTATTCCACCATCTGGGCTTGTCCTCTCCACATTTTTATACTAAGTCTCATTCTTAGGGAAGTGCTAACAACTGTCTTCGGGTTTCCTGGGTGGGTCAGTGGTAATGAATCTGCCTGCCAATGCAGGTGACGTGGGATGGATCCCTGGGTCAGGCAGATACCCTAGAGAAGGAAAGGGCAACCCACTCCAGTACTCTTGCCTGGAGAATCCCATGGACAGAGGAGCCTGGCAGGCTACACTCCATGGGGTCACAAAAAGGTCAGACACAACTGAGTGACTAAACAACATTCTTCACTGTGTAGGACTCCAAATCTTAATTTTGTTTCAACTCCCCATTGAGTTTGAATATAGCCTTGATTTGAAGACTTAAGGAGATGTCCGGGTAACTTAAGTCATGCAAACAACCTATTGTTTTAGGCTTCTGTTAGGTACAGAGCCTTCTGCCAGAAGCTGAGATGGAGAGCAAGTAGACAACTTGGTCCAAAGAAGAAGAATGACACCTATGCCGCTGGAGTCACCACAAGCTGACCCAGAGCAGACGAATCTGTGAGGATGGCGGATGGCGAGCTAGCCTGCTCAGAGGAGGGGCCAGCCCCCAGGGCTACCGCTGCCCCAACTTGCTCAGAATCACCCATGGACTTCCGCTGAGCATCCAGCCACAGGCTGGAAAAATGAACCACTCTGGACTGAGAGCCAGAGCCCAGACGTGAATGCTCCTTCAACCCATGCCCTGTGAGTGGCCCTGGAGAAATGACGGGGTCCCTCAAGCCTCTATTTCCTCAGCCATAAAACAAAGTAATATGTGCTTCTCACCTCAGGGTTGTTGTGAGGCGTAAATGAGGTAGTTCAAGTAAAACAAGAAGCACAATGCCTGATGCACAGTAATGGTCCAAGATATGTTAATAAGTAATTATTAACTTGGGCTTCCCTGGTGGCTCAGCTAGTAAAGAATCCGCCAGCGATGCGGTTCGATCTCTGGGTTGGGAAGGTCACCTAGAGAAGGGAACCACTCTACCCACGCCAGTATTCTGGCCTGGAGAATTCCATGGACTGTATAGGCCATGGGGTTGCTAAGAGTCAGACATGACTGAGCGACTTTCACTTTCATTATTAACTTATCAATTCTGTTAAGAATAGAATGACAGCAACAATAATACTTGATCTTCAGATTCTGTCTTGAGGGCATTTTCTTTGACCAGAGGATAGAAAAAAAAAAGTAAATTCTGCAAGTTAGTGAAAGTGAGAGTCAAGGTGAAATCAGGAGGTAGAATAGACAAGTGAACACAGAATTAGACTAAGGATGGTTGCATACATAATTTGAACAATTTCAGATGTGTGGCAAGAAAGCTAAGAGGTTGTGGTAAGTCCACCTCTCTCTCTACATAGTGTAATCTCAACACTACACCCCACAGGATTGAGGAGACCCCACAGGTCCTCCTCAAGCCTGGCAAGACAGTCTTCTCTCCCCACTAAAGACCACCTGATGGCCCAGGCTCCTAAAGACATCAGAAACAATTCCATCATACCGTTTCCTCTTCCCTTCAATCACAAAAGATTATCCTGGGCTCTTAACCTTAATGAGCCCTGTTTATCCTCTTATCTAACCCAGTCTAATGCCTTCCTGTCCACCTCCTTTAACCCACACAGTGCTATTCTTGTTGCTGTTGTTCAGTCACTAAGCCATGTCTCATTCTTTCAGACCCCATGGACTGTGGCACGCCAGGCTCCTCCGCCGTTCACTATCTCCCAGAATTTGCTCAAATTCATGTCCATTGAGTCAGTGATGCTATCTAACCATCTTATCCTCTGTCGCCCCCTTCTCCTTCTGCCTTCAATAGTTTCCAACTTCGGGGTCTTTTCCAATGAGTCGGCTCTTCACATGAAGTGGCCAAAGTATTGGAGCTTCAGTTTCAGGATCAGTCCTTCCAGTGAATATTCAGGGTTGATTTCCTTTAGGATTGATTGGTTTGATCTCCTTGCAGTCCAAGGGACTCTCAAGAGCCTTTTCCAGCACCATGATTGGAAAGCATCAATTCTTTGGCACTCAGCCTTCTTTATGGTCCAACTATCACATCTGTACACACAGTGTGCATTCAGCAAATCCCCCAATACCCTCATTTCCTTTCTGAAATGTACTCCCTTCCATGTGTCCCTACGTAGAACCAGGCTGCCCCCAAGAATTGTCTCCCTGCAGCTACCCAGAGAACTTGCCATAATTGTTTTGTTCTTTCTCCCTTGACTACTGAATCTGGAAGAATCTTCAGTCCTTATCACTGCTTCAAAATAAGTGTTCTTCTCATCTCCCTAAACAACTCCATCTTCCTTGAATCTTTTGCCGTTGGGATACATCAGCTACTCTTCCTCCTTGGTTCTGCCATCAATAGATCTAACAGAAATTTTCTCACTATGAAAGATTTTAACAATCTCCTTGCTTCTTGAGTTTCAAAAGGATCCCAGTCATCATTCTTGGTCATTGCAATGGCCATGTAGATGATTTTTCCATCACCTTAATCCCCAGATGTTTGTCCTTCTTATCTTTTACTATAAACATCCCTTTTCCTTTTCTCCTTCTTGAGCCACATATTACCACAATCATCTCTGGATCTAGTCACTTTCTTGACATCACCAGTAACTTTGTCCTTCCAAATCTCAAGTTCAGGCCTCCCATTCTCTCACCATTCCTTCATCCTTCTAGCTCATGTCTTCTAATAGACTGACTCCCCCTGTAATGTGACTTTTGACTTACAGATTCAGCTACCTTGTCACTGTCTGTTTCCTTCTTTATAGCTTCACTTTCCTCCTTTTCTGGTGTAGATTTGATTCATCATTAGAATGACACCTCATATTATCATATGCAGGATCATACTCTCATGTATTATCAGAATTCTGCTGAAATAATGCTACAAATGGTCCAAAATTTCTGTGGCTGATAAGAGAGATTTACTTCTGAATCATGCATCTGCAGGGCAGCTGAGTCAGCTCAGTATCAAGCTGAAAACTTGGTTCAGATCTGGCCCACATGACCTCATTCCGGGACATAGAGTTGCCTGGAGCAGGTTTTTCTCATGATGGCAAGAGCTCAACAGAATCAGCCAAATCATACAAGCATGTTTCAAGTCACTGCTTGCATGACAACTGCTGTACTCTATTGGCCAAAGCAAGTCACATGGCTGGGTCCAAGGTCATTGAGATAACGGTTAATGGCAGACATTGCAAGTCATGTGGCAAGGGATGTAGATGTATAACCTTATTTACTGGGGGAAGTGAAAACTATAAACAATATTTCAATCCACTCCACCTAAACTCCATTATCTCTCTCTCGCTATTGAAATTACCAAACAAAACTCCAATTCCTCTTTAAACACGTGGAATCCACTCTCAAATAGCTGAATACAGTTTGAGAAAAATGCCACACCCTAATGAATGACCTCACCTCATATTCTTGACTACTGACTTCAAGTGCTACCTAAGTGATTCCCAGCAAGTCTAAAATCCCCTGGTCAATTTTCCCTTTTTATTGAGATAACTATTTAATGTCTCCTCAGTTCTCCCATCTCCAGCAAATAGACCATCCTCCCTATCAGTGATGACTTCTCATTTCACTGAGAAAATAAAAACAATCAAATAGGACTCCCATCTTCTACAACATCCAATTTACCAACTTTTCTGCTCAGAACCTATATACTCTGCCTCACCTACTGGAATATGTTTCCTTTTCTGCATTCCACATGGATGCTGGACTGACTCACCACTTGCCCACACACTAATGTAGATCTTCCAAGTAATTGTCTCTTTCCTGCATCATCCATCTTCTCCCTTTCTAGCAAATCATTCTAAGCAGCATACAAACATTCTATAACATGCCATAGCATCTCTGTCAATGAAGCCTTCTTTTACTCCATACCTTTGTTCAACTGCACTACCATTTCTCTTTGCCCTTTTACAGTAAACCACCTCAAAAGGTGACCTACCCTTTTATTTCCTCTCTTATTCAGACACTGATCTCTGCCAACTCACTAAATGACTCCTGTCAACATCACCCATGAATTCCAGGTTGTTGAATACAATGGTCAATTCTCCTTTCTGAACTTGCTATATCAGTGACTGGTACTTGAATCACTCCATGACTCACTGCTCAGTAAGTCATTTTCTTCACATGGTTTCTGGGATCCTGCAATTGTCCGGTTTTCTTCCTACTTTGTTATCTCCATGATGTCTCCTCCTCCTCTCTATATTGGAGTATCTGAGGGCTCAGTCTAAGGACATTTTTTTCTAACTAGAAGTTATTACTTAAATTATGCCATCCAAGTATATGGATTTAAGTATCATTCATGTTTTAATATTTCAATTTTATTTTTTTCAGCTCCATTTTTACCCTAAACTGCAGGCACATGTAAGTATCTCTTAAAACTGCCATCTTCACTGGAACATCTCAAAGGTACCATAAATGTAACATGTTCTAAATCTGTTCCTCCCTCCATTCTCTTCACCTCTACTACCACCCAGGTGCTCAGTCCAGAACCCCTTGCCATCCTACATCCTCTCTTGCTCTTGTGCCCCCTACTGATTCACCTGCAAGTCTTGTTGCTTCATGTCTTCCCTCTTGTACCAATATCACACTACACAAGCTGCCGTCATCTCTATCCTGTGCAAAAACAATAGCTTCCTACCTTGTCTCCCCATTTCCACTTTTGCTTTGCTATGGTGTGATCTCCACAGTTACAGTGGTCCTCTTAAAATACAAATACAATCATATCACTTTCCAAGTCAAAAGACCCCTGACAGCCCTGTTCTAGCTGCTATTGCTACATAACAAGTTATCCCCAAACCTAGTGGCTTAAAGCAATCATTTTAGTATGTTCAAATTCTCTGTGTCAGAAACTCAGAGAAGACACAGAGGGGTAAACTTTATGTTTCATGACGTTTTGAGCCTCAACTGGAAAACTCAAAGGCTGGAGTGATTCAGTGTCTGGTGGCTGGAATGATCAGAAGATTCATTCACTCACTTGAACACATGTCATGATGATTAGGATTGCTGACCAAAGCACTTGCTCATGGTCTCTCCACATAGCATGGCTTCCATAGGCCAGTGGCCTCCATGATGCTTGCATAAGCACTCCCACAAGCAAGAAGGAATGTATATTGGCCCTTATTACTCAACCTGCGTCAACCTGCGTAGTCATACTGCGCCACTTTCTCCATCCTCTATTCACTGAAGTAGTCAAAGCCAGTCCAGAATCAAGCAATGGGAAATCTGACTTCACCTCTTAATGGGGGCATGAGAGGTTCACCTTCTGGAAAAGCACAGGTGATATGGTTGTTCCCAGCTTTGGAAAATACAATCTACTATCAGCTTCCCATCACACTTGGAATAAAATAAATAGTCTTAAAGGTGTTAATACAACAAAAGAATATAATTTTGTAAATATTCATGCACCCAACATAGGAGCATCTAAATATATAAAGCAAATATTAACAGACCTAAAGGAAAACATAGACAATAACACAATAATAGTCAAGGACTTCAATCTCCCACTTTCATCAAATGGATAGATCATCCAGACAGAAAATCAATATAGAATCATTAAACTTAAACTTCATGTTAGACCAGATAGACTTAACAGATATTTACAGAATATTCCATCCAAAAGCAATAGAATACACATTCTCTTCAAGCTCACATAGAACAATCTCAAGGATAGATCATATGCTGTACCATGAAACAATTCTCAACAAACTTAAGAAGACTGAAATCTTATCAAGTACCTTTCATGATCACAATAGTAGGAAGCTAGGAATAAATTGCAAGAATAAAACTAAAAAACTCATGAACAACCAATGGCATAAATCAAAAGAGAAAAATAAAATATCTAAAGACAAACAAAAATGGATACACAACACACCAAACTATGGGTTGCAGAAAATGCAGTTTCAAGAGGGAAGTTCACAGCAAAACAAAACAAAACAAAACAAAACCCTACACTAAGAAACAAGAAAGATCTCAAATAAACAATCTAATACCCAAATCTTGTTTTGGAATAGCATTATCCAATGAAACGATCCAAGGATCCTAGGAGAAGTGGCTGATTCCATAACTAACAAAGGAAATATGCACGATGAGCCTAGACATCTTGTAGCAACAAAAGATAAAGTGCTGAAACAACAATGGGGCTTCCCAGGTGGTGCTAGTGGTAAAAAACCCACCTGGCAATGCAGGAGATCTAAGAGATGTGGGTTAATCCCCGGGTAATAAGATCCCCTGAAGGAGGGCGTGGTAACCCATTCCAGTATTCTTGACTGGAGAACCCCATGGAGAGAGGAGCCTGGCGGGCTACAGTCCACAGGGTCACAAGAGTCAGTCACGACTAAAGAGACTTGGCATATCCACATGAAAAACAAAAACAAACCTCACAGTGATTGGAGTATGTAAAACTGCAAGTGTTCTCAATGGCCAAATCTGGAATAATTTGAATAGTACAAAATAAAATGGTGTTGGATTATAACCCAAAGTATGAACAAGTATCCACAAATCCTTATCAACATAATGTTTTTGAAGGAGTAACCTTACTGTGAAAAACTGCTTCAGCCAATTGACCAAAGTCAACATCAACAGGAATAAATAATTTTGATAGTATGCACCTTTAATATGATGTGATGATCTTCCTCTGCAATCTTTCTCCCCAAAACCCATAAATCCAGCCTAATCATCAGAATATTATTAGATGAACCCCAACAGAAGGGCATTTTACAATATCACTGACCAATACTCCTCAAACTGCCAAGATCCTCAAAAACAAAGAAGCTTTGAGAAACTGTCACAATCAAGAGGAGCCTGAAGAGATATGGCAACCCAAGATAATGTGGTATCCTGAGTGGGATCATGGAACAACAACAACAAAAAGACATTAGGCAAAACTCAAAGAAATACGAATAAAGTATAGATTTTAGTTAATAATAAAGTTCTAATACTGGTTTAAGTGTTAGCAAGGACATAGAGAAATTATAAAGCTCATGAATTGCTGGAAGTAAAGTGAAAAGGGTTCAACCACTTTGGAAAAAATCAAATTCTTCAAAAATTGAAACAGATGTTATATGATGCAACAATTCCATTCCTAGGTAAATACTTAAAAGAACTGAAAAACATATTCCTGAAAGTACTTGTATAAGAATGTTCATGGCAGCATTATTCATAATTGCAAAAAAGTACACATAATTCAAATGTCCATCAAAATATGCAGGGATGAATGAATGATATATCCTTACTATAAAATATCATTTAGGCACTAAAAAAAATGAAGTGTGGATACTTGCTACAACAAGGATGAATCTTGAAAACAGTAAGTTAAAAGAAAGGGGCCAGATTCAAAATGTCACATATTGTATGATCCAATTTATAAGAAATACCCAGAACAGGAAAATTCTTCAAGAAAATTAGAGATACCAAGGGAACATTTTATGCAAAGATGGGCACAATAAAAGACAGAAACAGTATGGATCTAACAGAAGAAGATGATATTGAGAAGAGGTGGCAAGAATACACAGAAGAACTATGCAAAAAAGATATTAATGCCCCAGATAACCACGATGGTGTAGCCAGACATCTTGGAGTGTGAAGTGGGCCTTAGGAAGCATTGCTATGAACAAAGCTAGTGGAGGTGATGGAATTTCAGCTGAACTATTCTAAATCCTAAAAGAAGATGCTGTTAAAGTGTTGCACTTAATATGCCAGCAAATTTGGAAAACTCAGCAGTGGCCACAGGACTGGAAAAGGTCAGTTTTCATTCCAATCCCAAAGAAAGACAATGCCAAACAATGCTCAAACTACCACACGATTGCACTCATCTCACATGCTAGCAAAAAAATGCTCAAAACTCTCTAAGCTAGGCTTCAACAGTATGTGAACTAAGAACTTCCAGATGTTCAAGCTGGATTTAGAAAAGGCAGAGGAACCAGAGATCAAATTACCAACATCCATTGGATCATAGAAAAAGCATGAGAATTCCAGAAAAACATACACTTCTGCTTCAATGACTATGCTAAAGCCTTTGACTGTGGAGAGCACAACAAACTGGAAAATTCTTACAAAGTTGGGAAAAGCAGACCACCTTACCTGCCTCCTGCAAAACCTGTATGCAGGTCAAGAAGAAACAGTTTAGAACTGGACATGGAACCAGGGACTGGTTCCAAATTGGGAAAGGAGTATGACAAGGCCATATACTGTCACCCTGCTTATTTAAATTACATGCAGAGTATATCATGTGAAATGCTGGGCTAGATGAAGCACAAGCTGGAATCAAGATTGCAGGGAGAAATATCAATAACCTCAGATATGCAGATGACATCATGCCTATGGCAGAAAGTAAAGAGGAGCTAAAGAGCCTCTTTTTTTTTCTTTTCTTCAAATTTATTTTAATTGGAGGATAATTACTTTACAATATTGTGATGGCTTTTGCTGTACAACAAGATGAATTGGCCACAGGTATACATGTGCTCCCCCAGCATCCTGACCCCCTTCCCCTCCCTCCCCAACCTATCCCTCTGGGCTTTCCCAGAGAGGGGCTTTGGGTGCCCTGCTTCATGCATCCAACTTGCACTGGTCATCTATTTTACATATGGTATGTACAATTTCAATGCTATTCTCTCAAATCATCCCACTCTCACCTCCCACTGAGTCCAAAAGTCTATTATTTACGTCTGTCTCCTTTGCTGCCCTGCATGTAGGATGTCTTTACCATCTTTCTAAATTCCAATACATGCGTTAATATTTATATTTGTCTTCCTCTTTCTGACTTACTTCATTCTGTACAATAGGCTCCAGTTCATCCACCTCATTAGAATAGACTTAAATGTGTTCCTTTTTATAACTGAATAATATTCCATTGTATATGTGTACCACAACTTTTCAAACCTGTCAATGGACATTTAAGTTGCTTTCATATCCTAGCTATTGTAAAAAGTGCTGCAGTGAACACTGGGGTACATGTGTCTCTTTCAATTCTGGCTTCCTAGGGGTGTATGTCCAGCAGTGGGATTGCTGGGTCATATGGAAATTCTACTCTCAGTTTTTTAAGGAATCTCCACACTGTTCTCATAGTGTCTGTTGTGGTTTGGTCTCCCACCAACAGTGTAAGAGGGTTCCCTTTCCTCCACACCCTCCCTAGTATTTATTGTTTGTAGGCTTTTTGATGATGGTCATTCTGACCTGTGTGAGATACCTTATTGTAGCTTTGATTTTCATTTCTTTAATGAGTGATGTTCAGAGAAGGCAATGGCACCCCACTCCAGTACTCTTGCCTGGAAAATCCCATGGATGGAGGAGCCTGGTAGGCTGCGGTCCATAGGGTCGCTAAGAGTCTGACCTGTCTGAGCGACTTCACTTTTTCACTTAATGAGTGATATTGAGCATATTTTCATGTCTATTAGCCATCTGTATGCCTTGTTTGGAGAAATGTCTGTTTAGGTCTTTGGCCCACTTTTTAATCGGGTTGTTCATTTTTCTGGTATTCAGTTGCATAAGCTGTTTGTGTATTTTGGAGATTAATTGTCAGTTATTTCCTTTGCTATTATTTTCTCCCATTTTGAGAGCTGTCACTTTGCCTTGTTTATAGTTTCCTTTGTTGTACAAAAGCTTTTAAACTTAATTAGGTCCATTAATTTATTTTTGTTTTTATTTCCATTACTCTATGAGTTTAGGCATAGAGGATCTTGCTGTGATTTATTTTGAAGAGTGTTCTGCCTATGTTTTCCTCTAAGAATGTTATAGTTTCTGGTCTTCCATTTAGGTCTTTAATCAATTTTGAGTATATTTTTGTGTATGGTGTTAGAAAGTGTTCTAGTTTCATTCCGTTATGTGTAATTGACCAGTTTTCCCAGCATCACTTGAAGAGACTATCTTTTCTCCATTGTATATTTTTGCCTCCTTTGTCAAAAATAAGGTGTCCATAGGTGCATGGATTTACCTCTGGACTTTCTATTTTGTTCCACTGATCTATATTTCTGTCTTTGTGCCAGTACCACACTGTCTTGATGACTGTGACTTTGCATTATAGTCTGAAGTCAGACAGGCTGATTCCTCCAGTTCCATTCTTCTTTCTCAAGATTGCTTTGGCTATTCAGGGTCTTTTCTGTTTCCATACAAATTGTGGAATTATTTATTATACTTCTGTGAAAAATAACATTGGTAGTTTGGTAGGGATTGCATTGAATCTATAGATGGCTTTGGGTAGTATACTCATTTTCACTATATTGATTCTTCCAACCCAAGAACATGGTATGTTTCTCCATCTATTTGTGTCATCTTTGATTTCTTTCATCAGTGTTTTATACTTTTCTGTATACAAGTCTTTTGTTTCTTTAGGTAAATTTATTCCTAAGTATTTTATTTTTTCCATTGTAGTGGAGAATGGGATAGTTTCCTTAATTTCTCTTTCTGATTTTTCATTGTTAGTGTATAGGAATGCAAGGGATCTCTGCATATCACTTTTATATCTTGCAACTTTACCATATCCATTGATTAGCCCCAGTAATTTTCTGGTGACATATTTAGGGTTTGCTATGTAGATGATCATGTTATCTGCAAAGAGTGAGAGCTTTTTTTTTTTTCTCTTCCAATCTAGATTCCTTTCATTTCTTTTTCTTCTCTGATTGCTGTGGCCAAGACTCCCAAAACCATGCTGAATAGTGGTGCCACTCTCACCACTTCTATTCAATATAGCACTGTAAGTCCTAGTAACAGCAATCAGATGAGTAAAATACAAGATATTCAAATTTCAAAGAATGAAGCAATGCTATCACTGTTTGCAGATGGCATGATCCTAATACATACAAAATGCTAAGTCAAACTGTTAGTTGCTCAGTCGTGCCAGACACTTTGTGACCCCATGGACTGCAGGTAACCAGGTTTCTCTTCCATGGGATTTTCCAGGCAAGGAGACTGGAGTGCCGTTTCCTTCTCCTTAAAGAGCCTCTTGATGAAGGTAAAAGAAGAGAGTGAAAAAGCTGACTTAAAAATCAACATTCAAAAAACGAAGATCATGGCATCCAGTCACATCACTTCATGGCAAGTAGATGGGGAAACAATGGAAACAGTGACAGACTTTATTTTGGGGGGCTCTAAAATCACTGCAGATGGTGACTGCAGCCACAAAATTAAAGATGCTTGTTAATTGATGCTTTTGAACTATGGTGTTGGAGAAGGCTCTTGAGAGTCTCTTGGACTGCAAGGAGATCGAACCAGTCCATCCTAAAGGAGATAAGTCCTGGGTGTTCATTGGAAGGACTGACGCTGAAGCTGAAACTACCAATACTTTGGCCACCTCATGCGAAGAGTTGACTCATTGGAAAAGAGCCTGATGCTGGGAGGGATTGGGGGCAGGAGGAGAAGGGGACGACAGAGTATGAGATGGCTGGATGGCATCACCGACTTGATGGGCATGAGTTTGAGTAAACTCCAGGAGTTGGTGATGAACAAGGAGGCCTGGCATGCTGTGATTCATGGGGTCGCAAAGAGTCAGACACGACTGAGTGACCGAACTGTTCCTTGGAAGAAAAACTATGAAAAACCTAGACAGCATGTTAAAAAGCCAGAGACATTATTTTGCCTACAAAGGTCCATCTAGTCAAAGCTATGGCTTTTCCAGTAGTCACATATGGGTGTGAGAGTTGGACCTTAAAGAAGGCTGAACACCAAAAAACTGCTGCTTTAGAGCTGTGATGTTGGAGAAGACTTTTGAGAGTCTCTTGGACTGCAAGGAGATCAAACAGGTCATCACAAAGGAGATCAATCCTGAATATTCATTAGAGGGACTGATGCTGAAGCTGAAATCCCAATACTTTGGCCACCTGAGAAGAACTGACTCATTGGGAAAGACCGTGATGCTGGGAAAGATTGAAGGCAGGAGGAGAAGGGGACTGCAGAATATGAGAACTTTGGATGGCATCACCAATTAAATGGACATGAGTTTGAGCAAACCCCGAGAGATGGTGAAGGACAAACAGCCTGGAGTGCTGCAGTCCATGGGGCTGCAAATAGTTGGACACAACTGAGAGACTGAACAACAATAATAAAGAAAGGAAGTATATGACTTTTTTACTTTAAAAGGAAAACCTACAAAGTAGGTTGCCAGGGGCAGCAAGAAAGTGGAAATGGGGATGACAGCTAAAGTATACAGAGTTTCTTTCTGTGATGATGAAAACGTTTTGGAATTAGGGGGTGGTGATGGTTGTAAAACTGTGTGTGTATACCTAAAACCACTGAATTGTACACTTTATATAGGGCAATTTGGGGTATTTAAATTTCATTTGTAAAATACCTAAAGTGTATTTTACACTTATCAGTTCAGTTCAGTTGAGTTGCTCAGTCATGTCCAACTCTTTACCACCCAAAGGACTAAAGCACGCCAGGCTTTCCTGTTCATCACCAACTCCCAGAGCTTGCTCAAACTCATGTTCATCGAGTCAGTGATGCCATCCAACCATCTCATCCTCTGTCATCCCCTTCTCCTCCTGCCTTCAATTTCCCAGCATCAGAATTTTTTCCAGTGAGTAAGCTCTTCTCATCAGATGGCCAAAGTATTGGAGCTTCAGCTTCAGCATCAGTCCTTCTAATGAGTATTCAGGACTGATTTCCTTTAGAATTGACTGGTTTGATCTCCTTACAGTCCAAGGGACTCTCAAGAGTCTTCTCCAACATCACAGTTCAAAAGCATCAATTCTTTGGTGCTCAGCTTTCTTTATGGTCCAGATCTCACATCCATACATGACTATTGGAAAAACCATAGCTTTGACTATACAGATCTTTGTTGGCAAAGTAATGTCTCTGCCTTTTTTAAATATGCTGTCTAGGTTGGTGAGAGCTTTTCTTCCAAGGAGCAAGTGTCTTTTAGTTTCATAGCTGCAGTCACCATTTGCAGTGATTTTGGAGCCCAAGGAATTAAAGTCTGTCACTGTTTGCATTGTTTTCCCTTCTATTTGCCATGAAGTGATATGACCGGATGCCATGATCTTTGTTTTCTGAACATTGAGTTTTAAGTTTTTAAGGAGAGTTTTTTCACTCTCCTCTTTCACTTTCATCAAGAGGCTCTTCAGTTCCTCTTTGCTTTCTGCCATAAGGGTGGTGCCATCTGCATATCTGAGGTTATTGATATTTCTCCCAGCAATATTGATTCTAGCTTGTGCTTTATCCAGCCCAGTGTTTCTCATGATGTACTCTGCATATAAGTTAAATAAGCAGGGTGACAATATACAGCCTTGATGTACTCCTTTCCTGATTTGGAACCAGTCCATTTTTCCATGTCTGGTTCTGTTTCTTCTTGACTGGCATACAAATATATTTCTTAGGAGGCAGGTAAGATGGTCTGGTACTTCTATTTCTTTAAGAATTTTCCACAGTTTGTTGTGATCCACACAGTCAAAGGCTTTGGCATAGTTAATAAAAGAGAAGTAGATGTTTTTCTGGAACTCACTTGCTTTTCCTATGATCCAACAGATGTTGGCAATTTGATCTCTGGTTCCTTTGCCTTTTCTAAATCCAGCTTGAACATCTGGAAATTCTCAGTTCATATACTGTTGGAGCTTCGCTTGGAGAATTTTGAGCATCTCTTTGCTAGCATGAGAGAAGTGTGATTGTGCGGTAGTTTGAACATTTTTTGGCATTGCCTTTCTTTGGGGTTGAAATGAAAACTGACCTTTTCCAGTCCTGTGGCCACTGCTGAGTTTTCCAAATTTGCTGGCATATTGAGTCCAACCCTTTACAGCATCATCTTTTAGGATTTGAAACCGCTCAACTGGAATTCCATCACCTTCACTAGCTTTGTTCATAGTGATATTTCCTAAGGCCCACTTGGCTTCCCATTCCAGGATGTCTGGCTCTAGGTGAGTGATCATACCATCATGGTTATCTGGGTCCTGAAGATCTTTTTGTATAGTTCTTCTGGGTATTCTTGCCACCGCTTCTTAATATTCTGTTTCTGTTAGGTCCATACCGTTTCTGTCCTTTATTGTGCCCATCTTTGCATGAAATGTTTCTTTGGTATCTCAAATTTTCTTAAAGAAATCTCTAGTCCTTTCCATTCTGTTGCTTTCCTCTGTTTCTTTGCATTGATCACTGAAGAAGGCATTCTTATCTCTCCTGGCTATTCTTTGGAACTCTGCATTCAGATGGGTATATGTTTCCTATTCTCCTTTGCCTTTCACTTCTTTTCTTTTCTCAGCTATTTGTGAGGCCTCCACAGACAATTATTTTGCCTTTTTGCATTTCTTTTTCTTATCAATTGTCTTGATCACCACCTCCTGCACCACGTCATGAACCTCTGTCCACAGTTCTTCAGGCACTATCAGATCTAATCCCTTGAATCTATTTGTCACTTCCACTGTATAATTGTGAGAGATTTGATTTAGGTCATCCCTGAATGGTCTAGTGGTTTTCCCTATTTTCTTCAATTTAAGTCTGAATTTGACAATAGGAGTTCATGATATGAGCCACAGTCAGCTCCCAGTCTTGTTTTTTGCTGACTGTATACAGCTTCTCAATCTTTGGCTGCAAGGAATATAATCAATCTGATTTTGGTGTTGACCATCTGGTGATGTCCATGTGTAGAGTCTTCTCTTGTGTTGTTGGAAGAGGGTGTTGCTATAACCAGTGTGTTCTCTTGGCAAAACTCTGTTAGCCTTTGCCCTGCTTCATTCTGTACTCCAAGGCCAAACTTGCCTGTTATCTCATGACTTACTACTTGTGCATTCCAGTCCCCCACAATGACAAGTTAATCTTATTTTTTATGTTAGTTCTAGAAGGTCTTGTAGGTCATCATAGAGCCCTTCAGCTTCAGCTTCTTCAGCATTAGTGGTGGTGGCATACACTCGGATTACTGTGATATTGAATGGTTTGCCTTTGAAATGAACAGAGATCATCCTGTCATTTTTGAGATTGCACCCAAGTACTGCATTTAGGACTGTTTTGTTGACTATGAGGGCTGCTATATTTCTTTTAAGGGATTTTTACCACCCAAGACAGATGTGTAGGGCCACCCAAGATGGACAGTTCATGATGGAGAATTCTGAGAAAATGTGGTGCACTGGAGAAGGGAATGGAAAACTAGTTCAGTCTTCTTGCCTTGAGAACCCCATGAACAGTGTGAAAAGATAAAAAGATACAACAGTGAAAGATGAACTCCCCAGGTCAGTAGGTGCCCAATATGCTACTGGAGAAGAGTGGAAAGAAATAGGACATCTCAATTCAGGGTTCGGTATTCTCATGTAGCCATCAAATGCTGTATAGACAGTGAAAAAGTAGACTTTTGTTATTCTGATTAGAGTGTTTTAAGGACCAGTAGCATCAGCATTACTTGGGAGCCAGTTAAAATGTGGAATCTCAGACAAACTAGTAGTTACAAGATGGGACAGAGGTAGGATGAAATGGCAGACAGGTGAAGGGGTTCAAGAGATACAAACTACCAGGTATAAAATAACTAAGTTACAAAGATGTAATGTACAGCACAAGGAAAATAGTCAATATTTTATAATTACTGTGTATGCAGTATGCAGTATAGTCTATAAAAATATGAAATTACTACATTGTACACCTGAAATTAATATAATATTGTAACTCAACTATTCTTCAATTTAAAAAAGAAGAGATAAGCAGTGAACATTAGCAATATATAAACTGTAAATTTATCCAAATAATTTATCAAAATAACTCCAATAAATTGGAACGTACAGGACTAAAAATATTCAAGATATCCAAAAGCTATAGTTTGAATCCAAACCAGATTTCCCCTACTGTATAGATAGGACCTCATCAATCTTGTTCCCCAGTATTTATGTGAGTCTGTTTCCTAAAATTGTACATACATTAGATATTTGATCTTTAGTATTATGATATTATAAATAAGTTCCTTTCCTTCTCTTATTGTTCAGCTCAGTCATCTTCATATATGCTTAATCCTTGCTAGTCACTTAATGCTATTTCATTTTCTTCTGTCTTTTTTTTTTTTTTTTTGCCTTGGTATATCAGTGTTTTTGTTACTGGTTTCTAAGAATGCATTTATGATTAAGGATGTTAACCATTTGTCATGCGATGCAAATGAAATACCATATTTTATTGCCATCAATTTAATTTTTGTTGTGTGTTAAAATATAGTTGTGTTGCATTTTTAATTAATTAATTTTTAATTAATTAAAGAGAAATTTGAAAAGCAAAAGAGAAAAAAGAGAAATGTGGAACCTCAGACTGCAGCCCAGAAGTGCCACCTCAGCCTCAGAATCTGCATTCTAACAAGATCCTGCGGTGATTTTTACACTCCCCCAAGTTCCAGAAGGCTGATTGTGTTAATATTGCCAGCAGCTGGCCCTGCTGAGTAATTGCAGGACTGCCAGCAAAGAAGAAATAATTCTTTAGTGGGATCTAAATTACTTAACATTACCGAATCAGCACTTCAATTCTCTTCCACTCACCTCTTACCCTGTGTTACGGAACCTAATTTTGTTATTTGCTCCTAATTGCTCCTGAGACTTTCGCCCACTCCTGGCTGAGAATGTAAGTTTGAGATGATTCCAAGCTCAGGGTCACTGACTAAATTTAATGACAATCTCTTTGTGTCTGTAAATCTAGTAAGGATGAGAGTTTTGAAAACCATACAGCTTTGCTTACCCAGAGTTTTGTGGTAAGCCCAAAAGGCTTTAGAAGCATAGGTACTTTTATGCATAGTACAGCCACAGCAGTGAACACACTGGGGCAACTGTGGGTCAGATATCTTCTATGTTAATGGGAGACATGTGCGCTAATTTCATAAATAATTCCCAACATTCCACATCTCCCTTTCTCCTAATAGAAGGACAGAAGGGAAAATACACAACCACACACACACACACAGAGGTACAGAGAGAATACAATGTATTTGTTTTTATTTATATTTTAGCTGTGCTTAAAACAAACTGCAGCATATTCTTTCAAGGGCATTCATTATTCATTAGATATGATTCCAAAGAAGTCAAGAGCACATTTTCATATTTACTGGGAAGTGTTTCTATCACTAAAGGACTCTGGGTTCTAGTCCTTTTCCTGTTACTATGAATGTAGGATGGAGTCATGTATGGATGTAGGATGTAGTCATGTATGGATGTGAAAGTAAAACCATAAAGAAAGCTGAGTGCCGAAGAATTGATGCTTTTGAGCTGTGGTGTTGGAGAAGACTCTCAAGAGTTCCTTGGACTGCAAGGAGGTCAAACCAGTCAACTCAAAAGAAAATCAGTCCAGAATATTCATTTAAAGGACTGATGCTGAAGCTGAAACTCCAACACTTTGGCCACCTGATGAGAACAACTGACTCATTGGAAAAGACCCTGATGCTGGGAAAGATTGAAGGCAGGAGGAGAAGGGGACAACAGAGGATGAGATGGCTGGATGGCATCACCGACTCCATGGACATGAGTTTGAGCAAGCTCCTGGAGTTGGTGATGGACAGGGAAGCCTGGCGTGCTGCAGTCAAAGGGGTCACAAAGAGTCAGACACGACTGACTGACTGAACTGACTGACTGAACTGATGGATGTAGGAAATTTAAAAAAACAACATGATTGATATTTACAGCACTGAGGAGTTTTCTTTTTTTTTCCCTCTGTGTAACCTGAACTTCTTTTCTGTATGTCACCATAACTTTTGTGCCTCTCTTAACCTGAAAAATACAGAATATAGAGGCTTTGTTAAATATTATCATTTTCACTGAAAAGTTTGACATCTAACTTGCCCTTCCCCCTAAGGTGCTGGCATTCGTAAAGTAAAAATGCCATGAGTGGTATAAATATATTCATTCTTCACCACCATGTGACTGGAGGACTTCCTTTACACAATGAACTTTGCTGAATGGAATGGCGAGTACAAAAAGAATGAATCCTGCGCTCTGCCTTCCAAAAGTATGCAACATATTGAAAACACAGCATAATGAAATAGAACCCAAAATTATGAGAGAAAATTAGAGGTATACAAAAAACACTTTTAAAGTTCTGTATTATAACAGTGAAAGTGAGTGAGGTCATTTCGGCGTGGGGTCAGGAATGGATGGCCGAGAGCAGCTGCTGGGAGAAAGTGGCTTTGAGCTAAAACTGGAGGACAAGAAGAATTTGTAAATATGGCAAGGTTGGGATATAGCATTCTATGAAAAGGGAAGATTTTCAAGAACCATTCTGTTTTTATTGTTGTTCAGTTACTAAGTCATCTCCAACATTTTTCGACCCATGGACTGCAGCACTCCATGGAAAAAGGGATATAAGAAACCAATCAATTTCTGGGGCCTGTCCGGTGGTCCAGTGGTTGAGACTTCATGTTCCCACTGCACGGGGCATGGGTTTGACCCCTGGTCCCATGTTGGAAAACTAAGATCCCAGCAAGCCATGTGGGATAGCCAAAAAGTGAAAGAAAAAAAATCCACAAAAACAAATCATTTTCTGCTTTAGGGACAATTTTATTAGTGCTATCCTATTGATGCGACAGATCAATCCCATGTCCTGAGGACAAAGAAGAGGAAAATCAAGTTGAACTGTAAGGAATAATGCTCTGCCACTGAAACAGTTGGGAAAGAAGACAGAATTAGCAGGGGTTTTTGAAGTGAAATAATTTCCTGGCATTGAATAGCCTGCTGACCAGTTAATTATAAATGAATGACTTTGACAAGTTTTTACTTTTATTCTGTGGTAGAGTCCTGTACACAATCAGTATAATTAATTAGTGCAAACAACATACTTAATAAATGAATGTAATCAATATTAAGTAGCCATGGCTCTAATATATACTTAAATCTATGTTTTAATAAATTTCAAAACTGTCCTTTGCTCCTTAGTTAAGTTACAAAAAAAGAAGGAAGTTGTTGATCAAAAATCTGAAGGCGTATCTTTTTAATGAATAAACTATGGTCTTACTAAAGCACAAATAGTAATTTAGGGAAGTACTCATAACCTTTAGACAAACATCAGAAGCCTATTACGGGTAGTGACACATTCAACTGAAGAGTCTTCTAGAAACCCAAGGGTCTTCACACATCTTCTAAGAGAAATGAAATTTTGGGTAAGGCAGAGCTCAGGAACTGAGATAAACAAGCCTTCTATATTTTAACACATGTGGTTGTGATTTGCACACATAATACAAAGAGTTCATTCACTTTTTTCCCTCACAAAAATAATGTAATGCTAAAATGAATTGATTTTTCTCAAATGTCCAAATGTATTTATCTTTTTCCTCTCATAATGTCAAACATTACTTTTGGCAGATGAAGTTGAAAACAGAGTGTTTAGTTAACCACTTGGACAGCTGTGAATTCTTTCTTTTTCTTTCCAATTAATGAATAAGCACTTCCTTGCAGCAAAGAATGGAAGTGAAGTTAGCATTTAATTGACAATGGAACAATCTTGAATAAAAATAAGTATCTGAGAGGGAAAAAATGCCCTCGAGAAATATATTATGTTTATGCATCGCACGTAGACTATGCCATCTCTGCACCTGTTTTCAGATGAGAAGAATTCCAGGTCACACAGAAGGAATACACTTCTCTTTTTAAGCTGATTGCTTCTAAATGTAGCTCAACATAATGGGTTCTCACAGTTTTGTGTTCTGCTTTCAGCAAAACACAAAAATCCGGACCGGTTTTGATTTGCAAGGACAGTCACAGACATTTCAGAATACGTCTACATCTTTCTTCTTAAAACTTGGATTATTAACGGTGACAGTGAATCCTCTCTTTCCCTTCTGTGATTAACATTTCTTACTGAAGCCATTGGTTGTTTTCTGAGTATTGGGGTTGGCAGATGGAGGGATCCTCTCTGCAAGTAAATGGCAAGGTTGGCAGGATTTTTAAGGTCACTGACACTGTATGTCTGTGGGATCTATGGGATATATATGGAAGTCTCTCTGAATTTGCAAAATGCTGCCTCCACAAAAAGAAGTGATGTCAAAAAGGAATACTTTATTTGCCTTAAATTTTGATTACTTTGAAAGACCTGCTGTTGGCAGTTTGAAAGATGTCACCAAAAACTGGGAAGTTCCAGGCTCTACTTTGACACATGCCTGAGGCCCAGTACTTTTAATATTTATGGGACATGACCTCTAACTGTCAATGATCACTTATTTTCCACAAGCTGTTTCTGGGCAAATACTGATTGCCTGAGGAGCCAAGAACATGTTAAACTCCAGATTCAATACTGTACTTGAAGTAGATGGGGATTTCATCTTCATGGAGACAGTCATCACTGTTCCTCACCAATAGGCTACTCAGAATTTGTCACAGAGTGTAGTGGATAACAGACTTTATAACCCTCCAACAATCAGATCAGATCAGAGCTTGTACCACCCAAAAGAACCATCAGTTCAGTTCAGTCACTCAGTCATGTTCGACTCTTTCTAACCCCATGTACTGCAGCAGGTCAGGTTTCCCTGTCCATCACCAACTCCTGGAGCTTGCTCAAACTCATGTCCATTGAGTCAGTGGTGCCATCTAGCCACCTCATCCTGTGTCATCCCCTTCTCCTCCTGCCTTCAATCTTTTCCAGCATCAGGGTCTTTTCCAATGAGCCAGTTCTTCTCATCAAGTGGCCAAAGCATAGGAGCTTCAGCTTCAGCATCAGTCCTTTAAATGAATATTCAGGACTGAATATAAGAACATAACATAAGAACAATATAATATATATAATAATGTACATAATATAATATAATAAGGACTGAATATAACAACAATAGTGTCTCTTATAAAACATGGCTTTCTGGAAATGTATAAAAGACCAAACTTCACAGCTATAAAAGTGGTTGAAAAAAATATAACTGAAGGAGAATGATTATCAAGAAAGGAATATTTTAAAAACATTTGGGTAGGTAGTAACTTCCTTCTTTGAGATGAAAGAATATTAGCGTATGGATGCAGATCCTAATTTTACAATTTGAGGAAAGGGCTTGGAACTTCTGTTCAACCAGACATAAAATATTCCAGAAATATTTTGAAATATATTTCAAATATATGTTAGAACACCTCAGAAGAGGTGTGTACAGGAAATGGACATCAATTCCCCAGAGTCCTGCCCCTTGGAGAGAACAGAGCAGTATTTACACATGGTTCTCTCCAGCTCTTTTTCGTGAATACATGTACTTACATATTCTCTTAGGAGATTTGAAAATGTTATAATTCCTTCCTTTGCAACTCGGGACTAAACTTATTAGCAAGCAGAGTGTAAGCAGACTAAGAACATTTTAATCTGTGGGAATGTGGATTTTGTAGCACTCTATGAACCCATGAAGTGTCCGCATTTGGTGTAGGATGGCTAATGTGTCCTTTGACAGGGTGGAAAATGCTAACATAGAAAAAAGAAAAAGAAATAACCGAATAGTTAACTCATTTTCAAATAGACCATCTGAATCGTTCCGTTTGAAATTTCATAAATATTTGACATTTTACTCAACTCTTGTTTAGTTGTTACTGAAATGAGAGAATTTGCCAAAGTCCTTGATTGGCAAGGGACACTGTTCTTCAATGTCTCAGTGATGAAGGGTGTGCCTTGAAGAGAAACTCTTGTGTAAAAGGACAAAGAAAACCACCTGATAACAGGAACCAAAGTCACGTGCGTGTATGTGTGTGTTTGCATTTGTGCAATCTCCACGGTAATAGTTTTTCCTTTCTTTCTCGGGCTATACCGGGTTTTTGTTGCTCTGCGGGCTTTTTCTCCCATGGCAGAGAGTGAGGGCTACTCTTAGCTGTGGAGTGCAGGCTCCTCATTGAAGCGCATGGGCTCTAGGCGTGGCCTTCTGTACTGGGGGGGCTCAGCAGACGCAGCTCCCAGACTCTAGAGCACAGGCTTAGATCCTCTGCCACACGTGGATCTTCCCGGACCGGGGATCAAACCCACGTCTCCTGAATTGGCAGGCAGATTCTTTGCCACTGAACCACCAGGGAAGCCCCACTCTAATGCATTTGATCAAACTCAGAAAAAATGTATGTGTTACTGCATTAGTCATCCGACTCCAAAATATCCTTGTGTACAGCTCCCATTTTAATTAAAAGCAGATGCTCAAACTGAAACAGTTAAGTCTTACTTATTCACTCATTTGTTCACTTATCATGCATTTATTGAATGCTACTATGTGCCAGTCTGTCCCAGGCACACGGGACATATCAGGGACCAAAATAATGACCTCTCCCCTCAGGTGACTACATACTAACGGGGACGGGGGGAGGGAGAAGAAAACAAATAAATCGATAATCAGTGGCATTGTATATTGGAAGAAGGTAATTGTGATACATTTTTAAAATAAGATAAGGGAAATCAATTGTTATTAGGGTTGGGGTGCAGTTTTTAAATAAAAGGTGAGATTTCAGCAAAAACTCCAAGAAGGTAAGAGAGGGAGCCAGGTAAACATCTTGGAAAATAGTGTCCTAAGCAGAAGGAACAGCCAGTGCAAAGATCTATGACAGGAACTTGGCTAGTGTGTTTGAGGAGCAATGAGGCAGCCAATGTGCCAGGGGAGGGTTGCGAAGGAGAAAGAGGAATAAAGAGATATCAGAGATGGGGGGCAGGGGGGGGCACAGCAAAGGACAGCAGATCTCATAGATCGGCTTTTACTGTGAAGGAAATGCGAGCTCTTGGAGAGGCTGAATTAGCTGTATGGAGGCAAGACTAGGGTGAGGCCAGTTAACAGGCTTTTGCACCAATTTAAGAGATAACAGCTGTTCAGATAGTGGTGGTAATGGTGAAGGCTGAGAGAAATGGGTGGGATTTTTCCTATATTTTGAATGTGAATAAAACAGGATTGATTCTCTGATTGATTAGAAGGAAGGATGAGAGGAAAACAGCAATCAAGGATGCCTCCAAGAATTTTGGCCAGGACAACCTGAAGAACGGAGTTGCCGTGCCCTAAGCTGGAGCAAGCTGCAAAGAAAGAGCAGCTTTGGAGGAAAATGAGATGTTCAGTGCTAGATATGTTGAGTTTGAGATGTCCCAGAGACAGAGAAGCACAGAAGATCATTTTAAGTATCTCAGCTACTAACTCCGCATAAAAATGGCATTAAGAAATAGCTGGGTAAAGTTAGCAAAGCTCAGATTTGAATCCTACCTCTTCCATTTATGAGCTGGGTTATCCTCACCCAGTTTCTAATCTCTCTGAGAGTTCTCATTCTGCTGTTCCTTCCCATTAGAATTCCCTTTTAGAGCTATTATTCACATATTTTAAAACACAGCCTTCTCTTCAGTAATGAGGCTGTGAGCATATTTCTTACTCACAGGCACTGTAAATAAAAAATGCTGGAAAAGCACTCTCACCGCCAAGGCTGGGCAGAACACTTTAGTTCCAAAATCTGCATATCAGAACATTTTATCTTCTTAGGAGACTCCTGACTCTTGACAAAGAAGAAGTAGGTGAGGAAATGGGGGGATGAATTCTAAAATAATTTTATGCTTACTGCTAATCTAGAAACCTGCATTTGCTCTTTACTTTAGAAAATGATGCAATGGAACACCAAGAAGTCATTTAACAAGCAGAATCAGCCTTGATTTATGAAATACCATAACACTGGAGATCAGCTTTGTATTTTGCCTCTGTCCATCTTCTACGGGCAATTTGGAAGGCTGTATGTTCTGGTTACCTGAGAACGTTTCTCAAAGAACTGCCTTTTCCGCACAAACTTTATTGTGAAAAAATCATTCTAACCCCCAAACTTTTGTGAATAGACACCTGAAACATTTATATTCTAAGCCACAAGGGGGTGTTAGGTTCGGCATGAGACAAGCAGAGCACCAAAGTCCAGTCACCTCCAGCTGTGAGCAGCTTCATCCGTTGATCCTTGGAGGATGCAGAAATATCAGCGCTTCTGGTCTGAGCCAAAGGGCACAAGACTGAGAAGGCACTGGCAAAGGACTGCAGATTGATGGAGACAGAAGAACCGAACAGGAGACAGCATCCTGGGATGGTTTCCTCACCTGTCAAACGGTAGAAGTCTTCATCCAGGAGATGCTCTGAGAACTCAGTCAATCAAGAGATGCAAATTACTTCAGCTGGTGGTATTCAAGAATTCAGTACTATTCCCACTAAGTAAGACTCTTCTTAAAAACTTCTATGGGGGTACAGTGGCTTTACAATTGGGGTACAGTGGCTTTACAATGTCCTATCAGTTTCATTGGCAGAGGTGTGGATGGGCCTGGAGACTGTCATACAGAGTGAAGTAGGTCAGAGAAAGAAAAACAAATACTATATATAAATGCGCATATGTGAGATCTAGAAAAATGGTACAGATGAACGTACATGTAAGGCAGAAACAGAGATATGGGCGTGGACAGCAAAGGTGGGCCCCAAGGGGGTACAGGAGAGTGGGGTGACCAGGGGGACTGGACTGACAGGCATGCAGCGCTGACGCTGTGCTGACGGGAAACAGTTAGTGAGGACCTACCAGACAGCACGGGGCCTTGGCTCCGTGCTCGGGGTCAGCTGCATGGGGAGGAAATCCGGAAAAGAGGGGCAATGTGTGTACATACAGCTGCTTCACTGTGCTAAATAAAACACCTAACAAAGTACTTAGCACATAATACGAGTTTTGTATGGGATCTGTTGTCAAAATAATTCAGCAACCCAATAAGCAGATATTTTCTGAAAGGAGACCCACATAGGAGGATGAGAGAAAACTAAACTGTCCACATCCTCTACACAAAGAATTGTACAAGGTTCTTCACACTCAGGATCACATGTCACAGTTTAAACAGCCTTCCAAGGTGGATACCGGGATCTATTTCAGAGATGTGGAAATGGAAATGCAGAGAGGTCCAGATGCTCAGAGCAAAGATCTCTGTATAGGTGGAAAGATGCTCCACAGCATGTCAGTCCAACACATGATGTTTTCAGATTGTCTGACTATCGGTTTCCCATTCACAAACCCTGGGAACTCAGTGACTATCCTAACCAAATATCCTCTGGCCCCAAATTAAGGTGCCTTTGCAGTAACTCGTCAGCCCCACATTAAGCATGTAGACTGGGGCAGGGTGGGGACAGTTCGTACAGAAAGGGTTGTAGGGCAGATGAAACCAAAGGCATCGATGTCCTAGGAAAGTTTATGCTAAATACTCATATGATAAAGAGAGCCGCTGATTGCAGGATTCTTGCTTTCATTCAGTTGCTCAACGAACTTTTGAGAGTTAGCAGTGTGTAAGCAGTACTTGGATGCAATCTCAAAAATGACAGAATGATCTCTGTTCGTTTCCAATGCAAACCATTCAATATCACGGTAATCCAAGTCTATGCCCCAACCAGTAATGCTGAAGAAGCTGAAGTTGAACGGTTCTATAAAGACCTACAAGACCTTTTAAAACTAACAACCAATAAAGATATCCTTTTCATTACAGGGGACTGGAATACAAAAGTAGGAAGTCAAGAAACACCTGGAGTAACAGGAAAATTTGGCCTTGGAGTACAGAATGAAGCAGGGCAAAGGCTAATAGAGTTTTGCCAAGAGAACACACTGGTCATAGCACACACCCTCTTCCAACAACACAAGAGAAGACTCTACACATGGATATCACCAGATGAACACTGAAATCAGACTGATTATATTCTTTGCAGCCAAAGATGGAGATGCTCTATACACTCAGCAAAAACAAGACCAGGAGCTGACTGTAGCTCAGATCATAAAATCCTTTCTGCAAAATTTAGACTTAAATTGAAGAAAGTAGGGAGAGTCACTAGACCATTCAGGTATGACCTAAATCAAATTCCTTATGACTATACACTGGAAGTGAGAGATAGATTTAAGGGACTAGATCTGATAGACAGAGTGCCTGATGAACGATGGACGGAGGTTTGTGACGTTGTACAGGAGACAGGGATCAAGACCATCCCCATGGAAAAGAAATGCAAAAAGGCAAAATGGTTGTCTGAGGAGGCCTTACAAATAGCTGAGAAAAGAAGAGATGTGAAAAGCAAAGGAGAAAAGGAAAGATATTCCCATTTGAATGCAGAGTTCCAAAGAATAGCAAGGAGAGATAAGAAAGCCTTCCTCAGTAATCAATGCAAAGAAATAGAGGAAAAAAAACAGAATGGGAAATACCAGAGATCTCTTCAAGAAAATTAGAGATACCAAGAGAATATTTCATGCAAAGATGGGCTCAATAAAGGATAGAAATGGTATGGATATAACAGAAGCAGAAGATATTAAGAAGAGGTGGCAAGAATACACAGAAGAACTGTACAAAAAAGATCTTCATGACCCAGATAATCACAATGGTGTGATCACTCACCTAGAGCCAGACATCCTGGAATGTGAAGTCAAGTGGACCTTAGGAAGCATCACTGAACAAAGCTCGTGGAGGTGACAGAATTCCAGTTAAGCTGTTTCAAATCCTGAAAGATGATGCTGTGAAAGTGCTGCACTCAATATGCCAGGAAATTTGGAAAACTCAGCAGTGGCCACAGGATTGGAAAAAGTCAGTTTTCATTCCAATACCAAAGAAAGACAATGCCAAACAATGCTCAAACTATTGCACAATTGTAGTCATCTCACATGCCAGTAAAGTAATGCTCAAAATTCTCCAAGCCAGGCTTCAGCAATATGTGAACCGTGAACTTCCAGATGTTCAAGCTGGTTTTGGAAAAGGCAGAGAAACCAGAGATTAAATTGCCAACATGTGCTGGATCATTTAAAAAGCAACAGAGTTCCAGAAAAACATCTATTTCCACTTTAAAGACTATGCCAAAGCCTTTGACTATGCGGATAACAATAAACTGTGGAAAATTCTGAGAGATGGTAATACCAGACCACCTGACCTGCCTCTTGAGAAACCTGTATGTAGATCAGGAAGCAACAGTTAGAACTGGACATGGAAAGACAGACTGGTTCCAAATAGGAAAAGGAGCACATCAAGGCTGTAATTGTCACCCTGCTTATTTAACTTCTATGCAGAGCACATCATGAGAAACGCTGGGCTGGAAGAAGCACAAGCTGGAATCAAGATTGCCAGGAGAAATATCAATAACCTCAGATATGCAGATGACACCACATTTATGGCAGAAATTGAAGAGGAACTAAAAAGCCTCTTGATGAAAGTGAAAGAGGAGAGTGAAAAAGTTGGCTTAAAGCTCAATATTTGGAAAACTAAGATCATGGCATCTGATCCCATCACTTCATGGGAAAGAGATGGGGAAGCAGTGGCAGACTTTATTTTATTGGGTTCCAAAATCACTGCAGATGGTGACTGCAGCCATGAAATTAAAAGACGCTTACTCCTTGGAAGGAAAGTTATGATCAACCTAGAGAGCATATTAAAAAGCAGAGACATTACTTTGCCAGCAAAGGTCCGTCTAGTCAAGGCTATGGTTTTTCCAGTGGTCATGTATGGATGTGAGAGTTGGACTGTGAAGAAATTGAGTGCCGAAGTATTGATGGCTTTTGAACTGTGGTGTTGGAGAAGACTCTTGAGAGTCCCTTGGACTGCAAGGAGATCCAACCAGTCCATCCTAAAGGAGATCAGTCCTGGGTGTTCACTGGAAGGACTGATGCTGAAGCTGAAACTCCAATACTTTGGCCACCTGATGCGAAGAGTTGACTCATTGGAAAAGACCCTGATGCTGGGAGGGATTGGGGGCAGGAGAAGAAGGGGATGACAGAGGATGAGATGGCTGGATGGCATCACCAACTCGATGGACATGGGCTTGGGTAAACTCCGTGAGTTGGTGATGGACAGGGAGGCCTGGCATGCTGCGATTCATGGGGTCGCAAAGAGTCGGACACGACTGAGCAACTGAACTGAACTGAACTGAAGGTCTGTATGACAGTTACATATTTTTCCTTAAGAAGAAAGATGAAGGATGTTTAATGTGGGGCTTTAAAACCAGAGGAAGATTTAAGGAGCCAGACTTCAAGAAGGCAAGGATATACAGATAAATGTAGTTTTATGGCTGAGTCCCTTTGCAGGTCACCTGAAACTATCACCAACTATTGGCTACGTTGTTATTATTGTTTAGCAGCTAAATCACCACTGACTCTTTTGTGACCCCATTGACCATAATGGGCTGCATGCGTGCTCAGTCGTTTCAGTCATGTCTGACTCTTTGTGACCCTATTAACTATAGCCCACAAGACTCCTCTGTCCACAGGATTCTCCAGGCAAGAATACTGGAGTAGGCTGCCCCACTTCAGTGGATCTTCCCAACCCAGGGATCGAACCCACATCTCTTGTATCTCCTGCATTGGCAGGTGGGTTCTTTACCACTAGCACCACCGGGGAAGATAACTGGCTATACTCCAATATGAAATACAAAGTTAAAAAAAAAAAAAAGAAAGAAGAAATCACATCTTTTCCTTACATAGGACTTTCAGATCAAATTTCTGAGAGACTCTCATTATCCCAGACTTAGCTTCAGCCTGATCCCTTGACCAGCTCTTTGACTTAGGGCCAAATTGAGAACTTCAGAAATCCACTAGGACAACACTGGATAGGAGCTGTGATCTTAAAATCAACACTTGTTCATTCTAAACACCATTAATGGTGGAATACAAGATGACAAAATATTACCTTATCTTCAAGAAGATTGTAAACTGATCGAGAGATGACATGTAAACAAATGTGTGTGTGTGATACATGCACTGCAAAGGGCCTCTGATGCTTCACCCTCCTCTGAACCACATTCTTTGCAATCTGGCCCCGTGATGTCTTCCTTTAAGATACAGAGCCAATTTCTCACTCCTTGCACTTAGGCTGCCTTTAAAGTGTTAGTCGCTGAGTCATGTCCAACTCTTTGGGACCCCATGGACTCTAGCCTGCCAGGCTCCTCTGTCCATGGGATTCTCCAGGCAAGAATACTGGAGTGGGTAGCCCTTCTCCAGGGGATCTCCCTGATCTAGGGATCAAACCCACATCTCCTACACTGCAGGTGGATTCTTCACCACTTGAGACCCCAGGGAAGCCCCCCGCAACAGTTACTTTAATAGAATGTGGCAGGAGGGCCCATGTCAGTTCCAGCCTGCTTGTCCATCGAGGCTGCCCTGGACCAGCAGCAGCCTGCTGAGCCCAAGCCTGTAAAGAGCCAGCAGTGAAAGGCAGAGCCACCTCCCAATGTAAAGCTGATCACAGACACATCTGTGATCCCGGACGAGGCCAGGAGAGCCCCGCTGACTCAGAGTCTTGTGATTGATAACACATTTTTTATTATTTTAAGCTACTGAGTTTGGGGGGAGTTGGTTTTGCAGTGATAGCTAATTGAAATTTATACATTTACAGTCCAAGAGGGCACTCAATGGCCGTTGAAGGGGGCCAGAACTAAATATTATGAAGGAAGAGGAAGAGCTGGCTTCTGATCAGAAACATAAGCCCTCAGTTCCCTGCTCACAGAGGAAGTGATATTCTGAGTTAGCTTTGAAGATTAAATAGAGTTTCCGCAGGTAAAGATAAAAGGAGAGCATAACATCTTAATTTTTAATAAGACTAATTCTTCATTTGAAGTTTTCAATGGGTTTCTAATATATGTAATATCTTAAATAAAGTTTTATTCCTTTTCCTCTATGACTGAGAAGAACTTGTATAGATACATAAATTTCTCTTCTTCACATGGCAAGAATCAAGACTTGAATATTACAGTTTTGGAAAGACAATTATATTTCCAGTGAACAGAATAACACTCTACAGCAAAGCACCTATCATCACCCCAGCACCTGTTGACTGAAACGTGCATATTTTATTCATAAAGGTCAACTAATTAGCAAGAGTGAGTTTTTATAAAACAGAATTTATGATAGAAGGCTTCTGTGATAGAAGCCTAACTGTTATACATTTAACATGTTGAATTATCCAGCCAAGAGAGAAAGAAAGAGACAGAAAGGAAGGATGGAAGGAAGGAGGGAGGAAGCGAGGGAGAAAGAGAAAGCCACTTTATTATATTGTTCAAGTGATCCCGAGCAGGTCACCAATGAGAGCTGATTGCCTCTCTCACCAGTGATCAATTATTAAAGTTCTAATTCTAATAACATTGTGAAATAATGAACTATAGAATCAGAACGTTGTTCAAACAAAGTACAAGGAAATGAGAAGTAATTACTGCTACAAGAAACATGATAAAACCATTATCAGAAAACAATTAAATGAAGGGGAAAATTCTGGAACTCAATTATAATAAACTAATAAACATAGAGAAAACTCCCTTTCTATTTTCCCAGATGAAGTCACATTATCACATTCTTCTCACAGAAATAGGACCACACAAACACTGGGAAACAAGAAGTTATATTAGAACAGTGCTTAAAAGCAGTATACATTAAGAATAAACAAAGGGAATTATTCTCAAAGTCACATTCACAGTTCATGAGACATTGTAACTTTGTGAGCATGCTTGCTAAGGCGCTTCTGTCCTGTCCGTCTTTGCCACCCCATGGAACGTAGCCCACCAGGCTCCTCTGTCCATGGGATTCTCCAGGCAAGAACACTGGAGTGGGTTTCCACAGTCTCCTCCAGGGGATCTTCCCAACCCAGGGATCGAACCTGCATCTCTTACACCTCCTGCATTGGCAGGTGCGTTCTTTAACACTGGTGCCACCTGGATTGTACTGTATTGTTCAGTTGCTCAGTCGCGTCTGACTCATTGCGACCCCACGGACTGCAGCATGCCAGGCTTCCTCGTCCTTCACCATCTCCCAGAGCTTACTCAAACTCATGTCTGTTGAGTTGGTGATGCCACCCAACCATCTTGTCCTCTGTCGTCCCCTGGGAAGCCCACTGCTAACTTTACAAAATCCAGTTCTGACTGGGTCACTCCACCGACTGAAAATATTCACTGGCTCCCTGTTAATAATAGTTACAGAATTGAAATCCAAGGCTTAGGTCAGGCTCACTACAAGCTGAGTCAGGAATGCTTGTGAGAGTTCCAGAAAAACATCTATTTCTGCTTTATGGACTATGCCAAAGCCTTTGACTATGTGAATCACAATAAACTGTGGAAAATTCTGAAAGAGATGGGAATACCAGACCACCTGACCTGTGTCTTGAGAAACCTGTATGTAGGTCAGGAAGCAATAGTTAGAACCGGACATGGAACAACAGACTTTTCCAAATAGGAAAAGGAGTATGTCAAGGCTGTATATTGTCACCCTGCTTATTTAACTTATATGCAGAGTACATCACGAGAAACGCTGGGCTGGAAGAAGCACAAGCTGGAATCAAGATTGACAGGAGAAATATCAATAACCTCAGATATGCAGATGACACCACCCTTATGGCAGAAATTGAAGAGGAACTAAAAATGCTCTTGATGAAAGTGAAAGAGGAGAGTAAAAAAGTTGGCTTAAAGCTTAACATTTGGAAAACTAAGATCACGGCATCTGGTCCCATCACTTCATGGGAAAGAGATGGGGAAACAGTGGAAACAGTGTCAGACTTTATTTTGGGGGACTCCAAAATCACTGCAGGTGGTGATTGCAGCCATGAAATTAAAAGACACTTACTCCTTGGCAGGAAAGTTATGACCAACCTAGACAGCATATTAAAAAGCAGAGACATTACTTTGCCAACAAAGGTCCGTCTAGTCAAGGCTATGGTTTTTCCAGTGGTCATGTATGGATGTGAGAGTTGGATTATAAAGAAAGCTGAGCGCAGAAGAATTAATGCTTTTGAACTGTGGTGTTGGAGAAGACTCTTGAGAGTCCCTTGGACTGCAAGGAGATCCAACCAGTCCATCCTAAAGGAGATCAGTCCTGGGTGTTCATTGAAAGGACTGATGCTGAAGCTGAAACTCCAATACTTTGGCCACCTCATGCGAAGTGTTGACTCACTGGAAAAGACCCTGATGCTGGGAAAGATTGGGGGCAGGAGGAGAAGGGGATGACAGAGGATGAGAGGGCTGGATGACATCACTGACTCGATGGACATGAGTCTGAGTAAACACCGTGAGTTGGTGATGGACAGGGAGGCCTGGCATGCTGCAGTTTATGGGGTCGCAAAGAGTGGGACACGACTGAACTGAACTGATCACTGGTGAGGTGCGTTCCCAGGGCAGAGGGTGGGGAACCTAGACAGGACAGGCACAGGGGGCGCAGGTGTGTGCCTGGGCTGAGCCTGGCTCTCCGCAGCCCACAGGGGCTCTGGGGCGTGCACAGCCCTGCAGAGCTGCCTGTTTATGGGGTGAGCAGCGGTCTCTCACAGCCTCGGATTGCTACAAGTGGCAGGCTGCCCTGGCGAGATCTGTAACCTGCAGGCATTCCGGATGAGGTGGCTCCTACTGACCGAGGGAAATTCTCTGGAGAAGGGGCAGAAGTGAGCCCACACTCACAGCGGCAGGAGGAAGCAGATACTAGCCCGGCTAAGGGATCTGGGCGGGACCGCAGCAGCATCTTGGTTGGCATTGAGACCCTCCAGGAGAGCCTTGCTGTCCTCAGCTGCCCCATCCCCCCATGCTCCCTCCAAGGACGTCATGCAAGAGCACATTAACAGTGCCGACCTCAGAGACTGTTCCCACACAGTGGGCTCCCCTTCCCCCTGTGCTCTCCTCCTAAGCTCCACCTTATTCTCTACAACCAAGTGCAACAGTTACCCTCTCAACAAAGTCCCCTTTGATCCCCAGAAAGGATAAGCCATTTATTTTCTGTCCCAAGGCCCTCTGTATAATTCACTCCTGTGATAGAGCCCATCATTGAAGCTATTTGTTAAATGCATTATCCCCTGGCTAGATCATCAGTTCCATGAGGACAGGGACTGAATGCAGCTTTCCTCTTGTTCCCAGTATTTAAATACAAGGCCTGGAGTAGGATAGATGCTCTGTGCCTGATTGGTGAATAAATCGATGCCTAGCGAGAACAATGGTCATCTCTGAAGAAGAACAAAGTCATTCATTCTGATTCAGCTTTCTATTCTTGCCCGGCCATCTGCTGAGGTGTGTCACTGCAGTGTCCTGTCTGAGCAGCCTGTTTACTCATAACCTGGGAGGCTTTTAGCCAAAATTCAGTATTGTCCATTTCACTGAGGTGGGGCACGCCAACAATTAAAAGCAGATAATAAAAGGACTGCATTCGAACAAGTGCTGGTTCAATCACTGCATAAGCCACTGGATTCATTTATCTCCAAAAAGAAAAGCTGAAAACCAAGGGGCAAAAAGAAGGTGCTGACGTTGAAGCAGAGAGGTCAGATTCATCTTTGCCTTGTAGACCTTTTCAGGCACAAGAATCATAATGAACTTGCTGATCTTCTCATAGATTTTTTGACCAGCTTTCCCCACTTCCACTTGTTATGAGAGAGGCCTAACTTTGGGCAGGGGGAGTTCTTGTAGACGTGTGCCATATACACTGAAAAGTGCACAGACATTAATTAATTCATAATTAATCACAAATTACTGTTTACTCAGTGAGCAACTGATAAAACCAGCGCCCAGATCAAGCAGAACATCACCAGCGGTCCGGAAACTCCCTGCGTCCCCCCAGTCACTACCCTCCAAGGGTCACTAGTATCCTGATCTCCAACACCCTATGTTAGTCCAGCCTGCTTAGGAATAAAGAGAGGCATTACATGGGACCCTTGTCTCTCTGGCTTCTTTCACTCAGAATTACGTTCATGAGCTTCAGGCAGGATGCTGCGTGCAGCTGCAGATTGCTCAGTCACTGCTGTGTTACAACCATCAAGTGAACTATGCCACCGGCGACCGGCCACTCTGCCAATTACGGATGAGCAGCTGGATTGCTTTTAGTCTGGGGGCTACTAAAATAGTCGTGCCATAAGAATTCCCATACATATTATCTGGTAAACATAGGATGCATTTCTGTTGAATTCACTATGTTAATACAGCATAAATGTATTTGATACTGGTCATCTTTCTTGGTCAAATTATTAGACTATTTAATTAGGTAGAAAATAAAACCCTCCACATTAAAAAAGTAAGTTACATTATGAAAAAGTAAAGAAAAGACAGATTGGAATCATAAATCAAATGTAACCAAAATTTTTTAAAAAATTGTTTCAGAATAATTAGGCATACAGGATTAATTATGCCATTCATTCTACTTTTTCACATATCTGATTTATTTTTCCAAGCTAAAGTTAAAATGTATGTACTTCAATGTGGTCAGCAGAAAATTTCAACTACTATCCTCAAGTAGACATAAAATCCATGCATATCTGGGATGGCAGGAAGTAATTTAACTAGTATCAAAGGTGGGAAACCAAAAAATAAGAAAAAAGAAACAAAATAGTGTGTACTTCTGTTGAATTCATGTCTAGGAATAGAATGACCAAATCAGAGAATACACACCTAGTTAGCTTTGTTAATACTGCAAGAGTTTTCCAAGCCAATAACACCAACTCAAACCTGACTTTTTCCAGTTTCATGGAGAAATAATCGACATACATCCTGTATAAGCTTAAGGTACACAGTATGCTGATTTGATTTACATATACTGTGAAATGATTAGCAAAAGTTTAGTCAGCATCCGTCATGTCATAGAGGCATAGTAAAAAGAAAGGAAAAAATATTCTTGTGACGTGAACTCTTACAATCTACTTTCTTATCAACTTTCCTTTGTAAAATACAGTAGCATTAATTACAGCCATCTTGCTGTACCTTACATCTTAATACTTCCTTATCTTACAACTAGAAGTTTGTGTCTTCTGATCACCTGTCTCTGATTCCTTCTCTCCCATCCACCACCTCTGATACACCACATCTGATTTCTTTTTGAACCTGAATTTTCAAAGTCCAGACTTTCATTGGACAGATGGACCAGAGCATTCCTGCTAATAGACCCAGCCTGGGTGACCAAGTGTGTAAGATACATAATGGCTATGACTAGGCTCATTCATTCTCTATTATTAAAGGCAAATTAATCAATAGGAAGAATGAGAACATATTTTATGGCAGATTATTTACTACAAACACTTAACCTGGATCAACCAGGTCAGGAGACACCAATTTCTGTTCCCCTTTACTTTTTCTTCTTTGCTCAGAAGTCTTTACTACAGATATTGAACTATTTTTTGGCAACAGAGCACTACACACTAATGCAAATATATGGTCCGGTGCCTTGTTGCCTTAGCAGGAAACAGCCAGTGTCGCATAATTGAGAACTGGGTTCTGAGGAAATTGACTGTTAAATTTTCATGGGATGTAAGTGGAGTAAAAAATCTGTTGAAAGGGGGCGTATAAGTATTTTTAAATTTCTGTTTTCTCTCCAATACCATGAAGTCCATGACTGTGACCATCCTGTTCATAGCTGCTACCTAGATATCTTGTAAAGCGCCTGACACAGTAGTTTTCAGTAAACATTTGTGTACCTAAATGTTCATGACATGCATCATGACTCTTGTGCATTTAGGGGAGAGTTCATAAAGGTGGACAAGTTGCTCAAAGAAGCAGTGTATTTGTGTGTGTGTTTGCCACTGTTTTAGTAATGGACATCATGGCTTGTGATATCATGTGATATCACAGCTTTCACAGATTCTGAACCAGCATAAATGTAACATGTTTAGTGCTATTTTTCACTTGACCTTATCCAAACTAGTTTGGATTCACACAAGTAAATTGTCACAACTCAATCTGGACTGAAACTGAGAAACTACAGCTGGATGACAACTGGTCAATTCCACATACAAACTGATTAATGGTACTGTGCCCACTGGGTTCTAGACTCAGTATCCAGATCAGATGCACTGTGTCTAACTTGTACAATGATGCCATGAGCAGGCATCAATATTGTCACTATTCAACTAAGAATGAGAGTGCTGAAGTGGCTGACCATGACCACTTACTTAGTAAACGACAGAGCTGATTCCAAACCTGGCTATGTTTGATTCCAAACCTCTTGCCTTTTCTGATATAGCTCAATGCCCAGGAATTATTTATTTAGTGTCAGGATAGAAAATTAGGGGGAAAAGCAAAGCATAACAAACTGCTGAGACTCCTGATACTGTGTGGGTATGGAGAATGCAATGCAAGGCTTCTCCCAGGTGGACAAGCCAGCTAGCAACTGTTCTGGTGCCATGGCAACATACAGCATCTTTAGCAGAGGCACCATTGATGATGGATGTTTGTTTTTTGGTTTGTAGTGTGTGCGTTTTCTTTAACCAGATACTAAGAGAACAACTTTTCTTTCTTTCTTTTTTTTTTTTTAACTATCAGTGTCTTTATTTGAAAATCACTCTGCAGACAGACCTCTGGGGAAATGCTGCTCCATCTTTCAAAGGCAAATTTGCATTTTTACACATAGAAGAGCTCTTCTTTGTGATATGCTTTTCAATGGGAGCTCTCCAAGGCCCCTTCCTTATTTTAAGTTTTAAAATGGTATGATTTTACATCTCATCAAATATAATAGAAAAGTTCAAGTTTAATATATCTTACAAAAATTGCCTTCCTGTAGATTATGCCCTTTAGCTATCATTTTAAATTATAATTTGAAGTTTTGAAATTCTTCCATAAAAGAAGATGTTTTCTTTAGTCAAAATAGAAGTAACTTAATTTTTATTGTCTGGCTAAATGGATCCACTTTTCTCTTCTTTTGTTTGAAGGAGTTGTCATGAATTTGTAGAGTTGCCCTGTTTCCCAGGGAAATATATGTATTCTTTGGGTCTCAGAGAATGAAAAAAAAAAAAGTGACTTTAAAAAACACTTAGGATAAAATAGCTTATTATATATCTATTGTAGCTTTATTATTGAATCCAGTTTTTAAAGGACAGAAGATATTAATTAGTTCAGGTAGCCCTCAATACAATTCAATATTTTGTAATAAATACAAGTCTCTCCAGACACTGAAATAAGGTAAAAAGTGTATCTTTCCTTAAAGAGTCCACAGAAGAACAGGGCTATTTTTGGAAACTAGTTAGAAAAAGTATAGGGTCATAGAAAAGTTGGCTTAGAGCTGATTAAATGAGTGCTGCATAAAGCCTACTGTGTCTCTGTCAAGTTAGTTCAACATTAGTGCTCAAAACTATGTTGAAAGAATGAATGACCCATATGATAAATACCTGGAGACAATTTTATTTCATCCATACCTTTCATGAGCTCTAAAAATTATGCATGCCTCATCTGCATTTTCCTTAGATCACCTCTTCTTCAGATGAATGTCATGCATTACGGAAATAAAAGACCAATGCTTTTCCTGTGATATTGCAAAGTCCTTGTAAAAATACTTTTTAAGTGGTATTTAAATGACAACTCCAAAGGTAACACAACTATTTACAGTTGAAAGAGAAATCAGGAAGATACAAAATTTACAGAGATACATGTAAACGATATGCAGTGAAAATAAACTGAGAGACAAAGGAGATCTGCCAGGCTTAATTCATGTCACTTATTTTAAAATTCACACAAAGGTAGTAAAAATCACTCACTTATCTTGAAACCTTGTCTATGGACTGACAGGAGAATGCTAAGTGATGTTGACATATGATAAGGCACATGAAATAGCCACACTCAAATTTGAGGATTGTTGCTGTGCACTATTATTCTGGTCAGATTGCCGTAAGGAAATACTCATCCTGTGTGGCTTACACAACAGACATGTATTTTATCACGGTACTAGAGGCTGGAAGTCCCAGATCAAGGTGCCAGCAGCACAGGTGTCTTGTGGGGACCCTTTCTGCCTTGAAGACGGCTGGCTTCTCACTGTGTCATCACATTGGCCTTGAGTGTGGACTGTGGTGCCACTCCCTTTCTTTCTTTTTTTTTTATTAGTTGGAGGCTAATTACTTTACAATATTGTAGTGGTTTTTGTCATACATTGACAAGAATCAGCCATGGTTTTGGGCACCAGTTCTCTGGGTTAGGGCTCCACTCTTAAGGCCTCTTTTAAACGTCATTTAAGCAAGACCCTCTCTCCAACCAGAGTCACAATGGGAGTCAGGGCTCCAACATTCGAACTGGAGGCGGGGGGCGTACAATTCAGTCCATAAAAGTGGGACTTACTCCAAGTCTCAGCATTGATGGCTGTAACATCTTAAAAATCAAATACATAAACTGGCCAAGATCTTCAGGCCCAGATCCTTGAGAAAGAAAACTTTTAATAAAAATTATTTATCCAAAAGGGTAGCCTCTCGCATGTACCAGCATGATTTCTATTGGGATAGTAATATCCTGCTGGCTAATTTGTTGAGTAATTTAGTACTGTTGGATCCCTTGAGAATTGGTTAATTTATATTTAGACATAATTGGTTTTCTTCTTCATCATTCAATTCTTAAAATTTGCTCAAATTGTTCCAATATTCACTACTCTTCCCCTGGAGAGATGCCAGCTTCAGTAATGCTTTTTGCTTTAAAATGGAAGCTCACATATGCAATTATCAGTATCTCAGCTTTTGAAAGTAACTTTCTTTTCACAACTTGGTTAAATGAATAGAAAACAACTGTTACTTTGGCTACTGGACACTAACTTATCACAGTAATAGGCTGTGAGTCAGGTTTCTTTTGCATTCTTTGGAGCACTTTTCCTGCAGAAAAATTTCCATCCTCCCAGCTTTCTCATTGTGATACTGTAGGACCCCAAAGCACACTAACACACTAAGTTCTATTTTAACTTCTTTGCCTTATCCCTTTGCTGTTTGCTGTTGTTGATGGTTATGGGCCTTCTTTGCTAACTCTGCATTGGTGTTCAGACACTTTGAAGCTGCAGGTAAGATGTGTACTTCTTCAGGTGTATGAGAGATGGTGTCCTGAAATGATAATAACATTTGGGATGAAGAAGATTTGAGCTGGTTCTGCCAAGCGCTCGATGTGCACCCTTGGGAAAGCTGCTTACCTTATTGTGCCTTCCTGTCCTCATTTACTAACTGTAAATGAAAGCAGCCTTAAAGAATCGGGGTAGGGACTTCCCTGGTGGTCCAATGGTTAACACTCCTCACTTCCACTGCAAGAGGCACAGGTTCAATCCCTGGCTGGGGAACTAAGATCCCGCATGCTATGCAGCATGAAGCCCCCATCCAACTCCCTGGAAAAAACATTGCTGTAAACAACACAGATTTGGAAATATACCATCCTACTTTGCTGGGCATATAGGAGGGGTGTCCTCAGCCCTCACGGATGTGTAGATACTGTGCTGTGCTGTGTTTAGTCTCTCAGTCATGTCCCGCTCTTTGTGACTCCTTGGACTGAAGCCCACCAGGCTCCTCTGTCCAGGGGATTCTCCAGGCAAGAATAGAGTGGGTTGCCATGCCCTCCTCCAAGGGATCTTCCCAACTGGGATTGAAATCAGGTCTCTCGCATTGCAAGCAGATTCTTTACCATCTGAGCCACCAGGGAAGCCTGTGTAAATACTAAAGCAGTCATAGTCAGAGCAATCACTCAGACTTCCCTGATTGGAGCATGATGGCAGGTCAAGGTTCCTCCCTGAGCCTCAGATAGTTCTTGCCAGGACTTCCCTAGGAGTGCGTCTCACTTGAATTCACACGCCACAGCTTGCCGTCTTCCCTGCTCACTGCCCTGGTTGACAGCCTCCACCTGAGAGGCAGCTGCCGCCGGTCTCTGCAGTGCAGTGACCACCGCACAGTGAGCTGCCTCCCTGAGTTTCCAGGGCGTCCAACCTTGGACTCACACAGCCTTCCCTGGAGCAGAGGGAAGAGGCGCCTATACAGGGTGCCCGGGGTCAAGAGAAGGCCTTGGCCTGTCCCCTTTTGTCCAGGTGTCCTTAAAACAACAACAACAACAACAACAAAAACCACACAGATTTTGCTTCTCTCCAAACAAAATTAAAACGAAAACCCACTATGCAAATCTGGCTCCTGGCATCATTTTCTTAGATTGGTCACTTCCTGTCTAAATTCCAGGGTCAGCAGAAAGCACGACTTTCCTTTTTTTCACTAATAAATACAAATGCCCAGCCTTGTCTTGTTGCATGTTTAAGACTACTGATTCTATTGCCCATAGATTTGAGGTCAATATGTCATGGATTATCTAAAGCTTCTGTAATTTCATGTAACTTTTTATTTTTTTAAAAATCAAGACATTCTGTTTCTGTATTTTGATATATTGCTTCAAAAGCACATTTTTATTCACCTTCACACAGGTGTTTTCCCTCACGGGGATCATGTTACCCCGTTCAAATGTTCTATATCACACAGGTCCCCAACCTCTGGGATCCAGTGCCTGATGATCTGAGGTGTATTGATGTAATAATAGTAGAATAAAGTGCACAATATATGTAATATGCTTGAATCATCCCATTACCAACCCACATTGAATTTCTTTCCAGTCACAGCTCGCTCTGACCCCAGTTTTATTCCCAAGCTTGAGTAGAAGCTATCTGTCTGCAAGGCTAGCTTGGGGTTTGAAGCTCTTTGCACTGGTTATTAGTTACAATGTTAAATCAATGAAAATACATCTTAGATACATTCCTCCCTTATCAATGGCTTCACAGAGTTGCAGCTTCAAATAGTTTTCCCTTCACTATGCTCCAAACACTGAAGCAGAAGAGAGACACTGCTCTTGGGGGTGGGAGGGAGGGCAGGGGAAGAACAACAGTCATCACAGCCAACACTCAGGTGCCCGCATGCTCATGGTACTTACTACGTGTGCCCCAAAGCTCTTCTGAGTACTTTACATGCATTAAGTCATTTATTGACTGAGCACAGGGGTGCACAGCATGCCTGTTTACTCAATACTGAGTCTGATAAAGAATATCCAGCTGAAATAGTAAAGCATACACCTCTAATCCACACCCCCACCAACAATGAAAATACACGGAAATCTGTATTCAACCATTTCCGAATTCTGAAACTTAACCAGAGGCACAGAACAAAACAGCTCTTCAGAAAATATCCATTCAAGAAAAACTACTGAATCTCATTTAAAAAAACAATGACGTCTGTGTCATTTTCATTGCGGGGTATCCCCACTCCCATCCCTCCCCAGCTGAAGGGTGGGGTAGCCAAGGAATGCCTGCAGCTTCAGCAGGTCACTGACCTCTTTGGGACTCCAGTAAAAGCTCCATCTCTGCAGGACAGTCAATCTTGATAAAATTAGCAGCTCTTGGGAAAATCCCCATGCCCCCATTGTTGCTTCTATTTTATTCAACTTGAAGCTCAGATCAGGTGAAAAATGTCCTATTCCCACTGGTGAAGAGAATAGTAATCTACTATTAACACTTAACCTTACAGCTGCCAGAGGCTGTAACTTCGCTTGAGACCAACAAGAATCTGGACAAAAATGGAGAAGGAAGAAATGAAGAAGGAGAACTAGCTGACTGCAGAGAACTTTGAAAAGCTCTGACATACTCCCGGGGATCTAGGAGACTGTGCACATGTGCAGGGCTGTGCCCACGATCAGGGATATTCCCCAGCCCAGGAACGACCCAAGAAAGGGAAAAGCCTAGTCGTTCATTTCTGACCGACTCTGAGGTGCTAAGCAAGCAGGAATCTAAGGCAAACTCCGGTACTGCCTGAGATTTGAAGTTGTGCTTCAAACAGAACCTCGTGCAGAAACGTGGGCAGAAGACAAAGCGCCTCAAGCCAATTAAGGAACTCTGAACTACCAGTGAACCAGGCAACCATTAAAGTGTACTGACACCAGGTGAACCTTAGGTACCAGTCTGAAAAACAAGAATTAAAAAAAAAAGTTAGCAGAGAACTCAGAGAACACGCTGTGGAGAATACAGAATCTACAGATCAAGTCCAGGGAAGCTGCTGAACAAAAAGCAGTAATAAGAAAAACAACAACAGAAAACAGCAATGGTAACATACAGGACTGTAAGGGCAAGCGGGGATGCTACACACCAGAGTTGTTATGTTATCTACAATGTCCAGATTTCAACCACAAATTATGAGGCACACAGAAAAACAGGAAGATATTGCTACTACAAAAGAAAAACCAGCCAATAGGAAATGTCTATAAAATGGCCCAGATATTGGCCAGGTAGATAAGGACTTTCTGTCAACTATTCTAACTATGTTCAAAAAACTAAAGGAAATCATGTCTAAAGAATTAAAGGAAAGTGTGACAATGGTGTGTTTTCAAATACAGTATATCAATCTATAAAGAGAATTATAAAAACAAATCAAAAAGAAAGTTGAGTAGAAAAGGTAAATAACTGAAATTAAAAATTCGTTGGCTTAAAAGCTGATTTAGCTTAGTTGAGAGTATTCAGGGTGAGAAAAATAGTCTGGCAATCCCTTGGAAGTCAAACAGAGTTACAAAATGATACAACAATTCCACCCTGAGGTATATACACAACTGCATTGAGAACATGTCTACATAAAACTGTATATACTAGTGCTCACAAAAAAAAAAAAAAATCAAAAAGTGAAGCTGCCCAAATGCCCATTAACTGAAGAATAGATAATAAAATGCAGCACATCTCCACAGTAGAATATTATTCTGTCATAAAGAGAAATAAAGTACTCACACACGCCACAACATGGATGAACCCTGGAAACACGGTGCTGAGAAGGCCGTTACAGAAAACCACATACTGTGTGATTCTGTTTCTATGATGTGTCCAGAAGAGGAAAATCCATAGAGATGTAAAGTAGATGACTAGCTGCTTAGGGCTAGAGGGGAGATGGGGATGGGATTTACCTCTAAAGGACATAGAATTTCCTTTTGCAGTGATGAAAGCATCCTAAAGGTGACAGTTATGCAACTCTGTGAATACACTAGAAAATACTGAATTGCATGCATGTTATTAAATGGGGGAATTTTCTGGCATGTAAATTATATCTCAATAAAGCTGGCTAAAAATTACTAACCTCTCTGATCCCAGGAGGGGTGATTCAGGTGAAGATTCAGATTCACTGTACTCTGTAGTGAAGATTCAGTAGATCCATGTATTGAATACCTGCAATACCCCAGACATGAATTTTCCAGTATGTTATCTATAAATTTCCTTGGAAATGTAAAAGGAAGACACAATAATTGAGTGGGTATGCCTTGCCTGTTTTTTTTTTTTACTGTTGAATCCAATTAGAATAATATCATAGTTCCTTCTTAAATATGAAAGTATCTCCCTTCAGTAGATAATTAAGACTGGTATTTAGCCAAAATCATTCACAAGCTAAAATATTTTTCTTCATTCATATAAACAGCTTTCTTTAAGATAAACAAGCTTCTTTAAGAACTTTAAACTATAAATTATAAAAATACATACACAGTTTTAATAAAAACATATGGGACTCAACAAAGATTTATGTGAAATATATGACTTTAGATTCACAATGTGTCTATGCAATGCAGCAACAATGCTATTCTCTAGTGAGAGTTGGAATTTAACTATGGAGTAAATTTTCTCAAGACCTAGGATGTAACAAATAGTGTGATGTATATAAAGAATCTCCAAAAGTACATATAGTGGAATATGTTTCCCATGATTTCATCATGGAATCCTATTCCTCTTAATTATGCTTTTGAGACCATTGCTCTACAACATACATTTTGGAAAACTGATATGTGAGCAATGCATATGAAATAACTCATCTCCCAAAGTGGACTTTCATGCATCTGCTAAGGCAGTAGCTACTCTCTTTGTGATGCTGATGAAAGGCATGTTTCTTGTATCCAGGAAAAATAAGCACATAAATTTTACTTGTAATTTCAAGATGTCTACAGCCTCTCTCTAAGGGATACTAGTTAGTTTTTAAATTCTCTCAAAAAGTGAAGAATCTTCTTGAACTATGTGAGCTAAGTCTGACCATGGAAATTAACAATCTTCATGATTTCTTCTAAATTTTTTCATATTACAGACAGTAAGGATGAAAGTGTCTTACACAAAATGTTATTTTCTAAGTAAGAGCAGTCTTTGCCTCCTTTTTTGAAAACAGAAAGGTATGAAATTCCTAAACCTCTTCTAAACAATATGACACTGTAAAAAATGCTGATCAAAAATAACACCCACAGTAATACTGAAGTGCCAGAGTTCAGAAAACAATGCAGAGTAATCACATTTTGAATCTGCAGAAACTTTTCATCCAAAATGCTCACATACTCCTTGAAGATAACCAAAACCTTGTGCTTTCTGTGACAATTTCAAATATTCTCTAGCTCAAGTACATATATATATATATATATATATATATATATATATATATATATGTATATACTCAACTTTGGTTCATAAAAGAGTCCCTGTGCTCACATTCATTTTATTTTATTTTCACATTCATTTTAAAACAAAGGCTTAATCTGCACGCATCTTCCTTGGCTCGAGAAAAGGCCAGGAAGAGGAGGACGTTTCACAGGGAATACTGGGGTGGGAGGGAGTCCTTGAGTGTCGGGGTCTGGAGGATAAGCTTGAGAAGAGAAGCAGGGCACAATGCCCGTCAACATTTCCAATTCACATACGAGTCTAACATATGTTTGGTACTTATAATGTTTCACATCAGCCACTGTGCTGGACACTCAGAATAAAAAGGTATTCCTTGGGCTCCCCAGGTGGCTCGAGGGGTAAAGAATCTGCCTCCCCATGCAGGAGACTCGAGAGACGCGGGTTTGATCCCTGTGTTGGGAAGATCCCCTGCAGAAGGAAATGGCAATCCATTCCAGTATTCCTGCCTAGAGAATCCCATAGACAGAAGAGCCTGGAGGATTACAGTCCTTGTGGTCGCAAAGAGTCAGACACGGAGCACACGCACATACACTGCTAAAAATAAGGTGTGGACAGGACTGCACTCCTTTCTGAAGGTTCTGGGTGTCATCCTTTCCCTTGTTCTTTGCAGCTAGAGGCGCCCCACATCCCTTGGCTTGTGGCTACCTTGCTCCATCTCCAAAGTCAGCAGAGGCAAGCTGATCCCTCCTTCAGTCACATCAGGGTGACCGCTCTTCACCTCCCTCTTCCACTTTTAAAAACATTTGTAATTACACTGAGCCCATTTCGATGATCCAGTATAATTTTCCTATTTCAAGATCAACTGATTAGAAACTTTAATTCTGCCCACAACTTTAACTCCCCTTGGTCATGTAACATAACAAATGTACTGGCTCTGGGGATTAGAAGGTGAACGTCTTTGGGGCCCATCATTCTGCCTTCATGAATGCATCATCATGTATCCACAACCATGGTCAAGATTCTGGACAGTTTCAGACTCCAAAATGACTAGCTTTCTCCTCCTTTGTATTCAAATACTCCCCCCAATCTAATCCTGGCAAACACTGATGGGTTGCCCATCCTTTTGTTTGTCTTATCCAGATGTCATATACATGAAGTCAGATAGTAGTAGCCTTTTGAGACTGGTTGCTTTAAACTATCAAATAAAGTAGTTGTTTTTCCTTCCTGTGGCACATATCAATAGCCTGCTCCTGTTTCCTTAAGAGTCTTCTTTCTTTTAGGAATGTACCTTTTATCCTTTCACCCACAGAAGGACATTTAGTCATGTCCAATTTTGAAGATTCTACTTATAAACATCTGTATGTACATTTATATATAGGCATAAATCACAAATTTTCATTTCTCTTGAATAACCACGCAGTTGTGAGACAGGTGGAAAAGAGAGCAAATACATGGTTAACTTTGTAAAAAACCGCTAGGCTGTTTTCCCACAGTAGCTGTACCATCTTGCATTCTCACAAGCAGTGTATCTCCTCCATTAGTGGAGCATCTTCACCAGCAGTTAGCACTGTGGCTTTTATTTATTGCAGCCATTCTGACAGGTATATAGTGCTACCCTACTAGGGCTTCCCTGGCAGCTCAGCTGGTAAAGAACCCACCTGAGTAGCTACCCTACTGAGGCTTTAATTTGCATATTTTAATTGTTAATGATATTAAGCATCTTTTCATGTGTGTATTTACCATTAGCGTATCTTCTTTAGTGAAGTGTGTTCAAATATTTTGCAAGTTTTATTATTGGGCTATTTGTTTTCTTAATGAGTTTTGAGTGTTCTTCATATACTGTGGATAAATGTTCTTTGTGAGATGCTCAGTTTGCAAACAGTTTCTCCTAGTCTATCATTCTCCACTCTCCAAGTTTTTTGAAGACCAAAAGTTTTAATACAGAAAAAGTATTTGTCAATTTTTCTTTTATAGATTGTGTTTCTGTTGATGCAGACTTCCTCGGTGGCTCAGACCATAAGGAATCTGCCTGCAGTGCAAGAGACCCAGGTTCGATCCCTGGGTTGGGAAGATCCCCTGGAGAAGGAAATGGCAACCCACTCCAGTGTTCTCGCCCAGAGAATCCCGTGGACATAAGAGCCTGGTGGGCTACAGTCCATAGGGTTGCAAAGAGTCAGACATGACTGGGCGACTAACACTTGGTCTTTGTTGATGTATCTGAGAGCTCTTTGCTTTTAATATGGTGAGTTAAACTATCTCTTGAATGTTAACTAAATCTTGTTTTCTTGAAATACATTTCACATTGTATGGTCTTGAGGGATTATCTCATTTTATAATTGTTGGATTACAGTTGTTAAAATTTTGTTTGGAATTTTTGTACTTATGTTCCAGAGGTAGAGATAGTGTTCTGTCCTTTCTTCTTCATATAATATCTTTGTCTCATTTTGATATCAGGGTTTTGGTTGCTTCAGAGAAAGGGTCCAAAACCATTGCCTCCTCTTCAATTTTTTGGAAGATTTTGCCAAAAATTGGTGTTATTTTTTTCTTAGGTATTTGACAGAATTCACCAGTGAACCCATCTGGGTCTGGATTTACCTTTAGAGGAAGGTTTTTTGGTTTTTTTTTTAACCACTAATTCAATCCTTTAAATTATCATGATAAAGTAACTACATACCCTAATTATGGGATATAATTCAATTCAGGCTAGATATAAAATTCAGTTCAGGATATAATTTAAGGCTGTTCAGGTTATCTATTTCTCCTTGGTTCAGTCTTGGTAATTTGGGGCTTTCAAGGGACTTGCCTATTTCATCTAGGTTGTCAAACTTTCTGGCATAAAAGTTTTCACAGGGCTTCCCTGGTGGCTCAGGGGTAAAGAATCCACCTCCCAGTGCAGCAGACATGGATTTGATTCATGATCTGGGAAGATCCCGCACGCCGAGGAGCAACTAAGCCCGTGTGAAGAGCTACTGAGGCTGAGGTCCAGAGGCTGGGAGTCACAACTACTGAGCCCTCTGGCCCTGGAACCCACGGCAACAAGAGAAGCCACCGGAACGAGAAGCCCACGTACCTCAACTGAAGACGAAGTCCCACTTGCTGCAGATGGAGAAAAGCCCATGCAGCAAAGAAGACCCAGCACTGCCAAAAATTAATTTAAAGTTATTTTAAAAACTCGTTCATAATTTTCCCTTGTTGCTGTTCAGTCACTAAGTGGTGTCCATCTCTTCATGACCACATGGACTGTAGCACGCCAGGCCTGTCCTTCACCATCTCCTGGAGTTTGCTCAGATTCACATCCATTGAGTCAGTGATGCTAACTAACCACCTCATCCTCTGCCCCCTCCTTCTCCTTTTGCCTTCAATCTTTCTCAGCATCAGGGTCTTTTCCAATGAGTTGGTTACCAATACTTCATGTGGCCAAAGTATTGGAGCTTCAGCTTCCAGTATCAGTCTTTCAATGAATATTCAAGGTTGACTGCCTTTAGGATTGTCTGGTTTAATCTCCTTGCTGTCCAAGGGGCTCTCATGAATCTTCTCCTGTACCACAGTTCAGAAGCATCCATTCTTCAGTGTTCGGCCTTCTTCATTTAGATGTGTGTTATTTGGTTTACAGACATGCCAGAATTTTTCAGAGATCTTTCTGCTCTTGATTTCTATTTTAATTCCATTGCGATAAACATTCTCCTGTGTGTGTGTTAGTCACTCAGTTGTGTCTGACTCTGTGCGAGCCCAAGGACTCAATCCTGCCGGGCTCCTCTGTCTGTGGAATTCTCCAGGCAAGAATACTGGAGTGGGTCGCCATCCCCTCCTTCAGGGGGTCTTCTCGACCCGAGGATGGGCCCCAGGTCTCCTGTACTGAAGGCGGATTCTTTATCATCTGAGCCAGGGAAGCCCAAACATTCTTAGCATGACTTTAATCCTTGAAAATTTATAAATGCTTTTATTACAACCCAGAATATAGTCTGTCTCGGGAATGTTCCATGTTCACATGAAAATAATGTTTTATATATTACAAAGAATGCTTCTTTATACTTACTGATTTTTGGCCTACCTCACCTATCAATTATTGAGATAGAGGCATTGAAATTTCTAACTATAATTGTGAATATGCCAATTTGTTCTTTCATTTCTACCATTATTTTTTCCTTTATGTATGTTGAAGTTATATTATTAGATAAGTAAATCTTTTATGATTATTATGTCCTCTTGAGGAAGTTACCCCTTTACCACTATGGAATAGCCTTCTCTCTCTCTGATGATATTGGCTCTAAAGTCTTTGTCTATAAATATACTGTCTGGTATTAATAGTCCCACTTGATCTTTTTTTGCTTACTATTATCATAATACATCATTTACCAAATTTGACTTCATTCTACTTTGAGTCTTTGTATTTAAAATGGGTTTCATGTAGGCAGCATATAATTGGGTCATTATTTTTTTCATCAATCTGAAAATATGTGCCTTTTAATGGAAGTGGGGTAGGGGGATTATACCACCTACATTCAGTATAATTATTGGTAATTATTAAGTTTATCACTTTGTAAGTTGTTTTGCTATTTATCCCATTAGATCTTTGTATCTTTTTCCCATTTTTCAGCCATAACCCATGGGTTTTTAAATAAGTGCCTTATTTTTAAATTTTTTTAAAATTTATTTTTATTTATTTTAATTGGAGGCTAATTACTTTACAATATTGTAGTGGTTTTTGCCATACATTGACATGAATCAGCCATGGGGGTACATGTGTCCCTCATCCTGACCCTCCCTCCCACCTCCCTCCCCACCCCATCCCTCTGGGTCTTCCCAGTGCACCAGCCCTGAGCACCCTGTCTCATGCATCTAACCTGGACTGGCGATCTGTTTCACACTTGATAATATACATGTTTCAATGCTTTTCTCTCAAATCATCCCACCCTCACCCTCTCCCACAGAGTCCAAAAGACTGTTCTATCCATCTGTATCTCTTTTTCTGTCCTGCATATAGGGTTATTGTTACCATCTTTCTAAATTCCATATATATGTGTTAGTATACTGTATTGGTGTTTATCTTTCTGGCTTACTTCACTCTGTATAATGGGCTCCAGTTTTATCCATCTCATTAGAACTGATTCAAATGAATTCTTTTTAATTGCTCAGTAATATTCCATTGTGTATATGTACCACGGCTTCCTCATCCATTTGTCTGCTGATGGGCAGCTAGGTTGCTTCCATGTCCTGGCTATTATAAACAGTGCTGCGATGAACATTGGGGTGCATGTGTCTCTTTCAGATCTGGTTTCCTCAGTGTGTATGTCCGGGACTGGGATTTCTGGGTCATACAGCAGTTCTATTTCCAGTTTTTTAAGGAATTTCCACACTGTTCTCCATAGTGGCTGTACTAGTTTGCATTCCCACCAACAGTGTAAGAAGATTCCCTTTTCTCCACACCCTCTCCAGCATTTATTGCTTGTAGACTTTTTGATAGCAGCCATTCTGACTGGCATGAGATGGTACCTTACTGTGGTTTTGATTTGCATTTCTCTGATAATCACTGATGTTGAGCATCTTTTCTTGTGTTTGTTAGCCATCTGTATGTCTTCTTTGGAGAAATGTCAGTTTAGTTCTTTGGCCCATTTTTGACTGGGTCACTTATTTTTCTGCAAGAGTTGCTTGTATATTTTTGAGATTAATTCTTTGTCAGTTGCTTTGTTTGCTATTATTTTCTCCCATTCTGAAGGCTGTCTTTTCACATTGCTTATAGTCTCCTTCATTGTGCAAAAGCTTTTAAGTTTACTTAGGTTCTGTTTGTTTATTTTTGCTTTTATTTCCAATATTCTGGGAGGTGGGTCATAGAAGATCCTGCTGTGGTTTATGTCGGAGAGTGTTTTGCCTATGTTCTCCTCTAGGAGTTTTATAGTTTCTGGTCTTACGTTTAGATCTTTAATCCATTTTGAGCTTATTTTTGTGTATGGTGTTATAAAGTGTTCTAGTTTCATTCTTTTACAAGTGGTTGACCAGTTTTCCCAGCACCACTTGTTAAAGAGGTTGTCTTTTTTCCATTGTATATTCTTGCCACTTTTGTCAAAGATAAGGTGTCCATAGATGCATGGATTTATCTCTGGGCTTTCTCTTCTGTTCCATTGATCTATATTTCTGTCTTTGTGCCAGTACCATACTGTCTTAATGACTGCTGCTTTGTAGTATAGCCTGAAGTCAGGCAGGTTGATTCCTCCTGTTCCATTCTTCTTTCTCAAGATTGCTTTGGCTATTCAAAGTTTTTTGTATTTCCATACAAATTGTGAAATTATTTGTTCTAGTTCTCTGAAAAATACCACTGGGAGCTTGATAGGGATTGCATTGAATCTATAGATTGCTTTGGGTAGCATACTCATTTTCATTCACCATTGCAGCAAAAAGAATAAAATATTTAGGAATAAATCTACCTAAAGAAACAAAAGACCTATATATAGAAAACTATATAACACTGATGAAAGAAATCAAAGATGACACAAATAGATGGAGAAATAAATGCTTTAAGTTTAAAATGTTTCAGAGTTCCCTGATAGCTTTTTTATATTGATTTTTAATTTAATTCTGAATAGTGAGATAATACTATTAAACATTATTTCATTTTTTAAAAAATTGTTAAGGTTTGTTTTATGGCCCAGACTTTACCTTGATGGGTGTTTCAAAAGCACATGGAAAGAATGTGTACTCTTACGTGGTCAGCTGGAGGGTTCTTACGTGTCAATGAAAGATGATGTTGATGGATAGAATTTTTCAATTTATCTTTGCTGAGTTTTGTCTAAATGTTCTATCAAATCCTGAGAATTAAGTGTTATAGTTGGCAAGAACTGTTGTGAATTTGTTACTTCTTTTTTCAGTTTTATCACTTTTTGCTTCATGTATTTTGGAACTTTTTTGCTAGGTGAGGATCACATTTAGGATTCTTCTTATGTCTTCTTGATGAAGACATCTGCTTATTTATGGTAATCTTCCATAACTCTTCCAGTCCTCTTTTAAATGGGTTTGCATGGTATATCTTTTCCTATTCTTTTAGCTAAGCTGTATCATTTTATTAATGCATCTAACTGGGTATTAACTTTTCATCTGATCAGATAAAGATTTAATGGATTAGGTTTACCATTTAACCATCTGTTTTCTCTTTGCTCCCTCCCTTTTTTATTATTAATTCCCTTTTTCTTGCTGCTTTTGGATTATTTGCACAGTTTTAATACTTATACAAATTAATCTATTGACCTTTTGTTTACTATATCTCTTTGATAGTCATATTTTTTTAAAGAGTTTTGAGAGGGAAAAAAAGTCTTTTATATTTACTCAAGTATTTCCATTTATTTTTCCTCTTCCTTTATTCCTGATGTTTCCAGTTCCCTTCTGGAATTATTTCACTCAGCCTGAAGAACTCCTGTTAGCATTCCTTTTATTGTTAAGTCTACTGGTGACAAACCATCTTAGTCTTCCTTCACCTGAAAATGTGTCTCTTTTGCCTTCATTCCTGAAGGATGTTTTCTCTGAATGAAGGTTCTAGGTGGACTGTTTATTATTTTTATTCTTTCAAGCAAAATGCTATTCCAGTTTACTGGCATCCATGGTTTTTGATAAGAAATCTGCAGTCATTTGAATCGCTGTTATCTATAATACATGTTGCTTTTCTCTGGCTACTTTCAAGTTGTTTTTTTCTTTTTTACTTTGATTTTCAGTAGTTTTATTATTATATATATGAGATAGCTTTCTTTGAATTTATCTTTTTTTTAATTCATTGAGCCTCTTAAATTTATAAATTTATGACTTTGGACAAATGTGGGAAGTTTTCACTCATTATTCCTAAAAAAAATTTTTTTTTTCCTGCATCAAACTCTTTTTCTTTTTCTTTGGGACTCAATGATGTGACCTGTTCATATTGTCTCATGAGACACTAAGGCTCTGTTCATTTTCTTTTTATCTTTTTTATGTTCTTCAGATTGTTTTATTTCCATTGGACTCTTTGCTCTCTTACTTCCATCCTGTGGAAGTGTTCTTCTTTATTTCAGATATGGCATTTTTAAGTTCTCAAATTTCCACTTGGTACTTATAAAAATTATTTCTATTTCTCTACTGAGAACTTATAGAGTGTTAACTTTACCTCACTGTGTATGGTTATAATGGCTGCTTTTTAAGTCTGCCTGACAATTCCAAGACTTAGGCCATCCTGTGTTTTGCATTCGTTTAGGGTCATTTCCCTTGAGTATTTGTCAGATTTTTGTGATTCTTAGCATGTCATATAATTCTGGATTGCATCCAGCAGATTTTTCTCTTGCAAGTTTCTGCTGCTGCTGCTGCTGCTAAGTCACTTCAGTCGTGTCCGACTCTGTGCGACCCCATAGACGGCAGCCCACCAGGGTCCGCCGTCCCTGGGATTCTCCAGGCAAGAACACTGGAGTGGGCTGCCATTTCCTTCTCTAGGTCCTTCTAAAATCCTTTGAGGAATGCTGATTTCCTTTTTAAACTGGTAATCAACATGATAAGCCTCAGACTGCCAAGAAGTTTCACCTTCAGTCGTGATGGTCTCAAAGTCAGTTCTCTTTTCAGAATGTACTATGTGACTTTGGGGTGCTTGGTTGCATGTTCTAATTGAAGGATAGCCTGAGATTTGGGTCACAGATTCCCTGATGGCTCAGATGATAAAGTATCTGCCCACAATGCGGGAGACCTGGGTTCGATCTTTGGGTCAGGAAGATTCCCTGAAGAAGGAAATGGCAACCTGCTCAAATACGCTTGCCTAGAAAACTCCATGGATGGAGGAGCCTGGTGGGCTACAATCCATGGGGTCACAAAGAGTCAGACACAACTGAGCAACTTCACTTTCTTTCTTGATCATTGCAGTTCATCCTCAGAGACTTTGCTATGCTTTGGTGGAACTATCCCCACACACGAGCTCAGGGGGAGATTCCAGAAGTAGTAGATTCCTCTGAGTCTCCTATACTCTCTAATTCCCAGACCCTCCTCATTCTGGTTCCTCTAGACGGCAATATAGAGTCTCCCCAGTCCATCCCAGACCTCAGCTCTAATGCCCGTATGGATTATTACTCAGTGTTGTGTTCAGTTGCTCAGTCATGTCTGCCTCTTTGTGATCCCATGGACTGCAGCTCGCAGGCTTCCTTGTCCTTCATCATCTCCTGGAGCTTGCTCAAACTCATGTCCATCAAGTCAGTGATGCCATCCAATCGTCTCATTCTCTGTCATCCCCTTCTCCTCCTGCCTTCAATCTTTCCCAGCATCAAGGTCTTTTTTAATGAGTCAGCTCTTTCATCAGGTGGCCAAAGTATTGAAGCTTCAGCATCAGTCCTTCCAATGAACACCCAGGACTGATTTCCTTTAGGATTGACTCATTTGATCTTGCAGTCCAAGGGACTCTCAAGAGTCTTCTCCAACACCCACAATTCAAAAGCATCAATTCTTCTGTGCTCAGCTTTCTTTATGGTCCAACTCTCACATCCATACATGACTACTGGAAAAACCACAGCTTTGACTAGATGGACATTTGTTGAGTGATGGGACTGGATGCCATGATCTTAGTTTTTTGAATGTTGAGTTTTAAGCCAACTTTTTCACTCTCCTTTTTCCATTTCATCAGGAAGCTCTTTGGTTCCTCTTCACTTTCTGCCATTAGGGTGATGTTATCTGCATATCTGAGGTTACTGATATTTCCACCTGCAATCTTGATTCCAGCTTGTGCTTCAACCAGCTGGACATGTCACATGATGTACTCTGCATAGATGTTAAACAAGTAGGGTGACAATACACAGCCTTGACATACTCCTTTCCCAATTTGGAACCAGTCTGTTGTTCCATGTCTGGTTTTAACTGTTGCTTCTTGACCTGCATACAGGTTTCTCAGGAGGGAGGTCAGGTGGTCTGGTATTCCCATCTCTGTAAGAATTTTCCAAGACTTTCATGATTTACACAGGCAAAGGCTTTAGTGTAGTCAATGAGGCAGAATTAGATGTTTAATGGGAATTCTCTTGCTTTTTCTATGATCCAAAGGAAGTTGGTAATTTGATCTCTGGTTCCTCTGCCTTTTCTAAATCCAGCTTGAACATCTGGAAGTTTTTCAGTTCACGTACTGTTGAAGCCTCGCTTGGAGAATTTTGAGCATTACTTTGCTAGCATGTGAAATGAGTGCAATTGTGTGGTAGTCTGAACATTCTTTGGCATTGCCTTTCTTTGGAATTAGATTTGACTCCAGTCCCTAATCCATTTGATGTTGTTCCTTTGCAAATATCTCAAGTCATTTTTTTTTCATATCCTATCCAGAGTTTTTAATTGTAATCAGTAGGAAAGACAGGCTATAGTAAGTTTATACATCTTTGCCAGCCAACATATGTAATTACAAATCCTTGAGTAGCCACATTAAACAGATAATAATAAACAGGTAAAATAATTTGTATAAAATATATTTCATTTGACCTGATATATTTAGAATATTATCATGTCAATATGTTATCAATATAAAGATTATTGAAAGATATTTATTACATTATTTTTCTTGTACTATACATCTTGGAAATTGGGTGGGTATTTTTCACTTACAGGGTCTTTCTATTTAGGCGAGTCACATTTCAAGTGCTCAATAACCACATGTGACTAGTGGCTACCGTATTGAACAGTGTAAGTCTAGGCTCTGAGGCAATGCTTCTCAAACTTCAGGCTGTACAGGGTGTCTTCTTAAAATGTTTATATTATGATTCAGTAGATTTCTGGAGGGCCTCAGGTCCTCTAATGATACTGGCTGTGCACTTTGACCCAACTGCTTTAGAGGTACATCTATTACTTCTTGAAGTGATTCTATATTCCTGCTACCTATATAGTTCTATAGGACACATCCTATATGACGGTTCTGTTTCTATGCTTCTGCCCTGGTAATATCACACATCTATCTACTTTCAGGCCTTCCCTATCTTGGGAAATATGCTGCTTTGAAATTGGCCACTATCTACTTTTGTACTTTTTTAATACCATATAAAACATTCTTGAAGGAACAAAGTAGAGAAATGACTTCTGTCAGGGCCTATTTTTTTAAAAAATATTTATCTATTTATTCATTTGTTTCTGGTTGCATTGCGTCTCTTAGTTGTGGCATGTGGGCTCTCCATTGTAGAATGTGGGATCAGCTTCTCTTTAGTTGGGGTATGCAGGCTTAGATGCCCAGAGGCATGTGGAATCTTCCCAGATCAGAGATGTGAATCCATGTCTCTGTATTGGAAGGCAGATTCTTAACCACTGGACCACCAAGGAAGTCCAAGTGGGTAATCCATAATAATTCTACCTCCATGGCCTTGGTGGACCCTGAAAGGTTGGTAGACGGAGGAAACAAACTAATATTTAGATTATGTGGACCTCATCCTATTGCCCCTGAGCTTCCTTCATAGCTCAGTTGGTAAAGAATCTGCCTGCAATGCAGGAGACCTGGGTTTGACTCCTGGGTTGGGAAGATTCCCTGGAGAAGGAAATGGCAACCCACTCCAGTATTCTTGTCTGGAGAATCCCATGGACAGAGGAGCCTGGCAGGCTATAGTCCATGGGGTTGCAAGAGTTGGACAAAACTTAGGGACTAAACCACCACCATCCTACTGTTGAAGCATTTCTACAAAGAACAGATCAATCATCTTACTTCTTTTTCTATATGATAGATAATCACCAAAAACTATTTTGGAGTGCTTCTTGGGTAAACTTGCTTGGGAGCCTGGCCATAAGATGAGAAATAAATATGAATTGCATTTATTTAAAAGCTTAGCCTTCATATTAATCCTCCCCTTCATCCTGCGAGCTTCTCTTATTTGGGTATGATACACTCACTTCTTCAAAGTCCACAATGCAAGGGAACTTAAAGAAGAAGGGAACAGAATTTTCTAGGATGCATAACCACCACCAGCCCTGAGTTTTGGTGAGGAACCATCATGCATAACCTCAAATGAAAGAGCCTCTTGATAACAGTAAAAGAGGAGAGTGAAAAACCTGGCTTAAAACTCAACATTCAAAAAACTAAGGTCGTGGCATCTGGTCCCATCACTTCATGGCAAACAGATGGGGAAACAATGGAAATAGTGACAGACTTAATTTCTTGGGCTCCAAAATCAATGCGGACAATGACTGCTGCCATGAAATGAAAAGATGCTTGTTCCTCGGAAGAAAAGCTATGACTAGCCTAGGTAGTCTATTAAAAAGCAGAGCTGTTGCTTTGCCAACTAAGGTCCATATAGTCAAAGCTATGGTTTTTCCAGTAGTCAGGTACAGATGTGAGAGTTGGACCATAAAGACTGAGCACCAAAGAACGGATGCTTTCAAACTGTGGTGCTGGAGAAGACTCTTGAAAGTCCATTGAACAGCAAGGAGATCAACCCAGTCAATCCTAAAGGAAATCAACCCTGAATACTGGAAGGACTGATGCTAAAGCTGAAGCTCCAATACTTTGGACACCTGAAGTACTGGTGGCTGACTCAATGGAAAAGGCCCCAATGCTGGGAAAGATTGAGAGCATGGGAAGAAGGGGCAACAGAAGATGAGATGGTTGGATGGCATCATCCACTCAGTGGACATGAGTTTGAGCAAACGCCAGGAGATAATGAAGGAGAGGGAAGCCTGGTCTGTTGCAGTCTATGGGGTGGGTCACAAAGAGCCTGACATGACTGAAGGGCTGAACAACAACAACATCATGCATAAGGGACCAGCTTTTAAAATGTGTACACAGTATGAGGGACTTCCCTGGTGGTCCAGTGCCTAAGACTCTGTGCTCCCAATGCAGGGACCCTGGGTTCCATCCCTGGTCAGGGAACTAGATCCCACACGCTGCAATTAAAACAGATTCTGCATCCTGCAATAAACTGGACTCGCCAAATACATAAATAAATATTAAAAAAAAATTAAACATGTACACAATAGATCTCAATAATTATTTCCCTGAAGCAAAAAAGGAAATCACTATTACTACTATTGTTCACAGACCAATTTTTTTAAAAAACTGTTCACATATTTATTTGACCATAGTATGTACGGGTCAAAATCCTGGATATTTTAGACCGTAGATAACTTACTGAATTTCCAGAAGATGTGACATGGTCATCTCTTAAGAGTTAGGAAACCACATGGAGATGCCTCCTTTAAGTTACTAAGGTGTAATTTTAAGCACTGTTCCTCTCCTTTGAGGAAGCCTGCAGAAAGGCCATTAACCACACACAAGCAGTGGAACAACCGATCTGGCCTGTAAGAGCTCAGGCACAATGGTCTCAGGGAACAGCCTGGACCCTGGCTCTGGTTTCCGTTCTTTCTTGTGCTGTTTAAGGGAAAAGAAGAACCTGGAACCCTCCAACCAAACAAGTTACCACTGTGCTACTTGGCACTCTGAACTACTGGGAGATGCTGTGTCCTGGGAGTTGGGAAGGAAGTTTTCCTCAGGACATCTTGAACTTGAATCCAATCTGTATGACCCAGGTTACTTTACTTAACCTCTGGATTGAGAAGCAAGTGCTTTAAGTAATCCTCTAAAAGGGAGAGCTTGAGAAGACCAAATAGGGTTGGAAGATACAATCATGCTAATGTAACCAATCTAACCTGGTGTTTAAAAAAAAAAAAAAAAGGCAATATTAAAATGTTAAGCACTGTTAACAGGTTTCTGGAAAAACCTGGACTGGCTACCAATATCACTTTGAGATTAGAATAAAAGGGCAATTAGAAAGGCCAAAGGGCTTCTTTATGTCTAAAACACGAACATCTTCATAACACAATGATGTGAGTGCTTGTAGTTTAGGAGTGGAGGTTGGGGCGATTCCAGGAAAGAAGAGAAGGCAAAGAAGGAAGCCAGTGGTGGGTACATTACAGGCAGATGGCCACTGTGAGCAGAGCTCCATTTGACCGGGGACGTCTGGGATGAGGGTAGGTTGCACCCCTCTAAGAGTGGCCTCAGCTGAAGCGGGCAGACTGCAGCCTGCCCACGTGGACAGGGAATTCAGCCTACCTCTGACCCGCTCCGGGAACAGCCAAGCCTGGTTTCCACTGACAGAGAGGGTGCTCGGGAAGACAGCCAGAGTGCTCACAGCGAGGAGTGGCCGGCGTGCAGGGCAGGAGGGGGGCCAGGAGACACAGGCTTGCTGACTGTCCTCCTGGCGGGCCAGTGTGTGTGACAGTCAGGGGAGGCTGACCCAGTCCTGCACACAGGCCACAGAGGGGTGTCAAGAAGGACAAGGCAGGAAGGATCGTCATTCAACTGTCTCTTCTCTGTGCAGTCTTGCTCTGTAGGAAATCAGTCCTGAACATCGGATCGCTGGACTTCTCCGTTTTAACATACGCTTTGCCAATAACTAACACAGTTAAATCAATTTCCTTTTCTTTCTTTTTCCGCTGTCAGTGGATATATTTAAGGTGGCTCAGTTGTTCAAGAGTATCATTTACAATGTTTCTATTCTAACTCAAGCCAGAAAAAGAGCAGTTGTCTCAAACTTTTATCTCCATTATAATGTTTAAAAAGATCATCTGTCTCTACACTCTACAGTCTCCCTTAGTTCTACATTTACTGGAAGCAACCAACCCTGGTGATGGCCTATTTAACACCAGTACAAAACCTAGGAGGTTTAATTGAAAGCACTGGCATTCAAACTGTATTTAGTAGCTTTTAGGGAAAAACAAAACAGAACACAACTGTGTCTTTTAAGAACAGTGTTGAATGGAGCCCCATGGGTCTCGGGGGGCAACCCAAGAAGCAAGGCTGGAAAGACCAGGGAGAGGATGCCCGAGCGTCAGAGCTGAAACGGGTGACGTAACCTAGCAATGCAGAGTTGGGAAATTGTTAATAGTTTAGGCAAGGACTGTCAAAATAAGATGAAAACCGTCCTTCTTACAATTAATAACAGGAAGGGATTATGGCACTGATCTGTTCCCTTTTTTATACCTGGTAATTACTCAGGGGACTTTCTGTCACAGTACTGCTTAACAACACCTCTCAGTTATCACCCATTGTTTCGTGTGAATGTCACTTTCCCCATAATATACAGAGTAAGAAGGTCTGTATAGCTATAATTTCTACCACTGTGAAACGGAAACAAAACCAGTGCATTTTTATACAATTATACCTTCAGTGCTTAGAATGTCCATTTCTGAGTTGCTAAGGAAATGCATTAAAAATAATAGTAAAATTAAATACACCAAATGAGAGCCTCATGTGATGTTCACTGTATCACTGTGACCATTTTAGGTAAGCTAGGGGACATTTCCATTTTGACATTCCATTTTCAGGTTAACACATTATAAAATTGCTTTTTTCTGGAGGCACTTTTATGGAAACACCAAAAGGCACATTTCATGAAAAGATGGGCATAATAAAGGACAATATTTAACGATGGGGACAATAAAGGACAATATTTAATGATGGGGACAATAAAGGATGATATTTAACGATGGGCACAATAAAGGATGATATTTAATGACAGGGACAACAAAGAAATGGTATGGGCCTAACAGAAGCAGAAGACATTAAGAACAGGTGGTAAGAATACAAAGAACTATACAAAAAGATCTTCATGACCCAAATAACCATGATGGTGTGATCATTCACCTAGAGCCAGACTCCCTGGAATTTGAAGTCAAGAGGGCCTTAGGAAGCATCACACAAAGCTAGTGGAGGTGAGGGAATTCCATCTGAGCTATGTCAAACTCTAAGATGATGTTGTGAAAGCGCTGCACCCAATATGCCAGGAAATTTGGAAAACTCAGCATTGACCAAGGACTAGAAAAGGTCAGTTTTCATTCCAATCTCAAAGAAAGTCACTGCCAAAGAATGTTCAAATTACTGCACAATTGCACTCATCTCACACGCTAGGAAAGGAATGCTCAAAATTCCCAAAGCTAGGCTTCAACAGTACATGAACTGAGAACTTGTAGATGTTCAAGCTGGATTTATAAAAGGCAGAGGAACCAGAGATCAAGTTGTCAACATCTGCTGAATCATAGAAAAAGCAAGAGAGTTCCAGAGAAACATCTACTTTTGCTTCATTGACTATGCTAAAGCCTTTGACTGTGTGGATCGCAAACCACTATGGAAAATTAATAAAGAGATGGGAATACCAGACCACCTTACCTCCCTCCTGAGAAATCAGTATGTAGGTCAAGAAGCAGCAGTTAGAACCAGATATGGAACAACAGACTGGTTTCAAATTGGGAAATGAGTATGTCAAGGCTGTATACTGTCACCCTGCTTATTTAACTTAAGTGCTGAGTACCTCATGCAAAATGCCAGACTGGATGAAGCACAAGCTGGAATCAAGATTGCCGGGATAAATATCAATAACCTCAGATATGCAAATGACACAACCCTTATGGCAGAAAATGAAGAGGAACTAAAGAGCCTCTTGATGAAAGTGAAAGAGGAGAGTGAAAAAGTGGGCTTAAAACTCAACATTCAAAAAATGAAGATCATGGCATCTGGTCCCATCACTTCATGGGAAATAGATGGGGAAACAGTGGAAGCAGTGTCACACTTTCTTTCTTTGGGCTCCAGAATCACTGCACATGATGATTGCAGCCATGAAATTAAAAGGTGCTTTCTCCTTGGAAGAACAGCTATGACAATCCTAGACAGCATATTAAAAAACAGAGACATTAATTTGCTGACAAAGGTCTGTCTAGTCAAAACTATGGTTTTTCCAGTAGTCATGAACAGATGTGAGAGTTGGACCATAAAGAAGGCTGAATGCTGAAGAATTGATGCTTTCAAACTGTTTTGTTGGAGAAGACTCTTGAGAGTCCCTTAGACTGCAAGAAGATCAAACCAATCAATCATAAAGGAAATCGGTCCTGAATATTCTTTGGAAGGACTGATGCTAACGGTGATGCTCGAATACTTTGGCCACCTGATGCTAAGATATGACTCATTGGAAAAGCCCCTGATACTGGGAAATACTGATTGAAGGAGGAGAAGGGGATGACAGAGAATGAGATGGTTAGATGGCATCACTGACTTGATGGACATGAGTTTGAGCAAGCTCTGGGTGCTGGTGAAGGACAGGGAAACTTGGCATGGTGCAGTCCATGGAGTCACAAATACTCGGACACGACTAAGTGAACATACTGCACTGAAGAGAAGGAAATGCTGACCCAGTCCTTGCCTGGGAAATACCATGGACAGGGGAGCCTGGCCGGTTATAGTCCATGGGACTGCAAAACTGCTGGAACCATATTAGTAACTAAACAACAACTGTTAACTATGGTCACCATATACTTTATGATACTACACAGTCATCTGAAGCCACTGTGCTTTAGATGCTTAGAACTTATAACTAAAGGTGTTTACTCTCTGACCAACATCCCCCCATTTCCCCAGCCTATAGTCTCTGGCAACCACCATTCAATTCTCTGTTTCTATGAGTTCAGTGTTTCAAGATTCCCCATGTAAGTGATATCATAAAATATTTGCCTTTCAATGACTTATTTCACACAGTATAATATCCTCAGGGTTCCCCCATCTTATTACCATGGCAGGATTTCCTTCTTTTGGGGCTAAGTAATATTCCATTATATACATGGGTCCAGATTAGTAAAAAGACAGATCCATTCATCTATCAATGGACAGTTCAGCTGTTTACAAGTCTTGATTAATGTAAGTCACTCTGCAGTGCAGACAGGAGGGCAGATGTCTCTTTGAGGCCTGGCACCATTTCTTTAAATACATACCTCCAGAAGAGGAATAGCTGGATCATATGGTAGTTCTATTTTTAATTGTCTGAAAGACTTCCATACTGTTTTCCATAGTGTCTGCACAAATTTACATTTCCACCAACTACGCACCATGGTTCCCTGCTCTCCACCTCCTCACAAGCATTTGTTATTCTTTTGTCAACAGCCATTCTTACAGGTGTGGGGGGGTAGCTCATTGTTTTTTGATTTGCATGTCCCCAGTGATTAGTGATGTCAGGCATCTTTTCATGTTCATTGTAAAACTTAAAACCTGAAACTCTACCTTCAAACATAAATGAAATGGATTTGGATACCTCCCAGATTGGTCCCCAGGGAACGTTCTCTTCCTCAAAGTCACTGATTCTTATAGACTTAGATCAATTCTTAGATAAATGGTAGTGTCTCAGGTCAAGAATGAAATCTATTTTTCAGCTCTGTGGAAAAGTTCATGGCTTCCAGTCACAGATACAACTGGTTGGTGTTAATGCTGTTATCCCTTGGTTTGGGAAGCATGTATGTCAAGATTCAGGTGGTTTCATTTTTGAGATTAATAACCTGAGAATGTAGTATAAATAGCCTATCCAAAATTCAATGGCCAGTACCTCCCAGTTTGAAAACGGCTAGTGTGCCTGCCCAGGTCACAGACTGTCATTTTAACCGAACCGTCATACCTAACCCAACAATATGTGGTGTCTTCACATCTGTTTAATGAACAAATTGAAAATCTGGAACCTTGGTCTCATATTCAATTTTCCATTTAACAAGAATATCTTAAGTTTTCTAATTAGTTTGAGTATGTGCTTTAATAACTTTAAAATACCAGGAGAAACAGCCTGTGTGCACTGATGATATATTAAAGATGCAGACACTGATGATATTAATGAGAAACATTACACTTCCAAAGCCATTCGTCCATAAAACTCTCCTCAGCCGCTTGTCCTCATCTTTTCTCTCATTCCTTCTCTGAAGAAAGGGGAAGTCAGACCTTTGCTACCCGAGCTCATCTCCAATTCCAGCTCCCTTCACTGCAGCCCGACTTACGGCTTATTCTTCCTTGAACCCACTGAGAATATGTTGGCATCATGGCCTTTTAACTTGCTGTTCTCTCTACCATGATATCCTCTTATTTTCTCTCTTTCTAGTTTCCTTCCTGTAAAAAGTTGTCAGCTTAGTAGGAAAGATCAAGAGTGAGGCAGCAGAAAGTAACACATGGTGCCTACTTAGGGGCTCCCCCAAAGCGGAACTGGAAACAATTATTTGAGTTTATGCAGAAAGGGATCTCAGAAAATATCATTAGGAAAGAGATAGGAAAGGCAGTCAATAAGAGATGTGTTTTCAAGCCAGTTACCACCGTGGGCAATGGGAACTTAATCCTACTTGGGGACTCTGGGTAATCTCAAGTCAGAGGTGAAGAAGCTGGGGTGTTTATTCTCCATTGATTGCAGATGACTCTCAGAAAGTCTGCTCAGGCACAGTAGCTTCTGGAAGCCAGAGAAAGCCCCTGGGCAGAGAAAGACAGGGAGCAGTTGCTGCTGCCACAGAAGTCAGAGTGAAAAAAAATGCCAAGTGCTGTATGGCTATGGTGCCAACAGTATTTGCCAGGGTGCCACTTGAAAATATTTTTAAAAGTCTTGTGCAAATTTAAGGGATGCACTCTTATGTTCATTTGGTAGGAAAATTCAACTGTTCCTGAAAGAGCTGCCATTTGATCTGAGTCCACGAGGGCTTTGAAGTTCCATCAGTAACAAAGGAGGCAAAGAGCCTAGAAAGTGGCTCCCCAGACAGAATGAAGAGGATGAGTAAGATAAAGGAGGCAGGAAAGCAGAGACACTCTGGAGACACATGGGAAGAATCAGGCATCACCAGCAGAAACCACAGCCTGTAGATACTAGAGTGGGAAAACTATCTTAAGCTCTTTGAAGAAGAAGATAAAAATATTGAGGCAAGTATCTAGGCACAAGTGAAAGTAAAGAAAACAAAAGAAAGGTGAAAAATATGATGAGACGTTTCACTGAAGAGGACACAGGGAAGGCAAATACGTACAGGACAAGCTGTTCCACATCACTAGCCAGTGGAGAAATTAAAATGATGAACACGAAGACACATCAGAACACACCTATTAGAAAAGCTAAAATTAAAAATAATAATATAAATGCTGGTAAGGATGTGGAGACACCGGATCTCCCACATGTTGCTGGTGGGAATATAAAATTATACAGCCACTCTAGAAGAGTGTGGCAATTCCTTTGCAAAAGAAATATATATTTATCATTAGTTCAGTTCAGTCACTCAGTCGTGTCTGACCCTTGGTGACCCCATGGGTTGCAGCATGCCAGGCCTCCCTGTTCATCACCAACTCCCAAAATTTACCCAAACTCACGTCCATTGAGTCAGTGATACCATCCAACGATCTCATCCTCTGATGTCCCCTTCTCCAATCCTGCCTTCAATCTTTCCCAACATCAGGGTCTTTTCAAATGAGTCAGTTCTTCGCATCAGGTGGCCAACGTGGTGGAGTTTCAGCTTCAGCATCAGTCCTTCCAGTGAACACCCAGGAATGATCTCCTTTAGGATGGACTGGTTGGATCTCCTTGTAGTCCATGGGACTTTCAAGAGTCTTCTCCAACACCACAGTTCAAAAGCAACAGTTCTTTGGTGCTCAGTTTTCTTTATAGTCCAACTCTCACATCCATCCCTGGAGAAGGAAATGGCAACCCACTCCAGTATTCTTGCCTGGAAAATCCCATGGACTGAGGATCCTGGTAGGCTACAGTCCATGGGGTTGCAAAGAGTCGGACACTACTGAGCGACTTCACTTCACTTCACTCACATCCATTCATGACCACTGTAAAAACCATAGCCTTGAATAGATGGACCTTTGTCAGCAAAGTAATATTTCTGCTTTTTAATATGCTGTCTAAGTTGGTCATAATTTTCCTTCCAAGGAGTAAGTGTCTTTTAGTTTCATGGCTGCAGTCACCATCTGCAGTGATTTTGGAGCCCAAGAAAATAAAATCTGACACTGTTTCCACTGCTTCCCCATCTATTTCCCATGAAGTGATGGGACCAGATACTGTGATCTTCGTTATCTGAATGTTGAGCTTTAAGCCAACTTTTTCACTCTCCTCTTTCACTTTCATCAAGAGGCTGTTTAGTTCTTCTTCACTTTCTGCCAAAAGGGTGGTGTCATCTGCATATCTGAGGTTATTCATACTTCTCCCAGCAAGAATGATTCCAGCTTGGAATTAATTTAGCCCAGTATTTCCCATGATGTACTCTGCATAAAAGTTAAATAAACAGGGTGACAATATATACCCTTGACATACACCTTTCCCCGTTTGGAACCAGTCTGTTGTTCCATGTCCAGTTCTAACTGTTGCTTCCTGACCTGCACACAGATTTCTCAAGAGTCAGGTCAGATGGTCTGGGATTCCCATCTCTTTCAGAATTTTCCACAGTTTGTTGGGATTCACACAGTCAAAGGCATTGGCATAATCAATGAAGGAGAAAGAAGTGTTTTTTTGGAACTCTTGCTTTTTTGATGATTCAACAGATGTTGGCAATTTGATCTCTGGTTCCTCTGCCTTTTCTAAATCTATCTCAAACAACTGGAAATTCATGGTTCACGTACTGTTGAAGCCTGGCTTGGAGAATTTTGAGCATTACTTTGCTAGTGTGTGAGATGAGTGCAATTGCGCGGTAGTTTGAGCATTCTTTGGGATTGCCATTCTTTGGATTGGAATGAAAATGGACCTTTTCCAGTCCTTGGCCACTGCTAAGTTATCCAAATTTGCTGGCATATTAAGAGCAGCACTTTCACACCATCTTCTTTAAGGACTTGAAGCCGCTCAACTGGAATTCCATCACCTGTACTAGCTTTGTTTGTAGTGATGCTTCCTAAGGCCTGCTTGACTTCTCACTCCAGGATGTCTGGCTGTAGGTGAATGATCACACCATCATGGTTATCTGGGTCATGAAGATCTTTTTTGTATGGTTCTTCTGTGTATTCTTGCCACCTCTTCTTAATATCTTCTGCTTCTGTTAGGTCCATAATGTTTCTGTCCTTTATAGTGCCCATATTTTCATGAAATGTTCCCTTGGTATCTCTAATTTTCTTGAAGAGATCTCTAGTTTTTCCCATTCTATTGTTTTCCTCTCTTTCTTTTCACTGATTACTGAGGAAGGCTTTCTTATTTCTCCTAGTTCTTTGGAACTCTGCATTCAGATGGGTGTATCTTTTCTTTTCTTCTTTGCCTTTAGCTTCTCTTCTTTTCTCAGCTATTTGTAAGGCCTCCTCAGACAACCATTTTGCCTTTTTGCATTTATTTTTGGGGGGGATCGTCTTGATCCCTGTCATGAATCTCCATCCATACAATGTCATGAATCTCTGTCCATACTTCTTCAGGCACTCTATCAGATCTAATCCCTTGAATCTATTTGTCACTTCCACTGTATAATCATAAGGGATTTGATTTAGGTTATAGCTGAATGGTTAGTGATTTTCCCTACTTTCTTTACTTTAAGTCTGAATTTTCTAATAATGAGAGTCCTAAACAGTGTATTAAAAGGCAGAGACACCAATCTGCTGACAAAGTTCCATCTAGTCAAAGCTATGGTTTTTCCAGGAGTCATGTACACATGTGAGAGCTGGACCACAAAGAAGGCTGAGTGCTTAAGAACTGATGCTTTCAAAGTGTGCTATTGGAGAAGACTCTTGAGAATCCCTTGGACAGCAAGTAGATCAAACCTGAATATTCATTGAAACGATTGATGCTGAAGTTGAAGCTCCAATACTTCGGCCACCTGATGCAAAGAGCTGATTCATTAGAAAAGACCCTGATGCTGGGAAAGACCGAAGGCAGGAGGAGAAAGGGATGACAGAGGACCAGATGGTTGGATTGCATCACCAATTCAATGAACATGAGTTTGTGCAAGCTCCAGGAGATGGTGAAGGATAGGGAAGCCTGGCATGCTATAGTTCATGGGGTCACAAATAGTCAGACATGACTGAGCAACTGAGCAGGAACAACATTTCATTGAAAGGACTGATGCTGAAGCTCCAGCATCAGCTTTGGCTACTGGGTTCAAGGAGCTAACTCACTGGAAGAGGCCACTAGATTCAAGGAGCCAACTCACTGGAAAAGGCCCTTATGCTGGGAAAGATTGAGGACATGAGGAGAAGTGGGCAACAGAGGAGGAGATGATTGGATGGTATCACTGACTCAATGGACATGAGTTTGAGCAAACTCCAGTAGATGTCCAAGCACAGGGAAGCCTGGCGTGCTGTAGTTCATGGAATCACAAAGAGTTGTACACGACTGAGCGACTGAATAACAACTCATTGAGAGATACCTTGGTTGTTTCTGATTTTATATTAAATAAAGCTGTGATGAACTATCACATGTACGTTTTTGTTCAGACAAGACTGTTAATTTCTTTGGAATAAATGCACAGGAATTCAATTGTTAGGTTGCACGACAGACAGAGTGCCTGAAGAACTATGGACGTAGGTTCGTGATATTGTACAGGAGACAGGGATAAAGACCATCCCCAAAAAAAGAAATGCAAAAAAGTAAAATGGCTGTCTGAAGAGGCCTTAAAAATAGCTGTGAAAAGAAGAGAAGCGAAAACCAAAGGAGCAAAGGAAAGATATACCCATTTGAATGCAGAGTTCCAAAGAATAACAAGGAGAGATAAGAAAGCCTTCCGCAGTGATCAATGCAAAGAAATAGAGGAAAACAACAGAACGGGGAAGACTAGAGATCTCTTCAAGAAAATTAGAGATACCAAGGGAATATTTCACACAGAGATCAGCTCAATAAAGGACAGAAATGGTATGGACCTAAAAGAAGCAGAAGATATTAAGAAGAGGTGGCAAGAATGATAGAACTGAAGAACTATACAAAAGAGATCTTCACGACCCAGATAATCACAATGGTGTGATCACTAACCTAGAGCCAGACATCCTGGAATGTGAAGTCAAGTGGGCCTTAGGAAGCATCACTATGAACAAAGCTAGTGGAGGTGAATGAATTCCATTTGAGCCATTTCAAATCCTAAAAGATGATGGTGTGAAAGTGCTGCACTCAATATGCCAGGAAATTTGGAAAACTCAGCAGTGGCCACAGGACTGGAGAAGATCTGTTTTCATTCCAATCCCAAAGAAAGGCAATGCCAAAGAATGTTAAAACCACTGCACAATTGTACTCATCTCACACGCTAGTAAAGTAATGCTCAAAATTCTCCAAGTGAGGCTGAACCAAGAACTGTTCAAGCTGGATTTAGAAAAGGAAGAGGAACCAGAGGTCCAATTGCCAACAACCACTGGATCACAGACAAAGCAAGAGACTTTCAGAAATACATCTACTTCTGCCTCATTGACCACACTATAACCTTTGACTCTGTGGATCACAACAAAATGGAAAATTCTTAAAAAGATGGGAATACCAGACCAACTTAGCTCCCTCCTGAGAAGTCAGTATGCAGGTCAAGAAGTAACAGTTACAACCAGACATGGAACAACAGACTGGCTCCAAATTGGGAAAGGAGTATGTCAAGGCTGTATATTGTCACCTTGCTTATTTAATTTATAGAAAGATACATCATGTGAAATGCCAGGCTGGATGCAGCACAAGCTGGAATCAAGACTGCCAGGGCAAATATCAATATTCTCAGATATGCAGATGACACCACCCTTATGGCAGAAAGTGAAAAAGAATGGAAGAACTTCTTGATAAAATTAAAGAGAGTGAAAAAGCAGGCCAAAAACTCAACATTCAAAAAATGAAGATCATGGTATCTGGTCCCATCACTTCATGGCAAATAGATGGGGAAACAATGGAAACCCTGTCAGATTTTACTTTCTTGGGCTCCAAAATCTCTGCAGATGGTGACTGCAGCCATGAAATTAAAAGATGCCTGCTCCTTTGGAAGAAAAGCTATGATCAACCTGGACAGCATAATAAAAAGCAGAGACATTACTTTGCTGACAAAGGTCTGTCTAGTCAAAGCTATGGTTTTTTCCAGTAGTCAGGTGTGGATGTGAGATTTGGACCATAAGGAAGGCTGAGTGCAAAAGAATCGATGGTCTCAAACTGTAGTGATGGAAAAGATTCTTGAGAGTCCCTTGGACTGCAAGGAAATCAAACTAGTCAAACTTAAAGGCAATCAATCTTGAATATTCACTGGAAGGACTGATGCTGAAGCTGAAGCTCCAATACTTTGGCCGCCTGATGAGAAGAACTGACTCACTGGAAAAGACCTTGATACTCAGAAAGATTGAAGACGGGAGGAGAAGGGGACGACAGAGGATGAGATGGTTGTATACCATCTCCGACTCAATGGAAAGGAAGCTTCCAAAAATTCACATGTGGAGTTCAGAGCTTGCTCCATGTTTTTACACCTTGACCAAAAGTTGAAGGTTATCTGTTCCCTCCTGAAACAATCCCCACCAGGATTACCACTGTCCTTACTTTTATTAATAACAGCACAGACAAGATATGACTATTTTTGTATTTTATATAAATGGTTCAATTTATATTTTGTGAGGATCCCATTAAATAAATGGGATAAATATACTGCTTATATGTTTGCATAACACAGTTAGTCTTCCTCCTCATCCCAAACCTGCATCTTACAAAAGAAGCAAGATGCCTGCTTCCAGGACTGAGCGTTCAACTGCACTTAGTGATGTGAAAGTCACCTGCACTCCCCAGTGCACATCAGATGCATCCTGATGCCTCCCACATGGGTAGGAGGGCAGTAGGGAAGGTGGAAGGGGAGTCAGGCCACTGTGGGACAGTGGCGGAGGGAATTTTGTGAAGCTGGGTTCTAGAAATGACTCTCAAATTGGCGAAATGCTGCATTTCGAGATAATTATGTGTGAAGTGTGGTTATTTGTGCCTTCATTTTTTTAGCTCAGTGATATGAAGTAAATCACCAAAGTTGTTTTGATTGCCTGAACAAGATTCAATTTCAAGCTCATCTTGATAATGCATATATTCTAGATGCAGGCATAATTCCTCCTTAAGAAATGAGAACTAAAAGAAGCTTCCCAGCTTGACAGGAGGGAATGTTTTGTGTATCTCTCAAAGGAAAATGTAGGTTAAAGGCGTGGTCCCTTTTCTGATTCAGTGATCCAGGGTTGTAAACACCCTTGGTTAGCTGTCCCCATCAGCCTTCACTAGGTCCAGGCATAACTCATTTGGAGATGAAAGACCCTCCAAGGATCCTTATTGTCTTGAAGGCTGTTGCCATTCAACATAAGAGATCTTTTCACTTGGAGCTAACATTAAATTAGGAAAGGAGTGACTTTATGACCATAAAACATTTCCAAGTATATTGGAGGTTTTTACAAAGAACCAACCCCATGTTTCCTTGATGCATGCAGATATTATTGAAACAGGATGGAGGTCTGGATGGCTTTTCTGTCATAGCCTGTAGTGAGAGAGACATTTTATACCCATTATAGCTCTTTTTCACCTTGGGGTTGCATTTGTTTTACGGGAATAAAGAATAACAGGAAATTGTAACTCAAGGTGTACACCCATATGGTATAGTAGGGTGAATCAGGGAGATAAGCTTCCAATTGAACCTTAGTCATGAAATCAAAACATCTTTGATGATTCATTTCCTCTCCCTGCCCCCCTCCCCACCCCCAACCCTCAGCACTCACATTATAAATAGACACAGTTGTGAATGACAGTGCTGCAAGGGAGTATTCCAAAGTCAAACTTCCATTCTGACTAAATTTTTGGCTTGGTGTGATATATTCCCATAAAATAATTTGTTCTTCCCTTCTGTAGCTTATAGCCTCTTTTCAAATCTTTAGTAGCTTAGTGTATTTCATTTATTGTCTTCAATATAATTTTGGGCATTCCCACCACCTCCCCTGCCCCCAACACCTCTGCTATGTGAAAAGCTGCTGTGGTTAATTTGCCTTTGAGGGACCTATTCAATTCAGTTCACAAGCCTAAATGCCTGTCTTTGCTTTTTTCCTTATTTTCCACCTTGGTATTTGGAAATGAGTTGAATGAAAACAAGCAAAAGGAAATACCATTTCCGTGGATTAATTGGTACTAAACTCTGCTCATTAGCCAATAGCTAACCGAGAGTGCATTAGGAGCAACCTTATAGAACAAAGAAAAACAGTGCTGTAGGATGCATTTTTGTTCATTGCTTATCAAGGAAAAAATCTATTTTCAAAAAAAGCAAAAGGAAAATCAATGTCACTTTCACTCTTTACTGCTACACTTTAATTGGAGCAGTGGCAAAAACAAGTTGGCCTTTTAAGACCATCGATTTTACCTGGATGTATTATTGTGGATATTAACCATCTTCTAAATTCCAATTA